>NC_140975.1:65151311-65173811 GCF_056783735.1 Eptatretus burgeri | reverse complement strand
TACCTGGTGTTGGTGCAGTGGTTAGGGCAGCGGCTTGGGACCCAAAAGGTCCTGAGTTGAAGCCCTGTTGGGCCACTGAATTAATATACACCAGGGGGTTGACTCAGCCTGTCATCCTTCCGAGGTCGGCGAAATGAGTACCAGTGTACTGGGCCCGGTGTATGCCCCGGTCAGAATAGGTATACCATATACCTGTGTGTCGTATGAGGCGACCAGCGCTGCGTCAGGAAGGACATCTGGCATAAAAACCTATGCCAAATCATTATGTGGACAATAAAACGGATTTCTACACCGGATCGGTCGAGGCCCGGGTTACCAACGACCGCCAACGGTACCGTTGGTTAGCAGGGTACCGGTGGAAATTGTGCTACTGCTGAGCGAAGGAGGAGAAAGAGACTGGGAAGGCGGGTCCAGAGGCAGTGGGAGAGGGGGAAGGGTAGGAGTGTGGAGGTGAGAGTTGGAACTCTGAATGTTGGGACTATGACTGGCAAAGGGCGAGAGTTTGCTGATATGATGGAGAAAAGAAAGGTGGACACACTGTGTGCACAAGAGACCAAGTGGATGGGGAGTAAGGCTAGGAGCATTGGAGGTGGTTTCAAACTGTTCTACCATGGTGTGGATGGGAGGAGAAATGGTGTCGGTAATCCTGAAGGAGGATTATGTCAAGAGGGTATTGGAGGTGAGGAGAGTGTTGGACCGAGTGATGAGTGTGAAGTTGGAAATTGAAGGGGTGATGATGAATGTCATCAGTGCATATGCCCTGCATATGGGGTGTGAGATGGAGTATAAAGAAGATTTCTGGAGTGAGTTAGATGAAGTGGTGGAGAGTGTATCCAAGCATGAAAGAGTGGTGATTTGAGCAGATTTCAATGGGCATGTTGGGGAAGGGAATAAAGAGGATGAGGAGGTGATGGGAAGGTACGGTCTCAACGAAAGGAATGTGGAAGGGCAAATGGTGGTAGATTTTGCAAAAAGAATGGAAATGGCAGTGGTAAATACGTATTTCAAGAAGAAGGAGGAACACAGGGTGACGTACAAGAGTGGAGGAAAGTGCACACAGGTGGATTACATCTTAAGCAGGAGATGCAACCTGAAAGAGATTAGAGACTGTAAGGTGGTGGCAGGGGTGAGTGTAGATCAACAGCATCGATTGGTGGTCTGTAGGATGATTTTGGAGGTGAGGTTGAGGAAGAGAGTGAGGGCTAAACCAAGGACCAGATGGTGGAAGCTGAAGGAGGAAGACTGTTGCGTGGAATTTAGGGAGGAGGCGAGACAGGTGTTGGATGGTGGTAAAGAGGGGTGGGATGATTGGGCAACTACAGCAGAAGTGGTGAGGGAGATAGCTAGGAAGGTACTTGGTGTGACATATGGACAGAGGAAGGAGGATAAGGAGACTTGGTGGTGGAACGAGGAAGTACAGGAAAGTAAAAGGAAGAAGGGGTTGGCGAAAAAGAAGTGGGATAGCCAAAGAGATGAGGAAAGTAGGCAGGAGTACAAGGAGTGGCGGCACAAGGCAAAGAGAGAGGTGGCAAAGGCAAAGGAAAAGGCATATGGAGAGCTGTATGTGAAGTTGGATACAAAAGAAGGGGAAAAGGATTTGTACCGATTGGCAAGACAGAGGGACCGAGCTGGGAAGGATGTGCTGCAGGTTCGGGTGATAAAGGACGCAAAAGGGAATGTGCTGACAAGCGAGGAGAGTGTGTTGAGAAGGTGGATGGAGTACTTTGAGGAGCCGATGAAAGAAGAAAATGAGAGAGATGTTGGAAGAGGTGGAGAGAGTGAATCAGGAAGTGCGGTGGATCGGTAAGGATGAAGTGAGGACTGCTATGAAGAGGATGAAAAGTGGAAAGGCGGTTGGCCCAGATGACATACCAGTGGAGGCATGGAAGTGCTTAGGAGAGATGGCAGTGGGGTTGTTAACCAGATTGTTTAATAAAGTCTTGGAAAGTGAGAGGATGCCGGAGGAGTGGAGATTAAGTGTACTGGTTCCGATTTTCAAGAATAAGGGTGATGTGCAGAGCTGTGGTAATTACAGAGGGATAAAGTTGTTAAGCCACACCATGAAGTTGTGGGAAAGAGTAGTGGAAGCTCGGTTGAGAGGAGAGGTGATGATTTCTCAGCAACAATATGGGTTTATGCCAGGAAAGAGCACCACTGATGCGATGTTTGCTTTGAGAATGTTGATGGAGAAGTATAGGGAAGACCATGAGTTACATTGTGTATTTGTGGATTTAGAGAAAGCTTATGATAGGGTGCCAAGAGAGGAGTTGTGGTATTGTATGAGAAAGTCGGGAGTGTTAGAGAAGTATGTGAGGATGGTGCAGGATATGTATGAGGACAGTGTGACAGCGGTGAGGTGCTCGGTAGGAATGACGGACCGGTTTAAGGTTAAAGTGGGATTGCACCAAGGATCGACTCGGAGCCCTTTCCTCTTTGCAATGGTGATGGACAGGTTGACGGACGAGATCAGACTGGAGTCTCCATGGACTATGATATTCGCGGATGACATCATGAGCTGTAGGGAGAGTAGGGAGCAGGCTGAGGCGAGCCTCGAGAGATGGAGGTACGCACTGGAGAGAAGGGGAATGATAGTCAGTAGGAGTAAGACGGAGTGCATGCGCATAAATGAGAGGGAGGGTGGTGGTATGGTGCGGTTGCAAGGAGTTGAGGTGGGGAAGGTGGATGAGTTTAAATACTTGGGATCAACTGTCCAAAGTAACGGAGAGTGTGGTAGAGAAGGGAAAAAGAGAGTGCAGGCAGGATGGAGTGGGTGGAGAAGAGTTGCAGGAGTGATTTGTGACAGAAGGGTAGCTGCAAGGGTGAAGGGGAAAGTATATAAGACGGTAGTGAGACCAGCTATGTTGTCTGGTTTGGAGGCGGTGGCACTGACAAAAAGAAAGGAAGCAGAGCTGGAGGTGGCAGAGTTAAAGATGCTGCGATTCTCGTTGGGAGTTACGCGGATGGACAGGATAAGGAATGAGTGTATTAGAGGGACAGCGCAGGTAGGACGGTTTGGAGACAAAGTGAGAGAGGCGAGATTGAGATGGTTTGGACATGTGCACAGGAGGGAAGCGGAGTATATCGGGAGAAGGATGCCGAGGATGGAGCCGCCAGGTAGGAGGAGAAGAGGAAGGCCAAAGAAGAGGTTCATGGATGCGGTGAGGGCGGACATGCAGGTGGTTGTAGTGTCAATGGAAGATGTGGAGGATAGAGCGAAATGGAGACGGATGATCCGCTGTGGTGACCCCTAATGGGAGCAGCCGAAAGATGTATATATTGTTGTGGTTGACCAAATTCGCAAACCACCATTCAGGTCCCTTAGGTGAGATATCTCGGTAAGTATATGTGTAGTTAGGCCCAAACCCATTGTCTAGAGGGAATAAATGTCATTCATGCGTGCTGCGACTCTTCAGGATAGCCGTTTTTCTTTTACTATCTTTATTTTGGACCAACCGCCATCTCTACCACCACCAACCACGTCTCATCAGTCATCACAACATCAACCACCCACCACAACGCCGCTTCACCACAACAGCCACGACCTTTACCGTCACACCTCGCAACCGTCGCATCGCCACCGTTCTTGCGCCGCTTGTGGGTACCGGTATTGGACTCGTGCAGGGCGCGCACCGAACAGCGTGTACAAAACATCACGGACTTTCCGCAGAAAAACGGATCAAAAACGACTCACGCCCACTTTTGTTCCGTCCAATCGGTGAGCGAGGGGCAATTTGGCCCCGCCTCCAGGGCGTTGGAGGGCGGTCCCTATATGCAAATTCATGGATCAAAAAGCATTCACGCCCACTTTTTCTCGGGCCAATGGGGAGCGAGGTGAAAGGTCGAAGGCAGGGGGTCAAAGGCGAAGCCACGGGGCTTATATAAGCGGCTGCGTTCGTCAGAAAGGTGGTGTGCGTTGGAAAGAGTGAGTTCGGAGTTCAAGAGAGTCATCGGTGGAGCTGGACGGAAGTTGCGCGTTGGAACGAGCTGTGCGTTGGAACGAGTTGTCGGCGGAGCTGTGGAGAGGTGGCGGCGGCGAAGACGGACGAGGGGGTGCTCGTGTCGGTGCCGGGAGCTGAAGGCGGGAGGCCGACGGCGCGACCTGGTCGAGGTGGAGACGCTCGTCGCGGGACCCGAGACAGAATAAAAATCCTCCTTTCCCCGAGCATCAGCAACCCCCTCCTGTTTCCCCCCGTGCTGAGATAGTGCGACAAAAGGGGGCCCCCTTCCCACCCCCTACCAGACACTGTCCGCGAGGCCCGCGGAGTTGGGGCACCATCGCCACTTCGCGCCTCATCATCAGACGGGTTGGCCCGACCCGGTCTCGGCCCCAGGCCCGCCTCATCCTTGAGGGTGTTCTTTTTCTTGGTTTTGAATATGTGTTGTCGGCGCCGTCTGTGAAGTAAAATTGTATAAGTGTTGCCATGTGCTCGCATAGTCGGTATTAGATCTGCATTGTCGCAATTGCTTTTTGTCTTCTTTTCTATTTGCTTTTGGTGGAATTGTATATGTGTGCTTTCTGTTCATCGCGAATAAATGTGCTTTATGTTGAACTGTTTTCCCGCTTCGCTTCGTCATTTCTTTCATTGAATCCCCATCTTGCTTCACGTAAAGGGTTGGTCCTGGGCTAAGACGCCCGATAATTAATCGAACCGTCGAGGCCGACGAATAACACCGCTCGGTTATCCCGATAGTACGGAACGGGTCGCTTAAGTGGCCCGTGTCCGAAGTCGACCTGCGGCGAGGTGCGATCGCCCGGTCTACCCTCCGTGTGGGTACTTAGGTAGGTCGAATTTGGCGAGCAACCCTATCCCACGCGGGGGCTGATTGGCTCGATCGCGGTGAGACCGAAAGGTCCACCCGTGACTGGTTCCCGGCGTTAGTCCGAGAGGGTCACGACTGGATTGTCCGTCCGGTGGGCGACGTGCCGCGATTCGAGTTACGTGGCCGTTCGCACGCCGGCGGGCGCGAATCCGCGACAATATATATATATATATATATATATATATATATATATATATATATATATATATATATATATATATATATATATATATATATATATATATTGTTGCGGTTCTTGGAACCGCATGCATACAACAGATAGTTGTCCTGAGTCAGTTATGCCATTAATATACGTGCAGATAGACCCCTTCCATATGTGTAGTGGGTGGACAAGGGAGTGCGTTGCGATAGTCTATTATTTAGGATTATTAAATCCTTTTTCCCTTTTATTTTATTCCCACCTTTTCTTTTCTGAGGTAAATCTGCCTCGCTTGCCCCTCGTCTTGCTTACCACAGCATGACAACCCATGGTACCCTCCCCAACGATCACTTCTGAGGCAAAATTGTAACGTGCACTATGGAGTAGACTGGCGCTTTGAGCTTCCACCCTCTACCCGAGGCGAGACATGTGCGGTGTGTCACGTACGCTTTTGCACCCAGGTGGGCGGGCTGTACCGGTGTCTGGCCGAAACCCGGCCCAGGACGGCAGACCACGTGAGGGGTCGGGGCCAGTCGGAAGGACGACTCGGGCGATGACGTCGGATTCGGCATGGACCCTCCCCCGACCTCTATAAAACACAGAGAAATCCTCCGTGTATTGGTTGTTGTGTGTGTTCGGTGTGGGTGTCTTCACGTGGAGTGTTCCTGCTACTTGACTCCGCCCACGTCTCGCCTCGACAGCCCGCCTTCTGTTCCTCGTCTCCGCCCACAGGACCTCGCTTCCTGCTTCTCAACTAAGCCTCCTGCCTGGTACCGCCTACTGCTCCACCCTCACCCTCTGGAGTGGTTTTAAGACCTCTATATATATATATATATATATATATATATATATATATATATATATATATATATATATATATATATATATATATATATATATATATGATGGTTTTAAGAGTTACCAAAGAAACGCAGCTAAAAAGGGAGTTTTTAACTATTTTACTCAAGGTCGAAAATTATTTTTGGAATAAATATACACGTATATATTTCCAAAAATGCAATGTTTCTTGTTATGAAGACGATTTGGTTCTTCTGGCGAGATTTCTTCTGTTGGGGGTAACTATTTTCATGGGAAAATGCAAATTCCATCAAATAATGAATATGCAAATGAGGCAATTGGCATATGTGATGTCATAACCAGGTGAGCCCTTCCATGACGATAAATTTGATACCGAAGTTCCTTCTCTATCTTGAAAATTAACGAATCCGTGGTCATTTTTTGTTAATTAGGTGAATGCAGTAACTTCTCATGGTTCCCATGGAAACCATCCTAAAAAAACAGCTGCGGTAAAACAGCAACCTGAGGTCTGGTTTAGTAAAGTTACCTTCCAACCTGAGGCACCTGGATTTACAGCAACGATGAAAATGAAGCGATCGCTGGGAAAATGCTAAGAATTGCCAATGGAAAGGTTTGACATCAACACAATCATGCACCTGACCACTCACCCCTTCACACTCAAACACAATCGAGGAAGTCAATTAGTGGGATCAAAGACAAAAGGAAAAACAAAGGAAAACAAATAATGTGAATTATAAAAGTCTGTTTTTCAAATTATATGTCGATTCTCTCGGGACAATTCGGACGGTGACAGTGATGATGCTCCGCACTACACCGTCAGGGCCTTAAACACCGATTAAAATTGTAAAATACCTTTTAAAAAATATATAAAAAACGTCCTTCAGCAAAACCAGCACACTCGTGCACGTCTCGTGAACTTTGACGTCGCTTTTTCGCAATTATTTCAAATAACACAAAGCGATTTCACCAATCCTTGCAATCTGGAAGCTGGTGAAGGTAGTTTTATTAACATTGGACGTGGTGTTTGGGTGATGAAGCTCACCGATCTATATACAGTACCAGTAGCGGTTTATATATCGCATCAATGATGCTATCTTTAGGGGCCAGCGCAGCTCCGGGTCCCATCCATGGCTCTCCATGTGTCGGCGACATGTTCTGATGGAACGTTGGACCAGTGAGTGAGTGCATCGTTCGTGCTGTAATCTCCGCACGCAGAGTGATCCGTGCCGCCGTCTCGACCCGCACACCCCATACCGTGCTCTCCTTCATCACCTTCTTCCCCAATCCGATGGCCCAGTCACTCGTGTCCGTGGATTTCGAGGTTTTCGGACGTGTTCAAGGCACGTACACTGTCTGCGTTTATATATATATATATATATATATATATATATATATATATATATATATATATATATATATATATATATATATATATATATATCGGTTTAACACCTTCGTATATTCGTGTGTACATCGGCTTCGGGTGTGTATAATATACATTTGTTGAACTGTTAACATCATGATTTACCTTTTCAAAACCACGCTTGTTAACCGCTGTCATCTCAGGTGTAGACCAGGTGTTGGCTTAACGGTTAGGGTCCTGTCAGGGGTGTTCAATTAACACCAGGCGGGTCGATTCAGCCTGTCGTCCTTCTGAGGTCGGCAAAATGAGTACCAGCTGGCTGATAAAAGGGGCACTGCATCAGTGGCACAGCCACGCCCCCAGAAAACGACGCAGCCAAGTAGCCACAGGCTGCATACGTCAACATTTGCAACATTTGGGTGAGAACGTCAAGCATCGAATAAAATCTATTGCTGCACGAACTGCAATCCATTTGGTGCCATCGTGTGCTGCCTTTTTTTGGCTGTTGGTTGCATCATTTGTTAGGGGTACAGCTATGCCGCTGATGCAGTGGCCCAGGTACACCGGTGCTCATTTCACCAACCTCAGAAGGATGACATGACGGGCTGAGTCAACCCCCCCCCCCCCCCCGGTGCTAATTCAGCAGCTAACAGAACTCGAACTCGGGACCCTAGGATCTCAATCCACCAGCCTATCCGCTAAACCAACGCCAGGCTTAATCCATTTGTTAATGCTGTAGGATGTATGTATGTATGTATGTGTGTGTCAAAGTGCATTGACAGAAATTTTTTCCTCTTTGTACCTTTTTGACCAGGTGTGTGCTTCAGAATGGTAAGACTTCTTCATCCTCAAATTATTGTGCAATATCGAAATGTAATGCTCGTACGTTCTACCTCCACTTTACCTCTGCAAGCCTTCAACCTTAAACAAGACGAGTGCATTTTAAGCAGCTTGACGGAAACATTCAGATTTGAATTGGAGTAACTTCTTGTAATTGCTGATGAAATAATTTTGTTTTCAAAAACAAACCCTAACTTGATGACATTGATACTTGTCCACAATCTCTCATTTATGGAGTCCCATCGATTGAAGTAACTCCATGTGATCCAGAGGGGATTTGCACCCAAAACGAAACATGATAATCAGACAAAGCCCATGATGTTGCCAGCGGATAAGGGGTATTGCCATCCAGGGTGTTCCAGATGCGCTGCCATGATTGACAGTTATTGACAACAAACGTAAAACTCAATTGGTACACCCACAGAGGAAAGTCTGAAGTTTTATTTGTATGTGCTGGCTCCAAACAGCGAGTGATGCCACCCTTTTATTCAAATCGTTCCATCAATGGGAACAGGTACTTGGAAACGATTTTTTCTTTTTTGTGGAATTGCAACGCCAACATTTTCCGAAAAGGCGCTAAAGGTTTGACGGGATTGGGATGCGCAAACACATCACATCCATTACCCACTTTGTGGCAGGATCATCTTGAACAATTTCCCTGCATGCTTTGACGAAGGTCTTCCATGGTCACCAACAAGTTTGGGTCTTAATCTGTGTGACCTCTTTGGAAGTTCTCTTCTTATTCTTCTTTTGTATGCAGCGCATGACGGCAGGTAGCATCATTTGCTGAGGTAGCAGTTGGGTCGCTGATGCAGTGCCCCCTGCACTTTGTTCAGGGTGCTGGCGATAGCTCACCTACACTTCGTGAAGGACACCGTGCAATATTTAACGTCCACAAACTAATGCTGGCAGATGGGACACCCAGTTTAACGTCCATCCGAGGCACGGGGCACACATTGATGCCTCACCCTGCCTGTGAAACGCCAAGATGAGTTTATAGCTGGGTCGGGGTTCAAACCAGGGCTAGACATCTTGGAGGAAGCAAGAGTGAAACTGTCAGTGGCCAAAAAGCAATCCACCATTGCACATGCCGTATCTGAGAACGATGGTCTACACTTATCGGAATTATGGTCACATTGAACATTTCCAAATATGAAATAAAACTTTCAGCAGTGATACTGACACATGACTCTCTTGAGTACCAGTTTTATGGTACCAGCACAATGGTACCAGGTTTTATGGTTTGGTACCAGCACAATGGTACCAGTTTTATGTTTGTCATTTATTTTTATTTACCCTGTAAATTCATGTCATTTCATTTGGAATGCCCTGAATTATTCACTTGATGGTAGTTGGAAAGATGGGGTGAGTCAAGCTGATGTTTGTTGGTGCCATGAGTTTGTCGGTGAGAATTTTGTTGTTGGCTCTGTGTACCTAGTATGTGCACAACCTTTTATGGCTGCTTTCAAACGCTTGTCCGTAGTATACAGAGGATGAAAGCAGGAAGCTACACCTGGTCGGCTGGGTGAAAAACGCTCCGACGGGCAGCGTCGTCGGAATTGTGCAGGGGCCTGCTGACAAGGTCGAAGCCATGTGAGTGATTTAAACATGATTTGTTAACGTTGCATTTCATTAGAATTCCATTTTTTGAAGCAAGATTTTCGTTTGCAGCATCCATCGTAACTCGACTCACCAACATGATGTCCCCACCTGCGCAGGAAACACTGGCTCAGTAAAGTCGGAAGTCCAAGCTCGAGGATCCACAAAGCAGAATTCCACAACGAGCGAAAAATCACTCAGACAGAATTCAAAAGCTTTGGTACTCGTTACTGATTCTTTCCTGCAAACTTATCTTGCATGATGCTTCGATCAGATATCACAGTCGTGACAAAACCTTCACGCTTGCAGCGCTTGAATGAGAAGGAAGACTATGCGATGCCACCTTCGCTTTTACTGCATTTAAAGCTTTGACGTCTGTTGCACAAGAATTGGATTTGCATTTCCACTTGCCGAGATGATTACAAGCCTCATTGTTGAAACATAAACTTGCAATAATTTTGTCTTCTGAAACACTAACTTTATGCCATCTGGTGCATTTTCCACGATGAGAGATTGTGGAGTCCACGTTTCCCTCTTTGCTGGGTTTGCCAATCGTCCCAGGAAACTATCACGTATTTGTTCAAACATGTTCCCTGTTACTACAACAATTCATTAAAATGAACATCAGTTGCTTTGCAGATGAGGGTTAAAAATAAAGCATTGCGAGAAAACCGTGGAGTTTCATGTGGTCTTTAATGGTACAAAGTTTTGTGATGGCCGGAGTTGTGTTCGTTCCACATATCAACAAATATGGGAAGGTGTCATGATGCTTGCCACACCTGAGAACAAAACGAAACAATTAGAAGCAATTCTACCCATAATGCATACAGAAGACATTATTGAGGTTCATGGAACTTGTGTATCCAGAACATGGACATTAGTCTGCGTTTACACAAATTATAAGGATACATACTAGTGCGGACCCGTACGTGCAAAAAAAAAAGAATTGTGACGTCAATCGTGACGTCATAGCACCGTGTTCTGTCACTGAAAAAAATAAAAATAAACTTTCAAACCGCGTGCCAGAAACAACAACCGCACAGGCCGTTCCTTCGCTCTCGCGTGCCTGTACGTGCAAAAAAAAATTAAAACAATGTCACCCGCAGGGTGACCCGTATCTTGCCAAAAGGTCACACTGAGGTGAACAGAGCTGCTATCCACCAGGAGTGACTCCTTGAGGAATATCTGCCTACGAGAGATTCCGATGAGAATCGTTCTACAGAGTAACCATGAAAAATATGCGTTTGCCTCATAACGTCACCAAATGACGTCATAATGTCTCAAGCTTGACATATCTAGAAAGCACTCATCGAGGTGTTCAATTTGAGGTACTACACGATATGGTTCCGAAAACTTGAAAATTTGACCTTGGGGTCAAATATGTTTGACCTCGGGCGCTAACCATGAAGGTCAAGGCCAATCTCCACCAAAAATTAATCAGCTGAGCGCCAGACCATGAACTATATTCCCATGAAGTTTGAAGACGATCCGATCAAAATTACTCAAAAAATAAGGGTTTCGTCGACTCCCCTGATTTGCGACAAAGTGGCCTTGACCTTTGACCTTGACCTTCAAAATTTTGTGCACTGAAAGGGACCTCTATAGGCCTCTGATATGCGAAGTTACAAAAATTTCCAATGATAACTGTGCTCTGCAGAATTTTTTATATGTAATTACAGACAAACAAACAAACAAAAAAAAAACATACAAGCTGACTAACATATCTTGCAAAAACTTCGTTTTGGCAAGATAATAAAAAACTTTCAAACCGCGTACCAGAAACAACAACCACACAGGCCGTTCCTTCGCTCTCGCGTGCCCATACGTGCGTGCCCGTACGTGCGTGCAAACATTTTTTTTTTTACGTCAATCGTGACATCATAGCACCGTGTCCTGTCATTGGTTTGGTAAATAAATGGCCATAAATTGGGAACCACTTGTCCGATTAATATCAAACCTTGAAAAGGCACATCCACAGGGCCCCAGCAATATACCTGGCAAGTTTCAATGAGATCAGACTTGTGGTTGTCGAGAAACAGTGGTCGCAGACACACAGACACAGACACAGACACACACACAGAGATTGCTGGAATTATAGATAGATTTCAATGATCAAACTTTCTGGAAAATTGTCTTTTCTATAAGAAGTTGACTCCACCCCTGCCCTTTCCATGCTCTGACTCCCTCCTGCCCACCCCCAACAGTGTTCTGCAGGGTGCACATGGTCTGCCAGCAACCCTCTTCTGATGAAACTCTGAAAATCTAAACTCACTGCCCACCTCCACTCATTCATATCTCCACTTCCTCCTTCCAGCGTTTCAAGACAATTGTTCACCTCCATCTCAGGTCCCCCATTATCTGTTATACCCCCATTAACCCTCCCCAAGTCCACCTCTTTCCAGGTTTCCAGGTTTTTCCTTTCCCCTCTGTGATTGAGAGTTTGCGGCCGTATCTGTATTGTTCACCCCCATGACCTCCCCATATCCCTTATCCCTCCCAGTCTCCATCTATTTTATCGATTTTATTTTCATGTCGTGAGTTTGTTGATAAGTATAGGTTTATAGCGGGTGCCAAACAAACAGTTATCGGTTATATTTAACTCAGGCTTACAAGTTGTGAGGGAACAGTTCAAGAAATATTGTTCAACACTCAAAGAATTCTGGTATTATCACTTTCTGAAGTATTTATTCTTCTTTGGAGTTCTGAGATAGGATTAGATGCCTCAACATCAAATCAGTTGAAGTTTTTGAGTTTTCAACTTCATATACAAATTTGGATTTAGTACTCATGAGGGATTCACTCTTCAAAGTAATTGACAAGGTTTTTAACTCTTTTAATAAGTTTTTATGTGTCAGGTTTGATAGAACATTCCTTTCTAAAAATAAGTACTCAAGTTTTCATTGTTTTGATAAGCAGAAGTTTAAGGATGCGATTAATTTAATTTTATTCCATACTTTTGTGTCTTTTTGTGGGATAATGTTTCAGCAGGTTAAGGGTATTCCCATGGATGGGAATTGCAGCCCCCTACTAGTGGACATTTTTCTTATTTTCTGTGCATTTTAATTTATGCAGAAACTGATGAAGGAGAAAAAAAATTAGGATTAGCCAAAATATTATGTCATATATGTCGTTACATAGATGATATCTGTGTGGTTCACTAGAATGTTTTTGATAGGCAGATTCACAAGAGTTATCCAGATAGCCTGATTGTAAACAGGAGTGGTAATGATTGCACAGTTGCTGCATATCTGGATGTGTTGGTTAGAGTTGGACAGAATGGTTTTAGTACAAGTGTATATCATAAAGTTGATGATTACAGTTTCCCTGTTGTGTTGTGTACCTTTCCATGCAGCAATGTACCAATTAAAATGGGTTACAATGTCTTTTCATCTCAGATACTAAGATTTGCAAGAATTTGTTCAGTAAAAGATGATCTTGTGGAACGTCCTGAGAAGGGTTTTTTCCTTCATGTTAAACAGGATTTATTATTTTTTTTTTTTTTTGTATACCTTGGTCGAGGCTCGTATGAGAGCTAACACACAACTCACAGCAAGGAGGCATGAGACAAGAGGGGCGGGAGTGGAAGGGACAAAACAGTGGGGAACAGACACATTAGGCGAACTGTGGAAGGGAGAGGGATGGGGATGGGACGGGGAACATGGCGAAGAGAAGATGGACATTTCAGGGACTTTCAGGAAGGAAAGTAGGAGAAATGAAGGAAGTGGGCTTGGGTGGATTATCGGGGGTAGAAAAGATCGAGGACCTGGATGGGGGAAGATAAGAGGTGGTGGTGAACAGCTGTTTTGAAAGCCTGGAGGGAAGAATGGGAAAGAATAGAGTGAGGAAGTTTATTCCAAAGGCGGGAAAAAAGAGGAATGAAAGAGTGAAGATGAGCAGTGATTCGTGATTTTGGTAGTTTTACCAGAAGGGGGTTGTTGGCGGACCTTGAGCGCCCTGTGGAAATGTGGTGGGGACAAATCGCAGAGAGAGCAGGGGGGGCAAGGCTGGAGAGGAGTCGGTATAAGACAGAAAGACCACCGACCAACCTGCGGTGATTGAGTGAGAGGCCCAAAGACTCAGCTTCATTGCGGGAGATGCCGATGATCTTAAATGCCCTGGTTTCGACAGCGTGAAGCCGAGAAAGGTGGGAGGCAGGAGCACCAGCCCAGAGGGGAGAGCAGTACTCCATCAGGCTACGGACAAAAGCTTTGTAAGTGGTCAGGAGCTCAAGAGGGCCGAGGAAGGACTTAGCACGACGGAGGATTCCCAGTCGGCGACTGGCTTTTGAGGCGAGGTTGGAAATGTGACTTTCCCAGGAAAGGTCATGGCAGATAGTGAGACCTAGAAGCTTGAAAGAAAAGACTTCTTTTCTTTCCTATTTGGAATTTCCTATTTCCTATTTCCTATTTCCTATTGGGTGGATTATTGGGTGGAAATATTCCTATTTCCTAGACCTATTTGGCTGATTGTTTGATCAGATCTTGTGAGAATGTATTTCGACTCTATCATCACCTTTTATTTAAGTTTGGTTGGTTTTCATGTAAACAAGTTCCTATTGCATTGCATTTGATATAATATTAATTAATTATTTTGGTGAGGCAAATTATTTTATTAATGTTAATGATTAAACAATATATATATATATATATATATATATATATATATATATATATATATATATATATATATATATATATATATAGTATTAAATAATGGAGGTATTTAGATAAAAATAAAATAAATAAATATTATTTATAAATAAGCATTAAATTATTTGTTGGTGGTTGCTAGGATATGCAGTGCAGCATGTTAAAATTGGTTATTAATGAAAGTTTGAGTCTATGGTTAGGTGGAGGTGCTGTGTAATGTGCACGTACGTCTACAAGGTAAAGTGTTTATCACTTAATATATTGTCATATTAAGTGGTGTACAATTAAAGTTATTTATATGTGGTAATACTTTAAATAAAAGTAATAATTAAACAAGCAGTCATAGACTGGTACTTACGAAATCGTCAACTTGACCTCTGACCTTGTCTAATAAAAGCTGTCTCAAGAGAAGGTAGCGACGCAAACCAGAAGTTTCTACGATGATTCTGCACAAAACCATCAAAAATCGAATGTTTGACCTCAATGTGACCTTGACCTTTGACCGATTTTGACCAAAATCTAATCAGCACTAGCCATCACCCTCCTGAATCACGTGGTGTAATTTGACATTGGTAGCTTCTTCCGTTCTCGAGTTATCGTGCCTACAAACAAACACACAAACAGAGGACGGAAGTCATCAATATAAAGATTTTGTAAATAATAAGGATATTGCATTGCTGTGTTGACACTGTCTGGACATAACTTTAAGGTTGTGGGTCTACTGATGTGGACCTGCGACCAGGGTTGTGGATCTGCCATTTGGAGAGGTTCTGGGCTGAAAGGATCGAAACCTTGATGACAAATGGTGACCGGATGATCCGGGCAGTTAGAAAATCAGTAAATTGTTGATAGGTTAAGGTTTTAACTTCAAATAAAATAGCTTTTGTAAGTATTTACCAGTGTGTATGTGTATGTGTATGTGTATGTGTATGTGTATGTGTATGTGTATGTGTATGTGTGTCTGTCTGTGTGTCTGTGTGTGTGTGTGTGTGTGTGTGTGTCTGTGTGTGTGTGTGTGTGTCTGTGTGTGAGTGTGTGCGTATCTTACATTGTCTGGCTTCCTTCTTAGGACTATGATGCAGTAATTTGTCTTTATTTTGATTATCCCTCAACCCTGCTTTTTGCATGTTCCCCCCTCCCCCTCTCCTTCTGCTGGTCTTTGTGCTCTGTTATATCCGGGTCCATTCTGTGTTATGGCTTCTCCATGAGTCTCGACACTATACAAAAAGGGGATAAATCAACATCATATCTGGGATTTCAAACTAAGATCTTAGGATTGTGATCTGCGCTCATTTAGGAATTTCAAATCGGATAACCCAGTTCGGTTATACCTTCTGTATGATCTCATGTTATTTAAATAAAGCTTACACAAACTGGAGTCATCAAAAAGGAAAGCAACTCGATCAAAGTCATTTTGTGGTTTACAAACTTTAATCGTTACTCCTAAAAAAGCAATTCCTAATCAAAAGTCCTGTTTTGTTGGTGTTTTGATGGAAGACTGAAAGCTGTTACATTTCTCTTCTGAGAAGTCATGGTTGTTTTGTGATTTCATGTGCGATCGTCTCTAAACAAAAAAGGATCAAGATAATTTGGATGACTTCAGTTCGA
The DNA here is from genome assembly GCF_056783735.1 of Eptatretus burgeri. Taxonomy (NCBI): domain Eukaryota; kingdom Metazoa; phylum Chordata; class Myxini; order Myxiniformes; family Myxinidae; genus Eptatretus; species Eptatretus burgeri. The sequence goes on along the minus strand of NC_140975.1, from coordinate 65,157,952 downwards.
GAAAGTTTTATTTGAATGAAATGCGATTATACAGATGAACTCTGCACGCACGTTCCCTAAATGTCGAGTTCGCAAATTTCTTCCATTCTCCTCAATTCTCCTATTTATTTATTTATTTTACAAATAAGCGACAACATGCCAACATACCATGAAAATGGTACAAAAGTGGTCAGGGGCAGAAGTGAACTGCAGCATCTTCCACTGGGTGAGGATGACTATCCAGAGTTTATAATTGCCTTTTTGTTTCAAATGCAGTTTTACAATTTACAGTATTGTTTGATTACATACAGTATTAGGAATGACTGCTAAATTCAGGATCAAAAACTGCTTGGTCGATTTCCCTCAAATTTTGCACATGTGCTCAAGGTACCCATTGGCAGACTAAATTTGGCACCCTGCACCCCCACCCCTGCTACACCAAGGATGGGAAATGATACCGAAGTTAGGGTGTATACAGTAAACCCTTCAATATCATGGGTTTCTACCAATCACAGGCAACCTATTGTGCTCCAATTTCATTACAGCAGTATTTGAGCTGAGATGAGTCATTGTTTGCGTCCACGTGTACGATTACCTCCCGTTACGAGTCTTTTGTTGGTTATTGCGCATCGCTAATTGGAGTAATCAGACCAGCATAAGGGAACAAAGCTAAATGAAATAATGAATCGTCAAACAGGATATGACATACGGAATTGATGTAATACTGTATCTGCACGATGCAGTAGACACACAACAGTTAATAATAACGCCCAAAATTAAAACGATGAAAAAATTAATCGTGCCAAAAGGCAGAGAAAGATTTTGACATTGTGCAAAGAAATAGCGATGTTGGATACGTCGGCAAAAAGTGAAAGTGCGGCATCTGTGGGCCGCCATTACGGGATCAATGCATCAACTGTGTGAAAGAGTGAATCAAATATCCACGCACGGGTTTCTGCCAGGAAAGCGTAAAAGCCTCATTCCAGTCCCATGATCATCATATTGAAAGGATGGAAAAAAAAGCACTTAATATTTGGATCGAGGACCAAACAGAAAAAATGCCTTTGGGTGGACCGGTGTACGGGAGAAATCATTGCAGATTTACCAACGTTTTCATGAGACGCCTTGGGCCAAAGGCTCCAGTTCAACCATGGCTCATGGAACTAATCGAGGCAAAGGGATTTATGCTGGAGCAGGTTTTTAATGCCAAAGAGACGGGATTATTTTTGAAGCGGATGCCATCTCGTACCTTCCTGCCCAAGCATGGAAGATCTGCTCTGGATCAAGGTGGCTATGGATCGTTTTACCCTCCTTTGTGGCAATGCAGCAGGCGACTGAGTCGTGCTCTCAATGATCCAACAGCCATCATCACAAGTTCTCCATTCACATCTTTCTAACCTCCACCCTCCTCCATCTAGCAACATCATCATCTGCGAACTAAGTCTTGTGTTTTCTATTTACGACAGAGAACAGTATGAAGGAGTAGGTAATACTTACCCTCACTCACTTTGCTGTTTTGGAATAAATTTTAAAAGGTGAAACTCTTGTGTTTTTGTTTAATCAACACTGTATTTATTGTATTTCCATGTTTATTTCAATGGTAACATGATATTATGTATATATATATATATATATATATATATATATATATTTATTAACGTGTTTATTTTGATTGTAATGTGTTTTTCTTGCTGCCCTCGATCTTCCTCGACATTTTCTCAAAGTCCAGGAACCGAACCCCGCTTTTCGCATTGGTCCTTGGTTTCTATGACCGCCGTTTTAACTATCGTGGCATTGTCCAGGAACCTAGCCCCAGCGATAACGGAGGGGTTACTGTATTAATATATGTGTAGCTTTGTTCATACCTTTTCAAAACTTTCATTTAATGCTCTACAGTGTTATTTATCTTATTCTGACTGATATCCCTGGTTGGTTACCTCTGCCACTAAAGGTAGACGGAAGTTATTCTGAGTTCCTTGGACTTTCAGCTCCCCCCACACTGGGCTCCCAGGAGGAAAAATCCGGCCGTTCGGGGATGTGGAAGTTTGAATAGTGGCTGGTAAAACGGCCGCGAGGGTTCATTGGGTTAAAGTGACTTCACCATTGAGATGGGGTCAAAAACAATATATAGTACGATATTTCAAAATGTTGTGAACAGATCATGACAAAACTTGGTGGACGAGTTAAGTAAGTGACAAGAACAAGCCAATTAGGATGGATCTGCATCCGGATCTTAACCAAAATCTATCAATGGGGCATAAAACGTTAACTCTTCAGCCTGGTCGAGGGATGTGCTCTACCGAGTGAGTGCCGCTTTAGTTTCAGCTGTTTCTGCTCCTTGGTCACGGCTGCTGTTGATCTGAATAGAGATCACCTGACCTGTGAAAGTCATCTCTCCCTCTAAACTTCAGTCTCAAACTATTTGTAAGGAGGTGCTTACTCTCTCAATGTGCTTCTTGTCTCTGCTTGGCATGTCAGTATTGTGATCAACACATCTATTTGTACAGGCAGAATAACTCAACATCTATCTCTTCTACGAGCCTTGACTCTGTGTACAAAGAACCCCCCCTCCCCCCCAAAAAAAACATGAGTATCTCGAATCAAGTTTGGCAGAGAGCTTCCGATTGGACGCATGAACTCGATTATCCCATACTCACGCACCAGCCTGTGACTGCAGCACGAGTAAATATAGTCCTGGAACTAAATTTTGTTTCAGCTAAAAGTTCAAATACCTTGTGAGCTTAAAAGTTAAACTCATCCAAGACATTCACAATATGAAGCTCTGTGCTAAATTTGGCAATGCTGCCCTGGATATCCAATTATTCTGCCGAGACACACACACACACACACACACACACACACACACACACACACACACACACACACACACACACACACACACACACACACACACACACACACACCCACACACACACACACACACACACACACACACACACACACACACACACACACACATACACAATTATCCAATATTCACACGCTGGCCAATGGCTGCAGCGTGATTAACGACAGTTCACAATATCCAGGCAATGAACATGCTCTACTCACTTTCAAAGTCGATTTTCTCCACGATATTTTTTGGTTTAACATTCTCCTCCTGGTTACATATGAAGATCTTCCCAGGTTCAGGCTCAGACCAACACATCTTGTTCATCCATAAAACGAGCTGGTTGTCTATCAGGACACAAATGGGTGATCAGGAACACAAGGATATATTTAACATGTTCAATTGAAAAAAAAAATTAAAAACAAAATGGCTATTGTGAATAACAAATGCCATTAAAAAACAGAACCAGCTAATGAACATTGAGAGACAACCAAATGCCACTGGTCCAGGCATGTGTGATGTCAATTTTTGGCAAGGTCATAAAATAATTGTCATGGGTCCATCCCACCATCTCCCCCAATTAAATTATTTGAAATCTTCACCCAACACCGAAAGCTCTCCTGATGTGCAGCGATTTGTAACTTTTCATGTTCAATCAGATAGCCACTCAAATACGTGTACTCCAACATTCGACGATGCCCAATCAGCAATAGGAATCACTTTCATCTCTGATCGGTGAGCCAAATGGATGGTTGTAAATACTGAAACGAACATCAATAAAGTTTGTTCTTTCGTAACATCTACGGTCGGTTCGTAGCATGATGGAATGAGTGAGATAAATCCCTGCTCCTCCAGATAGATACGTTTCAGTAGTGATTATGGTTTTGACACGTCGCTTGTATGATCACATTCACGGGGTCAACATTGCTAAGTGTAAGGAGCGCTCGACCCTGTGCACAAATGGAGAAATATCCAAACACAGCTGGAAATCTCCCATAAAGAATTGTCACGGAGTTGATTCATTTTGGTTTCAGTTGAAACGAGAAGGGCATTCGGTAGAGCGCGTACCTCCGCCCCGTAATGCCTGATCCACGAGAACATACCTGGCCCAATACGTTTTTGAGCCCTATCGCTCAATGGTGACGAATCACTTTAAAAATTCTCATAGTCGGATCCAGATTCGGATCTTCACCAAAATCGAAACAGTTCATCCTTGTCGCACACCCAACCTGTCCACAAAATTTCATCCGGATCTGTCCAAACTTTTTGAGATATCCTGGGCACAAACAGACAGACAGACAGACAGACAGACAGAAAGGGGTGAAAACATAACCTCACCTTCGGTGGTGGAGGTAAAAATCCATAGGTTTTGATTTTTTTTTCTCCTTTTTGGAGGAAAATCCTGTTGTGTGTGTCACACTTGTTTCTATCACTATTTATATCTATATACTAATTCTGTCTGGCGGTCCCATCCTGAAACATGGAAATGCTCCTCGGAGAGAAAAATAAATGAAGTAAAAGTTCCTTCAAATTAAAACAAACATAAGGAAAAACTCGAATTTTTTTCAATCAGACAGAAATTGAACCCAGACAGTGAAGATGCAGTGGAGAGGGGATGAGGGTGATGGTGAGTATTGTGGGGGGGATGGTGGAGGGGAGGGGGACGTGTACCCTGAAAGCTTTAGCACCCTTGGTTAAATCCTCTCGGAGGAGTACATTATATTGTTGTGGTTACCAAATTCGCAAACCACCATTCAGGTCCCTTAGGTGAGATATCTCGGTAAGTATATGTGTAGTTAGGCCCAAACCCGTTGTCTAGAGGGAATAAATGTTATTCATGCGTGCTGCGACTCTTCAGGATAGCCGTTTTTCTTTTACTATCTTTATTTTGGACCAACCGCCATTGTTACCACCACCAACCACAACATCAACCACCCACCGCGGCGCCGCTTCACGTCACACCTCGCAACCGTCGCATCGCCACCGTTCTTGCGCCGCTTGTGGGTACCGGTGTTGGACTCGTGCAGGGCGCGCGCCGAACAGCGTGTACAAAACCACGGATTTTCCGCTCCAAAAACGGATCAAAAACGACACACGCCCACTTTTGTTCCGTCCAATCGGTGAGCGAGGGGCGATTTGGCCCCGCCTCCAGGGCGTTGGAGGGCGGTCGCTATATGCAAATTTATGGATCAAAATGCATTCACGCCCACTTTTTCTCGGGCCAATGGGGAGCGAGGTGAAAGGTCGAAGGCAGGGGGTCAAAGGCGAAGCCACGGGGCTTATATAAGCGACCGCGTTCGTCAGTGGAGCTGAGTTAAGACTTCGCAGTCGGTGGAGTTGGGAAGAGGAAGAATTGGTTGTTGGTCGTCGTCGTCGTGTGCGTTGGAGTCGGAGCGAAGAGGACGGAGCTGTGGAGAGGCGGCGAGGGCAGACGAGGGGGTGCTCGCGTCGTGCCGGGAGCTGCACACCAGGGAGGCCGACGGCGCGACCTGGTCGAGGTGGAGACGCTCGTCGCGGGACTCGAGGCAGAGTAACAATCCTCTATACCCCGAGCATCAGCAACCCCCTCCTGTTTCCCCCCCCCCCGCGCTGAGATGGGGCCCCCTTGGTCGCACTTTTTCCCACCCCCTACCAGACACTGTCCGCGAGGCCCGCGGAGTTGAGGCACCATCGCCGCTCCGCGTCTCATCACCAGACGGGTAGGCCCGACCCGGTCTCGGCCTCAGGCCCGCCTCATCCTTGAGGGTGTTCTTTTCCTTGGTTTTGGGTGTGTGTTGTCGGCGCCGTCTGTGAAGTAAAATTGTATAAGTGTTGCCGTGTGCTCGCGTAATCGGTATTAGATCTGCATTGTTGCATTTGCTTTTTGTGTAAAATTGCATTGTGTTTCTTTTCCTTTTCTATGTGCTTTTGGTGGAATTGTATATGTGTGCTTACCGTTCATCGCGAATAAATGTGCTTTATGTTGAACTGTTTCCCGCTTCGCTTCGTCATTTCTCTCATTGAATCCTCATCTTGCTTCACGTAAAGGGTTGGACGTGGGCTAAGACGCCCGATAATTAATCGAACCGTCGAGGTCGACGAATAACACCGCTCGGTTATCCCGATAGTACGGAACGGGTCGCTTAAGTGGCCCGTGTCCGAAGTCGACCTGCGGCGAGGTGCGATCGCCCGGTCTACCCTCCGTGTGGGTACTTAGGTAGGTCGAATTTGGCGAGCAACCCTATCCCACGCGGGGGCCGATTGGCTCGATCGCGGTGAGACCGAAAGGTCCACCCGTGACTGGTTCCCGGCGTTAGTCCGAGAGGGTCACGACTGGATTGTCCGTCCGGTGGGCGACGTGCCGCGATTCGAGTTACGTGGCCGTCGCACGCCGGCGGGCGCGAATCCGTAACAATATGTACATACTGTGACGGTTGTGCAAATTCACAGGACACCATATACTGTAAGTCCTTAGATCAGTTATGTCGATAAGTCTGTGTTCAGATAGATTTCCCCACCGATATCTATGGGTTTTATTCGTGTAACCGGCCTGTGATCTTTGAGTCAGCCGTTTTTCTTTTACTATCTTTATTTTGGACCAACCGCATTTCAACCACCACAACCGCCTTCACAACAACCACCTTCTCCACAACAACCACCTTCTCCACAACCGCTTTCACAACAACCACCTTCACCACAACCACCTTCACAACCACCTTCTCCACAACCACCTTCACCACAACGACATCTCCTATACCACATCTCAACAACGAACGGCATCACCTCACCTTCATCTCCGCAAACGCCGCCATATTTGCGCCAGCCACGGCGA
>NC_140975.1:65108811-65146311 GCF_056783735.1 Eptatretus burgeri | reverse complement strand
AAATAGGTATATCAGCTTTGTTATAAGACTTGTTATTTCTTTAAATTATCAGATTTCACAACAGATTACGACACTTATTTAGTCCAGACAATATCCGATTCTCAAAACCGAAATAATATTTCGATTATATACTTCAATTAGTCCGTGAGAGTATATCGTGGAAAATTGTATCAGATAACACTGAACAACAAAAATTTTTTACTGGAGATGTGTAAAGTGATTTAGACTAATTTGGGTACGCTGATTTCAAAAATCATAACCGTTTTGCTGTATCACGTCAGGATTTTCAGGAACAGAAATATTCCCATTGCCTAGAAGTCAGGATTTCAATGAAATTTACAAAAATTCATTTATTCATTTATTTCATCATGAATGCTTCAAAATTATAGAAATTACAGAAAAACTCCACTAGAATGTAATTAAAAATGCTTTAGGCATTTGGCTTTGCGTTTGTGCTGCTCTGTGTCAGTTTCACGATGCAGGAACCAGCAGAAATCGCCCATCATGTTCGGGTTGTGCCGCCCTTGGTAACGCGTCTCCATGAGTGAAATCTCTTGGTGGAATCGCTCGCCGTGCTCGTCCGAGACTGCTCCCAAGTTGTCAGGGAAGAAGTTCAGGTGCTGGTGTAGGAAATGGATTTTCAGGGACATCCTGGAGCCAAGTTTCCTGAAGGACTCCAGCAGCTGCTGCACTATTTCTTCATAGTTGTCCGCGCGCTCGTTCCCCAAGAAGTTGTCCGTCACAGCTTTGAAGCTCCTCCACGCTGCCAGCTCTTTGGGGTTTAGAGTTGTCGGAAAAGTTTCTTCCTTCATAATCTGTCGGATTTGCGGTCCAACAAAGACACCAGCCTTGATCTTGGCCTCCGACAAGGTGTTGCCAAACTTTTCCTTGAGGTATAAAAACCCACGCCCATTCAGATCCATTGCCTGTACAAAACTTTTCATCAAGCCGAGCTTTATGTGGAGTGGTGGAAGGAAAACCTTGGCTGGGTCGACAAGGGCGACATGCTTCACATTGTGTCGACCAGGTACATGCTCTTTTCGCTCTTCCCAATCTTTCTTCGTCCAGTGATTCTTGTCGTCTCTGCTATCCCAGAGACAAAGGAAGCACATGTATTTCGTGTAGCCTGACTGCAGCCCTAACAACAGCGCCACCACTTTCAAGTCTCCGCAGATGTGCCAGTTGAAGTCATTGTACTTGATGGAATCAAGCAGCTGCCGCATAGTCTCATAGGTCTCTGTCATGCCGAACGCGTGAGCCAGTGGGACTGATGGTTTCTCGTTGCCATTGTGGAGCAAAACAGCCTTCAAGCTGTTCTTCCCCGAGTCGATGAAGAGGCGCCAGTCTGCAGGATCGTGATCACACCCAAGTTCTTTCAACAGACCGTTGATGTCACTGCAGAATGTCATCGTGTCTTCCATCTCAAAGAACTCAGCCATGTCTCTGTGACGTGCTCTGAACAAGGATATCCTGGTGTTAGGTTCAAGTAGATTCCACTGCTGCAGCCTTGATCCAAGCAGCTCTGCCTTCGCCTTTGACAGCGAGATCTCTTACAAGATCATTTAAGTCTCCCTGGTTCAGAAGGTGTGATTCTTGAGTGTCGGGTTCAAAAGGTTCATCATCACCATCCTCTTCACCACTGCTTACAGCTATGTTCTGATCAGCTGGAGGTGTTGGAACGGGGTTCTCGTCATCATGAGGCACAGGTTTACGAGCAGAGACGCAGTCAGCGTACTTGATGTGACCTTTATTCTTCTTGTTGAAGCCGGCGATGCTTGTGCAGCAGAAATAACAATCATCATGATGATTCTGCGGCTCACGCCATATCATGGGCACCGCAAATGGCATGCTCGCGCGCTTGCCCACCAACCACTGAGTCAAGGTTGTGTGACAGCTTGTGCAGCAGATGTGTGGTGCCCAGCTCTGTTCTTGGTCCCCCACCTTACACCCGAAGTAGTGAAAGTAGGCGGCCTTCATTTTCACTGCTGTAGATATACTTCGCTGTTGATCTTTTTTGGTATACCGACCACAGACATAACAGAAGTTGTCAGGATGATTGGTACAGGAACGCCTACTCATCTTTATCTGAAAGAAAGAAATATAACAGAAGTTAACAACAATTGTACGAAATAGACATGTTAAAGACATATGTAAATTTCATTGAAATCCTGACTTCTAGGCAATGGGAATATTTCTGTTCCTGAAAATCCTGACGTGATACAGCAAAACGGTTATGATTTTTGAAATCAGCGTACCCAAATTAGTCTTAATCACTTTACACATCTCCAGTAAAAAATTTTTTTTGAAATTTGCTGTTCAGTGTAATGCATGAAATCGTTCCAAGCTCCTAATTTGAAAAGTATAGTCTTTACAAAAGCGATGTACACAACGATTCGTAGCACTGATGAACAGGCATTCGATATGAGTGAACAAAGTGGAAAAAAAGCTTTATTGAAAAGAAATCGTTGTGGCCTGTTCCAAGTCAAGGCATGGTTGAGCAGGCCAAAAAACATTGCGGCTTCAGACCCCAGCGAAGTGACCCAAGAAACACCTAAAGCCCCAGAGAGTGAGGTGGTCGAAGATCGCCTGATGAAGGATATAATTAAATAAGGCCGTAAATTATCCTCAAAAGTGGTGTTTTAATGAATTCAAACACCTAATTTTCACTCATCCTCTTCTTTGGAGCTTTCTTCGTTTGCATGCAAAGTTTCAGAGCTTTGGAGTAATGGAGGAGACACACTGACACCAGTGTGACCACTCCTTGGCTTTTTTCACAACATCTTGGCTATTCGTTGTTCACCTTGGCATCTTGGTTTTCTATAGGTTTTCTTGGAATATAGGTTTTCTATTATCATCGCTTTTCCAAAACCTTGTGAATTCTTGGCCTTTTTCATTGGCTCACCTTGGCATTTATGAAAATGAGGAGTGGTCACACTGACGCACACACTTTTATTAGTGTATGTACGTGTGTGTGTGTGTGTGTGTATATATATATATATATATATATATATATATATATATATATATATATATATATATATATATATATATATATATATACATATATATATATATATACATATATATATATATACATATATTCTATTGATTTACAAATGTTGTAATATAAACAATATCGACGTGCTCACATTGTGTTGGTACTGTACATAGTTTATAGACGATCTAGCATTCTAATTAGTACATACTTAAAAGAAATATGAGTGTTGTTGCTGTCGATTGGCCACACGACTGCCCTGCATGGACAGGGTTGATAATATTCCACCATCAACTGCAGCCATATAGGTCTGATTGGTCTTTGGGCAAATGTGTCAGGCAGCTCAACCCCCATTAGACTGATTGACAGTCGTAATCCTGCCCATCCCTCTGATCCCTTCATATTACTTTAGGAAGGAATGTAGTTTTCCATACTTTTCGTGGAATCCTTTAAAGCTATCAAAATTTTGATCAGTTTGCACCTTCCCACTATAAAATGCAGTAGATTGGTGTTTAAACCAAGTTCTTAACTTCAACCAATTTCGTGTTACACTGTCAGAAAAGAATAAGAAAAAGAATGACAAACTGGCATTTTTGGGTCTTTCATTTTTCTTGTTCAACGATGATGTCCCAAAGTTTAATGGATGTCATTGGATGGGGAATTCTCCGCAGATGACTGATAGGTAATTTACAGGTCTATACATTTTATCTTGGTAGATTTTATGGAGAATTTATGTTGTATTGAGCCAATGGAGTGTCCGGACCATGCATACATAAGAAGTCTACAGACTTCTTGATAAAATAAAAATTTGGGGGCGTGTCCTGAAGCTCACCTGGATCAGGAGCAACAGCCATTCAAATCCCAAGCAGACTTCCTGAGACCCTATTTTTTTTTTTATAATGCCATGTTCAAACTTCGGTACATCACGGGTGATGAAGGTTGTGGTCAACCTTCATTGAAATTGTGTGTAGTTTTGAATAAGAGAGCAAATACCTATTTTTGGGGTGGGGGTTAAACCCCTCTCCCACCGTCAACCCCCTTAATGAGCGCAGATGTTGATGCAGTCGATACACTTTGGTACATTATGGGTGTTGAAGGTTGTGGCCAACTTTCATTAAAATTGTATTTGTAGTTTCGGAGAAGAGAGCAAATACCTATTTTGGGGGGCTCAAATCCCCCAGACCCTGATTTTTTTTCATCCTCCTCCTTTTCGCAGACATCCGTAGACCCTGATTTTTTTCATGCTGTGGATAAACTTTGGTACATCATGTGTGATGAAGGTTGTGGTTAAGTTTCATCAAAATTATATGTGTTGTTTCAGAAAAGAGAGCAAATACCTATTTTCTTTTGGGAGGGGGGTCAAGGTCAACCCCTCCCCCCTCCCCATAGACCCCCTTAATGAGCACAGATTTTCATGCGGTCAATATACTTCGGTACGTCATTGGTGATGAAGGTTGTGGTCAACTTTCATCAAAATAGTGTGTGTAGTTTCAGAGAAGAGAGCAAATACCTATTTTGGTAGTTAAAACCACCCCCACCCCCCCCCCCCCCCCCACAATCGACCCTCTTAATGAGCGCAGATTTTGATGTGGTCAATACACTCTCAATAGGCATCAGATATGAAGCTTGTGGCCAAATTTCATCAAAATCGTGTGTTTGTGTCAAGCGATAATGACTGAAGTGTTTACGGACTGACTGACCTACTCACTCACCTATGGATACTGCTCAATCGCATAAGGTCGCCTGACTAAATTCCAGGAGAGCTAAAAATAGGACCACTGTACCTGTAGCTTATCTGGGCCTTGGCCTAATGTTTTAACCCAAAATTTGGTAGCATCCTGACTGGTGGGTCTGGAGAAGAAGATTTTTGAAGGAATTTACTAAGTTTGCTATTTTGACCGATTTTGTCACGTGACCAAAATGAGCTTTGTAATCCCTAAAATGAGCTTTGTAATCCCCAGGCAAAAGCGGAATCTTGCTGCCAAATTTCAGCCGGATCGGCACAGTGGTTTGGCTGGAGAAGTTGAAATAGGAGAGGGACGGATGGACGGTGCACGATCCATCCATTGGGACCATACTCTGTGCAGAGCGTTGGTGCTACTTAAGCAGTCTCCTTGGCTATTGGGTGCAATCCTGGACGGGTCACCACTCCAACACGCGACACCAGCAAGCTGGCACTCATTTTGCCGACCTCAGAAGGATGACAGAGTCAACACCATCTGGTATTAATTGAACAGCCGAGTGGGATTTGAACTCGGGATTCCAAGCCCACCACCTGAACCATTAAGCCAACACCAGGTATATTCTAGAAAATGAAGGATTACAAAGTTGATGAAATGTCACCTATTTCTCAAGGTGCATGATGACAGTACCTTATCTGGAATTCCAATTCCGGATAAGCTAATAATACAACAGCTAGACTCTGCCTGTCCATTTTCCGATCCCTTCCTATGCCCTTTCTTCTCTTCTCTCTCACCACTTCCTGCATCATTAACCAAACTTTGTCGGCATAATTACCAATGTCTTACAATTCTGCTTATGGCATCTAAATTCACTGCCAGCTCCTTTTACTTTGTTTGGCCCAGTCCAAAGTAAACTTGTCAAAGTGTTCGCCATACTGGGTAACAGCATTCCGATGCATTGGCACTTCAAGTGTACAACAACACGGGGTTGTTGCTTATTCAGTTTGTGCATGGCTTGACACCACAAATTGCATTTTTATAAAGGGTTAACTTAAAGTATTAAAACAGGAGGGATTTGGGAAATAAAAGAGGCTCACCTGTTATGCCACCCATAATTTCGCAGAGTAAACAGCTTTCAATGTGATGGTACGTAATTCCCACGACATGGCACACAACTGTAGAGAAACAACATTTTTTGTGAAATGACAATCACCATCACGATCACACATCACACACCCATTTAGATCTCATCAAATAATTAATTTAAAAAAACCTCAGTAAATAAAAAAAATTTAAAATACAAAAAATAAGCAATTTTTTTTTTAATCTCAGCACAATGATGATGCTTTTGCAAAAAGAAAGCCACAATCATGTTTTGCATTTTTGTTCTCATTCATGCGTACATTTCCGGATGGAATCTTCGAATCCCGCGATTCCAACCACCAGTTCCGGTGTTTTGGCAAGCTCATGCTAAAACAAACGAGAGAATAAAATAATTAAAAGGAACCCACAACGAAGCATCATGCGACAGCTGCACAACCATTGTTATGCTTAAACAATTGTGGTCAAAACACATGACAAATTACCTTCAATATTTCTCAACCTACCCAGAAAGTCTCAAAACGGCAGGTTTCCAGAAGATCACCCAGGTACAATATCCTACTCAGTTGTTTTTCCGCCAATGGCTAAAGCCATAAACATTAAGGAAAAGTACACGTGGAATGCAAGCATCTTAATCTCAGGTTGGAACTCGTGACATCTCCCACACCGATAATTTAGGTACAATCAAGGTAAAAAAAAAAATCAAAGAAGTGTGTCTCCTATTTTTATGCCACAACCTGCCCTCAACCTCCCCCAACCCTTCACAGAGAAGAATGTCTCTTTTGCTAAATGTGATACAACTAATGAGAAGCACAAAAGGAAAATTAGTACTAAAATGGTTAAAGGAAGGGGGTGGGGGGGGGGCTTTCACATCCCACACTCTTTGCATGGTAAAGGATACGCGCGCCTTGTCAATGAGACACTTGCAGAGCGTGAAGTCTGTGTGTGGTAAATTTGTGAGAGCCTTCAGGAGAATCTGAGCTGTGACTGATGTCTGGAAGTGTTGTGGGTTGAACTGGTAACTGAAAAACAGGAAGAGGGTACACGCACGCATGCACACACCATTGTTGACATTTTTACCAATTCAGCTCAGTACATACAATCATGGGAAATAATCAACAACAAAACCCGATGCACTGTGAACAAATGACAGAATGTACTTTCACCAAAATGTGACCACAGATGAGAGAGGATTGTTCACTTTGCGGCATATGGTAGACAAAATTCCGCATGGTCCATCCTGCCAAATAAGCAGTTATGATGCAGTGCATTTTGATTCCAAAATACGCCGTGTCTTCCCATGGCTTTATGCTTTAATTGGATATTACATCATACATTGGACATTGGGTTGGCAGGTTAGCAGGTAAATGCACTCACCTCTGAGCTATCAACCAGCACTGGTTGTTGATGGACCTTTTGTGAAGAGGTGAGTTACCAACGGCACCCCGAGCAAGTTACAAATTCCTGCTTAGACATCGGGTAGCAAGTATGATCTGGACAGAAGCTTCGCATCTTCAGCGAAAAAGAACCCAGATCAAAAATTAAATAATTCTGGCTGCCAGACAATGTGTCAGATCAAGTTGAAATTTAAAACATGTATTTGCTATCACAATTAGATAATCATTGCTAAGTTTCATGTAAATTAATGAAATGGTTCAAGAGAAAACATTATTTAATATTTTGCTTAAATCGAAATGGCTGCCACCCATGTCATCTATCAATTATTCCTCAACAAACTTGTACACTCATGCCATGGGGAACATTTTTGTGAAGTTACCCCTCGATCTGTCAAGGCGTTCTGGAGATTTTTATGGGTTTTAGGGTATATTCAATATGGCTGCCAAACCATGTGACCGATGACATCATATGTGTGAACCTTTTGTTCCTCATGGATAGGTGGTCATACGTGTAAAGTTTTGCCTCAATCTGTTGAGCCATTTCTTAGAAGATTTTTGAAAGTTTAAAAAAAAACAAAACATATGGCTGCCAAGTCACGTGAACGATGACCTCATCAATTTTTTTATTGTTGTGGACCATTTTATCTGGAGATGACCCTCAAAAATTTTCATACTGATCGGATGTAGCGTTCTCCATATGCAATTATGACATCATAATGAAGGTACCTATGACATCATAAAAAAAAAAATCACACATTCCCCAAGAGGAGACTTTCAATTTTCAATTTTTTCCTTGGTGTGGTTTCAGAGGTACAGAGGTCCAAAGTTGTTGTTTTTCCAACATGGCAGCCACACCACGTGACCTATGATGTCATAATTATCATTAAAACATTCTACACGGTTTGTTGCTCCTTTGGTGAAAATGTCTCAATCCAACAAGCGGTTGTGGAGAAACACACTAAAGTTCTGTGCAGACAAACAAACAAAAAACACGATACTTGAAAAATCCACCCCACCCCCCGCCCCTCTCCAAAGGTTGCCATATTATGTACAAATTGTCCATTTCATTCGGATTAAAATTGACAATCTTAATCAAAGCTCAGGTCAATCAAATGAAAATTGATTATTTTTCAGATTTAAATTGATTTTAGAAGTTTGACTTTTGACCTTTTTACCTCAAAAATAGTTGCTTTCCCAATTCAGTGATGGACTATGCAAATCCTGTTCAACTTCCAAGTTAATATGATGTAAATTGATGATTATAGATGTTTGCCCTTGAGTTGACCTTTGACCTTTTATCTCAAAAATAGTTGGCTTCCCAATTCAGTGACGCAATATGCAAATCCTGTTCAAATTTCAAGTCAATCGGATGAAAATTGACAATTTAAAAAAATTTGACCTCAAGATGACCTTTGACCTCAAAATCAATAGGCATCTTACTTGAGACTACCTCTACAACCTGGTAACGTTTCATGATTATCGGTTCAGAATTGTGACCTGTAGGCGATTGACAAACAAACTCAACTGACCAATACGCTTGAAAAATCTTCAATAAATTAAATATGGATAATTTGTAATAAATGAAAATATAAATAAATGCAGGTGAGCGACTCAAGGTAATTTTGTGTGCCGATGGACATCGAAGCCAATACACCAGGAGATTAAAAAAAAAAAAAAAACATCACAGAACCGTCAGAAAGCATCGGTGAATGAAAATAGAAATAAATGAAAATAAGTAAATGAAAAATCAAATGCAAGTGAGTGACCTGAGACAATGGGGAAGCACCATTCGTTATTGCTTACAAGGTGTAAGCATACCCCGCTAGTCTATACTAATAGATGTCAGTGTGTGTGTGTGTGTGTGTGTGTGTGTGTCATTAAGCATAACATATTCTTTACTAACCCCACCTCCTCCCTTCACCTTTCTCTCTTTTTTTTCTTTTCATATCTCTATACACACACACACACACACACACACACACACACACACACACACACACACACACACACACACACACACACACACACACACACACACACACACACACACACACACACACACACACAAATGTTTGGTGAGGCATAGCTCCCCCCCACCCTCTTCCTAGCTTCCCCTCCCTCCTGCCTCCACTCTCTCTCCTCTCTTCCTCCCCCTCTCTCACTCTCAACTCTCGACCCCCTCCCTTCCCCACAGTCAGCGAAGCGACGGGTTGTATTTGGTAGTGTACAATATACTTACAGTTTGAGCACTGCCAAGTTGGCCTCCAGGTCGTAAGCATTCTCACGAGCTTGGATTTCCACGTAGCGTTCCAGTGTCATTAGATTTTCAGGATTGTACCTGCATGGGACACCACCATGATACTGATCAACAACAACAACAACAACAACAACAAAAAAAAACACGACAAACGGTAGATGGCAGTATAACATAAGCAATATGACACGCGTAACGAGAAATCAACTAAGACCAAGACTTTCTTACGTTCATCATGGAGCATGTCAGTGCGATCATAAAAATACATCAACCTAACATTCATCAACCTCACATATTATTGGAATGCCCAAAACCGAAAAATATCTGAAGTTTGAAACCGAGAATGTGAACGGGATTCCTTTGGGAATTTATTTGTTTCAGTGACCACGCCTATCTTCTATTGTTTGGATACATCGTCGAGGCTCATGGAAGAGCTAGTACGCTGAACAGATCAGGACGTAACAGCCAAAACATACATGCATGGAGAAGGAAACTCCAAGGAGGAAAAACTGAAAAGTCGGAGGGATTTGGGTGGGGTTAACGAGTGAAGAAAATGTCATGGTTTTAGATTTGGAATGATGCGAGATGGCAATGAACGGCGGGCTGGAAGACCTGGAGACAAGTATGAGATTGAAGAGGATGTGGAAGTTGATTCCACCGGTGGGAAAAGAGAGGAACAAATGAGTGGAGGTGAGCAATGATCCCGTATTTAGGTCGTTTTACCAGAAGAGGGCTGATGGAGCATGTGAGCCTGCACAAACCTGGGAGGAAGGGGGGGACAAAGCACAGCAATATCAGAGCGTGCAAGATCAGACGGAGGCAGTGGAAGATAGAGACCACCGAGCAGTCTGCGATTGTGAAGACTCAGCCTCATCGCAGGAGATGCCAAAGATCTTGAAAGCCTTAGTTTCCAGAGCGTCAAGCTGAGCAAGATGGGAGACAGGAGAGCCAGTCCAGAGGGGAGAGCAGTATTCCATAAAGCAGCATATGAAGGCCTTGCAGGTGGATAGGAGTTCAGGTGTGCCAAGGAAGGTATTTGTATGACGGAGGATGCCCAGTCGGCAAGTGACAGTGAAGGCCAACTTTGAAATGTGGTTTCCCAGTGAAAGATCATGGCTTAGAGCGAGACCCAGAAGTTTCAATGACTGACTACCCTGCGGTGTCCTTCATGAAATGTATGCGAGTTATCACCCCAGGCAAAAATGCGAGTTGGAACAATAATATACGAAAGTTGGACTCTCATATACGGTACGACAGTTGGTAACAGGTCCAACTACAGTAGTCTGCAGAGAATTACTATGGGAAAGAAATGCCTGGACCGGCACCCTGAACAAATTACTGTGGAATGCAGAAAGTTCACCCTCTGTCTATTCAAAATTATTAATTTTCACACTGACAACACTTTCATTATCACATGGTGCAGTTGGTGGGGTGCACATTCAAGGTATCATCTTCCCCACCCCCTTCTTTCCACTCGTTGCACCACCTCGTGACTATTTCATGAGGGTATCTGCAACAAAAGTATCCACGACCTGATTGCGTGTGGTGTCCTTACAAACCGTCATTTTAAACATTTATCAAAGTCTGAAAAGACTGGGGAATACCAGGACTCTTGTCGGTTAGCAATTGGTTATTACCTCTAATTTATATTACCGAAAGTGGACGGAGGTTATGTTTTCACCCCAGTTTGTCTGTCTCTCTGTCCGCAAGGATATCTCAAAACGTTATGGATGGATTTGGACGAAACTTGGTGGACAGGTTGGGAGTGTGACAGGGGTGAATTGCTTAGACTTTGGTGAAGATCCAGATCTGAGAATCATTAAAGTGATTCTTCACCATTGAGAGATGGGGTCAATGATATATATATATATATATATATATATATATAGATATATATATATATATACTCAACTGAAGTAGCACGCTGACTCTATGACACGACGATGATGTCATGTGCATAAATTGGCTCAAGTTAGGGGGTTCGATTCAGTTATATCAATGAGCTTAATGCGGTCACAAATAAACGACGAGCAGGATGTTGTCCTGATGAGCCCGCAACAAGGGCGAAATCTCGATCAACATCTCTGTTTTTGTCTATTTGTGACCATCGGCTTTAATCTCAGTCTGCAAAGGCTTGACAACCATATGGATGCCTCCTAGTTTACAGGTGATGTGTTGTTGTAATTGATGCGCATGATGTCATCGTCAGAGTGCTTCGTTCGTTGAATTTAATGTTCCCAGCTGCAACCCTCCAGACCGGTGATCAGCAGGGCAGAGACAATGTGCTCGGTGCTCGCGTGGCAAGCAACACTCGCTGGCAAGTTGTGCAGCAATCGCCGAGATGGGACTCGATCTGTGCCTTGCTGCCTCATCAAGTTAGGGGGTTCGATTCAGATTATATACATATATATCTCAAAAAGTTGTGGACGGATTACGACAATACTTGGTGGACGAGTCGGGTCGGCAACAAGAGCAATCCAATGAGATTGTTGTTCAAGTACAGATACAGATCGGGCCCATCAGTGGGATACAACACGTAAAATAACGGTAGAAACAGTAGATAAGTTTAAATTGGAATTAGATAGGTACCTGGAAGTATTGGAGATAGAGGGGTATAGGGATATCGGCAGGACTTTTAGGTAGTTTGAGCATGGATGGGCAATTGAGTGCCTATGTACGGAGTGTTGTTGGTGTAGGTCTCGTCAAGGGGCGTTATGTAGTTGATGTTTCTTTTTTTTACGCAAGCCCATGCCCCCTCCCCTGGGGAAAAAAAAAAACTACAAAAACAAACAATAAAACAAACAAAAAAACATTTTACATTTCTTTTTCGATCTCATGTTGATAAATTGGTGTGGTGTTGATGTGGCACAGGCATGATGGGCCGAGTGTCCAATTTCCTTGCAATTCCTTGTGAAAATGTTCAGCCTGGCAAAGGTGTTAGGCCATGGACCAGATATGGTCCACGTGCACCCCCCCCACCCCCACAACCCTTCGACCCCATATTTTTCTGAAGCCTTAGGGTCCCCTGAGCATGAATTCAACTGGTAACAGTGAATAAACTGGGACTCACTATCCATTTTCCAACCATATCTGACGGTACCCGCAAAATGTCAACTTTTCCTCAGTTTCGCACTAAAAAAATCCCTTGACCGATGAGATCTCTACAGTTGCTCAATAAGCATAAATATTAACAAATCATATATCAAATGAAAGATATTCACATGCAGATTTTCAAAATAGAGTCATCTGTCAAATTTAATAGCGTTATGTTTGTCCCAAGAAGTGATGAAGAGGAGTTCCTCGCCTTTCCTTTTGACAACTCAGATTTCTGAAATAATAACGTATTTTCATGCTCATTTTACCTGACACAAACAAATAAATATTTCTATGATATCACAAATTTTACTACCTTTCTATTGATACCAAAATTGTCGCACACCAACTAAAGATGTACCAGGTACTACGTCTTAAACATAAGTTCATCACTGTTGCAACACCCAACATGTCGTCACCAGTAAGACGTAAGACTGAAAAAAAAATATTCCTTACTTCACATAAAGAATATAAATTATAAGTTTATTTAAGAAAAACAATTGAAACTTATTATGTCATGTCCACAAAATATCATTGTGCATGGATTACGCATAATATACATTATCGCTGTCATCATCACTCTCCAATGCCTGCTCTATATCATCAAATGCATCCATATCTGAATCCTCATTAGAGTCAGTGTCGGCAGGTGTGACTTCAGCAATGTCAGCCAGTTGCCGTGGGAGGACATCTCGTTCATACCACAGAGGATGAAGGTTACCATCCTTTTCCTCCCAACCATGTGCCTGACTGGCCTTCGGAATCTGTGGTTGTGGAATATGCGCGGTCTTCCAAATCCGTACTTGGTGCTTTACTCTCCGAATGTGCTGGGTAAGAGCTCGCTTACAAGGTGGTGATTTAGCCATATCCACATTCCCTGAAGGCACAAGAAGACTTTGCCTGGCACAGAGCTCGTTTATACGAATGAGTCGCAGATCATCAACTTTTGACACCTTTGACGCTCTACCGTACAAGGCACACGTGAACGTGTCCAACTCAATGAGCTATCCCAAGCATCAGGAATTGGGATATCAGGATATCAGGAATATCCCAAGCATCGCCCAGTTTTCTCCCGAGTAGAGATATATTTTGGAAAGCGCAGAAGAGTTTGAGGTTTAAGTTTGCCAATTCCTCGGAAGGCACTAGTGGTGTCACAGCCACTATAAGCATGGAGTGCCATGAGAGCTGTACACTTTTCCTGGCCAAAATCTGTAGCTAGTTCACTGACATTTACCATCCTCTGCTTGTTGCCTTTGCCTGTGTCAAACAGGACAGTTGTACCATGAACAGAGGCAGCACAGTGTAATAGGATGAAAAATACATCTGAGTCTGGACTTTTCACTCGGACAAATTGATCGTTTCTGAGTCTAGCATACTGAACATACAGTATCATACGAGAGTCAGTTTCTTCCTGGGTTGATTTCAGCAGTGGTAGCTCCTCTCTAATTGTTATTTGGCCATCAGCAGATGTGAGCAAATATGCGATGCCCTCACATACAAAGATCACTCGCCTTCCATGCAACCTTGATGCATAGTTATCACCACTCGAGAGCCTAAGCAGAAGTTTGATGAGCTGTATCTTGTTCTCATCATTTGACAGGAACAATTTCCAATCAGGTGGTCTCTTCGTGGCTTCACCTGTAAGTAAAAGCTTTTGTCCACAGCCCCGACGTCGCCTCTCCATCGACGTCACTGAATCAGGCAAATATTGATCAGTGCTAAATACCACATCTCCTGTTTTTCCAATGATGTCAAACACTTTGAAAGAGATCTAACTAAAATTACTTGGTATTTCTTTCAGGTAATAGAAGCAAGCATTGCCATCATACAGAGTCGATGTTTCATTGGTTGGTGGTGCATCAGCATCATTACAATCCTTGATCAGGTTTTGAAATGCCTTTGCCTTGTCAGTCTTAGCAAGATATCCATCAGCTGTCGCGATGCTGTATGGTACGGGAGTTCATGGATATGTCAACTTGTAAGTCCTGGTTTTGTGACTTTACAAAGAGTTGAAAGGCTACATTACCCTGTTGCTTGTACTGTATGACCTTATTCTTGGTTGTCTTCATCTTGGATACCTTGTTCATGTCACTCAGAGTTTTGAGGTTCAGTCTCTTCACAGGCTCAAAGAAATCTTCACTATTCTTCAGTCGAGCTTCAATAAATTCATCCCGTGCTTTTTCACCAACAGCTTCAGCCTTTAGAACATCGTCTGAATGCACTTCCTGATGAGAGTATCAACAATTGATCATTTGTCTCTATATTGAAAGGATTAAGAAAACTTCCAATGGCATCTTTGGCCCTTTTCACCAACTTCCCTCCTTTTGTGACCTCTGTCGGACGTGTATCACGATGCTTTGTTCCCTCTCCACTGTCCAACATGTGAGCCATTCCAAGTGCAGCATCAACATAAAGAGACCTTGCATGTGTTGTCCTAACCAATCTCTGGTAGGCCTGGTAGTTGGTGAGTAGTCCAGATGTACCTGCTGCACTGGTTCCAGCACCACCATGTGACTTAGCGTGCCTCATGAAGGTCTCCTCCATGGTTTTATCCACTGGACAACGATTGCCAGGGATAAAGGAGCGTGCGACACTGATAGCTCCTCTCTTGATCAGTGATACTGCCCCCTGGGTGCGAGTTGTCTTTATTAGCTATGAACACAGAGAAATATGTCAGATACCTTGCATAGTTCTGTCCACCGAAACTGAAGAAGAGAGACGTCATGCGAATGATGGATGCAGCATGCAAAAGAAAGTTGTTTGTCTTTACGACTTCAAGGTGTGATAGAATTAAACAGACATGGTCCATGTATGACAACCACAGCTGGGCAGTCTTCCCCAAACGTCCATTTGCGACTCCTTTTTTGAATTCTGCATACTGCTCTATGAATTGGACAATGGAATGGTCCATCAAGACAGCACTCAAAGTATCTTGGCTGTGGGATTCTACTAGGGCACGTAGCTTATCTGATGATTGATCAAAGAAAGACGAGAACAGATCATCAGCGCTTTTATCTTTGAGGTACTCCTCTATGAGCAATCTTTCAAGACATTCCAACATAATCTTGTGACAAAGTAGGGCTCTGTCGTAGTGCTTCCCGGACATCACGCCACCCAAAGATCCTCCACTGATTAGTCCTGCTTCCAGGAGACCATCTGCTAACCCAGACCCAGCCATCTTTTTGGCAATCATCTTCATATAAGTGCATACGAGGTGGAATGTGCCAATTAGAATTATGTGGATCTCATACTTGTCTGGTGAGTTCCACACTAATGGGTAGGCCTTCATGCAAACTCCCAAGTCAAATGTAGTAATGACATAAGGCTGTCCAACTTCTCTGGTCGCCTCTTCAGCAGCACGCAAGCATTCTTGTACAGTTTTGTACTCCGTTATGGGATGGTTAATGACTGGAATGTGGATATGGCTAACTTACCAACTTGTAAGCGAGCTCTTACCCAGCACATTCGGAGAGTAAAGCACCAAGTACGGATTTGGAAAACCGCGCATATTCCACAACCACAGATTCCGAAGGCCAGTCAGGCACATGGTTGGGAGGAAAAGGATGGTAACCTTCATCCTCTGTGGTATGTGGGAGATGTCCTCCCACGGCAACTGCTGACATTGCTGAAGTCACACCTGACGACAATGAGTCTGATGAGGATTCAGATATGGATGCATTTGATGATATAGAGCAGGCATTGGAGAGTGATGATGACAGCGATAATAAATATTCGTAATCCATGCACAATGACATTTTGTGGACATGACATAATAAATGTAAATTGTTTTTCTTAAAAAAAAAAAAAAACTTGTAATTTATATTCTTTATGTGAAGTAAGGAATATTTTCTCAGTCTTACGTCTTACTGGTGACTACATGTTGGGTGTTGCAACAGTGATGAACTTATGTTTCAGACGTAGTACCTGGTACATCTTTAGTTGGTGTGCGACAATTTTGGGATCAATAGAAAGGTAGTAAAATTTGTGATATCATAGAAATATTTATTTGTTTGTGTCAGGTAAAATGAGCATGAATATACGTTATTATTTCAGATATCTGAGTTGAATCTGAGTTGAATGTCAAAAGGAAAAGCGAGGTACTCCTCTTCATCACTTCCTGGGACAAACAT
Source organism: Eptatretus burgeri (assembly GCF_056783735.1). NCBI lineage: Eukaryota > Metazoa > Chordata > Myxini > Myxiniformes > Myxinidae > Eptatretus > Eptatretus burgeri. The sequence goes on along the minus strand of NC_140975.1, from coordinate 65,129,659 downwards.
AACACTATTACATTTGATAGATGACTCTATTTTGAAAATCTGCATGTGATAATCTTTCACTACCTTCGCAAACTTCGTTTGACGAAGGTATTACATTGACCCCTGTGTATTTATTTATTGGTAAATATGTGTGCGGACAACATTGCGCAAAAACTGCTGGACCGATTTGCATGAAATTTTCAGAGATGATGTGCAGTTACTCAAGGACGCCAGGCGAAGCTTTTGGGAGCAATCGGATTAAAGGTCAAGGTCACGGTCACGAAAAGGTAAAAATCGTTTTTTCGTCATAACGCGGTCAATTTTTATCCGAACGAGATAAAACCAACACCAAAATGTTCATTACTCAATTCTACATTCTAGGCTATGCCACATGAAAGTGTGGTGTAATTACCCTAGGTAGCGGTTGGGGGTCAAAGGTCAAGGGGGTCACCAAAAATGGTATCAACAATGTTTTGGATCACTTATACAAAAACTTTACAGCGGATTAGCTTGAAATTGTGTGGGAAGGTTTGTTGTCATGAAAAGACAAATCGAGTAGATTTTTGGAGCGATCGGATCAAAGGTCAAGGTCAAGGTCACAAAAAGGTCAAAATTTTTATTTTCGTTGATAAGTCAATTTTATTCCAATTTACATCAAATTAATGCCAAAATGATCAGTATTCAATGCCCTATCCTCAAATATAACACATTATATGGTGTTGTTGTAACCCGAGTTAGCGATTGGAGGTCAAAGGTCAAGGGGGTCACCAAAAAGCATTTTTCATTGGGCAACGTCGTGGACAACATTACGCAAAAAACACTTAGCAGATAGTCATGAAATTTTGTGGACTTGTTTGACATCATGAGAGGATAAATCGATTAGATTTTGGGAGCGATCGGATCAAAGGTGAAGGTCAAGGTCACAAAAAAGGTCAAAATCGTTTTTTCGAGATTAAATTGTCAATTTTGTTTTGATTTACAGCAAATTAACTCCAAAATGTTCAAAATTTAATTCCCCATCCTCTAATATGACACGTGGTATAGTACTTTTGTCACCCAAGGCAGCGGTTGGGGGTCAAAGGTTAAGGGGGTCACACAAATTCACATTTATATCGGAAAGCGTTATGGACAACTTAACGCAAAAAAAACAAAACGCAGAGAGGCTTTAATTGTTTTGGATTTGTTTGGCATCATGAAAGGACAAATCCATTTGATTTTGGGAGCGATCGGATCAAAGGTCAAGGTCACAAAAAGGTCAACATCATTTTTTCATGATGAAAACGGTTAACATGTTTCCGATTTACATCAAATTAACTCCAAATTGTTCAGTGTTCAATTCCCCATCTTCTGAAATGACACAAGGTATAGTACTATTGTCACCCTAGGTAGCGGTTGTGGGTCAAAGGTTATGGGGGTCACGAAATGCATATTTGTATTGAGATGCGTTGTGCACAACTTAATACAAAGGTAATAACTAGAATATATCTCTGTCTCTAAACTATGTGTCTGTTGATGCAACAAGGGCCATAAGGGCCCTAACAAACCTAGTTACTAAGTAAAATACAACAAATTTTCATTAAGGAGACTTGGTATAGTTTGATATGCACATAGCTTCGCTCATGGTTTAGTAAAAGGAGTTTTACTTTCTTGTTTAATTAGACGCCAATTAAAATGACGTTTTTGTCCTCGCTCGGATTTGAAAACATGATCTACTTGATCCAGGTCGTGTCTGCGTGGTCAGTGACATTCGACCGAATCCGACCCTACATGCTACAGAGTTCGGCACTCGGGACAACGAATCACCTAAAATTGTCATAATCGTAATAGTTCTAATAACAAAATCCTTTCACAAAATCGGGATCATGGACTTTAAATTTGCGAAATTCCCGAGCAGATTTAGTGGAATTTTAGTTCCTCATTTCACTCTCATGCCATGCTCGAACTCGTGGCTGCGGTGAAGGTATGCGCTCTACGAGTGCCCGTTCTAGTTTGATATATAATTTGTTAATGCTAATGCTTATTGGGCAACTGCAGAGATCTTATCAGTCAGGGGATTTTTTATGTGCGAAACTGAGGAAAAGCTGACATTTTGAGGGTACCGTCAGATATGGTTGGAAAATGGATAGCAAGTCCCAGTTTATTCACTGTTACCAGTTGAATTCATGCTCAGGAGAACCTAAGGCTTCAGAAAAATATGGGGTCGAAGGGTTGCGGGGGGGGGGGGTGCACGTGGACCATATCTGGCCCATGGCCTATATACACTTCACCGAGTGAGTGCCGTTCTGGGTCCTTCGACACCGCACGTGGTATGCAGCCCCTGCATCCTGTACGTATTATTCATTATGAGCAGAGTACCAGCCCGATGGGGAATCTTGTTCGAAGCATGCATGCAACACGTTCTTCTGACACACCTTTACTTGGGCGGTGTATAAGCAACTCAATCGATCACGAAAATTTATATATATATATATATATATATATATATATATATATATATATATATATATATATATATATATATATCTTCTTCTTCTTCTTCTTCTTCTTCTTTCGGCTGCTCCCGTTTGGGGTCGCCACAGCGGATCATCCGTATGATCCGCATAGTGATTTGGCTTAGTTTTTACGCCGGATGCCCTTCCTGACGCAACCCTGGTTGCCTCTTACGACACAGGGATATGGTACACCTATTTTAACTGGGGTATACACCAGCCCAGTATACTGGTACTCATTTCGCCGACCTCGGAAGGATGACATGCTGAGTCAACCCCCTGGTGTATTAATTCAGTGGCCCAACGGGGCTTGAACTCAGGACCTTTTGGATCCCAAGCCGCTGCCCAAACCACTGCGCCAACACCAGGCTCTATATATATATATATATATATATATATATATATATATATATATATATATATATATATATATATATATATATATATATATATATATATATATATATATATATATATATATATATATATATATATATATATATATATACACACACACCATCAGAGGTGGGGAATCCCCCACCATTGAAATCAGATAAGCGTTCTTACAGGTCAAGTCAGGTATGGGAGCATGTGCCAGAACAGCGCGTCGCTGCGTCCACTTTCCGCCGGTACTCCAGGGGCCTCCGTCTGGCCATCCCCCAGGCAGATGCCAGGCCCATCCCCATCTCCTTGAGATGATGGTCAACCTGCTGCAACCATGAGGCACGTGGTCGGCCCACTGGCCTCCTCCACTCATGAGACTCCCTCGCTGAGAGAATCTGGTGAGCAGGATCAGCGTCAGGAAAACGAGCCACATGTCCATACAGCCGCAGCTGACGCTCACGGACTATGCAGGTAACAAATCTCATCAGAGTCTCTCTCAGCAACCGCTCGTTGGACACAAAATCCGACCAGAGATAGCCAAGGATTCTCCGAAGAGACCTGGTACCAAAGGAATTAAGTCTCCGTCTCAGATCCTTGGTCAGAGTCCAAGTCTCGCACCCATAGAGCAAGACTGGAAGTACCAAGGAACTAAAGACTCGGACTTTCGTCCACCCACACAGGCACCGGCAGCGCCACACCCCATGATCCAGTGAATCCGTGACTCCCCAGGCCCGACCCAGACGTCTATTGACCTCTGACTCGCAGCCAGCAGAGACATGAATATCACTGCCAAGGTAAGTGAATCTCTCCACGACCTCAACATCCTCACCACAAACAGACACAGACAGGACAGCAGCATCCAAGATGTCACCGAAAGCCTGGATCTTCGTTTTGACCCAAGAAACCCGTAATCCCAACGGCTCCGACTCCTCATTCAGCACCTCGAGGGCCCCCAAGAGGATGTCTAAAGTCTCCGCAAAGATGACTGCATCATCTGCAAAATCAAGGTCCGAGATCTTGACATTGCCAAACGATGCAGCGCAACTTGATCTCTCCGACATCCTCCCTAAAATCCAGTCCATACAAGTGCTGAAAAGTGTGGGGGCAAGTACACGTCCCTGACGAACTCCAGTAACAACTGGAAATAAGTCAGAGATGGTACCACCACACTTCACAGCACTCTCAGTACCAGAGTAGAGTTCAGACATCAGATCGATCAGTTTTGGTGGCACCCCACGAAGACCAAGAATCCTCCAGAGGACATCCTGATTCACTGAATCGAACGCTTTACAGAGATCAACAAAGGCTGCAAGCAGCCCCTGCCGAAACTCTCGTCTGCGATCGGTGAGGACACGAAGTGCAAGGATACGGTCAATCGTTGACCTCTTTGGTGTAAAGCCTGACTGCTCTGGACGCTGGTGCTCAAGCAGATGGTGGCGAACCCTATCAAGAATTATCCGAGCAAAGACCTTGCCCGGCACTGAGAGCAGCGTCACCCCTCGGTAGTTGTTGCAGTCTTGGCGATCACCCTTCCCTTTCCAGAGAGGGACAACAAGGCCCCTCTTCAAGTCAGTTGGGATGATGCCTGTGTTCCAGGCAGAGCACAAAACTGCATGCAACGACATGAGTGCAGCATTTCCACCAGCCTTGAGAAGTTCAGCATGGATGCCACAGATCCCTGGAGCTTTGCCCCGTTTCAACTGGTTCACCGCAGCCCGTGTTTCCACAAGCGAAGGTGGACCACAGTTGATTCGAGGGTCAGCAACAGGGATTGTAACACCCTTGACGTCCAACTCGACAGCTGGGGGATCAGCCTGGTACAACCGCTCAAAGTAACCGGCCCAGCGGGCCTTCACTTCAGACTCCTCTGTCAAGAGCCTACCACTCTCTGCTCGAACTGCAGTGCTCCGAGGGATGGGATTGGATGAACGTAATGCGCGAATTCCCCTGTAAGCAGGACGAGAATCACCTGTCCACAGGTGATGCTCTACCCCCTCACAGATTCCTCGCACATAGGCCTCCTTGTCCACCCTCAGTGCACGTACAGTTTTACGCCTCAGCTCCCTGAACAGCTCAGCTCTGCCATTCAGCCTGGCCCTGCGACTCTGGTCAATGGTATCCAGTGTCCCTTGAGAGACAAAATTCTTCTTTGCCCTGCGGTGAGCTCCAAGGCATCCATCGGCAACATCAAGGACGGTGGTCTTGAAGGCGCTCCACAACTCTTCAGGACCCCCCAAAGCACCCAGACCCCCCAAGTGTCCACTCAGCCTGTTCGCAAACTCCTCAGCTACTCTCTCATCCCTGAGCTTGGCAACATCCAGCCTCGGCTGGGATGGTACCATTCTCCAGGATTTAAGGTGCAGCTTTAGAGTTGCTACAACAAGCCTGTGGTCAGTATTGAGCAACTGACCACTCCGGTAGACCCTGCAGTTCTGGATCATCCTCCAACGACCGTCAATGAGGACATGGTCAATATCCTTTGCCACACCGCCAGCGTTGGAATATCAAGTGCAGCGATGAGCTTGTGGGCGCTGAAACCATGAACCAGCCACCCTAAGTCCATGACTTCTTGCAAAGTCAAGTAACTTAGTGCTATTCTGGTTCATAGTTCCTGACCCATGGGGACCAACACACACCTCATAACCATCCCTATCAGTTCCAGTCGATGCATTGAAATCCCCCAAGACTAGAAGTGTATCTCGTCTGGGGCACTGATCAACCACAGACTCGAGTGTGGCGTAGAATGCATCCTTTACGGTGAGATCACTCGCCTCAGTCGGAGCATAAACAGAGACCAGGGAAATGACACCTAAGGAGTGACGAATCCTTAATCTCATAATCTAACCACCCACCATTATCTCGCCGCAATCTGGTCTCCGAACCTCAGAGAGAGCTGCAATCCCGATGTCCAAACGCTTGAGCTCAGATGATAACAGAGACAGGTGATCATCCTCTCTTAGGGATAGGACATTCCAGGCACCCACCCGAAGGGACTGCCTCAGGTTAACCCAAGGAGACCGCCGTCTGGTGGACGACACCTCAGCACCACTCCGACACACTCTCCCGCAATCTGACCCAGGGATGTTTCCCCGTGGTTTCCCTCCTATCATCAAAGATTGGGGGTCCCGAAGGCTTTGCCCCAATCCCATCATCCGGTGAGCTGCCCTGCGAAGGGAAGCTGCACAGGAGGTACTCCCACGGAGTGGGTTTTCAGATTTTTTTGCGTTTTTGTGTTTTGCGGAATGAAGGGTTTTACGGTGGCCGGAGTGCAAATCCTGCCACCAACCTCCTAATAAGAAGTAACCCAACTGCAGGAGGACGTCCGCAGACACAGTTGGGCACTAGATATGGATGGCCGTTGGCTCACAAGGAGCTCCTCCGCTCTTTGACAGGTTTTGTTTTTAATCCTGCTGGGTGTCCATATCCAAACACCCTCCTCACCAGAAAACCTGGTGGGGGAGACGGTTTAGTCGGCGACAACCCGACCATGGAACAGGTTAGTACAGGTTTACATGGTACCTGTAGCAGGTCACAGATCGAACCTGACCTGACATTGCGTTTTTATATTTATTACAAATTTTTTTTTTTCAAGATAGCCGCCCCAGTCGGCCATCTTGGATCTGGCCACGCCCAAAATCAATGATTCTTCCTTTTCAGGTGGTACACGTGTGACTCAAATTTCAAATCGATATGGCGAACAGTTTATGAGTTATCGCACTCACAGCTATAAATGTTGACGCCTGGACGGACGGAAGGACGAACGGACGGACGACCCGGGTGACAACAATATCCCCCTTCCGCCACGTGGCGGGGGATAAAAACCCAAGTTACGTGCTTGAAGCAAAAGCATACCTACTGCTGATAATATTCAAAACACCTCGCTGGAAAACGTGGGGACAGCAATACTGCTCTGTAAATGGACACTCGTAATACCCTTCCCCACCTGGAGGTGGCGCTACACGATACACATTTACACAGAGAATTTGCATTTCCTCCCAAGACCATCGGCAAAGATTAAAAAAAAAAGACAAAAAAAAAACACCCCCATACACGAAATGGAGTCATGCTGATTCGACGTAGCGAGTCTGGATGTAATCGACCCACAGCTGTTGTTGTAGTAGCAGTGGCAGTGGCAAACACCGGTCAGTGAATTACAATGAGTCGTCGCAAGGACAATGCTGAAAGGCAGCGCGTGACGTCATTCGATTAGCGCGTGACGTCAGTCAGCGTGCTTTTATCATCACGTTTTTTTTTTTTAAAATCACATTTTATTATATTATCACGCGTGACGTCATTCGACTATCACGTGGTCAACACGAGCCCGTTCAAATTGCCGAGTTTTGTGGTGCCGAACACTGTTTATTGTTTAAGTCCGGTATTCGCAGCTCACTAACTATACCACAAAATGTCGAAGCCGTTTCACGTCTCCATTTATTATTATCGCGAGCACCGTGCAGGCCTCATCGCTCGTTGCGAAGCTTCGGCTTTTACAACACAAACTCCCACAACGGTAAAACCGATGTTCGGCGGGCGCCGTTCCGTATATCCAGCTTTACCTCACCTGTCTATTCCACGTAGGAGTTCGGCCACAGTAGCTCGCATTTCCTGAAACGAGCCCATCACGGGCGCAAAGTACGCTCGGACTTGCACGATGAGGGGAAGGAGGAGGAGGAGCGGAGAAGGTGAGGTGAAGTGAAGTGAGGTGAGGTGAGGTGGTCGAACCTCAACTTAAAACAGTTCAAAGGTTAAACAGGCAAACCTGAACTTCATTGGTCAAACCGTTATCGTATAATACTTTCTCCGACCTCGGTTTATACCTCTGATAGATCTACGAGGATCTAACGAGACCACTCTATCTCCTTCCTCTTTTTTTTTTTTTTTTTTTAATTCAATGGCTTCTGCCTCATTGCAAAACGGACGCTCCGCCCCCCAAAATAGCACGTGACACATCGAATGACGTCACGTCCGGATTCTCGTCAAGGCCGATCTCTCCCGAATGGCCAAATATTACAATGATTTTACGGAGTCGTGTTCGGTGCTGCTGTAATCGAGTCTGCCTAACAAATCATGCGATTCATGACGAGCAACGCTGATTCCTTTGATTGAATGTAAACGTTCGATGTAATCAACGTCTCGTAGTCGTATATTAAATAGACTGGTCCACGAAGTCCTCCTCGGTGGTGGCGGTAATTAGGGTTCCACACCAATCGGTCTCCGTCACCACTGATTCTATCTCTTGAAATAAAGCCACAACTTCACCTGTTGTTTGAAAGTGTCTGTGCGTGTGTGTGCGTGTGTGTGTCTGTCCCGGCTGTAACTTTTTTTTATTTTTTTTACCATTTGAACTTTCATCATCAAATTTTAAACAAAGTTTTATTATGACAATATGAAGAGGACAAATTCATGGTTTGGTCAAAAGGTCAAAGGTCAACGTGATATAAAATCGTCAATTTTCATACAATCAACCTGAAATTTTAAAGAATTTGCATCTTGGGTCACTGAATTGGTTCACCAATAAAAAGCAAGAAGCTGATTGTTTGTGTTTTTTTTTTTTAGATCAAAAAGGTCAAAGGTCAAGGCCACATAATATCAATTTTTATCCGATTGACTTGAAATTCGAACAAGGTTTGCATATTGGGTCACTGAATTGGTTCATCAATAAAATGCTTGAAGCCGATTGTTTTGAGGTCAAAAGGTCAAGGTCACAAAGTCATCAATTTCCATCTGATTGACTTGAAATTTGAGCAGGGCTTGTGAGTTGGGTCATTTAAGCCTATTGCTTTTTACGTCAAAAGGTGAAAGTCGAGAATATTAATATCAGCAAAAGAACCATCTTCCTGACCAATCTAATTGGTTCACGAGTCAGTAAGTGACCACTATATTCGTTATGGGTGTGTGTCTGTCTGTCTGTCTGTCCCGAGCATAGCTTCGTGGGTTTTGACCCGATCCTGATAAAATTTGGGTGGGAGGTTTATATCATGATCTAGTTATGTTTTCCTGAGACTGGGCATGCTGCGCCCATTATGGGCGGAGCCACGCCCAAAAAAATGTGTTTTTAGGGGGAAGCCGATTTCAACTTACATCTTCTCTGAGGGGGTTTGTCGAATCTGGCAGGGGTTTCAGTATTTGGTTAACCCAATGGCACCTGCATAGCCCCACGGAGCTCGATTTTTCATTTTTGTCCCAAGGTCAAGGTCACAAGGTCACAAACTTAGAAAATGTCAAAAAAAATCAATAAATTGGGCATCGAGCTCCTAGGGTTTTCAACTGTTTCAAATGAAAGTTTGTATGCAAGTAGTGCTCTTCAAGTACTACAACTTTCATCATTTACGTTTTTCCCCGATTCCTGCCAGTTTTCCCGTGGCGTCCGCTTGAAGGTCAAAAAGTAAAAAAGGCGAACCGTGTACATTGCTCGTGAACCATCGCCGTCTCCAGACTTGTTCAGATCTCTTATTCATTTTGGTTGTATCGTTCATGACCTAAGTGATTATAAATATTTCATTTGCAGCCTGCAGCTGCTAGTTGCATCATTGCTGGGAGCATGGCTGTGCCGCTGATGCATTACCCCTGTTTCCAGTAATCTGGCACTCGTTTGGACGACCTCAGAAGGATGACAGGCTGTCAACCCACCTGGTTTTAATTAATGTCACCACAAGGGCTCAAACTCAAAGATCTCAAAGTGGCCACCTTAACCATTAAGCCAACACCAGGCTGAACTTGGCGATGGAACCAATAAATCCCAATTTTTTTTGTATCCATTCTATCTGCAGGGTGAGATACACTTCATTTGGCATTCCTGATCCATGGTCTCTGTCTGGGTTTGTACTGGCGTGTGTTCTGTCAGCAAACGGCTTGCTAATGGAACACACTCATTGGTTTCATCACGAATTTCAGCTAAATCATGACTTTAACATTCAAATCCATTTGTTTTTGTTTATTAGGACCTCAACTTTGGGCACCTTACAAATAGCTCGAGCAGACAGCATGGGAGACATTCTGTATTCCTTTAACTTGCTGGATTTGTGCAAGTCTTTGGAAATATAGAACAATCCCCATCGGCCACACTACACTCTCCTTCACAATTAGTACAATGCAGTTTCTCACTTTTACATAACTCAAGTTCACGATCAACATTACATCTGCTCCATCGTTGTTTCCCTCGACAGGTTGGAGCAGTACGTCGCAAACCTTTGGCACTTTTTAATGGAGGAGGAATGCACTCGCACACAGAAAAGGCCGAATAACCCAGTAACCCAGAAGCACCATATGAGGCAAAACAGGTTTGCTAAATAGATCAGCACCACAAAGGTTGAATATCCATCTTGGTTTGACCCGCTGAATAACACCCCTACATAAGAACTTGCATTTAAAATCCTGCTTTGGAACAAACGATGCCTGCATTGCAATTGTAGGTTAATGCTCGAAAGGCAGAGGTAATGATGTGTGGAAAGACTGCTGTCGAGAGGGTCAAGATTTTAGATATAAAGGGTGGAGAGCCGATACAAGTGGACAAATCCAAGAACCTTGGTGCAACACGAAAGGAACGGGGAGGGTAGTGAAGCAGAGAAATCCAGGATAGAGTGAAGGCAACATAGAGGCAATGGAAGGAGGTTAGTGGAATCGTCTGTGATAGAAGGATACCGAGAAAAGTGAAGGTTAAAATGCACAAGACACTGATTAGACCGGTTGTAATGTATGGTACAGAAACATGGGCTTCGAGTAAAAGGGAAGTGGAGTTGCTGGAGAGGACAGAGATGAGAATGCTTTGGTGGATTCTCAAGAGTATCACTAAGAGAGCAGTTGAGGAATTAAGAAGACACAAGGGAGCTGGAGGTGCATCACAGAAAGCATTAGAGACTAGATTGCGGTGATTTGGACATGTGATGAAAAATGGTGAAGAACCAAACAAGAAAGCATGGGATAAGCCAATTCAAGGGAGAAGATCAAGAGGATGACAGAGATCAATGGGGAGGGCAGTCGTGGAAAGAGATTGGAAGAATGTGGGATTGAGAAGAAGATGCGGAGGACAGAGAGGAATGGAGAAGGCGGATCAGAGTGGCTGACCCCCAACTGTTGGGATTAAGGTGCCGAGAAAATTGCAACAACAGTTGGAATCTCAATAACTCCACAACTTTCCCTCAGAGATCAGGACATCTTTCATGAGACTCAATCCCAAAATCGTTTTCCAGCATCCAGCCGAGTTGCACTCGATTAATCGTTTACCCACACTCGTCTCTAAGCTGTCTAGCCTAGGTTTGAATCCCGACCCAGCTATAAACCGTCATCGCGGTGTTTCAGAGGCAGGGCGATTCATCGATGTGTGTGCCGTCCCTCGAATGGACGTTAAATGGGTGTCCTGTCTGCCAGCATTCGTTGGTGGACATTATGGATCCCGTGGTGCCCTTCACGAAGAGTAAGCGACCTAATCAGAAGATGGCATTGTATCAGTGGCACAGCCATGTCCTCAGCCAATGATGCTACCCCGCAGCCTTGTGCTGCATATGAACTAGCGAATCAATTGATCACTAAATCTTAAATGTTTAGCCCTTTTACGTCTCTAAATCCTCTCCTGGTCACACTGGCTAGTTTAATAGGGTTTGCACAACAAATTTGCTTGTCTTTATTCATGGCAGAAACAATAATCTATAATTTTTCCTGTAATGTATCTCTAATTGTGAGAAGTTCAGCGATTTTCCAAGTACTTAACTCAATTTTCCTTCATTGTTGTGGAATTTTCTTGTTAACCGACTCGATGTAAATCCTGTTACTCAATTTGTCAACTTCAACTAATACACTGTCCACAACAACAGTACATTACATTACACACACACACACACACACACACACACACACACACACACACACACACACACACACACACACACACACACACACACACACACAAGCATTTAAAGCCCATTTTCCCCGCTAAAGCGGGGGTTAGCCTTGCGGGCCCCATGACAATCTTCTCCACTTTACCCTGTTTTGTGCATTTTGTTTTGTGCAACAGTACATTACATTAGAGAACCTTTATTAACATGGTACCACAGATTCCAAACCACCGAGATGGTAAACATCCACAATGATTTGCACTAAGCTAAGATTACATTTCCTGGGATTTATATGCTTTTGTGGGAGTGGAGGGGGCTGATAAGCATTAGGCAAAAGAACTCCAACTGCAATACGTGTCTACTAGGTGAAAGAATCATGGTAAAAGTTGCAGTGTTATCAACCAGGTCACTTTGTTCCATAGCAAGACATTCCTTTTATCAACATTTAGGTCAAAAGACTCTTGGGTAAAGGGAAGCATAACTGACAGCCAATTCGACTTATAGCATAAAAAATTAAATTTATAAAGCACCAGCAACCATTATAATTGAGTACATTAATATAATTATTTTTCTTCCACAGTCTCTTTCCAAGCTGTCAAGCTTTTGCCTGTGATGTGTCACAGGTCTACAAGAGCTCTGTATGGTTGTTGTTGTGGATCGATTTTTGAAATGTGCACCTATTGGTCGGACAGCTGCTGCACCCCACCCACATTTGTCGCTTGACTCCACCCACCATGGCACCGAGACAAAATAATATGGCAGCCATCTTGGTTTTCTGGTGGGCCTAATTGACATTAGGCCTTTAGGTCTCTGCAGATTACACACTGCCCGGGTTTGTTGCGTCAGATTTACATTCACTTTGTTTGGGTCGAGTGTAACTCACGATGAGGGACTTTGATTAGTAAGGTTGAATCAAGCCCGTCAGCATGCACAGTACGTGTCTCCCTAAAGCCGTTCACGTGGTAATTTTGTTGAGCATCATCCGATTTCCATCGGCTTTGTTACTCACGATGCGGTCCGCATGCATCTTTTGTTACCTCCTCCACAACTGAGCAAAATATGCTTCATTCATGATTAAAACTGGACCACCACTTAGCGAATGTCATCTGCTCAATTATCGTGTTATTTTTGAAAGATTTTCCTATCAACTTTTGTGTACAATTTATTTGTTCTACGTAAGATACAGTAAACTAAAAGCGTGAATGAGAGGTCACCACGTCTGCCCATAATTTGCGTACGTGTAGGTGGGGCCGTTCAAAAATTACCTAACGCTCGGGTGTGGTGGGGGTGGTGTGTATATCCAAACTTGACTGAAAGTGAGGGCCAAATATTTGAGTGACTAAACTTCAATAAGATTCCAAAGGAAGTGGGTGGGATGCTTCACCAGACATTCCTTTTGGAGAGAGAGTGAGAGTGAGAGTGTGAGATTTGTCACGATTGAAAGACATCTTTCAAGTATTTGACCAGCTTGTGATTCTATCAAGGTCTGAAAGAGATGGAAGAGGCTGCTGCCTGCTGACCTGAAAATTTGGGGTTGTCACTGCAGAAGGTGAACTTGTCAGAAAAGTGATGAAAGTGGATTTTCTAGTCAGAGATATCGTTGATGAAGATCAGGAATAGAACTGAACCCAGAACACTGCCTTTTTGCACTCAGCCTTGACAGGGAGAGAAGATGAAAGGATTCCAATGAGTGCCGCACGTTGTCTACAAGAATAGAGGAAGTCACTAAGCATGTGTGGAGTTGGCCTTGGTTGCCAGAGGCAGAGAGTTTGAATAGCAAGGTGGGCTGCCAGACTGCATTGAATACTTGAGATACGTCTTGAGAGATGGCTCTGATCATTTAGTGTGGAAGCAAAGACATCTGAGATGTTTGGATTCCGAACGAATACTCTTTATTAAACTACAATCACCTGACCCACTCATCTTTCTTCGGGCTCACCCGGTACCAGAAGTCTCCTGATCATTACCAGAGCTCCAGGATATTTACATTTTACATATGATAAAATCAAAGGCAAAACTAAAGGGGGAGCACTCGGTAGAGTGCAAAACCTCCGCCGCCAATACTGCTAGGTCACTCACGTGAACCTGATATCCTATTCATTCAATTTGACGTCAACAGTGCTCACAGAGTTATAGTTTGCAACTTTCCCTTTTACTTTTAACTTTTACATACTCAATTCATTCGTCATAACTAGATTCCTTGAGACAGAAATTGATTTTACGTGCGTATATCCACCTGAAGCTCCAAAATCAGCTGCAATTATAATTTTGGCATGTTTTTTTATTGGAAATCACTTATAACATGTAGAAATGCAAAAAAAAGAAATCGAAATTTTGTTGAAAGAAAAGTTGCAAATTTTTTTTTTCTCAACAAATTTTTTTTTTGGGGGGGGGGTTAGAAATCACGTAAAACATGTAGAAATGCAAAAAAAAAATTCAAATCTTTTTTCACATTGGCCGCCATAGCGGCCATATTGGATTTTGGACCAAGTCCAAAATCTAATGGCATGATCCTTGGACAAGACCTAACCCCCCCACCAAGTTTCGTCGAAATCCGTCGAGGAGTTTTTTCATAATACTGTTCATAAACAAACAAACAAACAAACAGACAGGGGTTGAAAACAGTAACCTCCATCCATCTTCGATGGCGGAGGTTAACCAGAGGGGGAGCACTCGGAAGAGTGCAGAACCTCCGCTGCCAATACTGCTGAGTCACTCAAGTGAACCTTATGTCTTATTCATTAAATATGATGTCAACAGTGCTGACAGTTATAGTTCTTTTCTCCATTTTTTTTTTGGGCGGGGGGGGGGGTTGGAAATCACTTAAAACATGTAGAAATGCAAAAAAAAAAATCGAAATTTTGTTGAAAAAAAAGTTGCAAATTTTTTTTTCTCTAACAATTTTTTTTTGGGGGGGGGGGGGAGTTGGGAATCACTTAAAACATGTAGAAATACAAAAAAATTCTCAATTTTTTTTTGGGGGGGGCAAAGTCCAAAATCTAATGGCATGAGCCTTGGACCATACCTAACCCCCCACCAAGTTTCGTCGAAATCCGTCAAGGAGTTTTTCCATAATACTGTTCACAAACAAACAAACAAACAAACAGAAAGGGGTGAAAACAGTAACCTCTGATCTTCGATGCCGGAGGTTAATGATGCAGCTGCAATCTCATGTCACATTGTGCATCTCCATCCATTGTTGGGTGAGTAGAAGCAGCGTGTCTTTGTCCAAGGTAGAGTGACCTGGTCTGAAACCAAATTGCTGATCTGAGATGAGGTTGTCGGAGAAAAGGAAGGACTTCATATCAACTGTGATGATGGATTCCATGACCTTCCTGATCATTGGAAGTAAGCTGGTAGGCCTGTAGTTAAGGGGATCAGCTTTTGCAACTTTTTTTAAATGTAATTCAGTGATGTTGGTGCATTTCCAAGCAGATGGAAAATAACATGCAAGTCACGAAAATGCACAAAGAAGCTGTATCCGTACACCTCAATGGTGCCACTTCAGACGGTGGGATGTTTTACTGGAGAAGTGAGTGCTGGTGGAAGGAAGATGGGTGTGGAATTCGTGGTAATTGAGGAAAAGGGGGAGCCGTTGATGAGTAAAGAGACTGCCCAGGCATTGGGTATATTACACATTTGGATTGGGAGTAAACTCGGTGACGTCTGAGGCAGATCTGAATGATCTGGAGGAGGCAATGTTGTCATATGTTGCGGCATACAGGGCAGCACCTCACTCTACCACAGGGAAAAAGCCCAACAGAGCTGTTATTTGAAAGGAAAATCCGAACCAAGATGGTGGAGCTGAAGGATGTCTTGGCTGACCAGGAGGTTCAAGACCAGGATGATGAGAACAAGGGATCAGCGACGCTGCATGCGGATCATCGACATCATGTGAACGAATCTGATGTGTTGCCGGGAGATATGGTGTTGCTGAAACGAGAGAATCCAATAAAACTTGACAGCCTTCCTGCCAGACCTTTACACTGTGGTTTCCAAGACAGGAAGCAAGGTGACAATACAGTCACCAGATGGAGTTTGTTATGCCAGAAACATGTCACACATGAAGAAGTATCGACATCAGAATATTCCTGATATGGGGAATCTGGAGACAAGTGGTGTTCCAGAAATGGATCAATTGATGATCAAGCAACAGATGGCAACGCAAGGAGATGGGGCATAGAGGGGTGCAGAGACTGAGGCAGCTGAACAACCTATCAGAGTTCCACAGGTGGACGTGGCAGAGAAACCTCGAGATCCAGAGGTGTCACCAGATCAACATACAAGGCAAGATCAGAAGGATGCATCGTTGCTACCTGTTGCTCCAGGCAGAGCACATCGAGAGAAGAGAATGCCAAGGAAATACAAAGATTTTGTCAGATTGTAATGATTTGATAAAGAATGAATGCAATTGAGATTTAATGCAAGAAGGTGAAATGTTGAATTGAATGTTGTGAATTTATTTTTGCGAAATTTGGAAGGTCGAGTAGCTTAAATAATGGAATAGTAAACTCATGAACAGTCTTCCTATTCAAATGGGGGAGGGATGTCATGATAATGGTTTGTATTGTGTTTGGATACTTTTGAATACATGTAACTCCACTGTACTGTCACGATGCTGTACTACTACTACTACAACTACTAGTACAACAACCACCACCACCACCACCAGAGGAGGAAGCTCTAAGATGGCTGATTAAAACGAGCACCGCGAGTCATAGTGGTGATCGGTAATCACGCTGGTTTCTGTGTTTGTTGGTCTCGACGACATGACAACCATGTTTTAGAGGAGGGAGACAAGTTTGAAAGTTGAATCTTGAGTTTGAACAGATGTTGTTTTCTGGCTCTCCTAAGAGTGGACACACACTTGTTGCAGACTTTGTGGAATGATGCGAGGATTTCCATCTGAATTACAATAACAAGCTCAAATGAGCAAAGATCCTCATCCTCTTAATGACGTCATAAAAACGAATATGACATCATTGTGATGCATCAGGTTTGCAATAAATTATCTGTGCTAATGCCCGGCTTGATTCCCGCAAACAAAATTCAGACAGCTTGCCTAGTTTCGGAGAAAATGGTATAGACGATTTCCATTAGTGGCGATATTATGACGTCAACTTTTTTTCAAGGAAGAATTTCCAAAATCGGAGATGGTTACTGCCTGCGTGTGGGCTTTCTGCATATACATGGCAAGTTTCACGAAGATCCGATGAAAACTCTGGGTTGTGAAACAAAAAATGTCAAAAAATAGGAATGACATCAAAAAAATTGATATGACGTCATAGTGATGTATCATATGTGCGGTAATTCATCTCTGCCAATGCCCTGTTCAATTCCTGCAAACATAATTCAAAAAGCTTGCCTAGTTTGAGATAATTTTTAGGCGATTTCCATTAGCGGAGATATTTTGACGTCATAACTTTTTTTCTCGGAGGAATTTTCAACATCGGAGATGGTTACTGTCTGCGCAGGGTATTTTTACATATTGTCATGATCCCGGCTGTTTGATATCTTCCAGCACGGAATACTGACGTTAATGTCCGAGCTTCAAGCAGTCCACGTGTGGACAAAGATAACAACAAAACACACCACTGTGTTTCAAATCGGCCTCTAGGGGTAGGCACGATATTTTATTGGCTCGATCTCAAAAATAATGGCTGGTAAATAGAATTGAATACACAGCACAACAACCTGCCAGAACTCTTGGCAACAATAGAGTTCCAAAAACAGGTCAACAACTCACAGCTCCGCTCCACGA
Organism: Eptatretus burgeri; assembly: GCF_056783735.1. NCBI lineage: Eukaryota > Metazoa > Chordata > Myxini > Myxiniformes > Myxinidae > Eptatretus > Eptatretus burgeri. The sequence goes on along the minus strand of NC_140975.1, from coordinate 65,112,215 downwards.
TATCCGGGAATAACGATCACACTCTACCGGATTTAACTCCTTCCGTTAGACGGAGCTATCAACGATCAGTGCGACGGTGCTGTCGAGAGTCTTTAAAATCACTTGAAAAATCGCATTAAAACATGGCGTCGGAGCACTCGATATATTTTTCCACTCGCGATCTTGGAGCCACGTCTGCCGCCAACAATGGTGTCCCGGCTCTCTCGCGGCCCACACACCACGTGCCGACTGCAACCAATCCCTGGGAGCCTGGAAAAGGTCACGTGACGTTGTGGGCGGGACACTAAATTTGGTGAGAACATGGTTTTTCTCACAATATATATGCCAAGCTTCAGGAAGTTTCGATGAAAACTGTAGGCTGTGAAACAAAAAAGTCCACAAGAAGAAGACGAAGAACAACGACGTGAGTACGACTTAGAGATCCTCCACGAGGATCTAATAATTATTATCCCCTCTCCTCAATGCTGTCCAAACTCCTCCCCTCACCTTTCATCGCCCCACCCCACTCGCAAGCTCCTCCCTCTTCGTTGTCTGCACACTAGTCACGCCCCTTTTGGTGACAACGTGGAACTTTGATACAATGCTTAGAACTTATTTCGCATAAAAGTAAATGCAATCAATGCACTTTTCAACTAGAGGGGGAGCACTCGGTAGAGTGCAAAACCTCCGCCGCCAATACTGCGAGGTCACGCAAGTGAACCTGATATCCTATTCATTCAATTTGATATCAACAGTGCTCACAGAATTATAGTTTGCAACTTTCCCTTTTACTTTTAACTTTTACATACTCAATTCATTCGTCATAACTAGATTCCTTGAGACAGAAATTGATTTTACGTGGGTATATCCACATGAAGTTCCAAAATCAGCCGCAATTATAATTTTGGCATGTTTTTTGTTGGAAATCACTTGTAACATGTAGAAATGCAAAAAAAAAATCGAAATTTTGTTTAAAAAAAAGTTGCAAAAATATATTTTTTTCTCTAACAATTTTTTTTTTGGGGAGGGGGGGTTGAAAATCACTTAAAACATGTAGAAATGCAAAAAAAAAAAAAAAAAATTCGAAATTTTGTTGAAAAAAAAGTTTCAAAAAATGTTTTTTTCTCCAATTTTTTTTTGGGGGTGGGGGTTGGAAATCACTTATAACATGTAGAAATGCAAAAAAAATCGAAATATTCTTGAAGAAAGTTTCAAAAAATGTTTTTTTCTCTAACAATTTTTTTTGGGGGTGGGGGTTGGAAATCCCTTATAACATGTAGAAATGCAAAAAAAAAAAAAAATCGAAATTTTGTTGAAAAAGGTTTCAAAATTTTTTTTTTCTCTAACAATTTTTTTTTGGGCAGGGGGGGGGGAGTTGAAAATCACCTAAAACATGTATAAATGCAAAAAAAAAATCGAAATTTTGTTGAAAAAAGTTTCAAAATTTTTTTTTTCTCTAACAATTTTTTTTTGGGGGGGGGGGTTGGAAATCACTTAAAACATGTAAAAATGCAAACAAAAAAAATTTCAAATATTTTTTCAAAATGGCCGCCATAGCGGCCATATTGGACTGTGGAACAAGTCCAAAATCTAATGGCATGATCCTTGGACCATACCTAACCCCCCCACCAAGTTTCGTCGAAATCGGTCGAGGAGTTTTTCCGTAATACTGTTCACAAACAAACAAACAAACAAACAAACAAACAGAAAGTGGTGAAAACAGTAACCTCCGATCTTCGATGGCGGAGGTTAATAATGTCAGACGAGTCCACTTCCACTCGTTGTCAGATTAATCAACTTTGAGTTTATTGTGTTTTTAGGCGCAATACAACGTTTTAACGACTGGAAACCGATAGGCGTCAATGTTGAAGTCAACAAAAAGGGTCAAATGGTCATCCCCGCCCCTCTCCTCGTCCCTCATATCGTTTCCACAGCAGATGGTGGCTTTGATGACGTTTGTACATTTTATTGCTCAGCCGCGTTTATGAATAATTTAGACATCACAAAAAAAAAAAACGTTCAGTGCCTGTGACTTAAAAAAAAAAAAAACCTAATAATAAGGAATTACAAGCACTTAATTGGTGTCCGAAATCATCTCAGAGGCTATAATATGGAAAGTTATGCTGGAAACGAGTGAATATCGGTCGTGGCAGTTGAAGGAGTGGGTTTAGGAAGAGGAGGAGGAGGAAGAAGAAGAAGAAGAAGTATATGTGGTGAAAGAAGAAGAAGAAGAAGAAGAAGAAGAAGAAGAAGAAGAAGAAGAAGAAGAAGAAGAAGAAACCCCAAAATATCGATCTCTCGAGTCTCGAGACGCGTTGCAGTGCGCGCGTTCGGATGCCGCGCTGAGGTGGAGCGTGGAGCGAGTCCCGCACGAAAGGTTTGTCCGCTTTGTAGCGTTTTGTACCTGCCTGAGGTAAATAATCCGTTCGCGCTCACATTGAGTGATCGAGGCTCGTTTTTCAGAGCATTCTTCACGCTTTAACGTTATCGTGACGCACTTCTTGCCACTTTGACATAACAAACATTATTTTTTTTTAATGTACATATCGTTCTTTTGCAATGTATGGAAATATAATTGGCATCAAGTAAGTCGTAAGATATGGTTGTTTAGTGTGAAAAGGATTCATTCTCCTTTGGCTCGAACATTTACCTCAGTTTTGCAAAAATGTAGCGGCGGATGAATTGTGGGTTCGTGAGGAGACGCGATCGTTTGATGTTTCCTTTCTTAGCGATGACACCATCGATGCCTCGGTGGGTAAGTTTTAATCATGATAATGAGGCACACACACACACACACACACACACACACACACACACACACACACACACACACACACACACACACACACACACACACACACACACACGTCTGCACATTGCATCTTAATTATACTTGGAGCTTATCTGCCAGAGGTCACGAGGACGGTCGATATTGCTGTGTGGGGGTCATTGGGTCATCGAGTTTTACCGTCCGTGACTCCCGGGAGATGTTTATCCTTCTGTGTTGAACGAGATCCGTGATAGTGTGGGAACCATATCTTGAAAAGTGCCCTATTTCTTGATTCCGTTCGCGTGTCGTTGTATATACCTACGTCCTACAACCTATATGGATGTGTAGAGGGGACCTCTGGGGACTAGAAATGCCCGGTTTTCATTCTGGCAAGGTGTGCATGACCGTTTTATGGCTAATTTTGTGACTTCAATCTAGTTCGCGATTCGCGACATTATCAAAATCATATTTATTTATCTGTAGACTCCAATACCCAACATAGGGGCACGTGTATGGTATCAAAATGAGCAGAATGACTACTTGCATCAAAGCACTAACTTTGTGAAGTTATATTGTATCTCAGTTCTTCATATAGTGAAATAAAACAAGTATTTTTGTCAAAAATTTATTTCGGTTTAGCTTTCGACAACGTGGA
>NC_140975.1:65058811-65106311 GCF_056783735.1 Eptatretus burgeri | reverse complement strand
CGTTTTTGATCCGTTTTCTTCGGAAAGGCTGTGCCTCTGCACCCGCTGCTCGGTGCGCGCCCTGCACGAGTCCAGTATCGGTGCCCACAAGTGGCGCAGGAATAGTGGTGATGCGATGGTTGCGAGGGCGAGTTGTGACGGTAAAGGTCGTGGCTGTTGTTGTGAAGCGGAGTTGCGGTTGGTGGTTGTTATGTGATGGCTGTTGAGACGTGGTTGGTGGTGGTAGTAATGGCGGCTGGTCCAAAATAAAGATAGTAAAAGAAAAACGGCTATCCTGAAGGGTCGCAGCCCGCATGAATGACATTTATTCCCCCTAAACAACGGGTTTGGGCCTAACTACACATATACTTACAGAGATATCTCACCTAAGGGACCTGAATGGTGGTTTGCGAATTTCGTCAACCACAACAATATATATATATATATATATATATATATATATATATATATATATATATATATATATATATATATATATATATATATATATATATATATATATATATATATATATATATATATATATATATATATATATATATATATATATATACATTTACATATACATATACATATACATATACACACACACACACGACACTTTGTGGTCAAATCGAACAACTGTGATATTAATGCAATGCATGCATTGTTAATTTCTGTTCATCCAGATTCATTCTTCATCTGATTCAGAGTCATCTTCATCTGGCAAGTGAATGCTATTGCTACACTCCTGTTTGCATCCGCATGCAACACTGCAGATCAAGTTGTGTTTTCTGCAGGTGCAGCGAAGCGTTGAACATCTCGTTTTGCAGCGGCATGTCAGCAGTTCGATACACACAGATGGGACTGGATCCAGTCTCATGAGCAGTGGCTGCAAAGACTGTTCTTCACGACATACCCAGCCACATTCCTCCGGTTGTGGTAAACTAGGAATAGGCACTATTGCATTTAGCCACACCATTGCCTGGTAGTTGCTTTGTTGAATATGAAGAGCTCAAGCATCATGAGTGGGTGGCAGTTTTTCAGGATCATTGACCCGATGAAATAGTTCTGCGCGAAGGTCATTGACAGAAGTCGCATTCGTGGTTGAGCTGTACATCTGGATAACAAAGAGCTCGATATTGTCTGTGTCGATATCCGGGCTGTGTCCAAGATCTTTGAGCAGATTGGGAAACTTCAGGTAGGTTTTCCATGCCGTGTGCTTTCCATAGCCAAAGAACTGGCTTGTGAAATCTGATCCAGTAAGTGCATGGAAACTCAGGATGTTATGGACAACCTCTGGTTCCAGATTTTCACGCACAGTGCACACTGGTATAAAGTGTTTGTCTTTGGACGTCCCACTGCTCATCCAGACTTATTCAGCAGTTTCATGATGAATCAGAAGCAAGAGAATGTCAGTGTCTCTCGTGCACACAACTACTCTGTGGAAATTCTGGACACTGGCATCCAGAGCATGCAAGATGATTTTGGTGTCCGCTTCCTCGTGATTTGAGTTCAGGTGCTGCACATCCCGACCTGTGGATGATACAGCAGGAAAGGCATCTCCTCCAGAAACTACTACTTCATGATAGGTTGGTAAGGTTGGTAAGGTTTGCGCTCGAAGTAGTAGCTGGTCACGCAGAAACCGAATGAGGTTTACTTTGTTTGCCTCCAGTGAGATGAATGACTGCCAGACAGAAGGTAGACGCACATTACGGCCATCAATTATCCGACGTATTTTCCATTTACTTGTTGTTCTTTGAACTCTTGCCCCAGACTTGATTGACTTTTGCCGGTAGTCATCGAAGACTATGTCCAGTCTTGTTTGTGTGCCTCTCAGGTTACTGAAGACTTGGTTACAAAATGAGTCAGCTAGATCGCCGAATGTTGTTGCATTAGATGGCTTCCCCAAAGCTTGCACAACAGCCATTCCATCAACGATAACACAGGTTGGTCGGTCTATTTCTGGAAGTAGTTTTTCCTTGTAGTCGTCACAGAGTATATGGTACAGATCTGCCTTTTCTGTGGGTCTCAGCATTTCATCTGGAGTCGCAATGGCAAGTGGAACTGGGGAGAGCTCATGTTGTCGTAGACCTTTGAGGTCTATTTGACGATCACTGCTTGCTGCACTTAACAACCTTCGGAATAGGTCACGGTCTGCTTTTACGGCCTTTTTCTGACCAGCCGGCGTAACGACATTGACAGTGTTCAGATTTGTGAATGTTTCGATTTGTTCTTTGGGATAGCATCGTGAAACTTCTCAGGGGCATCTGGAAGTAGGTTTGATACAAACTTGATGAGCAACTCTGTGCCACGATTTTGCGCCGTTAGTAGATCCTCTCTTATGTCATCGCGGGCAACATCATTGGTTGATATGCAAACAAGTTCTTCACTTGTACGATTGAAGGGATTGAACTGCACGATTTGCTCTTCCAGTTTTTTTCACATCAGTTTCGTCTCGTTTTATTCTTGAAGAGCTCCTGTCCCCTTTGCATCTAGAGCGATCGCGAGTCATGCCGACCATCTTGCGATTGTCATTCGACAGTCGTGCTCGGTCACTGAATGTGATCATCCATCGGTTTAGGGCACTCGCGATCCGTGTTATGCCCACGAGTCCTCCCGCAATTTTGCACTGTTTATTCACGTGTTCCAGTGCTTGGTTTGTGGCAATTTGGTTAAAATAGCCAGTCGACTCCTTCACGCCAAAGTTTCCTGCCAAGAATTCCTGATATACAGAAGGGGCGGTTTGCTCCAGTTGCAACATGTCGAGCAGATATATGACACCCCATCGTGCGTAGTTGGTATGATCGTACGTGATCATGAATGGAAGCATGCTCTTGAAGGTTGACAGATGAAGGGTCCAGTCAGCTTCTCTGTCTGCTCTAACAAACAGAAGTAGGGTTTCCACCAGATCTATGTACTGCCACCAGAACATCAGTGTAGCATTAGATGCATTCTCTTCAAAGAATTTGTTGACGTCTTGGACAAGATCATCGACATGTTCGACGAATTCTTGAACGGTCGCAGGTATGTTCTCATGGTCATTCTCCTTGAATGTTGTTGCTATTGGAGTGGAATAGTTGTTTGCATCTTCGATACTGCATTTTTGATTGTGATCATGCCAGAGTTTGAAGGTCCGGAAGAGTGCTCTCCACATGGCTTCCATGGTTAATTTGTGTGTGCGAACAGCACGATTCCAGGATTTCCCTTGCATGATTCTCTGTGCAACACACTCGCTGTACATGCCAGCTTCGATCCAGATGTCAGCTAGACCAGATTGTGCGAAATGACTGCCGAGAACGCCGAGGAAATTCATAGTTGTGTGGAATGCCCCAAGTCGTACGATGACATCGCTCAACTTTTCCGGAAGGAGCCAAACCAATTCCTTGGCTTTGTGGTACAGTGCCTGATCCAATGTAATGACGGTTTTTGTCTGGCCTAGCTTCGCTGCAATCGCCTTGCTTCTCAGTAGAAAAGTCATTACCGTGTCAAGTTCCTGGGCAGGGGCTGGGATTTTTGGGAGGTATCCCACTGTGGTTACATCTGCACTCGGTTTCACCAGTGATTAGTTGAACCCTGTCCATGCAGGGATCTGTTGGGCATCTTCAGCAGTCAAACGACTCATCACCCATGCAAGGTCAATCTTTTCACACTCTGACCTCCGTGATGCTGGACAGTCCAGACTGATGTTTGTCACTGGTAGGCTGAAACGAGGGGGGACATGCTGTGGAGGTGTCTCGGATGGTGTTGTATAATGGAATGTTGGCGGGATATTGCCAATGCTAGTTCTTCTACCGATTGTCGTTTCCTTTTTACTCTGTGGATTGGGTGAGCCTCGCTGGAATACTGCCATTTGTGTGACGTGAAGGGTGCCTTTTCCGTCCAAGGTTTCTTCTTGCATGTCAAAATTATCTGCTGCGAACTGAACGAATTTCCCTGGAACGACACCTTCTGGTACAAATGTGTTATCATTCTCCTCGAACCTTGATATCTGAGATTGTGCAATCGACGAGTCTATTCTGTTGACTGTTGGATAGCTTATACTATCCCCAGCCATATGTAGATACTCAATCAATTGTTTGGATCTTGTCAGGTGATGGACAAACAATCCTGTTCCAATATGCTTCGGTGTATTCTTGCGACCCATTGATACATTATAGACAATATCTTGGCAGACGTTTAAGATCCGTTGATGAAGTGCTGGACTAATATCATCATTAGGGCTGTTATCACAGTCAGGCTCTGAATGCTTGCCGGGGTTGAGTTCATCCTGTATGATCCACTTCATAAGCAGGTACACACTTGTCGGTATGCATTTTTCTTCTGCTTCTTGGTTTTTTATTTTATTTTATTTTTTATTTTTTTTTGTATACCTTGGTCGAGGCTCGTATGAGAGCTAACACACAACTCACAGCAAGGAGGCATGAGATAAGAGGGGCGGGAGTGGAAGGGACAAAACAGTGGGGAACAGACACATTAGGTGAACTGTGGAAGGGAGAGGGATGGGGATGGGACGGGGAACATGGCGAAGAGAAGATGGACATTTCAGGGATTTTCAGGAAGGAAAGCAGGAGAAATGAAGAAAGTGGGCTTGGGTGGATTATCGGGGGTAGAAAAGATCGAGGATTTGGATGGGGGAAGATAAGAGGTGGTGGTGAACAGCTGTTTTGAAAGCCTGGAGGGAAGAATGGGAAAAAATAGAGTGAGGAAGTTTATTCCAAAGGCGGGAAAAAAAGAGGAATGAAAGAGTGAAGATGAGCAGTGATTCGTGATTTTGGTAGTTTTACCAGAAGGGGGTTGTTGGCGGACCTTGAGCACCCTGTGGAAATGTGGTGGGGACAAATCGCAGAGAGAGCAGGGGGGGAAAGGCTGGAGAGGAGTCTGTAGAAGAAAGAAAGACCACCGACCAACCTGCGGTGATTGAGTGAGAGGCCCAAAGACTCAGCTTCATTGCGGGAGATGCCGATGATCTTAAATGCCCTGGTTTCGACAGCGTGAAGCCGAGAAAGGTGGGAGGCAGGAGCACCAGCCCAGAGGGGAGAGCAGTACTCCATCAGGCTACGGACAAAAGCTTTGTAAGTGGTCAGGAGCTCAAGAGGGCCGAGGAAGGACTTAGCACGACGGAGGATTCCCAGTCGGCGACTGGTTTTGAGGCGAGGTTGGAAATGTGACTTTCCCAGGAAGGGTCATGGCAGATAGTGAGACCTAGAAGCTTGAAAGAAAAGACTTCTTCCAGAGGATTGTTGAGAAAGTGGATGGGGGGGTTTTGTAAATGGTCCTTTCGAAGAGACATAGTGAGAGTATGAGATTTGTCTGGATTGAAAGACATGTTCCACGTGTTGGACCAGTTTGTGATTTTATCCAGATCTGCAGTGAGCGAAGAAGCTGCTGCTTGCCGGTCTGAGGGATGACAGATGGTACGGCAGAGGGTGGAGTCGTCGGCAAAGAGAAATAGAGGATTTTCCAGAGAGTCCGAGAGATCATTGATGAAAACCAGAAAAAGAACAGGGCCCAGAACGCTACCTTGAGGAACTCCAGCCTGCACAGGAAGAGGGGATGAAAGAACTCCATTTAGGGCCACACGTTTACTGTGACAGGAGAGGAAGTCTGCGAGCCATGAGTGGAGATGGCCTTGAGTGCCATGGGAAGAGAGTTTGGTGAGTAGGGCAGGGTGCCAGACTGTGTCAAAGGCACGTGATATGTCCAGGGATACGGCTCGGATTTCCTGTCTGGCATTGAGGACCTCCATCCATTGATGGGAGAGCAGAAGCAGCATATCCAGGGTAGAGTGACCTGGTCTGAAACCAAATTGATGATTGGAAATCAAGCCATTGGAGAAGAGGAAGGATTTCATGTCTGAAGCGATGATGGATTCCATCACCTTGCTGATGATTGGGAGAAGGCTGATTGGTCTGTAGTTACAGGGATCTGTTTTTGCACCTTTTTTATGCAGGGCAGTGATGTTAGCAGATTTCCAAGCAGATGGCAGATGACCTTGGGCAAATGAGAGGGTGAATAGAACAGAGAGAGGGTGAGCAAGAGCAGAAGAGCAGGCTTTGAGGACACGTGGGCTGATGCCGTCTGGACCGGTTGCAGAATCTGACTCGAGGTTTGAAAGCAAGCTCTCCACCTTGTCAGAAGAAAAGGATACAGAGTCCAGGGACAGTTGGGTGCGACTGGGTAAAGTGGGTAGAGATAGTGATGGGTTTAGGACACAAGATTTAGCTGCAAACACCGAGTTTAGACATTCAGCTTTATCACGTGTGGAATCAGCAGTGCGGCCATTTGAGGTAAGGGAGGGGATGGAGGGGGAACATACACCAGAAACAGATTTGATTAATCGCCACCAGGATTTTGAGGATGGAGAGAGGTTTGAGAGTTCAGACTTGAGATGAGAAAGATGTTGTTTTCTGGCTCTCCTGAGGGTAGATACACACTTGTTCCGAGCTTTGTGGAAAGAACTGAGATTGCCCTCAGTTGGGTTTGCTTTCCATGAGGCAAAGGCAAGTTGTTTCAGGACAACTGCCTCGTCACAAGCTTCAGTAAACCAAGGGCGGGAGGAAGGGTAAGACAACTGAACACGAGAGGGGATAAATCTGTGCATGAGGGAGAGCAAGTTTCTTTGAAAGAATTCCCAGGATGAGTTGATGTTTGAGAAAGTAGTGATAGGAGACCAGTCTGTAAGTTTGATGGCTGCTCGGAAACCCTGCCAGTCGGCTTGAGTGAAATGCCAGACTCGACGGCGGTGAGGTGGTTCTCTGATAACAGCCAGAAAGATGTCCACTTTGACAAGGACATGGTCAGAAGAACCAATTGGAGCGAAGGAAGAGCAGCAGATATTGTCAGGGAAATTTGTCAAAATCAGATCCAGAAGAGATGGAGTACCATTGCAGCAATGCCAACCCTCCCGATTTCATCGGGAGGATTCCGAAAATTCACCCAAACTCCCGCCCTTACGATCACTATCCTTATCCTCCCGAAATTTTGATATTTTTGCACTGTTCACTAATCAGAATGTACTAGTATGAGAATTGAATGAAAAGCATCGTCTGCTACGTATAGCATGTGGTAACTCCATAACGTTCGCTGCTACCAAATTGTACGTAAAAAATTGCAAATTCAAATGAGGAGCAGCGAAACATTGGGTCTGGATCTCGCTTATGCGATCATGCACTGAGATTTAGTGCATGCGGTATGTGTGCAATACAGTGCATGTGGTATGTATGCACAGTGTATATGCATGCGATACGCTCACTCCATGCAGCTGGGCCCCGTACCAGCCCGGCGGTCGCGACCACCGTGCGGTGTTTAACAGCCGCTACAGTTCTACGAGTCGCTGCAGCTGTGGAACATCGACTTCGAAGTTACTGATGCTTCAAGCCCTCGATGTTGATTACGAAATGGCAGAAAAGAAGCTTACGAAGACCAAGAAATGGTCTCAGAAGTACAAGACCGAATACAGTCTCCAATACCCGTGTATTCGAAAGTCTGAAAGAGGAATTCATCATGCGTATTAGTATTGTACAGTATGCAGCGTTGATATTTCAGTTGAGCACGGAGGTCGCGATGATATTCGGAAGCACGTTGGAAGCAACGGCACACGGACATTGCAAAGGAGAGATCTTCGAGCACGAGTACCGGTACACTTCTGAATTATTTCACCAAACAAGGGACAAGCGAGGAAGAGGATGTTACCCGAGCGGAACTTCTCTTTAGTGGATTTATTGTGGAACATAACTTGCCCATATCAGTCTCAGATCATGCTGGACCTCAATTTCAAAAGATGTTTCCAGATTCAAAAGTTGCTTCAAAGTATGGATGTGCAAGAACAAAAACTTGCAAGATGTGCAAGATGTGCAAGAACAAAAAAAAAATAATAATAATAATAAAATAAAAAAAAAACAAGAACAAAAAGCAAGAAAAAAAAAAGAAAAGAAAAAAAAAAAAAGAACAAGAACAAAGAAGAAAAAAGAACACTGGTCAACAATTTTTTACTTTCTGAATGTTGTCTAGATTTCTACAAGTGAATTAGGGTATTCTGGCACTGCTGAATCAGGAAATGGCATCCGTTTCTCTCCATCAGGTCAGGTTTTTGTGCTAAGTTGATTTGAAAAAATCAGATCTTGTGACAAAATCAATTACATTTTTGTGGCATTATCAGCTGATTTTTGTCAACACATATCATCCTAAACATGTTTTTAAGAAAAAAAAATGTTTTGCCAACAACATTTATTGATTACATGATAGAAACATCGATTACTGTCATCTGAATGGTGGGCATTGATAAAGGTAAGTACAAGTAAATTGCATGTTGCGTCACCACTGTTCAAACTTCAGGGCTTGAACTTCCGTTTCTTCGAACTCCTGGAATGTTCAGCGGCAGGGAGGTCTCTCTTCAGATTCCAACAGTAGTCAGCCATCATGACTGCGTCCCAGCGACCCTGATACCTGGTCTCCATCTCCTTCATGTCCTGATGGAATCTCTCCCCCTGCTCGTCACTCATTGAACCCAGGTTCTCAGGAAACCGGTTCATATGTGAAAATAGGTAGTGCATCTTGATGCTCATGTTGCAGCCCAGGTTTCTGAAAGCAGTCAGCATGTTGTTGACAAGTTCTGCGTAGTTTCTGGCCTTATTGTTGCCAAGAAAGTTCTTCACTACCAAAACAAATGTCTTCCACGCTTCCAGTTCCACTTCGTTCATTGAGTTTTTGAACTCTGGATCTCTGATGAGCTGACGGATCTGAGAACCATCAAAGATGCCAACTTTCAACTTCTCCATGGTCAATCCTGGAAAAGCCTGGCACAAGTAAGTGAAGCAGTCACCATCTTTGTCCAGAGCCTTGGTGAACTGCTTGATTAAGCCGAGCTTGATGTGCAGCGGTGGGAAGAGTATTCTGTCTCTGTCCACCAGAGGGTGGTTGATGACGTTCCTTTCTTTGCATGGCACCAATTCCTCCCGCACAGGCCAGTCCTTCTTCGTGTAATGCTGAGCACGGTCCCTACTATCCCACATGCACAGAAAACATGGGTACTTGGTGAAGCCAGACTGTTGTCCCAACAAAAAGTTCACCATCTTCAGGTCAACACAAATAAACCACTTATGCTGATCATAACCAATTTTCTCCAGCACGTACTTCACCGCTTCATACTTCTCCTTCAGTGTAGTCGAGTGAGCGATGGGTACAGAGGCAAACTGGTTGCCGTTGTGTAGCAGAACACATTTCAGTGATCGCTTGCTGCTGTCAATGAACAGTCTCCAATCTTTGGGTTCGTACTGTGGCACTCAAGCTTGAGCAGAAGCGCATGTCATAAATTGGCGCATGTAGGTATTGTACATTCTTCAGAGTTCGTTATTTCAAGAAATACAACTTTTTTGTATTGTCACATTATTACAAAATCTGCCCCATTAACTTTAGTTTTGATCCACGAACTTTATGCTTTGCCTCACCAATTTTTGGAAGATTTTGAGGTTTTATGACTTCAAACTGATCCCTTTTCGACATAATCACCTAGAACTATTGTACCTGAATACTTCTTGTCATTAAAATAATTATTTCCAATTAAAACAATTATTTGACATGACATTTTACCCCCACCAACTTCTTCTAAAATGCTCCACACATGCGTACATGTGAACAAAAATGTAAAAAACGACATGTGGCCATATCTCAAAAACTTGACCTGATTGAACAAAACTAATGTGAGTTTTGGATTCAGCGCATCAGATTCGTCCTAAATCAGCTTAAAAAATGCAGACAACAAATTTGTTGTTGACCAGTGTAATTGGTGAGTTGTCAAATGTTACTGCTTCATCTATTGCCGATATTGCTAGACTAGCTCCATTTAGCCTAGCTACAGACGGTAGCAATGACAGTGGTGAGGCCCAGCTATATCCTGTCCTGATTTCGTACTATGACAACAGTGCTGGGATTGTGAAGCTAGGTTTGCTAAGTTTGCCTGCGTGCAAACAAGATTCCACTGGAGAAAACATTTTCAAACTGCTTGATCATGAGTTCAGTGACAGGAAAATTCCGTGGGGAAATTGTGTTTCCTTTTGTGCTGATAATGCCTCTGTCATGGTGGGCAAGCACAAAGGAGTCGCTGCTTATATCCACAAACAAAATCCAGAGTGCTACATCATGGGATGCCCTTGCCATATGATGCACAATACGGCCAAGAAGGCGGCTCAGGCCTTACCCATTGAATTAGATGACTTTCTCATCGATATTTACTACTACTTGGACAAAAGTAGTAAACGCGTCAAAGGAGTGAAAGCACTGCAAGAACTCTGTGATGCCCCGACACACAAGATTCTGAAGCATGTCGCAACAAGGTGGCTGTCCCTTGGTCAGTGCCTAGACAGGCTGATTGAACAGTGGGAGCCACTTCGCCTCTTCTTCAAAGAAGAAGTACGAAGAAAAATGCAACCAACTGTATCCAAGACTCTAACAACGAGCAAGAAGGACGGCACTGTATCTACTGCCAGTACTGGCACTGCAGGATCAAGCACTAGTGGAGCAGCATTCACCACTACCACTGCAGTATCTGCTGCGAAGAAGACAGCAGGGACAGCACCAAAACCAATGCTGAGAGCAGGTAGCATCACCGGCCCTTCATCACGTTCATCTACAAAGCAGATCCCTTCAGAGTCGAGAAAGACTGTGATAGTCCCATCTGCAGGCAAATAAGGACCCAAGTTAAGTTCTGCTTTTGCCAAATCACTTGATAGAAGCTCAGCAAAACCTTCAAATCAGAGGTCTTCTTCTTTGGCTGCACCTACCTCAAGCTCTCTCCTCAAACGTAAAATTGGATCTGGTACTACGAGTCTGACCTCTTCTGCTGGCAGTAAACGCAAGTGTGATCGCCCTGCGGCTAAGTGTACTACGAGTTCTACAACTAAAAGCGCATCTTCCTCAAACACTGTGCAGGAATCTAGAGAAAAACGTGTCAACAGGATGTTCTTGTCTCCACAAACAAAACTCTATTGTTTCTTCCTTCGATATGCTAACAAGCTTTTTGAGAAGGGGAATCTTCTGCTCCAAAGAGACGAACCCTGTATTCATCTCCTGCACGGAGAATTGAATGGTCTTCTGAAAGATATCTTCGTACGGTTTTTGAAACCATCGGTGTCATCGGTTGCTCTGGTAAATGTACCCTTCTCTGACAGAAATCATCAGAAGAATGATGAGGACCTCATGATTGGGAACGATGCCAAACTGTATATAAGGGAACAAAGGAGTCTCAAGAAATCCACCTTCACTCTGAGTGAGTCAGACGTCCAAGGTTTCTTCAGTGCAGTTCGCTCATATTATGTGAAAGCCTGCAATTACATCTTCAAAACCTGGCCGCTAGATGATGAATTAGCCAAGCATGCTCAGGTGCTGGATGTTAAGCTACACCAAGAAGTGGGGTTTGACTGTGTGGAGTTTTTCATCAAGAAATTCCCTGTCTGTTCAGTGGCGGTGATAGTGACATAGACAGTCTTGAGAGTGAATTCGCTCACTACCAGGCAGACGCCTCCATAGCTACAATTGCTACTGAGACAGTGAGAGTGGATGAGCAGTGGCATCGGATTTCACAGCTCACAGATCCCTGCACTGGTGCCAAGAAGTATCCTAATTTGAGCAAAGTGATGAAGGGAATCTTGGTCATTCCTCATTCGAACGCATCATGTGAGCGGGCACTCAGTCTTGTACGGAAGAATCATACTGAATTTCGTCCCAATTTGAGTGTCAAAACCCTGGAAGCTCTCTTAATTGAAAAACTAGCTCATAGCACCCCTTGCTACCAGAGAGAATACAGCAAAGACATAATCAGAAGGGCTAAAAGAGCCACACAGCTGTCACTCAGCAAAGCTGCCATGGAAAAAGCAAGCAGCAGTAGTACCAGCCAGTAAGGTAAGAAAAATATTGCTTCTTTTGTGCTTTTTGTTAATCTTTGATTGTCCCCTAACTTACTAATATTAACATACATGTAACATTAAAAAGTGCACAATTTTCCCCTTTTTTTGTTCAAAAAGTGGGAATTCTTAACATGTTAAATGCTCCAAAATAGGGCTCAGAGGGCACTAGAGAGCGTCTAGAACCCCAGAGCTTCCAGGGCCCTAAGGCGGGCCCTGGACCCCGCCGCAAGGGTCGAGCGCTCCGCGCTCGAGATGTGCGCTTCGCGCACATTATTTGGTGTCGGTTGAAAATCCTCCCTAATTCTGATTTCCAAAAGTTGGCATCTCTGCCATTGGTTGAGATCCGGGTCGGGAAGTTCACCGATTGAGTCAGTCCCAATGAGTCGCAGAAAGCTTTTGCTGAGGTGCCATCGCAGGTGAGAGAGGTACCCACACCTAGCCAACTGGCGTGATGACAATTGAAGTCACCACATAAGAGGAAGAGAGTTTGGATGAGAAGATAGAAGATGGTCCATGTTTTCGGATAGTGAGGTGTAGATGGAGTCATCACTGTTCGGTGGACGGTAGAGTACACATATAAACATGAGGTGGGAGTGGAGAGGAAGCCGAAGCCAGAGGTATTCCTGGGGGTGTGGGGGAGTGAGAGCAGTGCATGGAGAGTGAGGAATAGAGTCTTTGATGAAGAGAGCAACACCTCCACCAGGACGAGGCTCAGGTCTGTCATACCGTAAGAGGGAGTAACCAGGGAGAGATACTTGGGAGTCAGACACGTCTTGGGAGAGGAAAGTTTCTATTAGGCAGATAATGTCTGGTTTGTCAGTGGCAACCTGTATGGAAAGATCTGAAAGGTTTGAGCGAAGGCCCCGGATATTTGAGGTCCACACTTTTAATGAAGAGGAAGGGGAGGAGGCTTTGGGTGCAGGAGGGGGAGGGGGAGGGTAGGACGAGGGGGGCAGGTAAGGAGGGTTGCTTGGTTCAAGTCATCATAGCCCTTGTGTCCACCAGCTATTTTCATGTCAGCCTTCAGTTTTGTTGTGACTATGTAGACAGCAGAGGAAATGTGATTCTGGGCTGATCTCATCTGGTTGCAATTCTTCTGGAAACCGTTCCATCAGCATCCCAATGGCGTCATCAGTGGTTGCACTTGAAGCCATCAAAAGCAGTGGTTGGTTTGCTTGTCGTTGCTTCCGGAAAACGATTCTGTCAGCGTAGTGTCTCTGCAATTTTTGTTTTAAGACATGTGTTCAGCATGACGGATCGGGAATTGCGTCTACTGACATGAGTGACACATTTCTCGACGACCGAGTCCATACTGTATATATGGCCACGTTTAAAGCCAGCATCCAGTATCAGTATGAGCTGGTCGAGTGAAGGGTCGATTTTGGAGTTTACATCAGGATCAGTAGGTCTGTTGGCTTTGTATTTACAAGATGGGTGATAGTACGCTTTATATGATAGCAAATCATTTTCGCCAATAATACACTTCAGGTTCTCGTCAAATTTGGCATGACCCTTGATGGTTGCTTCCACCTCATCGGACTGCACTTGATGCACCTTGTCTCTTTTGTGACTGGTAATAGATACACTTTTTCCAGTCAACCTTTGGTACAATTATGCGTGTCTGTGGTCTTGTGCTGCCGCTTGCACCGTCTGTATTTACAAAAGGGGACATGTCGGAGTGGCGCTTCTTGACGAGATTGATGTTGCTTCGGTTCGTAAATGACGCATAGCATGATTTGTGCCATTTTGGTTGTTTACTGAGCAGATTATCTACTGATGATAGGTCATTTCTTAGTTGTGTCACAAGGTCAGTTGATTCGTGAAGGAGTCTTTCAAGGAGGGATGAATACACTTTATGAATGCCTTGTTGACTTGAACATGATAAAGTGTCTGTACCTTGACAGAAGACACACTTTGTCCAGTTAGTTTCAACCCTGCGTTTTTTTTTTACAGGGAGCACCACTGTGGGTACAATAGTCTGGTCGTCAGTGTTAGAAGCCATTGGTAGAAAGTGGTTAAGGCATTGTGCAGATAGGAAAGCAAATGTCTACAAGCACAAAGAAAGCATTCTATACTACTCTGGGGCAATCATCCATCATCAGGTTAGCGTTGACGGAGCGACACACCGTGGCCTTGTTCTTCATTCTGAAACAGAAAAGAGAAACCAACATGTCATACATATATGATTATTCATCTGAAAACTATTATCATTGATGTCTTATTCATAGCAGAACAGCTGTCACATCTGAAGATGCTGAAAAAGACAGAAATGTACCTGTTATAAGCACATATTTGTTGAATTAGTCACATTATCCATATTGTTTGGTTTGTATAGGTATCTACCAATATATTATAAAAATGTTATATGTGTTTGGTATCATTTTCAAGGGTAATGAACGGGGATTATTTCAGTGTCAATTGTATCAATCGGATAATAACTTTTTTAGTTATTGATGATATTCCACGTTGTCGAATGCTAACCCGAAATAATTTTTTGACAAAATTACTAGGTTTTTTCCACTCTATGAAAAGTAACATATAATATTTCTTCAAAGCATTATTGGAATGATGCAGTTGGTCATTCTGCTCATTTTGATACCATACACGTGCCCCTATGTTGGGTATTGGAGTCTTCAGATAAATAAATATGATTTTGATAATGTCGCGAATCGCGGACTCGATTGAAGTCACAAAATCAGCCATAAAACGGTCATGCACACCTTGCCAGAATGAAAACTGGGCATTTCTAGTCCCCGGAGGTCCCCTCTACACGCCCATATAGGCTTTAGGTATATACAATGACACGTGAAGGGAATTCTCAAAATGGACCTGTGGTTCCTGCACTATGAGTTTCTCACCACAGGAACTCTTCTATACGTGAATCCTGAGGAAACCTGATGTTCGAGGCCGTGGCTCAAAATTGGTCCAAAAAGAGCGCCAGTTTCAATCCTCCTCGTCCCACCTCCTCCTTCTCCTCCTTCCTCCTCCATCGTCAACAATGTCCCACATCAAACAGAAAAAAAATCCCATTTATTTATTAAATCATTCTTCCTTTGTGACTTTATTTCACCTTCTATTCAACACTCTGTCCCTTGCCCTTTCTGTTGTGTCTTTCTTAGATACTAGATATTGATGAGTATTGCAGGTGCTTATCTGTCATCTGCACGGGGAGAACAATATATATATATATATATATATATATATATATATATATATATATATATATATATATATATATATATATATATATATATATATATATATATATACACGTGACGGTGGTTCGCGGGCATGATTGAACAATGCCACGATAGGTACAATTGAGTTGGTGGAAGCTTTTGAGGAAGCCCTACTGTAAAAGCATATATCTTCTGTCAAAATTGACCAAATCCAATCGGATTTTTTTTATATGTTGAACTTATGGACATTACGCACAGCTTGTAGGAAATGAAATTGCGAGGAAAAAAAAAAAAGTTCAAGTGGGCGTGGCTCTGCCCACAAGAGGCGTGGGACGCACCTCATACAAAAAGACACAACCAGACCATGATATCTAGCTTGTCCAAGTTTCATCAAGATCGCATCAAACGTCACGGAGTTATGCTCTGGAGAGAGTCACAAACAAACAGACAGACAGACACAACAAAAATAGTGGTCACTGCTCGCGCCCGCAAACCAATATATTGTTACGGCTGTGGAAATTCGCAAACCACCATTCAGGGCCCGTAGGTGAGATATCTCTAAGTGCATGTGTAGTTAGCCCCAAACCCGTTGTATAGAGGGAATTTATGTGATTCATTCGGGCTGCGACGCTTTGAGATAGCCGTTTTTCTGTTCTATCTTTATTTTGAACCAACCACGTCTCAACCACCATCACACAACAACCACCTTAACCACCACGCCAGCCATCGTCACCAACTACAACCATGCTCCAACCCTCAGCCACGACCTATACCTTCACAACTCGATCCCGCAAACATCGCATCACCATCATTCCCAAACGGCACCATAACCATCAAACCACCACCGATAAACCCTCCACCACCCTCACCTCTCTCCTTCTACGGCCATTCCCGCACCACCTGTGAATACAGCATCGGGCTGTCTTGGGCTCGTTTAGCGATACGCACCGGGCCGCGAGGAAAATAGCACGAGTTAGGTAGGGGATGTAGTTAGAAGGATGGCAGAGTTCAGCGGTGTGTGTGTGTGTGTTGAAGAGTAGTTGAGTGGAAAATGTGCTTGGTGAGTGAGTGAGGCCAGCGGGTCTGTATGAATGGAGCGAATGTGGAATGCATGGTGCGCTGAGTGATTGGGGGGAGGAGTGACTCCTGCCCAAGCGACCCCGGGGTCAGTGGAGAGTGAGTTAGCTGGTTTAGTCAAATTGACAAAATGGAGGTCGTTTTGCTGTGGGTGGGAGTGTAGGCTCAATACCCATTTGGAGGGGTGCAGGAGCCCTGTTGACAGGCTGGGAGCATGGCTGCGAAAGGTGAGTATCGCTGAGTGGGTACGCCGGGCACCAGGCTAGTCGGCCGCGGTAGGCCAAGGGCCCATGGGGGGCCGGGATAGCCTAGTGGGCACGGGTGTGCCCGTATATTGTGCGGGGGCCCGGGGTGCCGTTAGCCGCGTGGGCAGTGTTGTGGGCACGGGTGACCCTCAGAAAGGGGCCCGGGAAGCCAGCCCGCCACGTGAGCGTTTCAGGGGAGTCGCCAGGGAGGGCACTCCCCGGTGTTTAGGGAGCTGGTAGGCTCGGAGGCAGTGTAGTGCCCGGGGGTGCCATAGCTGGAGAATCGGCAGAGGGTAGTGCCTGCCAAGGGGAGCCACGCGTCCCAGCCATGAGACCGTGTGAGGGCACGGGAAGAAAATTGGGGGGCGAGGCCCGAAATTGTGAGGACACCAACACAGGCGACGGGAATCTGGGTTGTTAGAATCAATAGTTTAAGCGCGAGGCGCTTGTTGAAAGCTCCGGGGTAGTTTAAGAGATAATGGTTAGGGTAGATTAGGAGATGTACCCCTCCACACCATCCATCCCTTCGCTCTCGTTGTGAGCCTCTGGACCCACTTTGGGTTAGATCGCTGAAGTGTGGGGAGGCCATCCTGAGGCTTTGTTGGGCCTCGACACAGGACGCTAGCTCTCCCTTGTTCCCCTCCGGGAAGGGAATGTAGGTGTTGGGAGTAGGCTCGGTGATGAGATAGGTTAGCCGAACAAGGACAGTAAAGGGGGTTAGGGGACGATTTATAGTGGGGAAGTAAAAATAAAAACAACAAAAAAATAAGTTGGGGCTAAATTGGTTTTGACAAATTAAGGGAGTGGGTATAGACAGTGACAGGCAAAGGCGATAGATGGGAGGGAGACATTAGGCAGGTCCGAGCCCGCCTTCTGAGTGGCCAGCACCACCGCACTCCCTCCATCAAACTGCACTGCAAGGCAAAGGCCGGCCAACTTCATCGGCAGCTGTTGTTTTGCTACGAGGTCTGTTCCGGCCGGATCGTCTGCAGCTGCTGTGCTTCAAGACCTGTGCCGGCCAGTTCGTCTGCCGGCTCTGCTTGCCTGCAACGGCCTTGTTCTGTAGGCTGTGTTTGCCTGCTGCCTTTGCCATGCCATGCCCACTGCCCATGTTCACCAGCCCTGTTCAATTTTGCTTTGCCCCCCCCCCCCTTGTTCATTTCCATGTGCGCCAGGATCATCAAGCAACAGTTTGCAAGCTGCAAGAACTGTCCTGTTGGCAGCGACAACACGGGCCTGCAGTGGCGGCCCGTGCACCGTGTTGTATCCATCCATCCATCCACCATTCCTTGTTTGTGTCGGCTTGAGTCTGCACCGTTCACTGTGCCGCAGGGACTGCCCTGTAAGCAGCCGCACAAGGAGGCTGCATTTGCGCAGCCCATGCGCCGTTGTTCGCTGCGCCCATTTAAAAGGGGGAGGCCGTGGACTGCGTGTGAGCAGCCGGCCACGTTCCCTGTCACCTGCATTGGTTCATGAGCCAGAGACTGCATGCGAGCAGCCTGGCTCCCTGCTAACTGCTTTTCTCTTTGCAGAGTCCATTGATCCTGGGCCATGGTTTTGTGTAAAATTTGTAAGTATGATGTACTGTAAATATGAGTGTGCCCCCGGCATGTCTGTCTAGCGCCGACAATTTTATTTAAGTCATCTGAGTGAGTGTGTTTGTTAGTTAGTTAGTTACTCAGCCCTCAGCTTATTTATTTTGGGGAAATGAATACCATGAATGTCGCACTCAGGGATCCGTAGGTAAAACGTACTCGGGGAGAACTACACATGATGGCACACGAAAATTTGACGAATCGGGACGAGTCTATAAAAAGGGGAGGGGGTAGTGTTACGGCTGTGGAAATTCGCAAACCACCATTCAGGGCCTGTAGGTGAGATATCTCTGAGTACATGTGTAGTTATCCCCAAACCCGTTGTATAGAGGGTATTTCTGTGATTCATTCGGGCTGCGACGCTTTGAGATAGCCGTTTTTCTGTTCTATCTTTATTTTGAACCAACCACGTCTAAACCGCCATCACACAACAACCACCTTAACCAATACGCCAGTCATTGTCACCAACTACGACCACGCTCCAACCCTCAGACAACAACAACGCCAACAGCCACGACCTTTACCTTCACAACTCAATCCCACAAACATCGCATCACTGTCATTCCCAAACGACACCATAACCATCAAACCACCACCGATAAACCCTCCACCACCCTCACCTCTCTCCTTCTACGGCCATTCCCACACCACCTGTGAACACTGAGTATCGGGCTATCTTGGGCTCGTTTAGCGATACGCACCGAGCCGCGAGGCAAATAGCGGCCTTTCCGAGGGAGAATTCGGATCAAGAATGCTACACGCCCACTTCTGATCTGTCCAATTAGCAAGTGTGGAGCGGCTTGGCCCCGCCTCCAGACGCATCTGTGTGAAGTCGATATATGCAAATTCTAGGATCAGGGGAGGTTCACGCCCACTTTTCCTCCGTCCAATTGGCGAGCTCTGCCCCCGAGGTCATCCTGATCCGGATATTTGCATATTGTTTTCTCCTACCGGCCTATAAAACGGCGAGCGCAAGGCGAATCGCGGCAGAGTGTGGCAGCAGGAGAGTGTGGCAGTAGCAGTGTGTGTCGGCAGGGCAGAGTGAGTCGAGTCATCGGTGTGGCAGCGAGTTGCGATCTGCAGTCGGCTGAGGAGAGTTGCGCGAAGAGGAAAAGGAGCTCGGGTCCGAGGCAAGAAGGATGGCGGTCGGCGACGAGGTCGCGGTGTGAGATCGCTCATCGCGGCACTCAAGCCAGCCAGCCATTCTCCTCCCCCAGGGCATCAACAATTCCCCCTTTTTCCCCCGCGCTCAGATAGTGCTAAAAGGGGACCCCGTTCCCACCCCACTCCAAACGTCGTGCCAACGAAACCCGCCAAGGAGCACGGAGTCGGGGCACAGCTACGTGGCCACATCTGCGGCTTGTCCGTCAACGCGTCACGAGGACGCGGGTAGGACCCCCCCCCCCCCGGTCTCACGGACCTGGCCGCTCCTCCAGGTCACGCGCACATATTGGCCTCCAGGCCTGTCTGCCCCCTTGTCTCTGAGGGTGGCTTCTTTCCTTTGCTTTTGAGTAAATGTGTGTTGGCGCCTTCTGTAAAGTAGAACTGTTTCAGTGTTGCCGTGTGTACGCGTATTCGGTAGTAGATCTGTGTCATTGTTTCTTTTGTTTTAACTGCTATATGTGCATTTTGACTGTTTGGCTGTATATGTGTGCTTTCCGTGTGTCGCGTAATAAATGTGCATTGTGTTAACTGTTTTCCCGTTTCGCTTCGTCTTTTCTTCATTGACCCTCCATCCTGCTTCACGTAAAGGGTTCGTAGTGGGCTTAATATGCCCGGTAATTAATCTGAACCATCCAGGTCGGCGATAACACCGCTCGGTTATCCCGATAGCACGGAACGGGCCGCCCAAGCGGCCCGTGTCCGGAGTCGACCTGCGGCGAGGTGCGATCGCCCGGTCGACCATTCGCAGAGGTAATTCGGTCGATCGAATTTGGCGAGCGACCCTATCCTGCGCGGGTGGGCAATTGGCACGATCGTGGTGAGGTTAAACCCCCACCCGTGACTAGCTCCCGGCGTTGGTCTGAGAGGGTCACAACTGAATTGTCCATCCGGTGGGCGACTTGCCGCGATTCGAGTCACGTGGCCGTTCGCACACCGGCGGGCGCGAATTCGCAACAAAATATATGTATATGTATATATATATATATATACTAATAGTAATGCCCGGCGTTGCTCGGGCTAGCAATAAAGCCTGGTGTTGCCCGGGCTTTCTTGCAAATTTCCTGAATAGCTGTTAGCGGTTAGGGTTAGGGTTAGCTGTTCGGTTAGGGTTAGAGTTAGGTAGCTAACCCTAACACTAACACTAACCCAAACCCTAACCTTAACAGCTTGGCGTAGCGGAGGTAAACAGCGCCCGGGGCAAAGTGGAAATTTGCGTCCCCCGTAGGCCTGAAACTTGAGTGGATTTGAATGGAAAATCCCATAAGGGATATCGATTTATCAATTTTTTTAGAATATCGGAAGTGTTATGGAAAATTTTTTATAGCCAATGACCTAAGTTGGACCAAAAGCCATAATCGTACCGAATTTGAATGGAATCCGTTGGAGTTTGTGAAAATGCATCAAAACGAATTTTGAGGGGCCTCTTAAGGAAGACAATAATATCATTAGTATATGTGCCAAATCTTGTTTCATTTCATGCAGTAACAAAAATCTGATGGTGGAACAAAGAAAGGGGCGTGCCGAAATATTAATATATATATATATATATATATATATATATATATATATATATATATATATATTTACACATTTCAAGCAATAATGGACCATGCTTCCCCATTGTCTCGGATCACTCACCTGCATTTTTTTCATTTATTTATACTTTCATTTATGCATGCTTTTGGATTGTTCTGGATTTTTTTCCTGGTGTATTGGTTTCGATGTTCATCAGCACACAAAGTTACCGTGCTTCCCCATTGTCTGGGGTCACTCACCTGCATTTTTTTTTCATAAATTTATATTTTCATTTGTGAATGCTTTCCAATGGTTTTGTGATTTTTTTTTCCACCAGTGTATCGGCTTTGATGTCTGTCGGCACACAAAATTACCATGCTTCCCCATTGTCTCGGGTCGTTCACCTGCATTTTTGACTTTTTTCATTTATTTATATGTTAATTTATTTATATTTTCATTTATGGATGTTTTCCGACAGTTCTGTGATTTTTTTTTTCATGGTGTATCGGCTTCGATGTCCATCAGCACGCAAAATTTCAGCTTTCTACATCACCTGGAAGGTACCGATCTTTAATGAAAATGCATCAGTGGTTCGAAAGAGCTTTATATTATATGCAAGTGGGGTGTATTTACATATTGCGCAAGCTTGCGAACCATGCTTCCCCATTGTTTTGAGTCACTCACCTGCATTAGATTTTTCATTTATTTATTTCTATTTTCATTTATGAATGTTGTGCGACAATTCTGTGATTCATTTTTTTCCGGTGTACCGGCTTAGATCTCCATCGGCGTGAACAATTTCAGCTCTTTGTGTCACCCAGAAGGTTCCAATATTTTATGTCAGTCATTCAGTGTCTTCGCTTCACAGTTGAAACTGAGACCTCCTTACTTCGACCAGTGTTAAGCATTGCTTGAAGCTGCTCTCCTGTGAGCCGCCTATCACGCAAGCTGTTGCCTCTCAGAAACTTGTCTTCTGATTGTGTTGTGGCTTTGGGTCTGCCAGACCTCTTCCTGTCAGAGTTTCCTCCAGTTTCCAAGTGCCTTTTGATGGTGTAGGAAACTGTACTCACTGACACCTTGGCTTCTTTTGCAATTTATGTGAAGGAAAGGCCTACACTTTTAATGGTTATTATGGTCTGTTTGTCTTCCTTTGTTGGTTGTCTTTTTCTTGCCATTATGATAGCAATATTGGTTCACGAGTCAGTGACCAATATATTCGTTATTGGTGTGTGTCTGTTCCCGAGCATAGCTCCGTGGGTTTTGATCTGATCCTGATACAATTTTGGTGGGAGGTTTATATCATGATCTAGTTGCGTTTTCCTGAGAATGGGCATGGTGCTCCTATTATGGGCGGAGCCACGCCCAAAAAACATGTGTTGTTAGGGGGTAGCCGATTTCAATTTACATCTTCTCCGAGGGGGTTTGTCGAATCTGGCAGGGGTATCGGTATTTGGTTAGCCCAATGGCACATGCATAGCCCCACGCAGCTCGAGTTTTCATTTTCATGTCAAGGTCACAAGGTCACGAACTTAGAAAATTGCGAATTTTGACATAAAAATCATACGACGGCCCAAACTTTGAGAGCTAGGATGACAATATTTTTTATGCATAATCTTGAGGTCATTCCCCACCTAAAGTCTTCAAACCGTTTTGCTCTATCTCGAACACCTTGCCCGTGGCTCTCCCTTCAAATTTGTTTTTACGCTGATTTCATCAAAGTATGGATAATCCGAGGAGTGCGAAATGCCATATAGCCTATATGATGTTGTATTGTTCCTGGAATGTTCCAGAGGAAGTTTTGCACCAAAGATCATAATCCTTGACCTTTGACCTTTAAAGTTCAAAAGGTCAAATTTTCAAAGTTGTGGGAATCGAACCGGGTTTTCGACCTTCGATGAACTAACTCCAATAAGCTATAGCACGTATCCTGTTTCCTTATTTTAATGTGCACAATATTGTTTTGTGACCTATAAAGGTTATGCAAAGGTCAAATTTTGAAAGTTGTTGAACGAAACCGGGTTTTCGATATTTTACAGCTAATAACCTGTCACTCGTACCACATCAAGTTAATCATTTTTATAACTTGGTCAAAAATTATCACATTGTCTCATCCTTGGCTTTTGAAACAATCTACATCGTCAAATACCGCTCGTGAACCATTGCCGTCTCCAGACGTGTACTACTTCCTGCAGTACAATATTATCTTGTATATTATTTCCGAGTTTGTGGTTTCGTGTCGCGCTATCTTCGACTTTGTTCTGCGCTCAAGTAACGTGATATTCGGCTTACATTATCTCAAAGACCATATGAGGTGCATCGTACAAAAAAAAGTAAATAAAATGGTTCTGAAACAGTGAAATCGTGCCAAAAACGGTTACTGCATTTGGCTTTGTGTCCTTTGGTTGTTGTTGTGTCTGAAGTATAGGCCACAGACCGAGTGTTTGGCGCTATCCCAGCACGGATGGGGGGGGGGGGAAACGTGGATGCCCGAAGTCGGGAGAGGGGAATGGCGGACGAGAGAGGCCACCACCTCTTGGAGAGGCCACCAAGACGAGCGAGCCGGAAGACGAGAGCAACCACGAAGCAAGTATATCCACCGAGCAAGAGCATCTACCAAGCAAGAGCATCTACCCAGCAAGAGCATCTACAAAACTGCTTCGCCCGTCCCCGACTTTTATATCCTCGGAGCTCCACCCTGTTGCTCCGTCCCGTTCTTTGTTCCACCCCCCATCGAGGCGCTTCAAGAAAGGTCTCGAAGAGGGGCGTTCCTCCTCCCTGGCCGCGTCACACCGCGCATCCACCAATTGAGCACCAGTTTCCCTCCCCTCAAACCAAGCGCGGAGAAGAATGGCGCGAAAAGCCCACTGAGCGTCCTCGTTGGTTTTTATTTGAAATAAAAGATAGAAAAAGAAAAACGACTGACTCAAAGCGCCGCAGCCCAAATGAATCACAATTATTCCCTCTAAACAACGGGTTTGGGGCTAACTACACATGTACTTAAGAGATACCTCACCTACGGGACCTGAATGGTGGTTTGCGAATTTCCACAGCCGTAACAATATATATATATATATATATATATATATATATATATATATATATATATATATATATATATATATATATATATATATATATATATATATATATATATATATATATATATATATATATATATATATTGTTACCAATTCACGCCCGCCGGCGTGCGAGCGGCTGCGTACCTCTAATGGCAGCCGCGTTGCCCACCGGACAGACAATTCAGTCGTGACCCTCCTGGAACTATCGCCAGAAACCAGTCACGGGTGGGGGGTTTAACCTCACCACAGCCCAGTCCGCATTCTACCCGCACGAAATAGGGTCACTCGCCGAATATCGAAATACCTAAGTACTTGCGCGGGTAATCTACCCAGGGGCCGTACCTCACCGCAGGTCAGCTTGGGACACGAACCGCTTAAGCGGTTCGTTCCGTTCTTCAGTGATAACCGAGCGGGTATTATCGCCGACCTCGACGGATCCGATTCTCCTTACTGGGTGTTTAAAACCCAACTAATTTTTCCACGATGCAAGATGGCATTTTCAATGGGGAATCGAGGATGCAACGAACGGGATACATTTCACAAGCAAGGACATTTATTCACTATCTACACGTATACAGGCAAGGCAGTCTTGCACGTATGTACAAGCAAATATAAGCAATACCACAGACTACAATGAGAATGTACATGCACAGTCACTTACACAGGTTTTACTTAACAGATGGCGCCATGACAACATTCATTCAAAAACACAAGAAAAGACCCCCTCACAGACAAGGGGGCCAGGCTGGACCACTTGGGTCTTTATGGCATGGGACCTGGGAGACCGAACGGGTCCCGCGAGACCGTAGCAGGTTACCTGCACCCTCGAGGTGCCTCGGTGGTCGGCGATCTCTCTCTGGCACTCTCCCCCACGGATGCGCAGGTTCACGCCCCACAGCCGGCAGAGCTGCGCCTCCCGTCCGCGTCTCCGGTATGTCGCTCGGACTCTCCACCGACCCATGCCTCTGGTGTACGGGTCGCTCCACAGACCCAGAGACCAAGAGACCAAGACAAGACCAGACCAAGAGAAGGGCGCAAAACGAAGAGGGAGACCAGACCAGGAGAAGAGCGCCAACGAAGAGATGAGACAAGACCAGGAGAAGAGCTCCAACGAAGAGAGGAGACCAGACCAGGAGAAGAGCCCACACCCACAAATTGCTCCCCATAGTCCAGCAAGATGTGTTCGCTACCATAAAACTGAACAATGTTATTTATGAATTTCAGTGCCAGTGTGATGCCAGGTCCATCGGTCGCTCATCACTCAGACTGGAGGATCGGATCAAGCAGCACATTCCATTGGCAATCCGAAACAACTTGGAGACTGGTCATTCACAACCATCCCGTACATGTAAGAACCCAGCAAGAATGCCTACTCAAAATGAGTCTGCCATTGGTCAGCACCTTCTGACCAATCCCAAATTAGTGGGGCAGATCACAGAAATTTTTGAGAGGAATCGTGCAAATGATGATACAAGCATCAAATTTGGCACATTTATTCTCCAGGAGATTCTAATCAAATCTGCCTGATTGGCCATTTGAAAATCCAAATTTTGAAAAATTTGAAAAAAAAAATTTTTTTTTCAAGAGTCAAGATCACAAATCAATGTTGGATGCTGGCTGAGATTGGTGAATGTTTCAGAAACATCATCAAAGACGTTCCAAGTCTGCCATGCAGTTTTCTTCTCTTTACCGTGGAAGGCAGACATGACGTCGCATCCTGTGAACTCGTGGAAGTATGGGATCCCTCTAGCTTTCTCAGGCCCTATTGCAGAAACTACCTCATAGACTGGAATCCATCGTGCCTTGGCTCCTTGGCCAAAGGCAATCCACATGTTCTCAAGACCTAGTTCCTGTAAGGATGGCAGTACAGATATTGCTATGACTAGTACATCCGTGTCATCAGCCTTAATGATAATGGACTTGCTACCATCCGTCGTTGCATCCCTGGCTTGTACAAATATTTGAGTGTCAGCTTCTTCATGACAACATGGAGACAGCATCCAGTGACTTCCTTGTGTTGCTGATGGCATCTTCTCCTTTTGTGACAATGACTGTACTTGTCGTCTGTGCTTCACACATCTTTTCCGCAAGGAAGTGAAACAGCTCAGTCTTGTTGCTGTCATCTCAAAGAAAGCTTCTCCAGTTACTTGGGGTCTCACTGGTTCCTGTCACTCTTCTTCTGATTCCTTGCCCCCTTTTCGACCTTGCGTCAGACTTCAGACTTGACTTCTTGTACACATCAAACACTACGTCCACCCTCTCCTACCTGGCACCATAGGATTCCACCTTTGGGATGATGTCTTCTTTTGCTTAGTCATCAAATATCTTTGAAGTGCGTGGAGGTAGGGCATTGATAAGTGCTGAGCCATCAATGATGACTGCATCTCCCCTTGGTTCTCTGTCTGGGATGTTCACTTGTGCTTCAAGAATTTTAGCCAGCTATGACTTCAAATTTTTTTGAAGTTTTTTATTTTATTTTATTTTATTTTTCAAAATTTAGATTTTCAAATGGCCAATCGGGTAGATTTGATCAGAAAGCCCACACAGGCTCCTGTTCTTTGCAAACAAAAAGAGTATGTGCAAACACTGCATCTGTTTTGGCCTGAATCCATAGAAAAATGGGAGGTCACGGGTTCCCTTGGTGCCTCAAGGCCATGATGTGTACGTTCATGTCAGTAATAGTCTGAAGCACCAATCCCCAACAGTCTGAACAAATAAATTGTTTCATTTTGTGTCTGCACTTCCAGTATTCTTGTGTGTGTTTCCCGATGAGCTGCAAGATGAAAAGCTTCGACAATGTCTGTTCTTTTTCTCTGCTCTTTTGAAATGAAAAATATGCAAATGGAATCTTCTGTCAATGAGCCGGCAATCTGAGAGCAACAATTCGCATTTATTGCCACATCTAATACATTTTATTTGCACTAATGGAGGTGAGATGCTCTATTTGAAACTTTGTTCATTTATACAGTAGGTAGCTTTTTGATGCCTGAAGTCCGTAATAAAAATTTGGTTTGGTATTAAAGCCAGTGACCAATTGCAAATTAATAGTGGGAAACTTGTTATTGTTGCATTCTTATGTGTGCATTGCACAATTGGTGCCTTGTTAAAAATAGATTTTTGAATTATAGTAATCTCGTTATCTACTCCCTCTTTGCCTTTTTTTTTTTCCCTTGACTCTGAAAGAGCTTGTGCC
The DNA here is from genome assembly GCF_056783735.1 of Eptatretus burgeri. NCBI lineage: Eukaryota > Metazoa > Chordata > Myxini > Myxiniformes > Myxinidae > Eptatretus > Eptatretus burgeri. Next base: position 65,079,381 of record NC_140975.1, on the reverse strand, counting down.
TGTATTCCTTAACAATCGCTACATTCGTCAACATTCGAAAAATGGCTGGGGGAGTCTGAACTAAACTGAAATAGACTAGAAGGGCACTCAGTGGAGTGCATACCAATGCCCTCTAATGCCTGATCCATGTGAACATATCTGGCCCAATACATTTTTGAAATATCATGCTATATATCGCTTTTGAGCCCTATCTCTCAATGGTGAAGAATCACTGAAAAATTACCGTAGTTGGATCCAGATCTTCACCCAAATCAAATCAATTTGTCATGATCACACACCCAACCTGTCCACCAAGTTTCATCCGAATCCCTCCACAACTTTTTGAGATATCATGCTACATATTAGTTTAGCCCTATCTCTCAATGGTAAAGAATCACTTAAAAAAAAAAAAAAAAAACAGATCCGGATCTTCACCAAAATCTAATCAATTAGTCCTTGTCACACACCGAACCTGTCCACAAAATTTCATCCGGATCCGTCCACAGCTTTGGGAGATTTCCTGTACACAAACAAACAGACAGAAAGGGGTGAAACCTTAACCTCCTTCACCTTCGGTGGCGGAGATAAATATCATGCTTTATATTGTTTTTGACTTTCTCTCAATGTTGAACAATCACTTAAAAAAATTCTAGTAGCCGGATCCAGATCTTCACCAAAATCTAATCAGTTCGTCCTTGTTACACACCCAACCTGTCCACAAAATTTCATCTGGATCTGTCCACAACATTTTGAGATATCATGCACACAGACAAATAGACAGAAAGGGGTGAAAACAACCTCTTTCACCTTCAGTGGCAGAGGTAATAATGGGATTGATTGGAGGGAGGGTGGGGGTTGGGGAGTGGAGGGTTTCCTTTTGGCTTGTCCAAAATTTTGGAAACGACATAGTGTAGACTGCAAGTATATAGAAACCTATAAAAGGAACCATTAAGCCATGTAATAGATATTCAAAAAGTTCTACAAATGAGATAAACTGCCTAAGTCATGCCAAGGTTTGTTTGTTTTATTTTCTTAAAAATGCAATTATGTATATTTATATATTTAAAACGTTTACCTGTCTTGGACTATTGTGAATATCGCATTGGTAGGTCTTTTGAATATTCCTCAAATCATCAAAAAACAAATGTTTATTAAAATGGCAGAGCCATGTCACACAAATTGCTGTACCACTCAGCACTGTCTCCGCTGTGTGGTTTTATGCCACGTTTGCACATAGCGTGGACGTTTCCAAAACGCTTATCAGTTAAAGGTTTTACCATGGTTAACGAAGAGGTAGGTTAAACCCGAAAAACAAAGATATACTTCCAACATAACTTTCTAGTCAAACCAGGAATACGAGTGAACAATCATATAACCATATTTACAGTGTCTAGTGCAAAGTCCAAAACAAAGGACAGCATTTCCTTAAGTTTGTGACCTCAAGGTGTGTGGTGTGCGTGGGAAGTGCATATTAAGTACTGAGTTACACAAAACATTCTGCAGGAAAGAGTCCTTGAGCTTTGCAAAGCCCACATAGCTGGGTCAAAGTACGTTTTTACTTTGTGTTTATTGGTTGTTTCTGGCTGGCATTGCCCATTTTCACTGCGTTTTTCATTTTCCTTGGGAGCTTTAAAACAGTCGGTGTTTTTCTGACGGTTTTGTCTTTGGACGGGTGAAGTGACTTGCATTTTATCGGATTAGTCCTTTGAATCCCAACCTTTAGCATAATTTGACTCAGACATTTTAATTCGAGTTTGCTCATGAACATAACTTGGATGGTAGGACAATAAACAGTTCTCGCCACTCCTTCGATAAATGTATATGCGATCTGCACAACAAACGAGTAAGTACGACGTAAGTGTAAATTGCATTACATCTGTTGTAGTAACACTGTCAGATGCTGTTTTTATTTTTATGCTAGTGTTTGGATGCAAAACACACACACACACACACACACACACACACACACACACACACACACACACACACACACACACACACACACACACACACACACACACACACACACACACACACAGATTTTGAGTGGAAACGTTTCACCTTATGAAGGACAAATGTAAAACTAAGTAGCGTTTATTAAACTTCAAACCATTTCTGGAAAGGAAAATTAGTTGCTGAAGAATAAACTTTCAAACAAAATAAATTTCAATGTCCTTACAAGCTGGTGTTTTCTTGAATCTGTTCAGCAATCTGTTATTGTCAGGTCAGGCCAGGCCAGGCCAGATCAGATCTGTGACTTAATACAGGTACCATGTAAACTTGTACTAACCTGTTTCATGGTCGGGTTGTCAGCGACTAAACTGTCTCCCCCACCAGGCTTTCTGGTGAGGAAGGTCTATGGTATGGACAGCCAGCAGAATTGAAAACAAAACCTGTCAACTGGCTGAGGAGCTCCTTGTGAGCCAACGGCCATCCATATCTCGTGCTCAACTATGTCTGCGGACATCCTCTTGCAGTTGGGTTACTTTTTTTGCAGGGTGGTGGCAGGATTTGCACTCCGGCCATCGTAAAACACGTCACTCTGCAAAACAAGAAAACCACAACGAAAATTGAAAACCCACTCCGTGGGAGTACCTCATGTGCAGCTGCCCTCTGCCGGGCAGCGCACCAGATGACGGGATTATGGCAAATCCTTTGGGACCCCCCCCCACTCTTTGATGATAGGAGGAAAACCATGGGGTAACCTTCCCAGGTTAGCTTTCGGTAGTGTGTGTCGGGGTGGTGCTGAGATGTCGTCCACCAGACGGTGGTCTCCTTGGATTAACCTGAGGTGGTCCCTTCGGGTGGGTACCTGGAATGTCCTATCCCTAAGAGAGGATGATCACCTGTCACTGTGATCACCTGAGCTCAAGCGTTTGAACATCAGTATTGCAGCACTCTCTGATATTCAGAGACCGGATAGTGGCGAGATAATGGTGGGTGTTTACACCGACGATTGGACTGGTTGCTCTGATGGTTACCATGCCCAAGGACTTGCTGTGGCTGTGTCCAATAAGCTGATTCCAATGGTAATTGAGGTAACACCGGTCAATGAGCGTATTATGAGACTAAGGATTCATCACGCCTTGGGTGTCGTTTCTCTGGGCTCTGTATATGCTCCGACTGAGGCTAGTGATCTCACCGTGAAGGATGCATTCTATGCCACGCTTGAGTGAGTGGTTCATCAGTGCTCCAGGTGAGATACTCTTCTAGTCTTGGGAGATTTCCATGCATCGACTGGAACTGATAGCGATGGTTATGAGACATGTGTTGGTCCCCGTGGGTCTGGAACTATGAACCAAAAAGCACTAAGTTCCTTAACTTTGCAAGAAGTTATGGACTTAGGGCGGCTGGTTCATGGTTTCATCGGCCACAGACTCATCGCTAGACTTGGTATTCCAACGCTGGTGGTGTGGCAAAGCAGATTGACCATGTGCTCATTGATGGTCACTGGAGGATGATCCAAAACAGCAAGGTCTACCGGAGTGCTTAGTTCCTCAATATCAACCACAGGCTTGTGGTAGCAACTCTGAAGTTGCAGCTTAAATCCAGGAGAATGGTACCATCCCAGCCTAGGCTGGATGTTAGCAAGCTCAAGGATGAGAGTACAGCTGAGGAGTTTGCAAACAGGCTGAGGGGGGATTTGGGGGGTCTGAGTGCTTTGCGGAATCCTGAAGAGTTGTGGAGTGCCTTCAAGACCACCATCCTTGATGTTGCTGGTGGATGATCTTGGAACTCACCATACGTCAAAAAGAATTTTGTCTCAAGGGACACTGGATACCATTGACCAGAGTCGCAGTTCCTGGCTTAATGGCAGAGCTGAACAGTTTAGGAAGTTAAGGCGTAATACTCAACGCGCACTGAGGGTGGACAAGGAGGCCTTTGTGCGAGGAATCTGTGAGGGGGCAGAACATCACCTGTGGTCAAGTGATTTTCATCCTGCTTACAGGGGAAGTCGCGCATTGCGTTCCTCCAAGCGTTCCCGTCCCTTGGTGAACTGCAGTTAGAGCGGAGAGTGGAGGGCTCTTGACAGGAGTCCGAAGTGAAGGCCTGCTGGCCGGTTACTTTTTAGCGGCTGTTGAGTTGGATGTCAGGGGTGTTGCTATCCCTATTGTTGATCCTCCAATCAACTGTAATCCACCTTTGTTTGTGGAAACAGGCTGTGGTGAACTGGTTAAAATTGGGTAAAGCTCCTAGGATCTGTGGCATCCATGCTGAACTTCTCAAGAACTTCTCAAACTAAGATCCAGGCATTTTGGTTGCTGACATTTCAATGACATTTTGACATTTTGGTTGCTGCTATCCTGTCTGTACCTGCTTGTGGTGAAGATGTTGAGGTCATGGAGAAATTCACTTACCTTGGCAGTGATATTCATGTCTCTGCTGGCTGTAAGCCAGAGGTCAATGGACATCTTGGTCAGGCCTGGGGAGTCATTGATTCACTGGATCATGGGGTGTGGTGCTGTCGGTACCTCTTCAGGAGGATGAAAGTCCGAGTCTTCAGGTCCTTGTTGCTTCCAGTCTTGCTCTATGGATATGAGATGTGCACTCTGACCAGGGATCTGAGATGGAGAATTAACTTATTTGGTACCAGGTCTCTTCGGAGAATTCTTGGCTATCGCTGGTTGGACTTTGTGTCCAACGACTGGTTGCTGAGAGAGACTCAAATGAGATTTGTTACCTGCATAGTCTGTGAGCGTCAGCTGTGGCTATATGGACATGTGGCTTGTTTTCCTGATGCTGATCCTGCTCACCAGATTCAGTGAGGGAGCCTCATGAGTCGAGGAGGCCACTGGGCTGACCACGTGCGTCGTGGTTGCAGCAGGTTGATCAGCATCTCGTTGAGATGGGGAATGGCCAAGCATTTGCCCTGGGGTTGGCCAGATGGAGGCCCCTGGAGTTCAGGCGGAAAGTGGATGCAGCGATTCGCTGCTCTGGCGCGTGCTCCCATACCTGACCTGACCTGTTCAACAGTTGTTTTGATTTTATTGATGTTATTGTTCAACAGTTGCTAAGATCTAAATCTCTATCTGGATCCGAGAATTTTTTCAGTGATTTTTTTTTGATCATTGAGTGATTGGGCTAAAAACGACAGATAGCAGGATATCTCAGTTGCGGACGGATTTGGACAAAACTTGCTGCGCATGTTGGGTATGTAAGAAGGAAGAAGTGTTTCGGTTTTGGTGAAGATCCAAATCCGGAACCGGGAATTTAAGTGATTCTTCACTATTTAGTGATCGGGCTAAAACAATATACACGATATCTGAAAAAGTTGTGGACGGATTCGGACGAAACTAGGTGGATGAGTCGGTTAGGTGATGAGAACAAGCCGATGAAATTTTAGTTCAAGTCCAAATCCAGATCCGATCTTTCAGTGGAATACAAAACATAAACTAATCAGCTTGGTGGAGGTATGCACTCTCCCAAGTGCCCTTCTAGTTATCAACAGTGTTATGAATTACTGTATGTGCCTTTCTCTTACAAGTGATCCTTTATCGGGGTATTTTATTCACGTGATGTCACATCCCAATTTTGCCAGACTGCCAGATTACTTACCACCAACTGCATAGCATCACAAGTCATCCTGAGTGTTTATTGCATGTGAATATTTTGGTGACTTTGCTAACTTAACAAGTCACAGCAGTTTCCTCATCATCTTCTGTGACAAGACAGGATGGGGAAACGCGATACTTTATTTACCAAAGTTGTTGAAATTACGTGTGACAGCACATCCAAGTGCCATACTAAGCAGCAAACCTTAATTTCTGTAGTTTCTATGGAGGCAGTCATTTCTTGGCCACAATTGAATGTGACAGACGTATCTGAAGTTGCTCATGTGTTTTTGACAATCATGGAAGATCTTGTTGGCTCTACAGCAATTACTGGGGAAAACGTCTGTGTTGCTTAACGTTACGTTTTTTTTTTTCCATAGATCTGGGTGTGAAGGGTAAATTCTGATAAGTCATGGGTCATGTCATGCTAACCCACCATACTTAACAAAGTTTTCAAAGGTGACTATCTCAGATATTGATGAGATGTTTCTAACCAAAACATTTGTGGTGAAATTTACCCAACAAACAAATTCACCTCCAAACTCCATTTAGTTTGAAGGTTTTAGAACCCCAAAAATAGGATGGCATGCCAAGCATTTTTTTTTTCACAGGATCTCAACCTTGTAGTTTAGCTGGAACACACACACACACACACACACACACACACACACACACACACACACACACACACACACACACACACACACACACACACACACACACACACACACACACACACACACACACACACCTCGACATGCAGACGATTACACGAGACACAACACAGGACTGACAGATGAGATGAGCACAGCTACTGAGCTTGGTGGAAGGGTGTGGGAGGTGGAGTGCCATCAATTCCCAGGGCACTCTTGGTACTAGCGACATCATAACATTGGTGCCACCTTTCTCACCGCACTCAGCGGAGAATTTCCTCCTCTCCCTGGACACCAACCTATGGGAATTCCTGTGTGCTTATCCTTTAAAATGCTGAGCATAAAGCAAGGAATCAGCACGTATCATTTTTAAAGCATTTGGTATGACTCAGCCAGGGTTTGAACCGCTGACCTCCCAGACTTGGAACACATGCTCTAATCATTAACCACTGATTTTGGTAAGGGTGACAACATTATTGTTGAATTATAACAACCCAGGGACATGTCACTATCCTTGTAACCCCTTTTTCCTCCTAACTATACATTCACAATTTTCTCGGTTACACACAAAACGATTGGATATCTCGAACTTGCAAACATCACAATTCCATCACGCATACTGTAGCAAATCTTAAGCTGTTTCATTCTGACCAATCTCTTTATCCCTGTATTCCCATTGCTCTGAAGTACTTATCCAAATCCAATTGAAACCCAGTTCACTCGTGAATCGGATATATATTTAATTGATGTTTTGTGAGGCTTATTTTTTATCACTGAGTAAAAAAAACTATGTTGAACTCTGGGCCCTTGTTGTGAATGCATTTTGAATCAGGATTGAATGACAAATTTGGTCCTTTGGTTTCATTACAAACGAGGTGCACCTGTAATGATAATGCAGTGTCCCAAGCACTGTTCTGGAGAGGGTTATAAGAAGATTTCAGTCACTGATTATCCTTTTGAGTGCGGTGAAATCCATAATTTAAAAGTGGAAGACTTGTTCTACCACCTTGACGCTACCCAGATCAGGTCGCCAATCCAAACTTAGGAGCTGGGTAACCAGGAAACTGGTTCAGGATGTCACCATAAATCCAACAATGTTTTTCATTAGCTGGCATTGGCAAGCTTATCAGGATCGAAGGGACAATGGACGGAGCAAAGTACAGAAGAATCCTTGATGAAAACCTGTTTTCAGTCAGCCATGAATCTGAAACTGGGTATGAGATTCACATTTCAGCAGGACAATGATCTGAAACACAAAGAGAAAGCCACATTGGAGTGGCTGAATAAGAAGAAAATAAATGTTCTTGAGTGGCCCAGTCAAAGTCCTGACTTGAACCCAATTGAACATTTATGGTGAGACTTTAAGATCGCAGTTGATAAATAATCCCCATCGATCTTGAAAGAACTATAGCAATTTTCACATGAAGAATGGGCAAAGATTTCACCATCTCACAATGCAAAGCTGGTAGAGACCTATCCAAAAAGACTCGGAGTCATTGCTGCAAAAGGTGCTTACACCAAGTACTGACTTAAGGGGCGGAATACTTTTGTAACCAGTGAATTTTGATCCTGACATGTAACCTCCTTCAACTATAACAGTGTTTAGTTTGATCTCCTCAGTTATGAATAAAAAAATTCATTTGGAAAAATTGTTTCTCCATAATTCATAATTCATCTAAATGTGGCATTATTGGTCGTGGGTGAATTCTTTTGCAGGCTACTGTACTTGATAACTGCTTACTCTACATCTTCATCTCTTGATATTTAGCATCCACAGGCTAATGCGAGTAGAACTCAATGTCCATCATTCACCTTAACACTTAGCCAAGGGATGGCACTCTAATTGATACAGAACCCTGCCTGTGAAACAACATTCTGACAGTTAGGAGTGAAGTCAGAGTCAACCCACAGGCAGGAAAACAAATAGGAATAGAAGTGAAAAATAAATTTTGACTTTGAAAGATTGGCAAAGAACTGGTTGCTTGATGGACATATTCGCCATGGGTAAGGGCAGGTGGAGTGAGATCTGAAGAGGAATGGTTAAGGATCAAAAGTCTATCAACCAGTAGACAATGTGACAGCAATAGGTCAATCTCTTGATGGGTGATGCCAATGAATTTCAGAGCCTTGGTATTTACAACTTCCATAAGTGAGAGTTGAGATGCAGTGAACAGGTGAAAACGACACTCCATTGTGCTTCGAATATATGTTTTATAGACTGAGGTTCAGCAGAATCAAAGAAGGAACCAAAGGCCGCTACACTATGCCAACTCTGCACGTGGTTTAGCAGCCAACTTGGAGACGTGATCTGCCCAGGCGAGGTCATGGCTGTTGGTGAGGTCCAAGAGACCAAGAGACGTGCATCACAGTCCTTGTGAAACTGTGAGGATGTGGGATTTAACAGGACTGATTTTAAAATGTATATATTTTTTGAGGTCTGTGTGAGAGATGCAGCTTGAGTCACTCTGTCACGGTTGGGGAACTGTTTGACATCATGTTGAGTCATCTGCAAAAGGGTAAAGAGAACTTAAAATATTAATATTGAGGATATTAAAGAAGAGAATTGTAGCCAATACGCTGCCTTTGGGCACATCAGCCTTCACTGGTGGAACAGTTGAATATGAGTCAAAAAGAGCAATATGCTACTTGTGTGCATGGAGAAAGTCAGCTTGGAATGAATAGATAGCCTTGAATGGCACAGAAAGAGAACTTGGCAAGAGGAATACCTTTATTTCAGTATGATTATAGACTTTTGCAGACTGATCAGTGCAAGGCAGTGAAACAAATTTTTGAAAAAGGTAAGCAAACCACTGTGGGAAAGAGGTTGAAGTGACATTTCATCTGTGATCCCTTCTTAAAACTAGAGAAAGAGAGGTTAGAAAACCTCTTAATATTTTGTTGAGAAAATTATTTTTCCACCGACAGACTGACTCACATCTTCATAAAGACGTTTCTCATTGTGAAGTTCAGTGGACCTGTCTTTGCACCTTTGTGGAAGGAGGTGGGGTGTTGCGTGGGCAGTTTTCACCTTCCAAACGGGTGGTGTAAAGTGAAGAACTTGCTGTCAGTTTGACGGAGCATTATTTGAAAGTACAGGTCCTAATGTCAGAGTCTGTCGCTGACTTGTCATGACAATCCACAAAATTCATGACCTTCTTAGGTGGAAACCCACTGTAAAATAGCATAGTGTCAAGAGAGGATGAGGAGGAATGGGTTGAGGACTTTCCTTTTGGAACAAACTACCAAGTTCAAACATTCTGCCTTGTCTTGTGTAGAGTCTGCTTTGGAGGGATGCATTTCCCCACATCTTATTATACTCAGAAAAGTTAGCACTTTGCTCATTGATGTACAATTTGGACAGGCTGATGCTAAAACTTGAAAACTGTGAAACTTCTGGTACATCTCCTCATTACAGCAGTTGAATTAGCAATGAAATTTCAATTGATATGCTATTTTAACACTCATCTACCTATTTGAAATCGTAAATGACCAGACTGTTGGGAAAACCTAACATGATAATAATTGGAATACAGATCTGGTCCCTACACTTCCACTTATGGAAGGCATGAGCATTTCATTGTTTTGGTTTCAGGTTGGTTTCAGACATGCACTAATTGTGTGGGTCCAGCAGGGGGTGTTAGCTGCATGACTTATTTTCTTTTATTTTATTTTAATTATTTTATTAAATATATATAGTAGTCGTGTATGTTTGTTTGTCCTCTTATAACTCGAGAACTACGCATCACAGAGCAAAACTAAAGGCATATTTGGAATCAGCACGTCTCAGAGGTAAGACAGCACACCTTAGATGTTAAAAAAGGCGAAAAAAAATCGTCTTTTTTTTGAACATTTCAATTTTTCTGCCTCAATTGATTGATTTGCTGCGTCACTTTTTATTCACAACCTGATCAAAATAAGACAAAGACAGACCAGTGAACGTTTACAAAGTTTCTGATCAAAATTTGACTTTCTGATTTTAGATGCACCGAAAAAGGAAGAGCTCCATTGGTCCAAAGGCAGCTGCAGCAAAGCAAAAACGCACCAAGAGACAACAGGAAACTGAAGAGGAGCAAGATGCTAGGCTAAATGAACAGGCGCAGTGGCAACAGCAGCAGCGACAAAATGAGACTGAAGAGGAGCGATCAGCCAGGCTCAATGAACAGGTTCATCGGCAACAACAGCGGCGAGCAAATGAGACTGAGGAAGAGTGTGATGCAAGACTTGAGGCAATGCGTCACCGCACTGCAGAAGCACGAGCACTGGCCCGGGCACAAGAGCACAACAATGCCAACAGGGTGGCATTCACGTGTGACCAGGCTGACCCAACAACACATGCAGACATCAGCCGAATGGACCAAGTCTGCACCCACTGCTCTGCTTACAAGTTCAAGGGAGAGACCAATGTTCGTCCCTTCACAAGGAAGCTGAAGTCCAGGGCTGGAACCCGAGCTTCTGGATACAAGGTCAAGTGTTCCACCGCATTGACAGCTTGCTCCCACCTGAAGAGGGCCAGCCAAAGTTCATACAGGTCTACTTCCTGGTCTCACACACCAAGGAGCTGGCTGCCAGGAACCACAGCAGACTCGAACCACATATCCTTAAGATGCTCACAAAGTGGTTTCACGAGAATAGCCATCTAGTCCATTAGCTCAAGTCTGCAAGAGATGTACTTGCAGAAGGAGGCAACTCTGAAGAGCGCCAGATCATCATCAGAGAGAACAAGCAACCGCAAAGAGAGCACACACGCCACTACAACGCCCAGTTTGCACCAGAAGTCACCATCCTAATGGACAATGAGCCAACAGAACCCAGGGACATTGTCCTCAGACTTCGTGATGAGGCACTTAAAAGGATCAGTGAGCTGCATGCATCCCATAATGTTTCGATATGGAACAGATGGTTACAGCATCCATCTGGTGGCCAGGACTGCTACTGGACAGGATGGACGAAAACCCACAGCTGCAGTACTGCAGCTACCACATCATGGTGAGAGAGGGCAACCACATACTGCAGATGCGACGACTCTTTCAGCAGTTTCTGGTTGATGTCTACTGTAAGATCGAGACGAGTGACTGGGCTTTATCCGCCGGGAGCAAAATAACTTGCTTGCTGATAACTACACCTCCGTGACAGCCTCATGGCTAGCAATGGTGACCCTCGCAATGTTGGACAAAGAGTAGTCCTTCCAGCAACATACACTGGTGGGCCGAGGTGGATGCATGAGAAACGGAGTGACGCCATGGCCTCTGTGCGTCGCATGGGAAGGTCTGACTTCTTCATCACGATGACCCCAAATGGACCGAGGTCCAGGAAAACCTCCTTCCAGGACAAGAGCCTCATGATTGCCCAGACATCATTACCCATGTCTTTCACCAAAAGAACAATAAGCTCATGGAGCTACTAAAGAAGGGAGCTTTTGGGAAGATGAGAGCCTTCCTGTACACCATTGAGTACCAGAAGCGTGGTCTTCCTCATGCCCACAACCTCCTGTGGGTCGCTCCAGAGGACAAGGTCAAGCCTGAAGACATTTACCTGGTCATCAGTGCTGAGATTTCTGACAAGGATCAAGATCCATTGCTGCACAAGATGGTCATGGCACACATACGGTCCATGCGGAAACCCCAACCAGAACAGCCCTTGCATGAAGGACCACAAGTGCGCAAAGGATTTCCCAAAGCCATTCCTGCAGAGCACTGAGCAAGGAAATGACAGCTACCCCAAGTATCGCCATCTCAAGCCAGAAGATGGTGGTCACACCAGTGAGATAAAGATGCGCCAGCAGGGAAAACGGGTGGTACAGGTAGTCACCAACCAGTGGGTGGTACCCTTCAACCCGTTCCTCCTCTGCCAATTCAATTGCCACATCAATGTTGAGATCTGCTCCAGCATTAACAGCATCAAGTATATCACAACGTATGTCACCAAGGGGATGATCAGGCAGTGTTTGAACTGCAGTGAGCCATTAAGGAGTCCAGAAACTGTCAAGTGGATGAGGAAGCTCAGTTCCAGAATGCTCGCTACGTCGGCAGCAGCGAGGCAGTCTGGAAGATCATGGAGCACCCAATTTCCGAGCATCTCCCTCCAGTCATTGGCCTAGTCGTCCACCTCGAGAATGGCTAGCAAGTCTACTTCAATGTAGACAATGCCATCGAGAGGGCACAGCAACCACCGCCAGCCACTACGCTGACTGCCTTCTTCGACCTCTGCAGTCATAACGATTTTGCCAAGATGCTCAAATACCACGAGGTGCCCGAGTACTACATGTGGGACAAGGCGCGCAAGAAGTGGGTCCGCCGCAAGCGAGGAGAGGTGGTCGAAGGTCCACATGCAATCTGGAAGGCTCTGGCAATTGGCCGCATCTACAGCATCAGTCCGAGGCAGGGTGACTGTGACTACGTTCGACTTCTCCTGACTGAAGTCTGTGGCCCCTCCTCATTCACTGCTCTGAGAACCGTGGATGGCCAGGAATTGTCCTTCCGTGAAGCCTGTCTCGCAAGGGGACTCCTGGAAAATGGCCAGCACCTCCACCTTGCTATGGAGGAGGCAGGCATCAGCCAGTCTGCACCAAACCTCAGGAGTCTCATGGCAGTCATCCTCACCACTTGTTTCCCTAGCAATCCACGCACACTCTGGGATCAGTTCCGTGACCTCCTCTCTGAAGACTACCTGTTCCAGCACCATCACAATGTTGGCAATCCTGATGCTGACTACAACGAGGAGGTCTATAACCTTGCACTTTGCTCCGTCGAGGACAAGGTGATCATGATGGGCGACCGTCATCTCAGTTCGTATGACCTCCTTACGAGAGAGAGAGAGAGAGAGAGAGAGATAGAGATAGAGATAGAGATAGAGATAGAGATAGAGATAGAGATAGAGATAGAGATAGAGATAGAGATAGAGATAGAGATAGAGATAGAGATGGAGAGAGAGAGCGAGAGAGCGAGAGAGCGAGAGAGCGAGAGAGCGAGAGAGCGAGAGAGCGAGAGAGCGAGAGAGCGAGAGAGCGAGAGAGCGAGAGAGCGAGAGAGCGAGAGAGCGAGAGAGCGAGAGAGCGAGAGAGCGAGAGAGCGAGAGAGCGAGAGCGAGAGAGCGAGATATATATATATATATATATATATATATATATATATAGAGAGAGAGAGAGAGAGAGAGAGATATATATATATATATATATATATAGAGAGAGAGAGAGAGAGATATATATATATATATAGAGAGAGAGAGAGAGAGAGAGATATATATATATATATATAGAGAGAGAGAGAGAGAGAGAGATATATATATATATATATAGAGAGAGAGAGAGAGAGAGATATATATATATATAGAGAGAGAGAGAGAGAGAGAGAGATATATATATATATATATATATAGAGAGAGAGAGAGAGAGAGATATATATATATATATATATATATAGAGAGAGAGAGAGAGAGAGAGATATATATATATATATATAGAGAGAGAGAGAGAGAGAGATATATATATATATATATAGAGAGAGAGAGAGAGAGAGATATATATATATATATATAGAGAGAGAGAGAGAGAGAGATATAGAGAGAGAGAGATATAGAGAGAGAGAGATATAGAGAGAGAGATATATATATATATATATATATATATATATATATATATGGACTGCAACCAAGAGCAGTTGGCTGTCCAGGCTGATGACCTCCAACAGCACCTGACAGATGACCAGTGTCAGGTTTACAATGCAATCCTTGAACTGGTGTAGCAAGGTAGCATCATCAATGGCAACAGGAGCAGCAACATCATCTTCCTGGAAGCACTGGGAGGCACAGGCAAGAGCTTCAACATCAACATGATACTGAAAAAAGATTCGCTCAAGAGGCAAGATTGCTCTTGCTACTGCATCCAGTGGAATTGCCACAACACTGCTCTAGGGAGGACGAACGCTGCACAGCACCTTCAAGATCCTACTCGACATACAGCATCAAGCGTGGAACAGCATTGGCCAAGGTCATCAAGCATGCTGCTGCCATCATTGTAGATGAGGCCCCTATGACTCACAAGTCAGCCTATGAAGCTATAGACTGCACACTGTAGGACATCACAGGAGTCCAGCAACCCATGGGAGGCATCCCCACACTGCTCTGTGGAGACTTCCGGCAGATCCTTCCAGTGGTCAAGAGAGGCACAAGATCCAACATTGTGAACGCCAGCCTGAAGACTTCCCACCTATGGTGCCATGTGACTGTCAAGCACCTGACCATCAACATGCGAGCTCACCTATCTGGTGATGAAGGGGCCACCAACTTATCCAAGCTGCTCTTGGAAATTGACAATGGACAGATCCTTTTTGCGGCCAAACCAAACATGATCGCAATCCCTCCTGGACTGGGCAAGGTCATCTTCACACTGGAGGAGCTCAAGGCTGAAGTCTACCCTTGCTTGACCACAAATGGAGTCAGGTCTGAGTGGCTGGCTGAGCGTACAATTCTCTCTCCACTGAACACCAATGCCAACCAGCTCAACAACTGGTTCATGTGAGAGTTCCCCGGCGATGAGAGGATCTACAAGTCTGTGGACAGTGCCATCTGCGACGAGGAGGCAGTCACTTACCCTGTTGAGCTGCTCAATTCTCTTGAGCTGTCAGGAATGCCACCACACCTCTTCAAGCTGAAACTTGGTGTGCCCATCATGATCCTGCGAAACATGGAGCCACCCAAGACCACCAATGGCACATGCTGCATCATAACCCGCCTGCAGGCCAATGTCATTGAGGCCACCATCTCCTGTGGACCATACAAAGGAGAAGTCATCCTTCTGCCGAGGATACCACTCATTCCACCCGACTCCGAGCTGCCCTTCCAGTTTTGCCAACTCCAGTTTCCCTGCAAGCCATGCTTTGCGATGATGATCAACAAGGCTCAAGGTCAGACGTACAAGGCAATCGGTGTCGACCTCTCTGTCCCATGCTTCTCCCATGGCCAGCTGTATGTGGCTGCCTCTCGGACCGGCAGCGCAGTGAAGCTCAGCATCCTGGCACCCAACAGTCAGACACGCAATGTGGTCTACCCTGAGGCACTGGAGCACTGATGACGAACGCTGACAACGACAAAGAAATGTGAAATGTGTCCAAATTAAATTATATATAAATGTGATATATATTAAGCACCACAGTTTACCCCTTTCTTATTCCTATTTTTTCCTCCGGGCAACGCCGGGTACTCCAGCTAGTGTCTTATAAGTAGTTTAATATTGTCAATCAGCTTGAAGAATTTCCTAAAATAAACAGTGATTTATTTGTGCCGAAGGTAAAACTATCACGCGCTTAATTATGGATACAAGAAAAATTAAGACACTGGAAAAGGCCATTTGCTTTATACTTGCATCTCTGTTCCCAACTCAAAAGGCCTACCTTACAAATTATACACATGGGATATTTTGCATCACATGACTGTAGACGAGACAACACACTTTACACCCCAAGGATGACTGGCAGCCATAATGTAGTGCACATGTCTGGCACTTGTTGTCAATGATACCCCACCCCCTCCACCCCTTGAAAGTTTGAACTGAGTATCAGACAGCTTCGATGTGAACAATTCAATTAATTATTGTGCTGCCATGGATCAGTCTATGACAAAAGGTGAGCATGAATTGGTCTAAATAAACATACAAAACCCTGAACAAAAATGTTTTGCTACATTGTGTGGAGAGTAACTTTTTCCTTCCAGATTATGACTTCATTGGATAATAAGCACTTCTGAAAACGTTCCTTTTTGACGCATAATTCGTAAATGTTCCCAGTTTATTGAATTTCATCAGAATGTTATTTGTGGGATTATATCAAACAAATGATTGAGACCATACAAATTTAGTTCTGTATCAGGTATGAATACTTAAACAGTCTATGCTGTATTTAGGTTCTGAAATAAATTTCATCATATCCATTAAATTACTTTCTAGAATCTGAGTACCAATACTCTCAGTATCTGGTATCACAGTTGAAATTTTTATAGGCCGCCATATGTGTTCCGTACCAGATTGAGCATGATCTGTACTACTATTAAATGACGAAACATTTAAAATGGCAACGTTTAAGGTCGTACTGGATCACAGCGTTTCATTGAGGTTTGTTCATGGAATTTGTTTAGTTCTTCAAATTGTTTGCTCTCATACAAAATGCCAAGTGTATTGGGAATGGAAGAAAATAAAAATATAACATGTGTCATCCTTCACCTGGCAGACATGCTGCAAGCTGGTGTTGCCTTTGGCAGCCATGAACTGCTGCAGACATCCTCCCAGTCAGGGAGTTCATCGACACCGGTGGAACAGGCGTGGGATGAAGACAGCACAGCTCGTATTTATGAGCGCTCTCGAATCAAGGCCTTGGCTGGTAGGTCAATCTGAGTTGTGACCCATCAATTAATGTTTATATTTTTTCTCTTTTGTGTCTTCTTATTGCTCTTTCGCATGTTGAAGTCTGCATGTGTTCAAGTAGCATGTAAAACGCAGTGGTGAAATCTGAGGATGTTTTGATATTGCTCCAATTTCTCAGAATTTTAGCCACACGCTGCCACTTCTGCATTTTGGTCATGGAAAATAGCCCTTTGAAAAACCCTTGGTGTCCTTGAACGCAAAGCACGGTGTGTGGCATGGTTACACTGATAACATACAAGTCAACGTCGAATAAAAAAAATTCCATTGCGTTTAAGATTCAGGGATGAGCTTGTACTTATATTACATGCAAGACAACAAACATAAGTATGTATCTATAACTTTTCAATGAATTGTAATGACATTGGGAGACACTGGATAAAAACATTGTGTGGGATACTAACATCTTGAGATAATATACAAGCCGTGAAAGATGATCACAATAATTATATTATTAGCCCGCACTCATGAAGCGAAAAGCAGGGTTAAAAGCGATCGGTCCTGTGCGTATGTACATGTCTGCATTTTGTTACTCCCTTTTCTGAGGAACCGCTTGTCAGATTGACACAAAATTTTCAGCATCGGTGCAACTACTCATGTGGAATGTTTTAATGATAATTATGTCGTAGGTCACATGGTGACAGCCATGTTGAAAAAAGAAAGAAACATTGGACCTCTGTATCTCTGAAACCGCTCCATGGGGAAAAAATGAAACTTGGTACATGTCAAGTACTCCCCATGGGGAATATGTGCGACTTTGAAAATATTTTTTGATGCAATAGGTGCCTTCGTTACAACATCATGATTGCATACGTAGAATGCTAATGTAATGAGTATGAAAATTTTTGAGAGTCATCTCGGGATAAATTGGTCAACAGAAAAAAAAATTGACGTCAATGGTCACATGGTTCAGAAGCCATATTAAAAAAAATATATATATATATATATATATATATATATATATATATATATATATATATATATATATATATATATATATATATATATATATATATATATACCTTCAAAAATCTTCTCTGAAATGGCTGAACAGATCGAGAAGAAACTTTTAGGTATGACCGCCTATCGATGAGGAGCAAAAAGTTCCCACTTTTGATTGAAGTCACATGGTTTTGCAGCCATATTGGATTTATCCTAAAGCCTTTAAGAATCCTCTCCATAATGGCAGGACAGATCGAGAGGAAACATTACACACATTTCCAAAGCGTTGGGGATCCCAGGGTGTTGATGAATTGATAGATCACATGGTTTGGCAGCCACATTGGATTGGAGGAAAATGTATTCTAAATTCTCTCTTGAATAGCTGCATCAATCGACCTGAAAGTTCAAAATTATGATCTCATAGTGATGTGGAATGTATGTTTTATGTTTCAACCTGATCGGACACATTTAGTTATTTATTTATTTTTTTGTATACCTTGTCGAGGCTCGTATGAGAGCTAACACACAACTCACAGCAAGGGGGCATGAGACAAGAGGGGCGGGAGTGGAAGGGACAAAACAGTGGGGCACAGACACATTAGGTGAACTGTGGAAGGGAGAGGGATGGGGATGGGACGGGGAACATGGCGAAGAGAAGATGGACATTACAGGGACTTTCAGGAAGGAAAGCAGGGGAATTGAAGGAAGTGGGCTTGGGTGGATTATCAGGGGTAGAAAAGATCGAGGATTTAGATGGGGGAAGATAAGAGGTGGTGGTGAACACCTGCTTTGAAAGCCTGGAGGGAAGAATGGGAAAGAATAGAGTGAGGAAGTTTTTATTCCAAAAGCGGGAAAAAATAAGAATGAAAGAGTGAAGATGAGCAGTGATTCGTGATTTTGGTAGTTTTACCAGAAGGGGGTTGTTGGCGGACCTTGAGCGCCCTGTGGAAATGTGGTGGGGACAAATTGCAGAGAGAGCAGGGGGGCAAGGCTGGAGAGGAGTCGGTAGAAGACAGAAAGACCACCGACCAACCTGCGGTGATTGAGTGAGAGGCCCAAAGACTCAGCTTCATTGCGGGAGATGCCGATGATCTTAAATGCCCTGGTTTCGACAGCATTACGCCGAGAAAAGTGGGAGGCAGGAGCACCAGCCCAGAGGGGAGAGCAGTACTCCATCAGGCTACGGACAAAAGCTTTGTAAGTGGTCAGGAGCTCAAGAGGGCCGAGGAAGGACTTTGCACGACAGAGGATTCCAAGTCGGCGACTGGCTTTTGAGGCGAGGTTGGAAATGTGACTTTCCCAGAAAAGGTCATGGCAGATAGTGAGACCCAGAAGCTTGAAAGAAAAGACTTCTTCCAGAGGATTGTTGAGAAAGTGGATGGGGGGTTTTCTAAATGGTCCTTTCAAAGAGACATAGCGAGAGTGTGAGATTTGTCTGGATTGAAAGACATGTTTTACGTGTTGGACCAGTTTGTGATTTTTATCCAGATCTGCAGTGAGCGAAGAAGCTGCTGCTTGCCGGTCTGAGGGATGACAGATGGTACGGCAGAGGGTGGAGTCGTCGGCAAAGAGAAATAGAGGATTTTCCAGAGAGTCGGAGAGATCATTGATGAAAACCAGAAAAAGAACAGGGCCCAGAACGCTACGTTGAGGAACTCCAGCCTGCACAGGAAGAGGGGATGAAAGAACTCCATTTAGGGCCACACGTTGACTGTGACAGGAGAGGAAGTCTGCGAGCCATGAGTGGAGATGGCCTTGAATACCATGGGAAGAGAGTTTGGTGAGTAGTGCAGGGTGCCAGACTGTCAAAAGCACGTGATATGTCCAGGGATACGGCTCGGATTTCCTGTCTGGCATTGAGGACCTCCATCCATTGATGGGAGAGCAGAAGCAGCATATCCAGGGTAGAGTGACCTGGTCTGAAACCAAATTGATGATTGGAAATCAAGCCATTTGAGAAGAGGAAGGATTTCATGTCTGAAGCGATGATGGATTCCATAACCTTGCTGATGATTGGGAGAAGGCTGATTGGCTGATTGGCAGATGACCTTGGGCAAATGAGAGGGTGAATAGAACAAAGGGTGAGCAAGAGCAGAAGAGCAGGCTTTGAGGACACGTGGGCTGATTCCGTCTGGACCGGTTGCAGAATCTGACTCGAGGTTTGAAAGCAAGCTCTCCACCTTGTCAGGAGAAAAGGACACAGAGTCCAGGGACAGTTGGGTGCGACTGGGTAAAGTGGGTAGAGAAAGTGATGGGTTTCGGACACAAGATTTAGCTGCAAACACCGAGTTTAGACATTCAGCTTTATCACGTGTGGTATCAGCAGTGCGGCCATTTGAGGTAAGGGAGGGGATGGAGGGGGAACATACACCAGAAACAGATTTGATTAAACGCCACCAGGATTTTGAGGAGGGAGAGAGGTTTGAGAGTTCAGACTTGAGATGAGAAAGATGTTGTTTTCTGGCTCTCCTGAGGGTAGATACACACTTGTTCTGAGCTTTGTGGAAGGAACTGAGATTGCCCTCAGTTGGGTTTGCTTTCCATGAGGCAAAGGCAAGTTGTTTCAGGACAACTTCCTCGCCACAAGCTTCAGTAAACCAGGGGCGGGAGGAAAGGTAGGACAATTGAACACGAGAGGGGATAAATCTGTGCATGAGGGAGAGCAAGTTTCTTTGAAAGAATTCCCAGGATGAGTTGATGTTTGAGAAAGTAGTGATAGGAGACCAGTCTGTAAGTTTGATGGCTGCTCGGAGACCCTGCCAGTCGGCTTGAGTGAAATGCCAGACTCGACGGCAGTGAGGTGGTTCTCTGATAACGGCCAGAGAGATGTCCACTTTGACAAGGACGTGGTCAGAAGAACCGATTGGAGCGAAGGAAGAGCAGCAGATATTGTCAGGGAAATTTGTCAAAATCAGATCCAGAAGAGATGGAGTATCATTGGTTGAGATCCGGTTTGGGAAGTTGACCGATTGAGTCAGTCCCAATGAGTCGCAGAAAGCTTTTGCTGAGGTGCCATGGCAGGTGAGAGAGGTACCC
>NC_140975.1:64953811-65053811 GCF_056783735.1 Eptatretus burgeri | reverse complement strand
ACAGCCAGAAACGTGTTGGATATAATATGTTTGATTTGTACTTCAAACCTGTGATGATTGCCCTTTCCAGGGCATCCTGATATAGACTGGACATTTGTCCGGAGCCATCTTCGGATCTCTTGTCATCACGAAGGTTAATGCGATCTGGTCATGTGGTCCTGTTGTTGGGGTTGGAATGTCGGTAGAGCGAGTCTGCCTCGGTGAAGATTGTGTGATCGGGCATCACTCCACCACTGATATGCCCAAATGGCTGATGGTGAGGCCTAGAAGTTGAAAAAGCAGAATATGTTCCATTGTCTGACCATGGAAATATATAGGTGGGTTCATTTGATGATCATTCTGGGATGACAGGATCAGACTGAGATGTAACACATTCTTCCATCATGGCAAATCTATCACACCAGTGTCTCATCAATTCCTGATCAGCAGAGTGTGAAGTCGTTTCTATCTATCTGTCGGCAGGATTGATACTTTGTAACATAATGTCGTGTCATCTACAAAAATGAAGAGGGGTTCAGAGCATCAGCATGGTTACTTAAGTAAATGAGGAACATGAATGGGCCCAAAACACTGCCTTGGGAAACTCCAGCTTCCAAATACAGAGGAGAGGAGCCGAGGCAGTTCTTCTGATAAACGTGTTGACTGCATAATAAGAAGAAGTTATAATTCCAGGTGTAAAGGTGGCCTCACATGCCACAGGAAGTGAGTTTGGCAATCAGAGCAGGGTGCAAGACTATATCGAATACTTGAGATATGTCTGCAAGAGGGTCTTAACCTCTTGTTTGAGATCTGGGGCCTTCAACCTTTGCTGAGACAGGTCCAGATTAAAAGTATGTCCAGATTTGAGTGACTGGGATGGAATCCAAAGTAATTGTCAGAGATCAGGCTGTTAGAAAAGAGGAACAACCTGACATCAGCAGCATTGATGGATTCCATGACTGTTTATAATTACAGTGGGAATATTTGGATGCATGATATTTTCGGCAAATACCGAGTTGAGGAATTCTGCCATATCTGAAGCAGAGTACATGGTGATGCCTGTGGTGGGATCATACACCAGAGAGAAACCTGACCACAACTTTGAGGAAAGAGACTGATTGGGGAGTTTGGCCTTGATAGTTGCAAGATTATGTTTTCTGGTTTGCACAAGGATGTACACACTTGTGGTGAGCTATATGAAGTGACCTAATGTGTCTGATTGCTTTCCATATTGACAACGTAAGTTGCTTCACCACAACAACCATTTCCATAAGATTTTGTGTGCCAAGGTCGATTGGATGGCCAAATACAGGATGGGGTAAACCAGTGCATGAGAGAAAGTAGGTTTTTCCCAAAAAGTAATCGACATCACATGCTGTGAATATTGCAGCCCAACTCTTCTATGAGAAGGCAGATTGCAGTCCCTGCCAGTTGTCTTATGTGACCTGCCATATATTGCGGCATTGAAATTGTTCCCTCACAATAGCCGGAGAGATATGAGCTTCGATAAAAACCCGATCAAAGTAGCCGGGGGGAGGGGGGGAGCAGTGGAAGAATAGGAGAGGTTGGATGGAAAATTGCTCATTTCTTGTCCAGGAGTGTTTGCTCCAATTTGGAAGTTTACAGATTGGTCAGATCCACAAAATCGCAGAAGGCCTTTACTGTAATGCCATGACTGGTTATTGCAGAGCTGACAGTCAGTTGACATGGTGGCAGTTGGAATCTTTGCAGATGAGGAACAGGAGTTGGGATGGTGGTCATGAGTTGATCCGTCTTGGTGGAAATAGACGAGTATGCAGAACATCATTATCATTCGTTGGACGGTATGCCACACAGACAAACAGTTTGTCATGTTGTCCATAGCCATAGCCATAGCTATTATGGAAATTTCAGAGAGGTTGGTGTGGACAATGGAGAATGTTGAATTGATTTTGTGACAGACAGTAACACCACCTATGGAATGGCGGAAGGTCCTGTCATATTTGAAGCGAAAATAGTCACGGAGAGACGCAAAAGAATCTGAGACATTCTGTAAGAGGAATATTTCTGTGAAGCATACAATGAACAAAGTTGCTCAGTAACTTGAATATATAGATTGGTGACATTGGAACCAAGACCTTGAATATTACTGAACCACATTGTCATGGAGGAGGGAGGAGGAGATAGCACACAGGTGGAGTGGCAGGATGAGGTGCAGGTGCCGGGTGCAGGGTATTGAGGGTGCAGACAGGAAACAGTTAACGGTCATGATCCATGAGTGGCAAGAAATATAGAAATCTTTACAGCAATTGATGCTTCCAAGTGCTGTTTGATCTTAAATCCTCCACCATCTTTCCTTCATCGAAAAAGATTTGACTAATTTTGTAAAGATCTACAGCCATCCTTATTGGATCACCTCTTTCTTTACAATCAATCTATTTTCATGTTGTTCTTCTCTGTCTCTCTCTTAAAGATCTGTGCTGCAATGTTAGCTCTTCCAGGAGTGTTGATTAAATTCGATAATAACCACACACTAGTGGGTTTTTAAATGAGTATACAAATGGCAACATCCACCACTCCACATTGCTGATCAATGTATTTCTTTGTCATTGGTATGGAAAATACTACTATTATTACTACTACTACTAAACCTTATGTCCAGCTACAGGGCATAGTGACCCCCACCCCTCCCCCCCTGAGGTTTGACCCTTTGTGAACTTCGTTGCTTTTTGATGGTGGGGGGGGGGTAACGGGAGGTTAGGAGAGGAATTTAGGAATTTACTTTAACCATGCTGCTGGTGATATCGAGCTTACTCTTCACGAAGAACACCGTGGGATGAAGTTCTACAGTAGTTCACTTATAAAAAAAATATTATTATGTTAAAAATGTAAAACCACAGAATTTCATGTGGAACACCTTCCTGGAAAACACTATACAAGGAAGTTCTGCTTTCACACGGTAATAGTTTTCACAATCAAGTTCTTGATATTCAGCAAGAAAGTTTACATAAGAGGAGGAAAAACCCATTATGAATGATGATGGTATTTGTAAACTTCATTGGCAAGGAGTTTCTAACTTTGTTTTATATGTGATTGGGGTTTCAACATGATTATTTCAGGCTGCACATCTTATAATAAAAATTTATTTCTGCATCTGTGGTCTTGACCGGAACCTCTGGAATGCCTGATATAACTTGTGGTCTTATGTGTGTTTTCAACGAAGTATTAGCACAAGTTGATATGGAAAAGGCGGGAAATGCTATTGAGTTTTATTGGCGCAAAATATTTTGTCTAAGTAGCAACAAATGCATCACAAACATTTTCATGTTTGAACCTGTCCATATTCCTGAGGGGATGTTGTAAGATCACCAAACACAAACAGCTGATCATTATCAACAGATTTAACTGAAATATCTGGTCTCATGCCACTTGCATAGCTTTACAGAGCAAAGGCGATATATCCGTCTTTAGTCCGTGCACAAAATGGGTTGGCAGGATGGCTTCGAGGTATGCACACTCTCCTCTCAGTTGTCCAGCCTGGGTTGAAATTCTGACCCAGCAATAAACTGCCACCTTGGTGTTTCACAGGCAGGGTGATTCAGCAATGTGCTTGCCGTCCCTCTGATGGAAGTAAAACTGAGCGTCCCATCTGCTGGTATTATTTGGTGGACTTTAAAGATTCTATGATTATGGTTTCCTCCGCAAAGAGTCGGTGAGCTATCGCTGGCACCAATAACAAATTACAAATTCCTGCCCTAACTACTTTGTCGAACGTCAGGCCTCATCAGCCGGTTCATGAAATACTTGGGTCATGAACCTATGGTCATGGTTTCCTCCTTCCTCCCTTGCACAAAATGAGTAGTTTAAAACTCACATCTATAAATATCAATATATTCTTGCTGCTATTGCCTTATGTTTTTCACCTTATGTAACATTACTTTGATTATAAATACGAGCAGAGTACCCACCCTATGGATGATCTTGTTCCAAGCATGAAACATGTTCTTCTGACGCATTCCTTTATTTGGGTGGTGTATAGGTAACTGATAGCTGCCTCAATTGCTCCCAAAAATAAAAACCTGGGCTGTTAGGGTTCGGGTTAGCTCGGTGCATGTTACAGCTCAGTGAAACGGGTTATGTGCATAACCCGGGTTACGTGCATGAAGCAAAAACATAACTACAGCTTATAATTCAAAACGCCTCACTGCACTGGAAAACGTGGGGACAGGAATACTGTACTGTCAAGGATGGGGACTTGTAATACCCTCTCCCACCTGGAGGGGGACAAAATGATCCACATTTGCATAGGTAATTTGCATCCTTTCCACTCCCCCAAGACCATTGGCAAAGATAAAACACCCCTATACACTAATTGGGGTCATGCTGATTCCATGTAGCAAGTCTGGATGTAATCGGCCCAGAACTGTAGTAGTGTGACAAACAAACAAACTCACCTCTCTGTGAATCATAGTAAGGATCCATAAATTGTTGCTGCTATTGCCTTGTGTTTTTCACCTTATGTAACATTACTTTGATTAGAAGTGTCGACTGCTTATATTTCAAAACTTCACGACAACAATTAACGGAGCAAATGTGGATGTCGAAACTCCAAAATTGACACGTGGCAGAAATAGCGCCACATTTGGTGAAAGCCAGTATTACAAATTATATTCCTTTATCTTATGATATGGAGTATGATATGTTGTGATCGATAAAATTTCTTGCAAAAATGACAAAAATTGTAAAATGCATTTCCAAGACTGTGCCGCAGCACATTACCCACTGAAGTTGGGCAAGAAGGGTACTTCCACCTGGAGAGCAGGCGTACCTGCTGGTATTCCAAAATGTCTCATCTGGTGGTGTCCATTATATGAGGGTAGTTCAAGGTTGATGTGGACATTCTATTACAGGAAATCATAATGTGCCTACTCGTAGATAGAGGTTGATCAAAAATCACTTCTTTCTTGAGACCCATACACATTTTTCTCAACGATGTTTTCGTGCCCTGATGTCACCTGCACATAAATCTTTGGAATGGGTTCAAAGCCTTTTTTGCATTTTCGGGATGTGTGTTTTCACCTTTCACTATTCATAAACTTAATTCCATCCTGGTGTTTAGGGAATGCTCCAAAGAGATGAAAATCACAGCGTGACAAGTGTTTATACTGTGTAGGGAATGATTTAGAACTTCCTAAACAATATCCACTGGAGTAGTAGTGGTCACATTTTCTGTGTGAGAGGGGGAATTCTTGTGCAGCCATGTCATGCCCTGACATAGCATACATTGCCATCATCTGTGCATTACATTTGTCACTTCGTTGGTAATAGGTCACTGTATGACACTCCAGAAATTCCTCATGAATTTAAACCAATAATGTTCCAGAACACTTATCATAAGGTGTGTGTGTGTGTGTGTGTGTGTTTTTTGATGTTGCATCTAAAAAAGATTTTTAAAAGATCGATTTTTGACATTGGAAAAAGAAGTCTTTTTAAAAATATATTTTTTTGGCTTAAATGCTAAAATAACATTTCTTCTTATATTGCCAAGAAATTTGAAACTTCAATGTTGAAAATGAGATATTTATCCAGCAATTAAAAGAGGAATTCTGTGTTTTACTGTCACAAAACGTTTTGTTGAAAAAGATGTGGCTTGACCCACCCTTGACCCACAAGCAGGAATTTAGAGCTTTGTCATCATAACAACTCTTGTTCAAAAGATATCTTTCAATCTCGTTGTTAAGTCAATGTGGATTTGGTAATGTGCTCCACAGCGAGTAAAATATCTCAACAACAGATTTTCAGGAACAGAACAATGGGGAGGTAAAGATGCACAAAATAATTTACTTAATGAGTAAATTATGTGGAAATGGTGTAAGACAAAATGCATGGTTTGTAAAGACACATTAAATATACATTCAGTCTCACTTTCTCAACACAAAGTTCTGATCATAAAAAATGTTTTTATTAAAACAGTAATGCCAGTCTTTTAATTATTGAATGACGACCAAATACCACCCGTCGCTTCACTGATGAGTATACTAAAGGGGCAGGGGGGGGAGGGAGAAAAAGCGGGGGGAAGAGGAAGAGAGGGGTGGGGGAAGGGAAGACAGACGCGCCGTGGAGCAATAATTATGATTCATACTGTTTATCAAAATGATTCTGCACAGCATAACAGTGAAGATGGAAACAAAATAATGTCTGAAATCCATTTTCTACCGATCATACTATAAACACGGCCCGGAAACAAACACTGCCCAGACACGTCCGGAGACGAACACCGCCCGGACGCGCCCGGAGACGAACACCGCCTGGATGCACCAGGAAAGGAACACTGCACGGGTCCGTTGAAGAACATCGCCCACACGGGTCTGTAGAAGAACATCGCCCGCACATGTCTGTAAACGAACATTACCCACACGTGTCTGCAGACGAACATGGCCTGGACGCGTCCAGAGACGAACACCGCCCGGACGCGTCCGGAGACGAACCCTGCCTGGATGCGTCTAGAGACGAACACCACCCAGACGCGCCCGGAGAGGAACACCACCCGGACACGCCCAGAAATGAACACAGCCTGCATGGGTCCGTAGAAGAACATCGTCCGCACACGACTGTAAATGAACATTACCCACATGTGTCTGTAGACAAACATGGCCCAGACGCATCCAGGGTGAAACACTGTGGAACGCGTCCAGGGCCAAACACAGCCCGAACACGTCCAGAGACAAACATCGCCCGGCCACGTCCAGAGCCAAACTCCCATCCGGACATTAATACCGCCTGCACACATTCGGAGACAAACACTGTCTGGACGCATCTGGAGCCAAGCTGTCCAGAAACAAACACCGCCTGGACACGTCCGGAGACAAATACCGTCCACTGTCCAGATATGTCCAGAGAGAGAGAGGGGGGGGAGGGGAGAGTGAGAGGGAGTGGTTCGTGCTCTGTCTCCCTGAGCGAGTGGTTCGTGCGCCGTCGTCCTGAGCGAGTGGTTCCTGCTCTGTCGCCCTGAGCGAGTGGTTTGTGCTCCGGCACCCTGAGCGAGTGGTTTGTGCTCCGGCACCCTGAGTGAGTGGTTTGTGCTCTGCCACCCTGAGCGAGTGGTTCATGCTCCGCCGCCCTGAGCGAGTAGTTCGTGCTCCTTTGCCTTGAATGAGTGGTTCATGTTCCGTCGCCCTGAGTGGGTGGTTTGTGCTTCGTCGCCCTGAGCGAGTGGTTCATGCTCCCTCACCCTGAATGAGTGATTTGTGAAAATGTCTGTATAAATGTCTACATAAATGCAGTGTTGTTTTCAGTGAAAGCTACTCATAGTTTTTGGTTTGTTGCTGATATCAGCCAAGTGTGTGTGTGTGTGTGTGTGTGTGTGTGTGTGTGTGTGTGTGTGTGTTTTGCTCATAAAGCAAAGCTCTCTCGCTCTCTCTCGCTCTCTCGCTCTCTCGCTCTCTCGCTCTCTCGCTCTCTCGCTCTCTCGCTCTCTCGCTCTCTCGCTCTCTCGCTCTCTCGCTCTCTCGCTCTCTCGCTCTCTCTCTCGCTCTGTCCCATCCTTGCTCTATCCCCTCCCAATACAGTGCAGCACACTCCTCCCATACCTCACTCACTCTCCCCTTCCCCACTCCCCCCTCTCTGTCTCTGTCTCTGGGCATATCTTTACGGTGGTGATGTCTGGACTGTGTTTGTCGCTAGATGTGTCTGGGCAGGGTTTGTCTCGAGATGTGTCCGGGCAGGTTTTCTCTCCGGACGTGTCCAAGCAGTGTTTTTCTATGACCAGCTTGACTCCTGATGCGCCCAGGCAGTGTTCGTCTCTGAACGCGTCCAGGCGGTCATTAACGCTCCACCACACGTCTGTCTTCCCTTCCTCTCACCTCACACTGTCTTCCCTTCCCCCACCCATCCTCGCTCCCCCTCCATCTTCTCTCTCTGCTCTCTCTCTCTCCCCACCCCTCTTTCCCTCTTTCCCCCTCGTTTTTCTCCCTCCACCTTTAGTATTCCCATCAGCGAAGCGACAGATGGTATTTGCTCGTTTATACAATAAAATGTAAAATTTACAAAGCATTAAACTCAACTTATTATTTATTGAGTTTAATGCTCAATACGGAAACTTATTAAACTCAACACAGAACTTTCGGGAAGGAAGGCAGGGAATTTGAAGGAGGTGTGTTTGGGGTGGATTAGCGGGGGTAGAAAAGATCGTGGTTTTGGATGGGGGGAGATAAGAGATGGTGGTGAACAGCTGTTTTGAAGACCTGGAGGGAAGAATCGGATTGAAGAGTGTGTGGGAGTTTGTCCCAAAGGTGGGGAAAAAGTGGAATGAAAGAGTGAAGGTGAGCAGTTATTCTTGATTTGGTAGTTTTACTTGAAGGGGGTTGCTGGTGGACATTGAGCACCCTGTGGAAATATGGGGTGGGGGGGGGACACATACAGTATCTCAGACAGAGCAGGGGGATGAAGCCAGAGAGGAGAAAGTAGAAGACAGAAAGACCACCAACCAGCCTGCGGTGAGAAAGTGAGAGATCCAAAGACTCAACCTCACCATGGGAGATGCCAATGATCCTAAATGCCTTGGTTTCCACAGTGTGAAGCCGAGAAAGGTGAGAGGTAGGAGCACAAGGCCAGAGGGCAAGTGGTTCATGCTCCGTCAGAGAGCAAGTGCTTCATGCTTCATACTCCATCAGGCTGTGGACGAAAGCTTTGTATGTGGTCAGGAGCTCAGGTATGCCAAGGAGGGACTTTGCACGATGGAGGATGCCCAGTCGGCGACTGGCGTTGGAGGCTAGCTTGGAAATGTGGCTTTCCCAGGAAAGATCATGGCAGATAGTGAGACCCAGAAACTTGAACGAAAGGACTTCTTCAAGAGCATTGTTGGGAAAGTAGATGGGGGGATGGGGAGGGGAGGTTCCAGACGGTCCTTTTGGAGAGACATTGTGAGAGTGAGATTTGTCAGGATTGAAAAGCATCTTCCACGTATTGGACCAGCTTGTCATTTTATCCAGATCTGCAGAGATTGAAGAGGCTGTTGCTTGCTGATCTGAGAGGTGACAGATGGTATGTCACAGAGTGCAGTCATCAGAAAATAGATAAAGAGGATTTTCCAGAGTTAGAGAGATCATTGATGAAAGCCAGAAAAAGAACAGGGCGCAGAACACCAACACTGCCTTGAGGAACTATAACATGGACAGGAAGAGGGGATTTGAGAACTCCATTTAGGGCCACACGTTGGCTGCGACAGGAGTGGAAGTCTGTGAGCCACGAGTAGAGATGGCCTTGGATACCATAGGAAGAGAGTTTGGTCAGCAGGTTAAGGTGCCAGACCGTATTGAAAGCATGCGATATGTCTCGGGAGATGGCTCTGATTTCATGTCTGTCATTGACGATCTCCATCTATTGTTGGGAGAGCAGAAGCAGCATATCCAGGGTAGAGTGACCTGGTCTGAATCCAAATTGATGATCGGAAATCAAGCCATTGGAGAAGAGGAAGGATTTAATGTCTGAAGTGATGATGGATTCCATAACCTTGCTGATGATTGGGAAAAGGCTGATTGGTCTGTAGTTTCAGGGATCTGTTTTTGCACTTTTTATGTAGAGTGGCAATGTTTGCTAATTTCCAAACATATGGCAGATGATCTTGAGCAAATAAGAGGGTAAATGGAACAGAGAGAGGGTGAGCAAGAGCAGCAGAGCAGGTTTTTAGGACATGTGGGCTGATGCCGTCTGGACCGGTTGCAGAATCTGAGTCGAGGTTTGACAGCAAGCTCTCCAACTTGTCAGGAGAAAAGGACACAGAGTCCAGGAACAGCTGGGTATGACGGGGTAAGGTGGGTACAGAAAGCGATGGGTTTGGGTCACACGATTTAGAAGCAAACACGGAGTTTAGGCATTCAGCCTTTTTACTGAATTCAGTTTAGGCCTTCACGTAAAAAGCTGAATTCAGCCTTCAGCTTTTCATGTGCAGTGTCATCTGTGTGACCATTTGAGGGAGGGGATGGAGGTGGAACATACACCAGAAACAGACTTATCCAGGCACCACCAGGATTTTGAGGAGAGAGACAGGTTTGAGAGTTCAGACTTGAGATTAGAAATATGTTTTTTTCTGGATTTCCTGAGTGTAGATACACACTTGTTCCGATCTTTGTGGAAGGAATTGAGATTGTCTTCAATGGGATTAGCCTTCCATGAGGCGAAGGTAAGTTATTTCAGAACAACTGCCTCGCCACAAGCTTCAATGTACCATGGGCGGGAGGAAGGATACTTCAACTGAAGACGAGATGGGATAAATCTGTGCATAAATCCTATTGGTGAAAGACTGGTTGTATTTGCTTTTACATCTAATATGTAAAGCTCATTCTAATGACTCACTGAATGATGTTAAACTTCGGTACCTTCTGGGTGACGCAGAAAGCTGAAATTTCGCTTGCCATTTGACATCGAAGCCGGTACACCGGGAAAAATCATAGAACCATTGGAAAACGTCCGGAAATGAAAATGTAAATAAATGAAAAAAAATGCTGGTGAGCAACTCAAGTCCGTGGGGAAACACGGTAATTTTGTGTGCCAATGGAGATCAAAGCCAATACACCAGGAAAAATTGCAGAACCATCGGAAAGCATCCGTAAGTGAAAAAATAAATAAATGAAAAAAACAAATGCAGGTGAGCGACCCGAGACAATAGGGAAGCACAGCTCATTATTGCTTACAATGTGTAAGCATACTTTGCTGGTCTATAATACACCATTGTTATATAGCTTGCAAAATTCCAATTTCAGCCCCTCCCTCCAAAGAAGAAAATGCCAACATGGGTGAAAAAAATTATATTTTCAAAACTTGATGGAATCAAATGAAACTTGCACAGGCACAACTTCATGGTGCCCTCATTAATCCATGAAGACAAGCTTCCTGGATCAAATCTTCTGAGGGGTAAATGAAACGTAAAACATACACACAACAAACATACTTTCCCTCCATCATGTGTGGATTTTGAAGGAGAATGCCAAATCAGCTTAATTTCACAGTAGACTGACTGCATTTGGTGATGCATGTTTTTCATGCATTGTTTGAAGAACAATTGCTTGTAAATGAATCGGCATGAGAATTCTCAGATAAAACCAACTGCTGTCATTGAAACAAAGATGAAACAAACATGTCATCATCATAATCATCATGCAACATGCTCTCCAGTATACAAGATGTTGGTGCAGCTGAAGTAGTTTCTTTGGCAAGAGGTGCAATTCTAGATGGGTCACCACTCTGCCGCAGGATACTTGAGTGACTGGGCAGGAATTTGTAATTTGTTCAGGGTGCTGGTGATAGTTTGCCTTCTCTTCATGAAGAACAATGTGGGATATTTAATGCCCACCAACTAATGCCGGCAGATAGGACACCTGGTTTAACATCTTTCTGAGAGACGGAACGCACTTTGGTGCCTTGCCATGCATGCGAAACACCACGATGATAATTTGTATCTGGGTCCGGATTCATATCCAGGCTAGACAGTTCAGAGGCGAGAGGGTGTACCTCTTGGATATCCTGCCAGCTCATTAAACATGTTGAATAGCTAAATTGAGACAATTGCCGGATGACTGTTTGACGTTTGTGAAATAGCAGACAAATTGGATATAATTGGCAGAAGTATTGAAACAATCGTTCATTCTCACTTGAAATTTGAGAAACTTAGTCCATAATGGGGATCAAAGGACCTAGTATTTGAAAAGGCAACCTGTGTGGCTATTGCAGAGAGCTAGATTATTACCAGATGGAGAGAGATTATTTCATAAAGAAGATTCTGACATATGAGACCTGGATCCATCATTGGCCTCACCCGATGGTGTTTTTGGTAAAACAGGATCTAAAGATCGTAGTGGAGCTGCCATGCAGATATTCATCTTGCATACATACAGACCAATACGAGAGACAATGCATGACTGTTGGATGAGGCAAACAAAACTACTAAGCCTGGGGGACTTGCCATCACTTCCCATGGCACTTTGGGTACCAGCGGCATCACAAAAATGGTGCCGCCTTTCTCACCACACTCATCGGGGCTTTTCCTCAGGAGGAATTTCCTCCTCCCCATGGATGCCAACTGATGGGGATTGTCCGTAATTTTATCCTTTCAAATGCTGAACATCAAGCAAGGAAGCATCACGTACCATTTTAAAAGTCTTTAATATCACTCGGCCGGGGTTGAACCACCAACCTCTCAGATTTAGAGTGGATGTTTTAACCATTACACCACTGAGTTGAAGCATGTCAGCATGGAGTCGAGACTAAAATATTAAGAAATATACAGTCCACTGAGTCCAGATGTGTGTTACGCTGTGATTTTATCTCTTTGGACAACTCAAAGAGTATCTGAATGTCTTAAAGTTTACAAATGATGACATTAAAGAACGTCCTGAAATAGCTGTGTACTTATCCCAAAGATTTGCACGCAAATTTCATCAAGGCACTACCATATCAATGAGAAAGTATATTTGTCTTGAGAGAAAGGTGACGTTGAGAGATACGTGAGCCGAACCTCATTCCCGATCAGGGGCATCTGCCAGTTCTTGTAAAGAACAATATGCTACACTCCTCCCTTTTTAAGCTTAAACATGCATATCTAATACATGTCCAACTGCCCTCATAACAGAAGGCCCACCTGGAAACAATACTAGAATTTTGCAAAGAAACATGGAGTTGATAATTTCAACCCCAACATCCAAAATCTTCAAGGTCACTGATAATGTTTTACTATTCATGTCAAAAATTCACCAACCACAATGTCACATTTTTCTTTTTTCTTTGCAAACAAAATTAATACGAGAGAGTTCATAGAACACAACACCCCATGTAGTGTTGAAATAAGTATATCCTTCAATTTTAATAAAATAATGATTTTAAAGATCGTTTTAAAAATTCTAGAAGATTATCACGACTGAAGCAATCTTATATACCACCCTTATATACTGTAATAAGACGAGGTTGAGTCAGTTTGAGATGGACGCTTTATTAATCATCATATAATGCAATGTCAATCGGCATTGTACATAGCCATATCAGTGGCCTTTTCTTCGCCCTGATACTGCACCTTTTTCCATGCCACGCCCACTTCCCTGGGGCTGCACTTCACAGCTCCTGTTGCAGAAAATGCCACCCAATAGAACTTATCCAAGTACTGCAAAACTGGAGGTTCTTGGAAGTATTATGAAGGCGATTTGTGTTCTCTTGGCGGAGGAGTCCGAA
The DNA here is from genome assembly GCF_056783735.1 of Eptatretus burgeri. Taxonomy (NCBI): domain Eukaryota; kingdom Metazoa; phylum Chordata; class Myxini; order Myxiniformes; family Myxinidae; genus Eptatretus; species Eptatretus burgeri. The sequence continues at coordinate 65,040,635 of NC_140975.1, read as the reverse complement.
GTGAAGGCCCACTGGGCCGGTTACTTTCAGCGGCTGTTCTGTACAGTGCATTGGTGCTGCCAAAGCATTCTTATGGGCTATTGGGTACAATCCTGGATGGGTCACCACTCCAACACAGGATACTCAAATGGCTCAATTATACCAGCAAGCTGGTACTCATTTTGCCAACCTCAGAAGGATGACAGGCTGAGTCAACCCCACCTGGTATTAATTCAATGAATGAGCAGGATTTGTACTCAGGATTTTAGGATCCAAAGTCTGCCATCCTAACCATTAAGCCAACACCAGGCTTAGTCACTATATACATTACTTATATTCACTATATCTAGCCACTATATAACCTGCATTTTGACATGCTACATAAAAATATAGTACCATAGGGTGGATTCCCCTATTACCAGAACTGACACTACACATAGAATACACTTTGTCCAAAACCTCCACATCATCGACTGCAAAATCATGCTGCTCCGCATTTGTTGTATGTTGCCCTTCCTGTTTCCAAATTTGCTTAATGGACCTCTTTTTCTTTCTACAAGCCTGAACAATATGCCTGACACGGTGGCAGTAATTGCACTCGGCATCCTTAACCTACATTCATCAGGTGAATGGAATGTTCTGGAACATCGGGAACATCCTGTGAAATTTACATTTGAACTTTGCTCCCTGCTCCTGTGTTGGGTGTACCAGTAACCATGGTTACCAGTGCAGACATGACTCCTGGACTGCTTGTACTGTTGGTTATAGGCCTGAACTTGCACTTTTTCTCCCCTCGCTTGGGGAAAAGCAAAGGCATTTATTACCTGAATATCTGTTCCATTTTTAGCAGTAACTTCCATTCCTTGAGCTATGTCGATTGCTTTTCTGAAATCTAAATCCTTTTCTGACAGCAACCGATGATGAATGGGCTCATCTTGGACACCGCACACAGGTCTATCCCCAAGCATTTCCTCCAGTGTTGCCCCAAACTCACAGAACTCAGACACGTACCTCAGATCAGCAACATATGCTGTAATTAATTGCCCTGATTTCCAAAACAGTGAGTTGAATTTGAATCATTGTACAATCTGCGACAGTTGGGGATGAAGGTGCTTTTGAATTGGATCACAGAGTTATTTGAAAGTTTTGTCACACGGTTTGGCAGGCGACGCCAGACGACACATGAGACCATGTGTTTGAGATCCACAAACACTGAGTAAAAAAAGCCCGCTGTTTCCTCCATCTTCAATATCATCAGCGATGAAGTTCTGGCCCAGCCGCTCCATGTATTGCACCCAGTCTTCAGCGTCCACATTGAATTTATTACTCTTGCCAAATTCCTCCATGATTCACCCAGAAAATAATTCACAGAAAGTTCAAATACTTGCCGATTTATCCTCGTCACCAACTGAAATGTATCACAAGGCTCATCCGATAAAGACAAAGCGTTTCATCACAGCTCAACACACGAACTTCATGCAGACCGCCATCTTACTCTACTCCCGACCCACCCCTTCTCAGGAGCTGAACCCCTGCACTCCTAATCGGGGGCATCTGCCAGTTACTCCAAAGAGCAATATGCTACCGTTACCATTAATATAGGTTTGGTAAAGATGCACTTGGAACATTCTACTCATCTCACAAGGTAATCAGAACTTTTGTTTATAACATAAAAGTCCCTCAGGACAATGCTTCCTGATTTTGTGAGATTGTGGTTCATCATTGCAGTTTTTGTGAAATGTAAGAAAGGCCTTTATGTTTGTCCCACTTCTGATCACAGGTTTTGAGATCTGTCAAGTGGAAAATATTAAATAATCTGACAATTGTAAATTATATACTATTAATTCAGAAAGAGAATTGAGTACAGAGCTGTTCTCTTAAAATCCAAACTCCTATAAGTTCTCAGAGTGACAACTGCTTGCAGAGAAAGCAAAAATCTTTTAACTCTGTTCACTGTGTATTTGATTAAATTTACTTTAATAGTTTCAAAATAATGATCTGTGGAATTTTATTTATTTATATTTTCTGCTGATGAATTCTTCTTCTTCTTCTTCTTCTTCTTCTTCTTCTTCTTCTTCTTCTTCTTCTTCTTCTTCTTCTTCTTCTTCTTCTTCTTCTTCTTCTTCTTCTTCTTCTTCTTCTTCTTCTTCTTCTTCTTCTTCTTCTTCTTCTTCTTCTTCTTCTTCTTCTTCTTCTTCTTCTTCTTCTTCTTCTTCTTCTTCTTCTTCTTCTTCTTCTTCTTCTTCTTCTTCTTCTTCTTCTTCTTCTTCTTCTTCTTCTTCTTCTTCTTCTTCTTCTTCTTCTTCTTCTTCTTCTTCTTCTTCTTCTTCTTCTTCTTCTTCTTCTTCTTCTTCTTCTTCTTCTTCTTCTTCTTCTTCTTCTTCTTCTTCTTCTTCTTCTTCTTCTTCTTCTTCTTCTTCTTCTTCTTCTTCTTCTTCTTCTTCTTCTTCTTCTTCTTCTTCTTCTTCTTGTTGTTGTTGTTGTTGTTGTTGTTGTTGTTGTTGTTGTTGTTGTTGTTGTTGTTGTTGTTGTTGTAGTAGTAGTAGTAGTAGTAGTAGTAGTAGTAGTAGTAGTAGTAGTAGTAGTAGTAGTAGTAGTAGTAGTAGTAGTAGGCTGTAGGGTAGCATCATTGGCTGAGGGTGTGGCTGTGCTGCTGATGCAATTCCCTCTGCTGGTTGGGGCAGGAATTTGTCATTTGTTTACTGTGCCAGCAATAGCCAACCTACTCTTCACGAAGGACACCATGGGATCTTTAACATCCACCCACAAATGCTGGCAAGACAGGAAGCCTGTTTAACATCCATCTGAGGGATGACACACACATCGATGAATCATTCTGCCTGTGAAACAGCGGGACGACAGTTTATAGCTTGTTCGGGATTCAAACCCAGGCTAGACAGCTAAGAGATAAGTGTGTGTACCTCCAGGCAATCCTGCCAGTCTTTTCTGCTGACTGATTTTGTCCTATTGTTTATAAGGCACCAGAATTCCTGCCACTTTGCAGATTCTTTTAATATTCTGGTCTTCATGCAATCATGCTTTGTCTGCAGCCCACAGCTAAGGCCAGGATAGTCCAGGTGGATATAATTTGTCTGTTAGCTAACTCCAAAGTTAACCTTCTGGTGGATCATGTGGGAATACAGGACTTATATTTATGACTTCCTGCAATGCGTTGCCTTGGAATCAAAAGGTTCTAACGACCAAAGGTTCAATTGTAAGATAGAACCTTTTGATTCTAAGGCGACGAATAGTCAGGCCGATGATCCCCAAAGGATGAAACAGCTGTGCTTGAATAACTTTGTTGACGGACCATATATGCTATAGTTCACTGTTACTGGGTGAGGTATGAGGGATACTTCTTGTTTTCTTTCTTTTTTCATTTGTATACAGAAATCTGGGCTCATGGAAGAACTAAACAACAAAGGGCAGCAAGTTTACTGGCTGACAGAGGACCAAAGGGGAACAGGCAACAAAGACAATGCACATGATTGAATGAAAGGACAGAAAGGAAAGAGGTGGGAGAGGTAGAGGGAAGGGGCTCAGTGAGAGTAGAAGACAACATTGGTTATATGAGAGAAAGCATGAGATGATGATGAGCAGCGCTGTTGAAAGACCAGAGGGAGGGACACAAGAGAACAGGCATGGGGGGGTCTTTTATGTTGAGGAGAGAATGGAGGTGAGCTTTCAGGTTAGAATTTGAGTGGGTATCCAGGTGGGGGATTCTGGAAGAATGCATGTGCATGTCACCTGGGTGTGCTGGAGGAGGACAGAGGAGCGAGAGGGCAGGAGGAGCGAATCCAGAGGTGAGTTATTGCTTTATTCATGGGAGCAAAAGCAGGATTTTGATTGTAATAATGGCTACAATAGCTTTCCTCTTTGAAGAGAGACAGTCTACATTACATCAGATAATTGGTTGTTTGCATAATTATAAGCTGGAAAATACACTACATAGCTAAAGTATGCAGACACCCCTTCTTAATCGTTGATTAGATTATTTCAGCCACACCCATTGCTGACTAGTGTATAAAATCAAGCACACAGCCAAGCAATCTCCACAGACAAACATTGGCAGTGATATGGGCCATATAGAAGAGCTCAGTGACTCAACGTGGCTTCATAGGATGCCACCTTTCCAACAAGTCAGTTTGACAAAGTCCTGCCCTGCTGGAGCCCTGGTCAACTGTCAGTGCTGTTATTCTGAAGTGGAAATGTGTAAGAGCAACCACAGCTCAGCCATGAAGTGATAGGCCACACATGCTCACAGAACAGGACTGCTGAGTGCTGAAGCACGTAGCGTGGAATAATTGTCTGTCGTCGGTTGCAGCACTCACTACCGAGCTCCAAACAGACTCTGGAAGCAACGTCAGCACAGGCATTGTTCGTCGAGAGCTTCATGGAATGGGTTTTTATGGCCAAGCAGCTGCACACAACCCTAAGATCACCATGCGCAATGCCAAGCGTTGTCTGGAGTGGTGTAAAGCTCACCGCCATTAGACTCTGGAGTAGTGGAAATCCGTTCTGTGGAGTGATTAATCACGCTTCACCATCTGGCAGTCTGATGAACTAACCTGGGTTTGGCGGATGCCAGTAGAAAGCTACCTGCCCGAGTGCATAGTGTCAACTGTAAAGTTTGGTGGAGGAGGAATAATGGTCTGGGGCTGTTTTTCATGGTTCGGACTAGGCCCCTTCGTTCTGATGAAGGGAAATCTTAATGCTACAGCATACAATGACATTCTAGACAATTCTATGCTTCCGACTTTGTGGCAATAGTTTGGGGAAGGCCTTTTCCTGTTTCAGCATGACAATGCCCCCATGTACAAAGTGAGGTCCATGCAGAAATGGTTCATCAAGATCGGTGTGGAAGAACTGGACTGGCCTACACAGAGCCCTGAACACAACCCTATCGAACACCTTGATGAATGAATTGGAACGCCGACTGCGAGCCAGACCTAATCCCCGGTCTCGTATCAGTGCCCGGCCTCACTAATGCTGCTCTGGCATAATTGAAGCAATTCCCTGCAGCAATGTTCCAAAATATCATGGAAAGCCTTCCCAGAAGAGTGGAGGCTGTTATAGCAGCAAAAGGGGGACTAACTCGATGTTAATGCAAATTTTCAGAATTGGAATGAGATGGTGGGCAAGCAGGTTTCCACATACTTTTGGCCATGTAGTGTATATTATTCTCATATTAAAATCCCAACTGCACGTGTTCACATCCTTTGTGTTAGCATTGGTGTCAGTAAGTGGTATCTCTATTACATAAGTGAAGCCTTTTGTGCAGTTTAACATATGAACCAGGTCTAAGATGATCACCAAAGGGTAAAACAGCACTCTTTGGGTGGCTTCTTTATATTCTGACCATATGTTATGGTTTGGGAGGCATTCCCTGGTGGTTTGCATGTGAGAGACATTGGTTAGGGTTAGTGATGTTTTGACTTTAATGTCCGTCAGCACGCAAAATGACCGTGCTTCCCCATTGTCTCGCATCGTTCACTTACATTTATTTTTTTCATTTATTTTTTCATTTATTTATACTTACATTTTCGGATGTTTTCCGATGGTTCTGTGACTTTTTTCCCCCCTGGTGTATCGGCTTCGATGTCCATCAGCGTGCAAAATTTCAGCTTTCCACGTCACCCGGAAGGTACCGATCTTTAATGTGAGTGAGTCAGTGGTTATAATGAGCTTTATGTATTAGATATATACAGCCAGGCTATGATTACACATTGTAAGCAATAATGAGCCACGCTTCTCAGGTCGCTCACCTGCATTTGTTTTTTTTTCATTTAAATGTTTTAATTTTTTTTTCATTTATTTGTATTTTCATTGACGGATGCTTTTCCGACAGTTCTGTGATTTCTCCTGGTGTATTGGCTTTGATGTCCGTCGGCACACAAAATTACCATGCTTCCCCACTGTCTTGACTTGCTCTCCTGCATTAATTTTTTTCATTTATTTATTTTCCTTCATTTATATTTTCATTTACAGAGGCTTTCCAATGGTTCTGTGCTTTTCCTCAGTGTATCGGCTTCGATGTCCGTTGAAACGTAGAATTTCAGCTTTCTGCGTCAGCCAGAACTCACCGAACTTTAACATCAGTCAGTGGTTAGAATGAGCTTTATATGTTAGATTAGTGTCTCAAAATTCAAGTTTTGTTTTTCACTGCATTGTGTTTTTTATTGTCAAGTTGATCACTGCATTGTTTGGCCATGCCTCATCCACCCAAACTATATAATACGTGCAATAATCTCTATTCTTTATACTAGTGGGGGTTACCCAGCATTGCCCAGCTGTGTTTGCTTTACCCAGCATTGAAAAGCAATGGAGTTATTGGCCTCATGTTGGTTACCTATTACTGGTGGGCTGCTGACAGCACTGCCTGACCCCACATTCCAATATGCACTGCAGTGGCCTTTGGTGGCATCAAAATGGATGTCAAGGCCAATTTTGTGATAGCTTAAAACCCTGCCCAGGTTGTGAAGTTCCAATGCCCAAAATTTGGGGTCTCTAGGTGCTACTGTTTCACCGTGAAAGGATAATGTACAAACACACAAACACTTGAAAATATGTACAGTGTAGAGATAATGTCTTCACACAAGTTATGTGCAGGAAGCAGCAATATTTCTCTGTTAGGAACTACATACATATTATGTACTTTGAGTGAGGGTTTGAGGGGGAGGGGTGTATGGGGGTTGGTTTATGGCAAAAAAAAATTTATAGACAGGGAAGAGAGGAGGATAGGGGAACATAAAATGGGTTAATTAGTTGAAGAAAGGTGGAGGGCAAGAAAGGAATTCTACCATTTTGTGCATGCAATATGTAGATCGCTTCTGACATGATTAACCCTTTTTAGAGTCATTTTGTATGTTCTGCTGGTGGCATTGGCACTCATCTTGAGAAAGAAGTGACTTGTTTTTCTGCCCTTTGTGTACCTGTATGTCTCAACGGTTGCACCTGGAATGTTCTCAGATACCACCGGCTGTTCAAACAGTAGCTTAGGGCGGGGTGGCAACTCATTCGCCAGTGTATGTACAGTGTACACATTTATAAGCATTTGTGTTGACAGAGTTCGGGATCTCAGAACATTTTGTTCTTTTTCCAATTCTAAAATGTAAGCATGTAGCATAAGTTCCAGATAAATAGTAGTATCCACATGATGTCTACATTTGGTAGTGTGGATTTTATCATTGTGCCGTATTTTTGTTATCATTGTGAAATTGCATCGTTTTTGCTTCCAAACCTATTAAAAGCTATGAGGTAACCTCAATTTATTTAGTGCATGTGGCTGGAAGTTAAGAGGCACAAGTCAACAGTGAATCATTCAACAGTGCATTTTCATAATGTGTGTGTGTGTGTGTGTGTGTGTGTGTGTGTGCGTGCGTGCGTGCGTGCGTGCGTGTGCGCGCGCGTGCACGCGCGCTCGCGCGTGTGTTTTTGGTTGCAATAAAAGGGCATTTTTTTGCTTTAGTCTGTTGTCAGTTATGACTTTCATTTAAATATTTAATATAACTCCCAAAATCCCATTCTTGTTCCCTTGCTTTTTCTTTTTTCCTACATTCTTTCCTCTTCCTTTTTTTTGGATATAGCACCTTGGATATTTTGCTTCTCAATGAAAGTGTTGAATGATTGATTGAGTGATTGATAGTTTCCTTCTGGATGGAATTTTTGTACCATCGCTTTTCATTACGTCACTTAAGAATTTTCCTTCGTCAGGCAGTTTTTCTTGTCATTGACACGGACTTAATTGCCAGGTCAGGTCAGGTATGGGAGCATTCGCTGGAACAGCACGTCACTGCGTCCACTTTCCATGGTACTCCAGAGGCCTCCGTATGGCCATCGCACAGGCAGATGCCTGGCCCATCCCCACCTCCTTGAGATGCTGATCAACCTGCTGCAACCACGAGGCACGTGGTCGGCCCATTGGCCTCCTCCAATCATGAGGCTCCCTCGCTGAGAGAATCTGATGAGCAGGATCGGCATCAGGAAAACGAGCCACATGTCCGTACAGCCGCAGCTGGCGCTCATGGACTAAAAGGGAACAAATCTCATTTGAGTCTCTCTCAGCAACTGCTCGTTTGACACAAAGTCTGACTAGCAATAGTCAAGGATATCTCGGAAGAGACCGAGTACCAAAGGAGTTAAGTCTCTGTCTCAGATCTCTAGTCAGAGTCCAATTATCACATCCGTAGAGCAAGACTGGAAGCACCAAGGACCTGCAGACTCGGACTTTCATTCTCCTGCACAGGTACCGACAGCCCACACCCCATGATTCAGTGAATCCACGACTCCCCAGTCCTGACCCAGACCTCTATTGACCTCTGGCTCACAGCCAGTGGTGACATGATTATAACTGCCAGGGTAAGTGAATCTCTCCATGACCTCAATATCCTCACCACAAACAGGTACAGATAAAATAGCAACGTCCAAATGTCAGTGAAAGCCTGGACCAAGGAAACCCAAAATCTCAGCAGCTCCAACTCCTCATTCAGCACCTTGAGGGCCCCCAAAAGGATATCCTGAGTTTCCGCAAAGATGACTGCATCATCTGTGAAATGAATGTCATATTTTGATATTCTCAAATGTTGCACCGCAGATTGATCTCTCCCCCAGAATCCAGTCCATATAAGTGCTGAAAAGTGTGGGGGCCAGAACACACCCCTGACAAACTCCAGTAACAACTGGAAATAAGTCAGAGATGGTATCACCACATCTCACAGCACTCTCAGTACCAGAGTAGAGTGCAGACATCACATTGATCCGTTTTGGTGGCACCCCATGAAGACCAAGAATCCTCCTGGGGCCTTTCCGATTCACTGAATTGAATGCTTTGCTGAGATCAACATCGGCTGCAAGCAGTCCCTGCCGAAACTCTCGTCTGCTTTCCGTGAGGACCTGAACAGCAAGGATAGTGTCAATCGTTGACGTCTTTTGTGTAAAGCCCGACTGCTCTGGGTGCTGGTGCTCAAACAGATGGTGGCGAACCCTATCAATAATTATCCGAACAAAGACCTTTCCCAACATTGTGAACAGCATCACCCCTCGGTAGTTTTTGCAGTCCTGGCGATCACCCTTCGATTTCCAGAGAGGAACAACGGCCCCTCTCCCAGTCAGTTGGGATGACGCATGTGTTCCAAATAGAGCACTGAACTGCATGCAGTGACATGAGTGCAGCATTTCCATCAGCCTTGAGAAGTTTGGCATGGATGCCACAGTTCCCAGGAGCTTTATCATGTTTCATTCTGTTCGCCGCAGCCTTTTTTCCACAAACGAAGGTGGATCATAGTTGATTGGAGTGTCAGCAATAAGGATATTAACACCTCTGACATCCAACTCAACAACTGGTGGATTAGCCTGGGATAGCCACTCAAAGTAACCAGCCCAGCTGGCCTTCATCTCAGATTCCACTGTCATGAGCCCAACACCCTCCGCTCTAACAGCAATACTCTATGCCCTCCGCTCCAAGGCCAAGGGATGGCCTTGGAGGAACGCAATCCACAATTTCCCTGTAAGCAGGACAAGAATCACTTGACCACAGGTGATGCTCTACTCCCTCACAGATTCCTCGCACATAGGCCTCCTTGTCCACCCTCAGCGCACGTGCAGTTTTACACCTCAACTCTGATCAGCTCAGCTATGCCATTAAGCCTGGCCCTGTGGCTCTCGTTAATGGTATCCAGTGTCCCTTGAGAGACAAAATTCTTCTTCGCCCTACAGTGAGTTTCAAGACATCCACCGGCAACATCAAGAATGGTGGCCTTGAAGGCATTCCACAACTTTTCAGGATTCCCCAAAACACCAAGACCCCCCAAATCCCCACTCAGCTTGTTCGCAAACTCCTCAATGACCCTCTCATCCTTGAGCTTGCCAGCATCCAGCCTCGGCTGGGATGGTACCATTCTTCTGGATTTAAGCTGCAACTTCAGAGTTGCTACCACAAGCCTGTGGTTGATATTGAGGAACTAAGCACTCCGGTAGACCTTGCTGTTTTGGATCATCCTCCACCAACCATCAACGAGCACATGGTCAATCTCCTTTGCCACACTACCAGCGTTGGAATTCCAAGTCTAGCGATGAGACTGTGGGCGCTGAAACCATGAACCAGCCACCCTAAGTCCATGACTTCCTGCAAGGTCAAGAAACTTAGTGCTATTCTGGTTCACAGTTCCAGAGCCACGGGGACTAACAAATGTCTTTATAACCATCGCTATCAGTGCCAGTCGATGCATTGAAATCCCCCATAACTAGAAGAGTATCTCTCCTGAGGCACTGATCAACTTCAGAGTCGAGCGCGGCATAGAATGTGTCCTTCATGGTGACCTCACTCACCTCAGTTGAAGCATATACAGAGACCAGGAAAACGACACCCAAGGAGTGACACATCCTTCGTCTCATAACATGCTTGTTGACCGGTGTTACCTCCATTATCATTGGAGTCAACTTATTGGACACAGCTACAGCAACTCCTTGGGCATGATAACCTCATAGCGACCAGACCAGTAGTAGGTGTGACCACCCACCATGATCTCGCTGCAATCCGGTTTCCGAACCTCAGAGAGTGCTGTAATACCGATGTCCAAACGCTTGATCTCAGATGATAACAGAGACAGTTTATCATCCCCTCTTTGGTATAGGACATTCCAGGCATCCACCCAAAGGGACCGCTTCAGGTTAATCCAAGGAGATCACCGTCTGCTAGATGGCACCTCAGCACCACTCTGCCACACACCATCGTAATCTGACCCACAAAAATTTCCCCTTGCTTTTCCTCCTATCATCAAGGAATGGGGGTCCCAAAGAATTTGCCCCAATCCCGTCATTCAGTGAGCTGCCCTGTGAAGGGCAGCAGCACAGAACTTCCTCTCACAGAGTGGATTTTCAGTTTTCTTTGCGTTCGTGGGTTTTGTGGAATTAAGTTATTTCCAGTGGCCGGAGTGCAAATCCTGCCATCATCCTCCTTAGAAAAGTAACCCATTTGCAGGAGGACATCCACAGACACAGTCGGGCACTACATAAGGATGGCCGTTGGCTCACAAGGAACTCCTCCACCCTTTGACAGGTTTTGTTTGTAATCCTGCTGAGTGTGCATATCCATAAACCCCCCTTTCTAGGAAACCTGGTGTGGGAGATAGTTTAATAGCCGACAACCCGGCCATGAAACAGGTGAGTACAGGTTTACATGGCACCTGTCGCAAGTCACAGATCTAGTTTGGCCTGACCTGACAATAATTTAGGGTGTTCTGGGGAGATCCCTTCCCACAGGTTCTTCATAACAAGCTTCAGGTGCCTTTCAATGTATAACGTTGTAGGACGTGGAATCTTGAAAGTGAAAGTTAAATCTCCTGGTGTTTTTTTTTTTTTTTTACAATATAAAGAGCTACTTTCTATAATGTGAATGTCTTCTTATTTCTTAAACTGCCACCATGATCCCCACGTTCTTTTGGGGTTGGTGGGGGGAGATTTTTCACAAAAAGCTTTCATGAACCAGCTGGCAAGCCTGACGGTTACAGCAGGAATCTGTAATTTGTTCATGGTGCCGGCGATAGCTTGCCTGCTCTTCATGAAGGACACTGGGATCTTTAATGTCGATCAACAAATGCTGGCAGAAGGGATTCCTGTTTAACGTCTATCTGAAGAACACACATCTGAGGAATGGCACGTACACGCGTTGATGAATCACTCAGCCTGTGAAACACTGGAATGACAGTTTATAGCTGGGTCGAGATTCTAACCCAGGCTCGACAGCTTAAAGGTTAGTGTGCATACGTCTCGGCCATCCTGCCAACCATATAAATTCACACAACTATCAAAGTTGTGTTTATTATAGGAAACTAGCAAAAGTACCCCTCCTCAGTGACGGGAAAAGTTAGCCATGGTGGTGGTGAGAATAACCACAGAAGATGACAGTCAGGCATTTGTCCGGGGGAATTCAATCCATCCTGTAGCACTCAACTTCACCAGAGGTGGTGCTATTCAAATCAACCGCAACAGCGAGGAAGTATACCCCATCATTTTCCCCAGGGAGTTTATAATTTAGGGCTGAAGGAGCCGCTAACCCCGCTTAAACTTGGCAGGTGGAAACTTTAACCTCTGTGACAAATTTGGTCCAAATCCATGCAGAGGTGTAGGAGTGTATATGTAACACACAGACAGACATATCGACATTTATAGTTATAGATAATTAAATCGATCTTCATCAATACTTGTTTGGTGAGAGTTTGTGAAGCCTGTGTTTTTAGATTTTTCGTAATTAATCCATTTGCATTTCAGTCTTCTCTGCCTCACGACTGTAGGGGTAACTTACAGAGTGGATTGTCTTGGTATGTATGCACCATTGCTGGCCTGACCAACACCTGACTTTTGGGAGACTCAACATGACCTTGAAGGTTTAACCATTACACCAGCGACTTTGATCACAATACAGAAACCTGACATGACAAAGGTCCTGTCTGGTAATCTGTCTAGCCATGAAAGTTAACCTGAACATACCAGTCTGCGACTGATCATTAACCTGGAATTACCGGTCTGCGACACGAGATTATTATCCTGACAATTGAGACAGAATGCTGGGCTATTATACAAACTGCATCTCACTGTTAACTCCTCAAGCCAGTTAATTTGGCTGTTAAATTGTCAGACCATAAAGCTTAACCACATCACTGTATTTACTTATGCTCCATTTATACTAGCACTTAGTAAAGCTTCGAAACCCGTTTCAGCCCATTTCGTGCACCTGCATCACCATGAGTAAAACCAGATCCAGTGTAAAATGTTATCCTAGTATAAATAAATGGATAAGTGTCATCACACTAAAACTGGTTGAAAATAGAGCTAATTGTCGTCTCTGTGGCATTATGGGATGTGCAATACAAATCATTTTCAAATTCAAAATCATCATTTTAAATGCCTGTGTCGAAGTGGCGACCTCATCATGCACGATTGTAACCAGAACCAAGATACTGCTTCTGCAGCACCAACGCTCGATGATGATGATGATTACTTGCTGGAAGTTTAACATCCAATTTGGGGGGTGGGGGGGGAAGAGAATACACTATATTTGAAGCACGAAAATAATTGCTCTTGATGGGTAGCATCTCACAGTACTGTAATGTTCATTTTTAGAAGCAACCTTAACCCCATAATAACATCTAAATGAGAGACATGAAGTAATGTATATTACACACACACACACACACACACACACACACACACACACACACACACACACACACACACACACACACACACACACACACACACACACACACACACACACACACACACACACACACACACACACTGAAGATGCCCTATGCATGCGGTTCAGTGTGGAACGTTAAAAGTAGGTGACTTGTCACCAGTTTGAACACGGTTCATTTAACTCATGTTCGAACTGCTGGGGTAAATGGAGTGCCGTTTGTCCACCGAGATGAGATCGTTCATCTGCTCAGATCACAGCTAAGATGACACTGAGCTTTCAATCAGAAAAGCCACAAACGACTCTAACAATTAAAATGTGCGGTGTTTACAATAGATTTCTTTCACCAATCTTGGCTCTTTACTTGCTCCTGGGACTTGTGACATTTCAGGCTTGTGACAATGAAGGGTGAGTTTACAAAGGAAGATAGTAACCACAAACTAAAACAAAAGCCAAGTGATTCCATACCGCTTGTTTACATTGACCTTTGCTTCTTCTTCTTCATTTTTGTCTTATTCTTCTTCTTCTTATTCTTATTCTTATTCTTATTCTTATTCTTATTCTTCTTCTTCTTATTCGTATTATTCGTATTATTCGTATTCTTATTATTATTCTTATTATTATTCGTATTCTTCTTCTTCGATTAACCTTGTTTTGAATCCCATGTTATGTGTACATTAATCAAGTTTAACAGCTCTTGAGTCATGCATGAGAGACTTTAACATTTAGTATGGGACCCCTTCGTTGTTGCGAGACCAGGGATCATGTGTCAAACATTCCTGGCCATCACAACGTAGTATCACCACGTAGATCCTAACGAAAAAGATGTCTGCCCATGGTCCATACAAGCAGGACTTGTGCTTTTTTGTATTTAAAATAAATGAACAAACTATTTACTGCATAATATAATAAACAAAACATGGCTTTGGTGTTGTGAACGTTTTTTTCTTTGAACGTTTACTACACAGCACTCAGCAATTATGCATGTGTGTTTGTTAGAAATAACAATGCAATGTATCCCAACTTGTGAAAGCCTGGATTGCTTTTCTGTATAAAGAGCTTATGAAAATTCACAACTGTGATTAGCTTCAGGGTAAGGTTGTTGCAAGTTGCTGCTTGTTTTGTGGGTGTGCCCCGACCCCCCAAAAAACCACTGCTGAGAGTCTGGAATGCTGTGTATTCAACCTTTGGGTTATTGACCTCTGTATCTTCTTTGCCCCCAACCCGCTGATGTTAATTCAGGGATTTTATTGGCTCTGGAAAGTGAAAATGTATGGCAATCTGTTAGTGGCTAGTTGTGTTGTGTGTTGCTTGGTATTTCTTGGCAAAAGTTGGAGAAATCTCAAAAGGACTTGCAGCGAGATTTTTGACTTGAATCAAGAGATATGCTCATCACTGGGGTATATGTTGTTTGGAACACTTTTACTGCTGGATTTGTAGCTTCCTTGTATGAAGAATATTGTCTCTTTTTCAATTACACAGTGATTGTAAGGCCATCTGTGTGCTCGCAGTGAAACCTCAACATCTACATGACCACTCCTCCCTGTTTCCCAACTCGAGCTGCATTTTCTCCTCGATCTGTGGGGTTTTTTTTTTCCTTCCCCAACCACTACTGCTCTGCCCACCCATCCATCGGGGGGGGGCGTTCCCAAGAAATCCAGTTGGTTAGTTGAATGTGACACCACCCCTTATTCTCTTTTCAGTCCAGCCTGTTGGAAGCAAGGTGTGCCAGACCTGCCAGTAGATTGCAGCATCACACTGCACTGTCTATTTGGGGTGATCAGGAAAGATCTGCAGGATAAGTGTCTGCAAAGGGAAGTGGCAGCTATCCATGGGAGGATGAGAGCCGGTGGCTGTTTCTTTATGTGGTCTTAAAGTGATTGAAGAAACAAAGCAGGTTCCTTTTGGTCTGTGGAGGGCAGGTCGCATCAATCCTTCTTCATTCGGGTCTTTTTTGTGCTGAGTGTTGCCTTTCGGTCACCCGTCGAGAGGACTATAGCCAGACAGAGATCTTATGATGGCTGACGAGGATTCCTACTCCACACGCTCAACCTCCTCACATGGAACACCGTCTCCAAGCCACAACCATG
Source organism: Eptatretus burgeri (assembly GCF_056783735.1). Lineage (NCBI taxonomy): Eukaryota > Metazoa > Chordata > Myxini > Myxiniformes > Myxinidae > Eptatretus > Eptatretus burgeri. Next base: position 65,025,371 of record NC_140975.1, on the reverse strand, counting down.
CTTTACAACAATACATTTACTCACAACTTGATGGCAGGTTCAAACAACTTCAAGGTAAGAAGGTCTCAAACAGCTGATTGGAGCATTAGTCCTTTGTCAGAACAAGTTCTTATTCTGTAACTTTCCTGCGTGTATTTACTTTTTTGCTTGAAAAGCTTTAGCTACTTGAACAGGCGCACAGTGTACTTCAATTCCCAGGTGTGCTATCGCTGGTTATTTGTATTCGTGTTGAACATTGCATTTGATAGCAACATTAAGGTGCTTTTTTGTCGCAGGTCGACAAGAGCTACAACATTGTTTTCCTTCTTTTTGGTCTAAATGTATGCCGTCTGCCCATCTCTTCAGTCACATGAAACCATGTTGACAGTTTGTGCCCTATTTCCAACGCCAAACTTTCTTACTTCCCTTCGTTATGCCTATGCACACTGCTAACTCGCTTTAAGCCAAAAAGGGAGAACCATCGGCTCCATCAGAAACTCTCTTGACACGCATGTACTTTTGAAATGAATGATACGCGTGCATGCTCACGGGTGAAAGGAAGGCACGCCGCGACAGGACGGAGGATCCAGTTACCTCTGCATGGTATCCGTTTAAAACATTTCTTTCACAATGAAAGATTGTTTTTAAATGTTTTCCACCGCCATTGGCACATTGCTATCAATTATGACCATACATTGGCATTTCACCCAGAAATTTCACTATAACCTACTTTGCTGTTTCACTCGGAGATGAAGTGTAAAGCCGTCGAGTGATTTCCATGAAAACCCTTGTGTAGTGCAGAACTGTATGAATGTGTGTAATGTAATCCTATCTGGCACATAGTTTCTGTTGAACATGTCGCCATTTTCAAATGGCAGGTTGATAGTTTGCACTTTGGGAGTTTTGTGAAAGTGGATATTCTAAACGTCAGTTGGTGTAATCAGAAATTTATAAACGTTCATTAACTGACATTTTTGTGTTGCATGACCTTTTAAAAAAAATTCACATCTCTAAGTTTTGAACATAGATGAATTCTTTCATTGGAGAAATTTCACAGCTGAGATGCCAAATTAGTTCCTGCAATTGCAGAATACTGTGTCAGAGGTTACGAAGTATCCGACGAATGGAGCTGCGGCTTTTCTATTTATTCATTGATTTAATTAATTTGTATTTCCTTGGGTGTTGAAAGCTGTGACTTTTTTCTTTGCCATCCACATTCAATTTCACAACTGTAGATTTACTCTTCTTCCATCTGGTAGTCTCTCCCATCCTTCCTTCCTTCTGCCCTTGCTTGGAGTTTGCCTCGTTATGATTTCACGTGTTTTTTTTTGTAATTACCAAGCTTTGTGAAGCCATTTCAATGCTTGCCATTTACTTCAGCCGTCGCGTCTCGCCGGAGAGTGCTCGTTTGTTTATTTGGTCTGTATTTGTGCCTTTCAATTGACAGTTTTCTTGAGTGAACACAAACACTAAAATGGACTGTTTCATTAAGGTGCTGAATTGGACAAGGTGCCTTATCACGTTGGCGTCGAGGTGGTTTGTACCCAGAGCTTGAGGTTACCAAAGTGAGAAATAATGTGCTATTAATGGCAAGACTAAATGCTGTTACTGTTTTTCTCTTCTTTTTTTTCCATGTGGTTTTTGACCACCAAATTAGTCACTATTGCAACCAACGTTACGTTCTCTACAATGTCGTGAATACAGTGAAGTCTTACCTTCCCCGAGCAATGATGTATGTATGCTTTTAGAAACGCATATCGCAGATGTAGTTGTAGCTCTTTGTTGGTGTAGTTGTAATGGTCTACAGTCGAACCTCACAAATGAAGGTGAAAGAGGATGATAGATTGACAAATCATCTTGAGGTTACACCTGGAGAAAAGAGTGCAGGGCCTCCTTTTGAAGAACTGTAAGAGGATTTTTGGCTGTGTACTGTGATCAGGTTTCACAGAAGCATTAATTTGACTGGATGTGTAAAAACTTTAATTCACGGGGAATCTTCTGGCTGCCGTATTAGCTGGTTCTCTCAGAATGCTTAACATTCAGCATTAAAAAGGATGGAGCACGGACAATCCCCATAGGTTGGCATCTACAGGGAGGAGGTACTTCCTCGCTGAGTGTGGTGAGAAAGGCGGTGCCATTGTCGTGGCATCGCTGGTACCCAGAGTGCCCAGGAAGTGATGGCATTCCTTCCCCCACCCCTCCTAAGTTCATTGGCTGGGTTTGTCTTTTTTTTTTTTTTTTTTTTTTTTTTTTTTTTTTTTTGTATACCTTGGTCGAGGCTCGTATGAGAGCTAACACACAACTCACAGCAAGGAGGCATGAGACAAGAGGGGCGGGAGTGGAAGGGACAAAACATTGGGGAACAGACACAGGTGAACTGTGGAAGGGAGAGGGATGGGGATGGGACGGGGAACATGGCGAGGGGAAGATGGACATTAAAGGGACTTTCAGGAAGGAAAGCAGGAGAATTGAAGGAAGTGGGCTTGGGTGGATTATCGGGGGTAGAAAAGATCGAGGATTTGGATGGGGGAAGATAAGAGGTGGTGGTGAACAGCTGTTTTGAAAGCCTGTCGTGTCTACCAGTCGTGTGCTGTATCTCGTGTATTTGTCAGTATGTCCATGTGTATGAGATGTGAATGTGGCAGCTCCACTATGAACCTTTAGGTACTGCAGAAATAATAATAATTTAACCTTTATACATTCCCTTGATTTTGACTTCCAGGGTATTCTTCTATCATTTGTAATGAAGTTAAAACAGAGTATTGCATGAACACATCTCGTTGAGTGATGATATGGAGTCATCACTTGATAGACATCTCGGCGTTTGTTCGCTTGGATGAATGGCATGTCCTGACACAACATCGATTTGAGTCTGAGCAAGTCGACCTTTTTTTTTTTTAACTGAAGGATTTTTTTTTTCAGGTTGGAATTCATGAGACAATATGTGGGTGATCTTTACATTTGATTGCTTTGTTGGCCTTGTGATAAACCCATAAACCTACGTATCATGATGTAGACCCGACATTCCAGAGTAATATTCGAACCGCTCCACTTAGATCGTGGCACCATGCTATGTCGTCATCAGTCTAACTCTAACCGACCTGTCTGTCTCTCTTTGTCAGTCATTCCAGTGGAAATCACAATGGCATGCCTGACCATGGTTTTGACTTGTACCGTGTTATCGTTGTCGTGAGGCGTTGAGGGTGTGAATAACTCTTGGACATTCTTTCAGTGTTTCACCCAAAAATGTCATCTTAATTTATTTATTTTTTAGTGTGTGGTATTTGGACATTTCAGGAAGAGAAAGTGAATCACTGCACTCCACTTCAAGTTTCGCTTGCCACACATGTTGCATTGCTATCTATTCCACATCTATCCTTACACCATGCATTTGTATACATGTCAGAACAGATCGATAGTATTCACATTGTCAGAACACGTAATGGTGGATCACTTTCTTCTGTTGCTTGTTTCATATTCTCGATTCCGTCATTCTGAATGTTTCACCCTGTTTGGGCAGAAACTTGCACTTTTAAAGTCGAGGTTCGAGTTGATCAGACCTTTTATCAATATCTGCTGCAGAAACGGCTCGAGCTGCATTTGGGTCTGGGTCAGGCCTTGCTTGCCTTTTGTCTCTCTGCTCATGCTGGATACTCCATTACTGATTATTTTATTTACTTCATTTTATGTGCTGCACAGCTTGGATGTAAGTCACTAATTTGGAACCACTACAAGTCGAGGAGAAGTGTTAAAGCATCCATTATATAATGTTTCATGTTCCAGATGTCTTGATGTCAACAAGTTATTTACTCATTGCATGTTTATTGGTGCAGTGGACGGAAACGATTGGTTAATGATCCACTGACTTGTGTTTGAGGTTCAGTTCAATTACTTGTGTTTGAATTGATTGCAGGTTCAGGGTTGCAGACTGTATTGCCGTGTGCGATTTAATCTGTTTTTTAAACATTGTTTTTTAAGCAATCTGCACAAAACCAAATCCTGTCAGGTGTAAGTGGATTTATAAACGACAAAAGTGAATTTTCTGAAGTAGAACCTGTTTGACTGTATGTTTATTTATTTGTTGTTGTTTTTTTACTCACAAGAAACACCCGCTCCTTTCAGGAGCAGCGTGGGGTAAAGTTGGGGAAAATATATTTTATGCCGTGGCTAATATTCCCTCCTGTCTGCAGCAGGATTCAGTAAACCACTTGCACTGTAGCACATATACAGGTGAAAATCGTAAGTCGCTCCCCCCCTTCGTAGGAGGGGGTGGGGTTTGTGCCCATGGCCTGAACCCAGGTAATACCAACACGTATGCAAAATTTGGTGGTGATCAGACCAGCCCTGTTTTTTTTCTGTGATTTTCAGACGGGCGCACACACACACACACACACACACACACACACACACACACACACACACACACACACACACACACACACACACACACACACACACACACACACACACACACACACACACACACACACACACACACACACATACAGTGCCTTATCTCTATTATAATACCAAGCTTGCACACTAAAAACTCGGCTTGCCATCACACGATCCCTATGAAATTGCTGTGGCACTTAGCGGACATGCCGACAATGTTTGGGAAATCTTGGCGTTCCATAGTACCACTTGCATTTTGCACAATGCGTATTTTTGTCATTCCCCAAATACGGTCTGTCATCTGCTACCAGCTATGTTGTACTGCTATCCCATGCATGTGCACGGGTATCGCTAGTTTAATATAGTAGGACACGTGCACACATCCTGTGTATAGGTACATTGGAATACGTCTCCAGGCATATTGCCAAGTGTGCTGCAGTTTTGTGCTGATGCTATTAATGATCATCTTCGATGCAGTTGTTAAAGAATGTGTAATGCAGGTGGAGCTCAAACAATTGAGTTTCATGTTACATTGATGTCGTTTCCTTTGCTCAATGGAGTAACATAGGGACATCGACCTGTCCTGTCGGAGCTCTTTGAAATACTGTCGCAACAATGAGCCGAAGCTGAGTTAGAAGCCATGCGTACTGAGATAATCTAGTCAATAAAATCTCTGTGTACATTCGTACATTTTGCAAAACCTCAAAACATTCCATGTGGGAACAGTGGATGAGCTCACTCTGCTTGATCCATTCCACCCTGCTGAACCAGTTATGAGAATATGGGGTGTGAGCTGATGAGAATCTCATGCTGTTGACCCATCTTCCACTTTTGTAAAATGCTATCAGACCTTTGTATGTTCTATAATGGTGGTCTTTGCCTTGTGGTTACAGCAGAAGAATGCAAGCCTTGAGTTCCAGCTTTGAATCTTATTTAATCCTCTGTAATGCCTAAAAAGGTACACAATTCAAAAAAATATAATCCAACACAACATTCGAAAGATTCTTCACTGGAAGGTCTTTACAAGTCACTTGTCGTTTCATTTACTTGTTTAAAAGTGTTTCACGTCGCATTGTTGCTGCTCACTGGCTCTCTCTGACCCCGGTGAAATTTGCTTTCTGACGCTCTGACGGCTTCCTCCTGGTGGAATGTGCATTGCTGGCACAAACACTGATCTTCGAAAAGCCCCCTTAAGCACACAGGCTCAAGGAAATTGCTGGGGAGCATTGATTTCACTCCAACCCACAGATTGTTGAACTTTGTTACAGTATTTAGATTGCCTTTTGTTCACAGTGTTGTGCTTTTTGCTCGATGTTATTATTATCAACTCATGGTTTGACCTCAGGCAAGCCAACAAATTTATTTGTTTATTCAGCCATATTTTGCCCTCTAAAAGTACATTTTCCTCACACTCACGTGGACCGTTCACTCAAAAATGATGCACAAAAGGGCCACGGAGTCAAACTTTTCCTTTCGCTAAACTTCTTCTCTTGACGAGGTGTGAAGTTCTCTCATTGCAAAAGGCAATGCTGCTTGGTGGGAAATACTCTGGGCTTCCTTACACAAACTTGTTTGGCCTTATTTACGAGAACGAGATACGTAATGATGGCACCACTTAGATATTTAATAGTCTATCTTCTAACCTTTCTCTCATTTTCTCTCACTCTGTGGCAAAGTAAACCATTTGATGCCAATGCAGTTGTTGATAAGATAATTTTGGTAAATTATTTAGGAATGTAATAATATAATTCTTAGAAAATTGGCAAAGTTGAAAAATTGTGCAAATGTTATTTGTGTGAGAGTAACATGAGACCTTGTGAAGGTGATTGTCCATCTGCGTTGATGGGTAGTTCGAACAATATAACGTTTTTTAAAATCAATCCAGAGATGACAAAACTCTGCTTACCTCCATGGGAAGCAAAATAAAGCTGCTGTTTCGGGCATTAGCACCGTTCTTGCTCACAGAAGAGCTAACGCCCAAAATGTCAGCTTAACTTTTCTTCCCATGGAGGGAGGCATACTTTTATTTTATTTTTATATACAAAGTGGAGGCTCATGGAAGAGCTAGAATATAGAATGAAAATGAATTTAACAGTACAAAAGGCAAAGTAGGAAGAGAGGGCAGAGGGGACACATGAATGGCAGGGTTAAGGATCAAAATAGAGGGAGACTTGGACAAATAAGGGATGTGTGGAAGAATGATAGCAAGGGGAGGATGCAGAAAGTAAGCAAGATGGATACAGCCGTAAACCCAGGAACAAAAAAACTGGAAACTTGGAAATAAAACTTGGGGAGGGTTAACGAGGGTAGAAAATTTTAGATGGAGGATGATCTGAAATGGTCGTGAACAGCTGTCTTGAAAACCTGGAGGGGATAATGAAATTGAAAAGAATGTGGAAGTTGGTTCCATGGGTGGGGAAAATGGAGCAGCAAATAAATGTAGCTGAGCATTGTTTCTGGATTTTGGAAGTTTCACGAGAAGGGTGTTCATGGTGGACTGAATGTGCCCCTTCAGAAATGTGGGAGTTGGGGGAGGCGTGTCACAACACAGAAAGAGCAGAGGGTGCAAGATTAGAAAGGAGGTTCCAGAAGAAAAATTGACCACTGACCTATCTGTGATGTGAAAGAGATAGGCCCATAGACTAGACTTCATTACAGGAGATACCAATGATCTTTGAAGGTCTTGGTTTCCACAATGTCAAGCTGAGCAAGACGTGAGGCAGCAGCACTCTCCCAGAGTGCAGAACAGTCCTCTGTAATGCTGTGCATGAATACCTTTTAGGTGGACAAGAGTTCAGGTGTGCCAAGGAAGGACTTTCCACAATAGGAGGAGGGGCAGGATGGGTTGCCCAGTTGGTGACTGGCTTTGGAAGACAACTTATATGTGTGGTTTGCCCAATAAAGATCATGGCTGATAACGAGGCCCCAAAAGTTTGGGTGACTAAACTCTCAAGAGGATTGTTAGAAAGTAGATAGGAGGGTTTGCCAGATAAGATGGTCCTTTGTGGGAGATCATATATATTGTTACGAATTTGGGAATTAGATTGCACACAACATTCAAGTTCCTTTAGTCAGTTATGTCGATAAGTGCTTGTTCCCTAGATAGTTCACCTTCCATTGTTTAATGGGCAGAAATCAGTTAAGTGCTTTGTGTGCTGTAAATGATTGCATTGCATTTCGTATAGTCGGTATAGTTCTGCTCTTACGTGCTTCCCTAGTTCCCCATTATTATTAATAAAAACCCCAATTGTTAAATGTTTTCAGCTCATCGCGTCGATTCTTTCATTGACAGCATTTCGTGTGTTGGTAGTTAGAAAGCCGTTGGTTTGCCGTAAAAAGGGGACATTCGGACCGACGGTTCTCGGTGATTAAGCCGCTCGGAATCGTGCACGGGACAGGCTCACTTAAGCGGCTTGTTTCGTACGAGTTCCCTCGAGGGTGGAATACCCTGGTAGTTGGATCACGTGGGTATTTAGGTAAATTGAAGATTGGCAATCGACCCTACCCCACGTGCTCTGCCCATTGGCGTATTTCGGTTCTTGCACAAGGACCTGTCAGCCTCGGAGTTATCCGGGCGGCGATCTATATTCCGGGCGATCGGTCAGGCCAACTCGACTTGCGGCTCCGTCAGAGCAGTCGGCCCGCGGCCGACCCCCGGGACCGTAACAATATATATATATATACATATATATATATATATATATATATATATATATATATATATATATATACATATATATATATATATATATATACATATATATATATATATATATATATATATACATATATATATATATATACATATATATATATATATATATATATATATATATATATATATATATATATATATATATATATATATATATATATATATATATATATATATATATATATATATATATATATATATATATATATATATATATATATATATATATATATATATGTATGTAATAATATATAGCCTGGTGTGTTGGCACAGACGTTAGGGCAGCGTCTTGGGATCCAAAAGGTCCTGAGTTCAAACCCCGTTGGGCCACTGAATTAATACACCAGGGGGTTGACTCAGCCTGTCATTCTTCCGAGGTTGGCGAAATGAGTACCAGTGTACTGGGCCGGTGTGTACCCCGGTTAAAATAGGTGTACCATATCCCTGTGTTGTAAGAGGCGACCAGGGTTGCGACAGGAAGGGCATCCGGCGTAAAATATGTGCCAAATCACGATGCGGATCATACGGATGATCCGCTGTGGCGACCCCAAACGGGAGCAGCCGAAAGAAGAAGAAGAAGAAGAAGAAGATATGTAATAATATATATATATATATATATATATATATATATATATTTTTTGCATGCTTGAAATTTCACGACGTATGCCAGCGTATGACTCACACGTTCCGCTACGCTGGCCACAAGTTGTATGCACGGTCTGCGATCGTTGACAGACGTCAACACATGCTACTTGTTAGTTAATCGAGACATGCCGAGGTAATGTTTACCGTACCCGAAACATTTCTAACCTATGATTAACGTGTTGTTGGCACGTTACGCGATCGTTGCCACACATCGACAGACGTTACTTTTAAGTTACTCATAGGCTGAAAGACGTCGGTATAATGGATCGTCCTTGCGTCAGCGTCCACGGCCACGGCCAGGACACTTATTTGCAGCATTCTTCAAACTTTTCTTCGGCATGACGAGGAGTTCACACTTCGATGTCTAGCTTGGCTATGATTCCAATTGTCCATCGGCAGCATCTATTTAAAGTAGTTGAGTTTGAGCGTTTTAACACGTTCAGAAGAAATGCTTAAAATTTCCAAGCCCCAGCGTCAAAAACAAAGGCGAGTGACAGCAATTTAAATCGTTCATTGTAAAAATGAAAATAGCTGGGTGGTACCGTTTAAAAGTCGTTGAGTGTAAAAAAAATCCAATTGTTGAGCGCAAGCGTCTACTTTCAATAGTGGGGTTTGAGCGATTTAGCACGTTCAATAGAAACGATTAAAATTTCCGAGCGCCAGCGTCAAAAAACAAAGGCGAGTGACAGCAATTTAAAGTGACAGAACGCCGGCTTCACGATAATTATTCGTTGGTATATCATATCTATAAGTAATCAAAGCGCTCTATGCACATTATATTATTAGTTCATTGTGCATTTGTCCAACCCGTTATGAATAGACCTAAATCGTAAAAAACAAGCTATAGCTCATTATTGAAAAAGCCCCATAAAAAATTAGCCGCGAAGAACTTCGAACAATGGTGAAAAGATGTCTCCTACCCGTGGACACGCGGACGCAAGGACGATCCATCATAACCCACACCCTCCCCCTCACACTCACCTACTACTGCCAACATGAACAAACTACTACTAATACTAATACTAATACTGATACTGATACTGCTGACATGGACATCGACTCAAAAAGGACTCGAAAACACTGTTGGGTTCCCCTTTTATGAGCAGCATTTTTATATACCAATTCCCAAAACCGCTGGGAACACATCTTTATATGGCAGTTGAAGTTAGAAACACGTTCATTTATTTTTTTTGTCGACCGGAAGACGTCATTGGAATACGTCTACATATGTCGATGTGTGTTGGGACTACGTAAAGAATTGGTTCAAAGCACGTCAAACATAAGTTAGAAATAAGTTTCGCGTTAAAAAGACATTACCGCGAGGTGTTTCGACTTATGAGTAGCTTATAAGTAGCCTTTGTGGATGTGTGTAAGCGTCCACATATCGTGTGTAAAACTTATCCCCATCGCATGCGGAACGTGTGTCATACGCCGACAGTCAGGTCGTAAAATTTTGAACATGTTTAAAATTTCTTGACGTACTCTACTTACTACGACGTATGATAGCGTACTTTAGCGTTCTACTCACGTATACCAAACTTACTCATACCGTATTTGACGTGCCCCAACGTTTTAGACACATTTTTCTTAGGTCGGCATACGCTGGCAAGATCGCCAAGGTGTGACCGCGATGTTGACACTTCCATTTCTACGGCAGTTATGATTCGAATCGTTGTGCATCAGCCTTTTAATAGGCTACGTCACGACATCGTCGGCGATGCGTGCAACGCGCTATGCCTATCGTTGGGCATCGGTTGTTGGGCAGTTAGACTATCGTTGGGCATCGGTTGTGTAGGCCGACAACAGGTTCAGCATTCGTTGGTATAAGTTATCTATAACACAACGAAACGTTCTGTGTCCGTCACCAATGCGTTATACATAAGACCAAGTCGCTATGAATACGTCCGAATCTTTAAAAAACAAACATCAAAAGTTCAACGTAAGCCAGCGTTTTACATACATTTTAATACGTTGCCATCGCTGGCTAAAACGTCAAGGTGTGACCGGGCCTTAAGGATGAGGGCTATAATGGAGAGGGTGTTGTCAGCAACGACATAAAGAAGATTTTCCACAGAGTCAGAGAGATCATTCAGGAACATCAGGAATAGGACTGGGCCTAGAACCCTGCCTTGGCCACTCCAGCCTTGACAGGGAGAGGAGATGAAAGGGTTCCGTTCTTAGCCAAACGTTGTCCATGAGAGTGGAGGAAGTCAGTAATCCAAGAGTCGAGTTGGCCTTTGATTTCATCGGCAGACAGTTTGAGGAACAAGGAAGGATGTAAAACTGCATCAAAAGCTCAAGCGATGTCCAGAGAGATGGCCCTGATCTCACGTCTGATATTGAAGGCCTCCACCATTGTTGGGAGAGTAAAAGCAGCATGTCCCAGGTGGAGTGACCAGGTCAGAATATGAATTGATGGTCTGAGATGAGGCTGTTGGAGAAAAGGAATGATTTCACGTCAACTACGATAATTGATTCCATGGCATTGTTGATGATTGGAAGTTCAGGAAGCCAATTTGCTGTGGTTAAGGGGATCCGTTTTTGCACCTTTTTATGTTATGCTGTGATGTTGGCTGATGTCCAATTTCACAAGTCGATATCAGAGACCACCAGAGCTGGATGTAAGTTTAACAGCCCTTGGGACATTCGAGTAGTGGAGGCCCTCCCCCCCCCTCCAATCATTACCAACCTTGAAATGTAGTAGAAAAAGCAAAAAATTAACAAGGAGCAAGACTGTCTCGATATATAAACATTTCATTACAACGCTTTTTTTATTAAAATTGAAGATAAGTTATAAGTACAAATATTCTAAACTTGAAGGGCACTCAGTAGAGCGTGTACCTCCACCAAGGCACCAACCTGATTAGTTTACATTTTGTATCCCACTGATAGGCTGGATCTGGATTCGGACCTAAACTAAAATTTAAATCGGCTTGTTCTTCTCACCAAACCAACTCATCCACCAAGTTTCGTCCAAATCTGTTCATAACATTTTCAGATATCGTGCTATGTATCGTTCCTATCATTTAAAGCCCTATCATCTCAATGGTGAAAAATCACTTAACAATTCTTGGATCCGGATTCCGATCTTCACCAAAATCGAAACAATTCTTCCTTGTACATCCCCAACCTGCCCACCAAGTTTTGTCCGAATAAGTCCACAACTTTATGAAATATCCTGTTATATGTTGGTTTCACCCGATTACTCAATGGTGAAGAGTCACTGAAAAAAATTATCGGATCTGGATCTGGATTCAGATCTTCACCAAAATCGAAGCAATTCTTTCTTTTTACAACACCCCCAATCTGCCCACGAAGTTTCGTCCGAATCTGTCGACAACTTTTTAAGATATCGTACTATATATCATTTTAGCCCCATCACTCAATGGTGAAAAATCACTTCAAAAAATTCTCAGATCTGGTCTGGACTCGGATCTGAACCAAAATGTAACCATTTTGGCCTTATCATTTACCCAAGCTCTCCACCAAATTTCGTCCAACTCCGTCTACAACATTTTGAGATATTTTGTTCACAAACAAACAGACGGGTGAAAACAACCTCCGTCCATCTTCGGTTGGTGGAGGTAATTATCAGTTAGAGCTGAATAATGTGATGTCGAATTGATAAAGTGATTTGTGTTTTTTGTCGGCCCCCTGGAGTTTGGATCCTGGACAAATGTCCCATTGGTCCTTCCCTAAATCCGGCCCTAGAAACCACTCCTGGAGTCTAAAGAAAAAACAAACAAACTGAAATATGCGAAGCACGAATAGTGGAGTCCTGCAGTGTGTGTGTGTGTGTGTGTGTGTGTGTGTGTGTGTGTGTGTGTGTGTGTGTGTGTGTGTGTGTGTGTGTGTGTGTGTGTGTGTGTGTGTGTGTGTATATATATATATATATATATATATATATATATATATATATATATATATATATATATATATATATATATATAATATATTATACCGGCAAAAGTATTCATCCCCTGCAAAGGTTTTACATTTTGATGCTACCTGAGCTTATTTCATGATGCTTTCAAATCAAATTTAACATAGAGAGTCTTCCGAAACGACTCCAATGTGATAAAGCTAAAAAAAATGCAGATAAATTGTGAATAAGTTGGATTAACAGAGAAAATCTGATGATTCTCAGTTGCATAAGTATCCCACCCTTTGCCGAATGAACCCAAAATCACTTCAGGAGCAAATTATATGTTTGAAAGGTTACAAAATAAGTAATGCGTTTCACCTGTATGTAATCAGTGGTTTCACGTAAAAAATATGCGCCTCTACTTATCTAAGGAGTTTTTAAGGTGCATCTCACTTGGTCAACCAAGGCAAACATGAAGACCAAGGAGTTTTCCAAAGAAGTCAGACATTAAGTGGTGGAGAAGCACTGTTCTGGAGAGGGTATGAGAAGATTTCAGTCACTCATTATTTCTTTGAATACTGTGAAATCCATAATTAAGAAGTATTATACCACTCAGACTCAACCCAGATCAGGTTGCCCATCCAAATTCAGCAGCCGAGCAAGCAGGTACCTGGTTCGGGATGTCACTGTAAATCTTTTGAAAGATCTGCTTTCAAAAAAAAGTTTGCTTTGAAACTGACTTTGAAAGATCTGCAAGGCTCTATTTGCGTGATGGGAGTCAGTGTTCATCAATCAACAATATCCCGTTCCCTTCACAATACTGGCCTCTCTGGATAGGTGGCAAGAAGACACCATTACTGAAAAAGATGCACCTAAAAGCTCACATGGAGTTTGTGAAAAAGCATCTTATTGATACTGCAGGCATGTGGAGGAACGTTTTATGGACAGACAAGACAAAAATTGAACTTTTTGGTCTAAATCCAAAGTGTTACGTCTAATGTGTGTGTGTGTGTGCGTATATATATATATATATATATATATATATATATATATATATATATATATATATATATATATATATATATATATATATATATGTATTGTTATGATTGTGGGGGTAGATGGAAGAATTTAATAGGCAATATCACAGTGTGTAGAGTTGCTTGGTCTGTGAACATGTATGAGGCATCTCGATGGAACCAAGTAGGGAGCACGTGAGCTTAAGCGGGTACGTTTCACCACACGAGGGGTGGTGTAGTGTGAATTAGCCTCGGGAGTAAGAATAAGCTTCCCCAGTATGTGATCCCCTCTGTGATTTTTCCCGATGTTTTTATATTTCAAGATCTGCAATAAAGAAGGGGAACATGGCCCTAAAACCACAACCAATGTGCAGAAAGCCCCGCCTTCAAACTTTGACAACAAGAGAAGTCACGTCCCTGAGAGACGATTGATGGGCGTGAGGTCAGAAGTTAGCCAAGCAGGCAGAAGCCCCGCCTTCCCAGGTTTCGTGTGAGCAGGGCAAGCCCTGGAAGGAAGGAGATAGAGTGACCAGAGCGGAGGCACTTTGTGCTTTTGGTGGAGAGCTGTGATCATTAGGCTAGACATTTTCAGAGGCATCGGACTCAGTAGGCTTGTGCATTGTGGGAGGCTTCTGACTGAATAGTTGAAGAGGAGGGCAGAGCGCACACACGAGGCAAAGACAAGAGCGGAGGGTGAGCACACGCCGAGGAGGACGATATGAACATTGAATCCATGTTGAGGCAATTTGGCTTGCGTTGTGAAGCAAGACGCTGGCCTATGGCTCTTGGTTGGGTCTGAGGACGATCGGCACACAAAGCCATGACTCTGGGGCTCTGAGCTTTGGTGTGGAGTGCCGCTTGTGGATTTCCTGGCGTGCATTTGTCCCACCATGAGAGAAGCGCCATTTTGAGCACGTCTGTACGTGGGACTAGGAGCGGGCCAAGTTAAGTACAAGAACACTTGAAAGGAGGGTTTTTCTTTTTATTTTGTGTTCCCGTTGTCTGTATTTGAGTCTGTGTGAGAGGTGCCTCAACTTTAGGATTTATTATCTCATTATTATAATTACCTTTTTGAATGATTGTCCTTTATAAATATTTGTTATTTCTCTTAAATTTATTCTTTTTAAGAAACTGTAACCGTCTATCTGAAGTGGGGTTTGAGTATAACCCCCCCCCCTTGAAGCTCCTCCTGGGTGGATCGCCCCTCCACCATTGCACCCCCTTCCCACACGCGCATTAATCTCTGAGTCTCAGTTGTAGGCCTTTAAGGTCCTTGGTTGTAGGCCTCCGACTCTCTGGGACATCCTCTTTATCTCATTGCTGAAGACTCCACCCTCTGCCATACCAAATGTCATCCCTCAGATCGACAAGCAGCAGCGTCTTCTCTCTCTGCAGATCTGGATAAAATCACAAACTGGTCCAACACGTGGAACATGCCTTTCAATCCTGACAAATCTCACACTCTCATGATATGTCTATGAAAGGACTGTTTGGAACCCCCCATTTGGAACATGGCCCCTCCCTCCCCATCTCTGTTCTCAACAATCCTCTCGAAGAAGTCCTTTCATTCAAGCTTCTGGGTCTCACTATCTGCCATGATCTTTCCTGGGAAAGCCACATTTCCAACCTGGCCTCCAAAGACAGTCACCTACTGGGAATCCTCCGTCGTGCAAAATCCTTCCTTTGCCCACCTGAGCTCTTGACCACATACAAAGCTTTCGTCTGTAGCCTGATCGAGTACTGCTGTCCCCTTTGGGCTGGTGCACCTGCCTCTCACCTTTCTCGGCTTCACGTTGTGCAAACCAAGGCATTTAGGATCAGTGGTATCTCGCACGATGAGGCTGAGTCTTTGGGCCTCTCACTCTCCTCCTCTCCAGTCTCGCGCCCCCCCCCGCCCTACCTGCGTTATGTCCTCCCCATATTTCTGCAGGGCGCTCAAGGTCTGCCAGCAACCCCCTTCTGGTAAAACTACCAAAATCACGAATCACTGCTCACCTTCACTCTTTCATTCCTCTTTTTCCTCACCTTTGGAATAAACTTCCACACTCATTTCAATCCCACTCTTCCTTCCAGGTCTTCAAAACAGCTGTTCCCCACCACCTTTTATTTTCCCCCATCCAAAACCATGATCTTTTCTACCCCTGTTAATCCACCCCAAAACCACCTCCTTCAAATTCTTTGCTTTCTTATTTCCTCCCTGAAAGTTCCCTGTCGTATTAGGTCCTGAAAGTCCATGTGGTGTCCATCTTGTATACCCCGTGTTCCCCACCCCATCCCTCTCCCTTCCACAGATCTCCGAATGTCTGTTCCCCACTGTTTTGCCCTTCCCTCTCCCACCCCTCTTGTCTCCTTCCCCCAATGTTGTGTGTTGTTTGTTGGCTCTCATACGAGCCTTGACCACGTACACAAATAAAACAATAATAAACAAGGGAGAAGCTTTGCTATCTGTCCAGGTAGGGATTAAACCGACAGGACACAACAGTGTGTATGTATGTATGTATGTATGTATGTATGTATGTATGTGCACAGCGTTGGTGCTGCCTAAGCAGTCTCCTTGGCTATTGGGAACAATCCTGGACAGGTTACCACTCCAACACAGGATATCAGCTAGCTGGCACTCATTTTGCCAACTTCAGAAGGATGACAGGCAGTCAACCTCACCTGGTATTAATTCTACAGCAGAGTGGGATTTGAACTCAGGATCTAACAATCCCAAGCCCACCACTCTAACCATTAAGCCAACAATAGGCATGCATATATATATATATATACATCTATCTATCTATCTATCTATCTATCTATCTATCTATCTTTCTTCTTCTTCTTCTTCTTCTTTCGGCTGCTCCCGTTTGGGGTCGCCACAGCGGATCATCCGTATGATCCGCATAGTGATTTGGCTTAGTTTTTACGCCGGATGCCCTTCCTGACGCAACCCTGGTCGCCTCTTACGACACAGGGATGTGGTACACCTATTTTAACCGGGGTATACACCGGCCCAGTATACTGGAACTCATTTTGCCGACCTCGGAAGGATGACAGGCTGAGTCAACCCCCTGGTGTATTAATTCAGTGGCCCAACGGGGCTTGAACTCAGGACCTTTTGGATCCCAAGCCGCTGCCCTAACCACTGCGCCAACACCAGTCTTGTTTGTGTGTGTAATATATATATATGAATATATATATACATAAATATATTTATATATATATATATATATATATATATATATATATATATATATATATATATATATATATATATATATATATATATATATATATATATATATATATATATATATATATATATATATATACACACACACACACTATCAACTGTATCGATGAATATGTTATATTGTTCAACTGCAGTCAGCGAAGCAACGGGTTCAATGCTCGTACTTTTAAAATGTAGATTGTTCATCGCAATTAAGCCTGTATCTGATTTGACCCATCTGCTAAATGAACCCACAAGGAAGCCATAGTGAGCCTCTGCTGCTGTTTTAATCAGTGTATGTTTATATATATATATATATATATATATATATATATATATATATATATATATATATATATATATATATATATATCTCACCAGTCATGAGCAACTCTGCGAAGCACCTGCATTACTCCACTGTTGTAATCAGGACATAACTTTGAACTTGGCCAGGGTGCTGGTTATGGCTAACCTATGCATTATTGAAAAACCATGTGGACTTTAATGTCCACCTTCAATCGATGCCAATAAATGGTTCTTCAGCTTCACATCACATCTTTGGGCAATGCACTTTTGATGCACGCCCTGTCTGTGAATCACCAGTTTGACAGTTTATTGTCGGACATGCTCGTCAGCTCAAAGGCAAGTGCACTACTTCTGTGCCATCCTGTTAGGCTGGCAAGTTTCGTCTCAAGTTCCTATTACATAAATCAGACTAAAAGATAATCTTATCCACTTATCCATTCATCCATTCATCTGAGTCTAAGTTCCACAGTTTTTCTTTGAAGTCTGAGACTGTCCCAGTGCTCGTGGGTTGGTATAAAACTAACATTGATAGTGCAATCAAGTAACCAAGAGTAGCATTGTTCTTACTTTTTGAAGATGCTATGCATGTTCTGGGTCTGAATACGTAAGCATTTAAATTGCACCAACTTCCCATTAGATGTGTAGCTGAAGCATAATATACCACATCATGCAGCAACAACACCAACAACACAATTGGAGGACTTTAAATGCTGGTTTTCCTTTCTGTGTACTTTTGATACAATTAAATACAAGGAATAGTGGCAGAAGAGGACAATTATGGTCAAATAGTTGCTCCACTTTTCCACTCCAACAATCCACTCCAAACATTTATCTTACAACCACACTACCTTTTTTATACCATTTATCGACAGCATCAGCCAAGAGAGAAACAGTAAAACACACTTAAAATCCAAAAGTGTAAATTGTTTTTTAATCTATACTAATAAATTGTTGTGTGTGTGTCCTCCATAATTCCAAAGCCATGAAACTGAACAGCCTGAAACGTTGCATGCATACATACTAAGGGAACTCCAAGGAAGTGCAAGAGTGAAAATTGGGTGTTTGGGTTAATTAAAATACCCCTTTCAAAGATAATTAATGGCCTTATTTAATTATATCCTTTATCAGGCACTCCTCGGCCAGCTCGCTTTCTTGGGTCTTAAGGCGTATCCTGGGTGACCTTACTGGGGTCTGAAGCCACCATGTTTTTTTGGCCTGCTCAACCAAGCCTTATTTGGAACAGGCCACAACAATTTCTTAATGATAAAGTTTTTTTTTTATCACTTTCCTCACTCATATTATCGAATACCTGTTCATCATACTGTAGCGACAAATTGCTGGGTACATTGCAATGCTTATAAACACCCAGAGACGCCAGCGTTCGTGGCTTTATTTCATTTCCGCACATACGATAACCTCGAGAATCTCTTAAACTAAGCTGAATTACAAAACTTAAGCTCCAGAATCAAACTTTGCAGCAGTTTTGACTCCTAAAAAGTGTTCATTTGTCCAATTTGGACATATTTGACATTTTGGGCGTCTCCGTTAGGTGCTTGTTTAATATGATGGTCTGGTAATTGCTAATTCTGTGCCAAGCAAGTCGTTTCTTATGAACCGTTCCGTTGGAGTGCTTAAGCCACTTGGCATGCACTCTACAATATTTGCACTGTCACTGAATACTATATCGATCGACTTGAACAAGGTTCAGGGGCCACTCGCGTGCGTTGGCTACATGTTGTTATGCAGTGCAACAGGCAATGGCTGGCTCGCTGAAAATGAGAAATTTTATTTTCCATGACATTTCCCATTTTTGTGCATCCTTCCACTATATGACCCATTACTTCAGCATAGATAAATTCAAATAAAAATTTCTTTTCATGAACATATTGTGCTGAATACCCTTTACCACATTTAACTTTTTTACATACTGCTCTGCCAAGTCTCTGATTACGGTTTCAAATATGCTTCCCACTACTTCCATACAATTCTGGAGCCTTTAATTCCATACTGCTTTCATTGTATCTGCCTTAAATATAAAATATACTTCATTAACTATCTTCCAATCATACTGAACTGCAGCATGTGCTTGTATTGACCTGTTAAATATATATCTGCTAACAACATAAACCTCTTCTTCTTTTTTCTTATTTGGTTTCCTGGGATGTAAATTATGATCCTGGCGCTTTATCGACCCACAAATTCCCTCATTGCTTAACTTATTTTACACTACTTAGAGCATAATCTCATGATTCTTGTCTTTTTCCTTTGGTCAGATTATGGGTTTTGGAATGATTCCTGCATTTTCATCAACATGGATGTACATTCAGGGCCATAGACAAGTTATTCAGTTTGGGGGTGCTTTCGTTTTGGAATTACCAGTCACTGGTTGTGGTCAGGGAGCTGAAGTGGTCTAAGATCCTACAAAAATTGCTTGGAAGATTGAGATCACTACCCGTATTTCTACCAAGTTTATTTAGTACATTTCATCAGAACACAGCATATTACATCAGTGGAATAATCATAGGGGAGACTTATGCAATAAGGGTTCACAATTGCATAAAATTTCGTGACAAACCAGGTCACATAATTTTCTCCAAAAATTATCTGGTAGCTGGAGTGTCAGCTAACAAATACATTGGCTACTGCTGTCATGTAAAGCTTATTTGTCACATCGTTGTGAATGTGCCTGATCATGCACGAGTTGAGTCCAAGCTGATACATAGTATTCCTGAGATGTGTCTCTAAATGTCAGAGTGCACTAAAATATCTCTCACTCGCAGCATTTGTGAAAGTCTGGACAATAATTAATTTGGCAAACCACACCAGCATCGAGTAGAACTGACATTCTGATTTTTAATACGCCCGATATATATATATATATATATATATATATATATATATATATATATATATATATATATATATATATATATATATATATATATATATATATATATATATATATATATATATATATATATATATATATATATATATATATATATATATACACACACACATATATATCGGGGCGTATTATGTGATACCGGTTGTCCTTCCGTCCGTCCGTTCCTGTCTGCTCTCTAACTCCCAAAGTTTTCAACTTTCACTTTTCATATTTGGTACATAGGTACAGACTGTGGAGATGGTGTGTCGCGACATACGTTCGTCATCTAAAGTGGTTGCCATGGCAACCAGGATGCTGTTTTCCATGTCGTAGCACAATTCTGTGTATACCTTCTTGTTCGGGCGTATATTGTGCTCACTTGCGCTCTTGTTTTATTTGTGTCCATTGTCGAGGCTTGTATGAGAGCGAACACACCACGCACAACAAGGGGGGGGAGGGGAAGGAGACAAAAGGGGTGGGAGAGGGAAAGACAAAGCAGTGGGGAGCAGAGACATTAGGATATCTGTGGAAGGGAGAGGGATGGGGTGGGGAACACTGGGTATACAAGATGGACACCACAGGGATTTTTCAGGACCTTACATGACAGGGAACTTTTGGAAAGGAAGGCAGGGAATCTGGAGGTGTGTTTGGGGTGGATTAACAGGGGTAGAAATGATTGTGGATTTGGATGGGGGAAGATAAGAGGTGGTGGTGAACAGCTGTTTTGAAGATCTGGAGGGAAGAGTGGGATTGAAGAGAGTGTGGGAGTTTGTTCCAAAGGCAGGAAAAAAAAAAGAGGAATGAAAGAGTGAAGGTGAGCAGTGATTTGGTAGTTTTGGTAGTTTTACCTGAAGGTAAAAAATCTATAAATAATTGCGTCATCACATTAAGTTGGAAAGTGTTGTGGAGTCAAGGGAATTACAGTGATTCAACAGCTAAGGTTTTTCACATCGACTCAGGGAGTGGCAGTAACTCGAATACACTTTTAGTGACCCAGAACCTGTTCGTAATTTTTTTTTAATAGCTTTACTATTTACATATGCTCGCTCGGTATTCCCCCTTTACAATAACTAATCAATCCCGTATCCATCTTGATCCTCTTTTTCTTATGAATACATTATTAATCACGTTATTGTTTTACCTAATATTCCTTGTTCATGTCCACCTTAATCTGTCTTTATGCTGGTCTGACGAACGTTTTCATGAGCTTCGAAGTCATATTTCACTCATCTATACTGTTTGCAATTTAGTTTCACTTTCTAATTTAAATGTTTTGTGCCTGTCCTTAGTGAGTGGCTTGATGGAAGAGAAGAGGGTAAAGCATTGTTACATTGCTTTCACTGATGTAGGTTTAATTCCTACACAGGGTGGAAACTTTCATACCCTGCAACGAGAGTGATGACAGGTTAAAAACCGGTTCTTGGCCATGGACACATTCACAACTTGTCCTGAGCACCCTGATTCTCTGTAAATTGTATGGGTCTCCTTCATCTCCTGCCCTTAGTTGTCGTCCTTATGTCCTTACCTAGCAATTATTGAAGGACTTTTTTTGCAAAGAGTAGGGCAATGTGAGCCTGTCCTTAATATATATATATATATATATATATATATATATATATATATATATTTTTTTTTTTTAATGGAATGTAAGGCTTGTAATGGAGCTGCCATCCATACACACTCACACACGTGGACACATAAAAATACACGAGACACAACACAGTACTGTTAGATGAGACAAACTGAGCTTGGGGGAAGTGCCGTCACTTCACAGGGTACTCTGAGTACCAACAACGCCACAACAATGGCTCCGCCTTTCTCATCGCACTCTGCAGGCATTTCCGAAAGAGGAATTTCCTCCTCTCCACGGATGCCAACCGATGGGATTGTCTGTGCTCCATCCTTTCAAATGTGAATGTCAAGCATGTAGCATTTTTTTTAATCTTTGGTATGACTCAGCTGAGGTAGCTACATTCAAGAGTGCTGTTCTAGTTTTTACATGTTATGACATTACTGGAATAGGATGAAAAATACACATTTCTTTTTCAAGTATCTTTCAATTAATGGGAAATAAATGTTTTCCACTCCAAAAATCGATCAATCATGCATTTCCCCTTAAAAAAAAGAAGAAGTTATTAAGCCGGGGTCATATTTGGCTGCATTTCTGATAAAATTGTAATAAAACCTGTTTCGGTCATCAGAAGATATTAAAAAAAACCTCACATGCATACAAAATGCTTGAACTGTACCAAATAGCAAGAAACACATTAAACTTGTGCAACGTCAAATAAAATACACACAAAATCACTCATTACCAGCCTCATTCCAATCTGTCCATCAACAATGATTGCAACATAATGCAAATGATTTCGATCAAAATTGTGCTTCAAAGTTTCTGTCTTTTCAAAGTGAAAGATCTAAAATGAACGTGAATTAAAGTGTGACTCAGAATACACCCGGTCCTCACTTAACGTCATAGTTTTGTTAAGTGAATCACATTTTCCATAAGAATGAATGTATAACCTGGAGTTTGGTTCTTTTGAACATTTTTCATCAGAAAAAAAAACAACTTAATGTTGAAATACCCGACATGTATAGTACATTCCTCAATGAAATAAACGTTTTTAAATAGATTTCTAAATATAAAAGAAATATAAATTTAAATAAGATAACCCTCACCAGCGATGGATAAGCAGGTTGCTTGTAGACATGAAGTAGGGTGGAGGGGCGAGTTGTGGAGTTAATGTGACAGCCCACTCACTCTCCCGATATCAATTACTCGTTCTCCACCATCAAAACGCTTTAAAACCTCCAATATGATTCCAATACAAATTGTTTTTCTTGTTTTCTTACTTACGGACTCACGGATATCACTTAATGAGCATTTTGACTCATCTTTTTAAGAGATTGAATCAAACATCAAAATGGTGTGACACAACAGTCCAGCATCTACATATGCCTCAATGTCTATGCAGCACAAAGTAGTTCACTGTGGCCCAATGGCAAACAACGTTAAAAGGATATATGTTCCCTTATAGTAGGGAAAGAATACTGGTTCTGGCTCACTTTTCCCCATGTAAATGAATGGGGGATTTTCAGCCATGAAATTTTTCTTTTTTTTTCCCTGAAAAAATAAATCCCCTTTTTAGCCCAAGGTATATTTATTTGTCTCCCCTTTTAACCTGGAGCCTGGTGTTGGCTTAGTGGTTAGGGTGGCGGCTTGGGATCCCAGGGTCCTGAGTTCAAGCCCCGTTGGCTGCTGAATTAACACCAGGGGGTTGACTCAGCCTGCCATCCTTCCGAGGTCGGCGAAATGAGTGCCAGTGTACTGGTCCCGGTGTATGCCCCGGTTAGAATAGGTGTACCATATCCCTGTGTGTCGTAAGAGGCGACCAGGGTTGGTGTCAGGAAGGGCATCCGGCCATAAAACATTGCCTCAAGAAAAAGCCAAACCCCTGCACAGCAGGGAAAAATGGCTGTAAAAGCACGGTCATTTTTTTATTTCCCCTTTTAACCGAGGGCTCTCTATTCAAATAGCCCATACAACAAGATAAAGATTTGTTAAAGGTGATTCTAAAGAAATATCTGAAACGTCTAAGCCTCGGGGGCACTCTTTATCAAATAACCAATGCATATTGTTTAGCTCACTCATTGAACCTATAAACATTTGTTCATTCTCAAATTCCTTCAATAGTTTAATTTTCTTTGCACAATAATCCCCATCTAAAATATTGAAAAACAAAACATTTGAATCTTTATATTTTTTAAGATACCCCTTTTGTGCCATTACGAAATGATAAACTTGTCTTAATGATCTCATCTGGCAACCGCCCCAGTTGCAAATCATTTTTTGTACATAAACCATGCCAGAAAAAAGTTTTGTTTCAAATGTTTTCCAGTTCATGCCGTGAAAATGAGGAAGTGTTTTTTGACACGGCCGTGCTGTGTGAATGAGGAAGTGGTTTTGGACTGTCATGCTGTGAAAAAATAGGAACTATTCTGTGAGACAAGGTCTCGTGTTTATATTTTATCTCAGAACACGAACTGAAAACATTTGAATCAAAACTTTTATGGCATGGTTTATGTCCAAAAACGATTTGCAACTCGGGCGGTGGCCAGATGAGATCATTAAGAGAAGCTTGTCATTTCCTGTGCCCACACCCAATGATTAAGCAATTTCCTCATCGTTGCTTTATAAGCGGTTCGCCAGACAAAGTTTCTGCCAGACAGGATTTTCATTTTTACAACTGAGGCATGGACGATATTTCTTCCGATGAAGCCAACAGCCCACTACAGAGTTGGTAAGTTTGTGTATGCTTTTCTCTTTGAACGATGAAGCAAATGATTATTAATTAAATCATGATAATTCTGATATATATATATTTTTTCCCTGACAGGGCATTGGAAGAAATTGAGTTCACATATCACGGCGTGGTTCATGAAATTAATACTCTTATTGAAGAGATCAATGATTTTAGAAGAGAATTGAGACATTTTCAATGAGTGGCATGAAGTCTTATCACGTCCTCTCATCTCGAAGGAATTAAACCAATGGTGAGACACGTGTGTGTGCCTCTCTCTCTGTCTGTCTTTCTACCTACCTCTCTCTGCTCTTATTGAAGAGGCCAATGATTTATAATGACTGGTCTCTGATCTCGAATGAATTAAACCAATGGTGAGGCACGTGTGTGTGTGTCTATGTGTGTGTGTATGTGTGTGTGTGTGTGCGTGTGTGTGTGTGTGTGTTGCTTTCCCTGTCTGTCTCTTCATCTATACCCTTGACTTATTTTTTTTTTTTCAGCACTATCGCACAACATCAGCTGTTGAAGCAATCTTGTACAACACATGATTTTCTGGAGGTAAATATTTCTGAATTATTATTAATATCACTTTCGTACAACACATGATTTTCTGGAGGTAAATATTTCTGAATTATTATTAATATCACTTTCATTACAACACATGATTTTCTGGAGGTAAATATTTCTGAATTATTATTAATATCACTCTCTCTTTAGAATGTCGCCTTATGTTGGTTGCATCATTAGTTTGGACGTGGTTTTGTCAGTACACTGGAATTCATTTTATTGACCTTGAAAGGATGACAGGCTCCTGGTGTGTTAATTCAGTGGTCAACGAGGCTTATTCATATTACCATGTAATTATCTTTATAGAACCTAATTATTATCCACTTTTTGTTTCAAAACAGAATATGGTGTCTGAGTTTCGAAATCACAAGGCATCTGAAGAAGATTGCTGGGAAAGATTGTACATTCTCGCAAATGAATATTTAATATTTTCAATATTAATAAATTATATTTGTTTTGTTTACAATTACTTGATTCTGAATTACAAGAAAAGAATAAAAGAGATGTAAAGGGGGGGGGGTTGGGGGGGGGGAGGGGGGAGGGGGGGTAGGTGCGCTCCCCAATGACCCATCACCCCCTCATCCCATCCCTCCCCTCCCCATGTGTGTGTGTGTGGGGAAGGGTGGGGGGTGGGATGAGGGAGGTGGTGGGTCAAAAGGTGAGGGCGCACAGGGGGATGAGGGGGGGGGTGGGGCTTGTGTGGGCGGGGCTTGTGTGGGTGGGGTGTGTGTGGGAGGGGCTTGTGTGGGCGGGGTGTGTGTGTGTGGGTGGGGCTTGTGTGGGTGGGGCTTGTGTGGGCGGGGTTTATGTGGGTGGAGCTTGTGTGGGGAGGGGTTTATGTGTGTGGAGTTTTTGTGTGGAGCTTGTGTAGGCAGGGCTTATGTGGGAGGGGTTTATGTGGGCAGGGTTTATATGGGCAGGGGTTTTATGTGGGTGGAGCTTGTGTGGGAGGGGTGAATGTGGATGAGGCTTATGTGGATAAATGGATGGGTGGAGAGATGGGGGGATGGGTGGATGAGTGGAGCTTGTGTGGATGGGTGGATAATTTTTTAATTAAATAAACACGTTGTGTGTGTGGGAACTAATTAACTAATTACTAATTATGTGAATATGATGAATATGTGTGGAGCTTGTGTGGGGTTTGTGTGTGCGGAGCTTGTGTGGAGTTTTTGTGTGGAGGTTGTGTGGGGCTTGTGTGGGGTTTGTGTGGGGTTTGTGTGGGCGGGGCTTCGGTGGGAGGGGCGTGTGTGGGCGGAGTCAAAGGGGCAGAGTCAAAAATTTCAATTTATTGGAGCTTGTGGGGGGGTGTGTGGTGGGGTTTGTGTGGGGTTTGTGTGGGCGGGGCTTGTGTGGGCGGGGGCTTGTGTGGGTGGAGCCAAAAGGGCGAGTCAAAAAATTTCAATTTATCTTTGTCTTTTGTAATTCCTGTGAATAAAATGAACCTAAAATCTCTTCCCCTTCCAAATCATATATCTTATAAGTCCAAGGAACCGTATCTATTACATCAACAATTTTAAAAAGCTCGTTGGTCCATCTTTTCGTATAACCTTTTTCAAAATGAGATTTCCCACCTATATATTCTTACGATATCACCAACTTTGAACTTAGGTTTTCTGACATTAATCTCTTTTTCATATTTTAATTTTGTAAATGTTTCTGATGGCTTCATATTTGTTGACGTGTGAATCGTGTCATTGTACTTATCCACAATATCTTGAATAAAAGATGACCATTGTTGTGAACCGAGTTGTGTGAATTTTTTATATAGTCTCTCTTTTAAGGTACGATTAAAACGTTCAGCAACAACTGCCTTCCCTTCATTAAAGGTACTGTATAATGTAATACTGTTATTTTTTAGAAAATTCACAAATGTCTTGTTATAAAACTCCCTACCCTCATCAGTCCACAATTTTTAGGTTTTCTCTTACTTTTATTAAATATCTGTTGGAAGGCTAACATAAGAGTATTACCTGTTTTGTTTTTTAATGGTACAACACGCATATCTACTCCTCAAATCAATAACGGTTAAAGCATACTTGTACCCCTTATCATTATTGAGTTCAATCAAATCAGCAGACCAGATATAATCTACTTCCTTGGAATAAACTTTCCTTCTCTGAAACTTTGTGAATATTGGTTTATGTAATTCATCAGCTAATTGCTCTTCAGTCTTAATGGCATCATTAGAGCCTATAAGTTTTTGAATTTCCAAGTCCAAGTTTCAATTTAGCACTGATCATCTTCTTCACAATGAACCGATCAACTTTTTTCTCTCAAGGTTGGATTTTGTATCAGAGACAAATTATACAACATTTCTCTATCGGCTTCATGCTTTTCTTCCAACGTTGTGGTATTCCCATAATCAATATCGTGTCTCATGCACACTTCATCAACTCTATTGATAGGCCGACTCCAGGATTTAGGATTGTCTGCCTCATCTAATCTTTTATCCAAGTTTGTGCCTGGGCCACAGAAAGAATACCCTGGAAGATGTAATTCCCCTGGTATTCCAGTAGTTGTAAATTTACTTCCTGATAAAAACTTTTGGATATCTCCTCCTAGTTTGTGTTGGGAGATAAATTGATTTTTTGAACCACACACCGAACATATACCTTTTTGTATAACCCTGTATTTTTTACTTTTAATCAATGAAATACTTTTAGAATTAGTTTTCTTTTTACATTTGAGACAATAACTCATTTATTTATGAGAAAAATTCCTGCAGAGTGCAAAAACCTTTTTAGTTTCCAACATGCACATTTGAATCTTGATTTTAAAACATAAAGAATCCTTAGAAATGCCTTCACTCTCTCCCCCATTTATTTAAGAAAAAAAAAATAAAATGAAAAACTTGAATTAAAATACCTGTCTTCTCGATGTCAATAGTCTTGTCGAAAGTATTGTAAATAGACTTATCAATTCTTTGTTTTCCTCCTCGGTGGGTTGAGTTATTTTCTGTAATACCCTAATCTTTTTAATCTCACTGGTTTCCATATTTTGATATTTATTTTGTCTCGCTCTTTCCTCCCTCTCCTCCTTCTCTTTCTTCTTCCTCTCCTTCCTCTCCTTATCTTTCTTCTCCCTCTCCTCCCTCTCTCTCTTCTCTCTCTTCTCCCTCTCTCTCTTCTCTCTTTCCTCCCTCTCTCTCTTCTCCCTCTCCTCCTTCTCTCTCTTCTCTTTTTCCTCCTTCTCTTTCTTCTCCCTCTTCTCCTTTTCCTCCTCTTCCCTCTCTTCTTCAACTCCTTCCTCATCCCTTACTATCCTTGAATAAACTTACACCCCATAGAATATTATACATATATTCATCAGGATTTCTTGTTATTCCTGTATCCAAAATAATTTTTTTTACAACAGGAAACCAATAAAATTTCTTTTGAATTTCTAAAAGAGCCTTACCTTTTCTTAACTTTATAATTTTTTCATTATTTAACATTCTAATTAAATCTAAAGTTGTCGGTTTATCAACATCAGCATAATGCCAATCTTTTATTGAAAATACCTCATTCTTATGTTGTAGAACATATTTATTAAAATACCGAATACCCTTTTCTTGAAGGTATGCTTGGACACAGAAATGATAATTTTCTTGAAGCCTTCTTGCTGTCATTTATGTATTAGAAATATATGTTAGAACAATATTATGTAGAAACACCTCCCCATCTTCCCATAGTTAAATCATTTTGTATTTCCTTACTTATTATATATAATCCTGTTTTTTCTGTTTTCATGAGATAAACAAAAGGGCAAAACCATTATTATATTTACCCTTATTAAATTCTTTTTATTTGTTGTTTACTAATCGTAGCCCCACAAAACTCATTCTCGATACCAAGTGGATAATATTCTTCCTTACGAGACTGATTTAATTGTTCCAGGTCTTGAGGTTAATTTTAAATGACCAATTATACCTAAATCATTCATATCATATCCCCATTGTTCTATTCTCATACAAGCGATCGCCCTTCTTTATAAAAATTTATTTTAATTCGAACTGTGAATTCTGTATGACCTGGAGATAATATCAACACTTCTGTATCTTTGGAATACACAGCCGTTTTATTTAAGGATATATATTGTGATAAATCGCTTAATCTCACCAAGTCATTGGCGTCAGTCGGGCTTGGATAATTTTAATTTATAAGCATTTTTCATGTTAATATTTTTGGTTATATTATATTTATGTCGTTCAGCCTGTGCCTTTGTGTAATAATTTGAGAAATCAATATCCAGTTCTTGAGATAAACCAAAGATAGAACCATCTTTACCAACATAAGTCATTTATATTAGATTAAAAATAATATCATAAAATTTTTTATTTTTGTTGAGTTGAAATAACACATATAGGCATAATTGGCCACAACACTTGGAATTTAATTCTTGGACTTGAAATGTTTGATAAACACCATTCTGTAAGAATTTTATGACTTCAACAGGTGGTGGAAGACCAAAACTATCAAAATAATATTTGTCTTGACTATTAAAAATACAAACCCAATGAGAACCGTTCCCATTATTATCTTCTAAGTTCATAATAATATTCTTTGTATGTTTCGGCACATTTGTTAATTCATCTCTCATACAAATAACCACATTATGAATTTTTAATTTCTTACAATATTTGACAAGTTGTAAATTTGATGTTGTATTCTTTCCAAATTCTCTAAGCCACTCATCAATGCTCATTTAAATATTAGAAAGATATAATCCATTAGCTCTTTTCGTTAATTTTACACCTGCTTGTGCTCTAGAAGAAAGCATATCTCCAACTAACAATCTCGCTTTATCAGGCAGACCTTCAAGTTTTTCAGCAAAATCTACAATGACACCACTTCCACCAAATTGTTTTCTCAACTCTTTGTTATGTCTTTACAATTCTTTTTGAGCCTGGAGTTGAGCCTTCCTTTCGTTGGCAGTTTTCACCGCTGTTGAAATACCACCCGTCAATGCTCCAACCGCACTTAAACCAGCAAATAAAGGAATTAGAAATTGGAGAAATCCTCCACTCGTCTCTCTTATTGAATATTTTTTCAACATTGGTTTTGTCATTTTAATTTTAAGTGAGCCAGTGTCATTCAAGATTTTAACCTGTTCTCTTGTGAGAAAAACATCAATTCTTACTGCTCCTTTTCTCTGAATTGTATTAACGTTAATCGTACAAGGCTTTTGATTTTGAACACAAGATGATAGTTTATGAAGATTGATTTGATTAACATATACCCCAGTTGGTACTTTGCCACTCATTTATTTAACAAAAAATTATGTGAGACTAATCATCACACCATTATCTGTATTAATCTGCAATTCTGTTTCTTCCAAAAGCAAACAATATGTATCAACTTCTTCACTCTCTCCTCTTTCAATGTATATGGGAAGTATCCACTCGATTAGACTTTATAGTTTTCCTTTTGAGCGCTCAGGTCAAACGCATAGATTGTATACAAACTTTTAAATGCTGTCATATCCAAAATAGGTTCTTTATTTCCATTACTTTCACACACCTTTTGGTAAGACTTGTATGCTTCAGCAAAATCATTTTTTCCCAATTAATTTCCAATCTATCTCGTGGGTAAAATGTTCCATCTAGAGAAGCACGCGAAGTTGTTTCACCTTAGCATTATCACTCAATGCATTATTCTTATCAGTCGCAGTATCACCATCTGGCTTTTAAAAAATGATCCACAGATATCGTGGCTTTCCTTCCAGAACACCCAAATTCCACGTGTAAGTAGTTTGATTGAGTTTAACGTGTTGACATCTTCTTTTGAGGTATGATACACTGAGTGGTTTCTTTGAGTTAAGTCTTCGATTCAACATCTCTTCTGTTTTAAGATTAGGAGTATATTCACTGATATACCAACTCATTTCCTCAATTACAAATTTATTCTGATCACCAAAAGCACTACCAACACCAAAAAGCAATCGATTTTCATTATCATTCCTTTGTAGTTGAAATCTAATTTTAAGGCCATACAGAACTTTATCATGATCACAAAATCCAAATATACCTTTAAGAGGAACTGCCACAGTAAAACTTTTTTCTGCTTTTGTATCATCATTATACATTCCTTTCCTTTGAGTATACCCAGGGTCTGTGTTTGTTCCCGTTGACATATCAGGAATAAAACCTTCGACAGACCCCTTTCCCATTCTATCACTGAATGTATAGAGTGTAAATTTTATCATTTCAGATACAGCAGAGACATAATCAACGCTTCAACTTCTTGTGTTCCAATATACAAACGCACACTATCAAACATTTTCCAGAAGAAATCATTTACAAGTGTAGCGTTTGTGTTATTCCCAACCTTAGTGAATTTAAATTTACACAACAAGAAACTTTCGGAGAGATTCAAATAGGTTTGTTGATTATTTATTTCAAAACTTTTTGTACCATTCGTATTCCAGTCTGTTCCAGTTATTGCATTTACCTTGAAGTAATCTTCTTTTTTAGTGGAGTTTGAGATAATAATAGTATCATCCAAATCATAGATACTATCAATTGCTTCCATACTTGTATTTATTTAGGAAAAAAAAGATGTTAAAACTTTTGAAACCCTGATCCAAGTATTTGAATTATTTTCTGTCGTTCTTGGGGGGACAACTGAGTTTTGCCTTTCTTAATTTCTTTTATTGCTTGTAATTTATGAGATTCCTTCTGGGCATCTTTTATACTCTTTACAGCACCTGCAACATTTCCCACAGCAGAAGCAGTTGAACCAATTAGATCTTTATGTTTAAGAATAGTTGAACCAATACCCATGAGAGTATCAATTATCCCATCTCTCCTCTAAATTGATGCCCAACACCCCTTGTCTCTTAGGTTTATAGTATCCTCTACCAAGATACATACCTTCACCCTTGTAGTATGGGGAAAGGAACATCCCATCCCCTGTAATTATTTTATATTTTCCCAACTCGTGTTTCCTCACAATAACCATCGTATTTATTTATTGGAAAACTTCACGTAGGTGAATTCTGATGGATATAACTTCTCCATTAAAAGAAATCACCACGATTATCTTGGTCGGTTATCCTAAAATTTACTCTGTGTATGGTTTTCCTGACACAGGTAGATAAACCAAATTTTTGGGTTCCATATTGAATTTATAACCAATTGGGGTTGAGTATCGCTGAATGAAAATATTGTATTTGTTTTCCCATCATTATAAGCACCATCAATCAAATCACAGTGAATTAACACGGGAATTTATTCCTGAGGATATTTGAATGACATTATCACTGTAAAAACGTCCCATTAGTTTCAATCTTTTTGAGGAGAAACCCAATAACTCTCTAAATGAATTATCAATTGTGAAATCAACCTTGTAGTTATTTTAACTTTAATCGTTGATTTTTGAAGTATGTTTTTGAATGTTTATAACAATATTTTTTGGTTCATCACCCTGTTCTTTCATAAGACGAGCAATTTCGGAAGATATTTGAGAAATCTCATATGCTCCGGGTGAGACTGTTATCGTTTTGTATCCACTTCCTGGATTATAACTAAACTTGTCATTTTCTCGGTTATATTAAATAAGGTATTATAAGTTTCCATGGACAATAAAGATGCCTCATATTCTTTTGTTGTGTCAAGTTGTAGTGGGTATGGGAATGAAGATGTGTGGTCGCTTGTTGTGAAATTGAAACTAAGGATTGTGCTTCTCATCTTATTTAATATGAGATAAAATGTCTTTGTATTGATATTTATTAATTATTTTCATGTTCATCAACTGGTCTAAAATGGCTGATGCTTCATTAAAACAATTGTTATTTCCAGCCTTCTTACTGCCTAACAACAATAACAGTCTATTAACTAATTGCGATGGGTCATTTGGAAGAAAACTAACACCTGAACCAAAGGATACTTAAAAGCCTGAATAATGTGTTTTCGCCTTCTCATTCTTCCTACTTTTACCAGAAAGAATAACCTTATAATTTAGAGTGTTCAGCAGATCAATATATACTCTATCATCATTATTTTCCATATCCAATGGTTTATCAATATACTTTGATTCATCCCTCACAGTTGAACCTTGTCTTCCATCTTTTGTGAGAAGAAACATTAATCTTGGAGTTAGTTTAACAGGGGTTGAGCAGAACCCAAGAACCTTAATTCATCATTAAATATCAATACCTTTTCTTGAACAAGATGAAATATTGCTGATTGTTCTGTTGGAATGAGTCCTGCTTTGGTTTTGAATCCGCTGAATATTCATTGTTTTGAAGAGCATTCACAATATAATCAGGGGGTCGATTAATCTCTTCCAGTTGTTGAAATAAACCTTCATCATCATATTCTAATTCTCCTAAATGCTCTAATTCTTCCTCCGTCATTTGACTGAAATCTTTTAACATTTGAAGTTTTTAGGAGTATATTCTACCGTGGGAACTGTGGAAACATCTTTCATTTTTCCTTGGGAAGTTTTAAAAGTGGTTTAAAAATTTCTCTTGTTTTCTTTCAAATGCTTCTTCGCCCGTTAGTTTCTGTCTGCGTTTCTTCTTTATGTCTTCCTGCTGTTTTACAACTTTTGAAACCAACTCTTGATGTTCCCTAAATCTTCTTGCTCTTTCTTTCGCATCCATTTATTTATTGAAAAATATCATTTAATATCTCATCTTGTTTCACAACAATATATTTATATTTTTCAGTCGTGTGTTTCATGTAATCCCCAAATTCCTTTTTACTACATAATGTAGAACAATTGTCTCTCCAAAAATTGTTTATATCTGTTGAATTTAACTTGAATAAAATAAAAGTATTAGCATTGTTTCTGATGGAGCAGCGAGGAAGCTGAAAGTACGATTGACTAAGATAAATACAATTACAGAAGAATGTCTCCCTCTTGTGTAGTAGCTGTCCATTACCGTTTGGTTTCTCTCATTAACACAATCATCAAAGATAACGAGGTTCTTTTTGGATTTATCCAAATCTTGGGGAACAGTATATCATCCATTATTATCACTCAGAATACAAGTTATCGGTTTTGATTTCTTTTTTACATCTCTGTGTATCACAAAATAGTTGTATTATATCTTCAATGTTAAAATCATTTAGGTTTTTTGAAGTTTAAATAAACCGATTATATCTTCTTTTTGAAGACCAGCATTAAAACCTTGTGAGAGTAGTTGATACTCTGGTTGAAAACTTCGACTTTGTGAAAATTATTAAATTATCATAATCTAAAAGTTGGGAGTGAGGAGCATCTTTAAAAGTAAGCAGGTTTTTCCACATCCACTTGAACCAACTATGAGGCATCTTAATGAATTTGGGAGATTTTTATGGTTGTCAAATTTTATCTTATTTTCCCAAATAGGTAAAAAATCATTCATTTATATATTTGGAAAACAGGTTATTTAATTTATTCTTGGCTTTTTTAGAAATTCTATATTTTATCCTAAGTTCAGGTTTAATTTCAAGATAATCCATTATTTTATTTATGCAATATCTTGTGTTGATATTTCCCTGAAAATCACATCCATGAATAAGATATAACAACAATCCTTTGAACATTTCTCTAATACGTTCAGTTTCTTCCCTTGTAAGGAAAGGTGTGTTCTCACCCTCGTTCTTTACATTCATTTCTCGAATCAATCTTGTAAAGTAATTCATTTTTGGTGTAAATCTAAAAGAATTATTTTTCCTTTTATATTTTTGATTATCATTAATTAGAAGATAATCACAGAATATACATTGTTTATAGGCTTTTGACTCTGTGTTTAATCCCGTCTTTCTGCAGGACAATTCTCAAATTTGTCATATGGAGAATCATGGAATTCAAGAGGCTCAAAATCGAGTAAACTATTCATATTTATAAAGTAAAACTTTACTTAAACTGAAATTCATCTTCGATATCATCTTCGATACTTTCAGAATCATCTATACTTTCATAACTATCATTTTGAACACAAACTCTCGGTGTCATAACTATCGTTTGAATGCAAACTCTCGGTATCATAATCACTCTCATAATCTTCAAAATCTTCAGTTGAATATTGGCTCATTTAATTAGTAGAAAAAACATTACCATCGATATCGATATACATTTTTCATTAACAGATTCAA
Source organism: Eptatretus burgeri (assembly GCF_056783735.1). Classification (NCBI taxonomy): domain Eukaryota; kingdom Metazoa; phylum Chordata; class Myxini; order Myxiniformes; family Myxinidae; genus Eptatretus; species Eptatretus burgeri. Next base: position 64,990,415 of record NC_140975.1, on the reverse strand, counting down.
CTGCTACATTTTTTATATTAAAGGTAATTTTAAAATGATCCTTAACTACAATTAGGAACGAAATGTCATTTCACCTGATATATTAACATCCTTTATTTCATCCAGGATTTATATCTTTAGGGTTGTTGAAAAAAATACAAATTTCTCCTTGCATATTACAGATGGTCTTATCTTTTCTTTCTAAAGCTTCATCCATAAGGTTTTTATTTTTTGATACCTTTTCTTGTTTCATTGCTTTTTCTAGTTTTGAATATATTGCCAGAAGGAGAGGAGAAACTTTTGTTAGAGATACCTTAATTGATGTTCTTCCAGGTATACTAAAAGCCCTTCCACTGAAGTAAATTGAAGAACTCATCATATCCACCATAATTGTTTTTATCCAATAGTTGTTATATTTATCTTTGTTCAATTTTACATCCTTGACATATTTCTCAGCATCTTTAACAAATGAAGAGATTGATTGAAACTTGTCTTTTGTGTCTTGAAACATTGTATTTATTAAGTGAAAAAGTTGGAGGATAAAATGGTTTTAAGCACAGATTCACCTGTAAAATAAGCGAGAAATTTTCATCAAGAAAATTTTAGTTTAACACAGATTCACCTGTAAAATAAACGAAATTTTCATCAAGAAAATTTTAGTTTAAGCACAGATTCACCTGTAAAATAAACGAAATTTTCACCAAGAAAATTTTAGTTTAAACACAGATTCACCTGTAAAATAAAGCAGAAATTTTCATCAAGAAAATTTTGGTTTAAGCACAGATTCACCTGTAAAATAAACGAAATTTTCATCAAGAAATTTTTAGTTTAAGCAAAGTTTTATTATATAAATATGGTGAATACAACATACTGCGATGTTTGTAATCACGAATATAAACATTATAGAAAACACCTCCGAACCAACAAACACACATTTAATCTATTTCACAAAATATCCCCTCTTGAGTTGGAAAGAAAACATTGTGATACCTGCTCAAAGGATGTTTTGAAGAGTAGTTATAATAGGCATCTTCAATCACAAAAACACAAGAAAAATGAGTTTAAAGTAAAGGAGACTATTATATTGAAAACACTGATGGGGCATTTAAAGGGCATATAAAAATAAAGGATTTTTCAATTTGGAGAACCCGGTCCATCATCAATAATTGAATCAATTGAAATAGTGAAACCTGATGTTGAAAAATTTATTAAAAAAACATTAAAAAGAAATGAAAACTTTAAAGTTTTATATGGGAGTGAAAATGAATATGAAAAGACAAGATGAAGAACAAACTCCTTATATGAGGACAGATCTTCATTTTATAACATCATTTCAAGATTTTTTGAATAGTGGGGTTTATGAAGAACTATCAAGACAAGAGGAGGATGTTGATAATACAGTGGTAGGAAGTGGATTCAATATTAAAAAAATCATCTTTTTAGATGTACACATTCTAAAATCAAACCCTCTTAAAGCTTCTTCTTATATTGAATTACCAAAAGTAATAAAAGCAACGATGGCAGTTGTTAATATTAAGAATAATGATAATAAATGTTTTCTCTGGTCTGTTCTTGCTCACTTACATCCACCAAAATGTAATTCAGAAAGAGTAAAACAATATATGAAATATGAGAATACCTTGGACATTAAAGATTTTAATTTCCCAATGCCACTAACAGATATTCCTAAATTTGAGAAAAAGAATAATCTTTCTATTAATGTATATGGATTAACGGATACAAACAAAGTTCAAATATTAAAAATTTCAAACAACTTTAAAAATGAAGAAACACACATTGATCTTTTATATTTTAGTGTTGGAAATAATTCACATTACACATACATCAATAATTTATCAAGATTAATCTCTTCTCAGGTATTCAGAACAACAAACAAAATATATCCTTGTAGCGATGTCTTAATTCATTTCATACAAAAGAGCGATTAGAACAACATTCAAAATATTGTAGTAATCATAAATCAGCTGTAATTACAATGCTAAACCTGGTGAAAAGATTTCTTTTGAAGATTATAATAAATCTATCATGCACCCATTTGTGATATCGCTGATTTTGAATGTATCCTTAAAAAGATAAATACTGCTTCTCCTAATCCAAAAGAACCATATACAAATAAATATCAAAAACATATTCCTTGTGGTTTCTGTTATTATATCAAATCATCTGTTGGAGAAAAGTATAATAAACTTGAACAGTATAGTGGAAAAAATGCTTCACAAGAGTTTGTAAGCGATTAGAAAAGGATTGTATAAGACTAACTAAATTAATGAAAGAAACAAATGAACCGATGAAATTAACCATAGAAGAAAAATTAGAATTTAGAAAGAACAATATCTGTCATATTTGTGAGGAGGAAATTGAGGAGTCTAAAGTTAGGGATCATTGTCATCTTACTGGTAAATATAGAGGTTGTAATCTTAATTATAAATTACCTTCTTTTATTCCAGTCTTTCTTCACAACAGCGCCAACTATGATACACATCTATTTATAAATGAACTTTCAAAAACACCAGGGAATATTTCTGCCATAACAAACACAAGTCAAAAGTATATTTCATTTACAAAAATGATATTCACAAAACCTATAACTCGTATTCGGTTTCTTGATTCTTACAAGTTTATGGGAACACCACTAGCCAACCTCGCATCAAATCTAAGCTCCACGGGCTCTTTTCCAAATCTTAATTCATTCTTTCCAAGAGGAAATTCTAACTAAAGAGGAAATTCAGATTAAAAGAGAGAATTCAAAGTAAAGAGGAAATTCTAATTAATGAGGAAATGAATGAAGAAATTCTTACTGAAGATGAAATTCTAATTATACAGAAAATTCGAACAAAGAATGAAATTCTAACTAAAGAGGAAATTCTGATTATAGATGAAATTCTGATTAAAGAGGGAATTCTAACTAGAGAGGAAATTGAAACAAGGAATGAAATTCAAAGTAAAGAGAAAATTCTTACAAGTAAGGGAATTTATCCTTATGGTTATATGGATTCATTTATGAGATTTAAAGAAACACAACTTCCTTCAAAAGAAAGTTTCTATAATAACCTTTATGAAGAAGAGATAAGTGATAAGGAATATAAACACGCACAAGAAATTTGGAAAATATTTAAGATAAAAAACCTTGGAGAATATCATGATTTGTATCTAAAAACAGATGTTTTATTGTTAGCTGATGTGTTTGAAGCTTTTAGATCACTCTGTCATAATAAAAATTGTTATGGATTAGATCCTGCCCACTATTTCACAGCTCCTGGTTTAGCTTGGAGTGCAATGTTGAAAATGACAAAACAAGATATAGATTTAGTCAGTGATGTAGATATGCTTTTGATGATTGAGAAGTCTAAGAGAGGTGGAATATCACAAGTATGTTCAAAAGATATGCTAAAGCAAATAATAAATATCTTCCAAATTATGAGAGTGAAAAGATAGTAATTATTTGATGTACTTTGATGCTAATAATTTGTATGGATGGGCAATGTCTCAATCTCTGCCTTATGGTAAATTAGAGTGGGTGGAAGAAAAGGATTATGAAAAGGCTTTGATGAATATTGTTATTTCTTCTCAAGATAAATTGAATGACAAAGAAGAAGGTTATTATTTTGAAGTTGATTTGAAGTACCCGAGTGATCTTCATAATAAGCATAAAGACCTTCCTTTTGCATGTGAGAAAGAAACCCCAAAGAAAGAATGGTTCAGTGATTATCATAAAAGTTTTAATATTAAAGGCAAATCAACAGAAAAGTTATTAACAACATTCTATGATAAAAGGGGATATGTTTTGCATCAAAGGAACTTGAGACAATATTTATCTGCTGGGTTGAGAGTAGCTAAAATTCATAGAGTTTTAAAATTTAAACAAAGTCCTTGGATGAAAAAGTATATTAAATTCAATACAGATATGAGAACAAATACAAAAAGTAAAATTTGAAGGGAATTCTATAAATTGATGAATAATGCTGTCTTTGGAAAGACAATGGAGAATGTTAGAAACAGGCAAAACATTAGATTTGCAACATCTTGGAAAGAAGCTTCTAGATTGATAAATAAACCAAGTTTTGAGAGAGAAGAGGTTTTTTCAGAGAACTTTTCTGCTATTCATATGAAAAAGGAAAGTATTGTCATGGATAAACCAATTTATATTGGAACAGCAGTTCTTGATTTATCAAAGATATTGATGTATGATTATTTGTATAATGATTTAAAGAAGAGTATGGTGAAAATGCTTCATTGTTGTATATGGACACCGATAGTTTTATTCTAGATATAAAAACTGGCCGATGTTTAGAAGGATATGAAGAAAAACATTGGAGTATATGATACAAGTAATTTTAGTAAGAAGAGTGAGTTATTTTCAAAAAAGAATGAAAAGGTTATTGGTAAGTTTAAGGATGAGTTGGGTGGAAAAGTAATGAGTGAGTTTATTGGATTGAGAGCAAAGGCATATGCTTATAAGTATGGTGATCAGATTGATAAAAGGTTAAAGGGAATAAAGAAATATGTAATAAAGAAATCAATAACTTTTAGAAATTATTATAATTGTTTGATGAATAAGAAAGAAGAATATAGGAAAATGAATACAATAAGAAGTTATAAACATAAGATATATAGTGAAGAAGTAAATAAAAAGGCATTAGGAGCCTTTGATGATAAGAGATTTATTTTAGATAATGGAATAGATTGTGTTCCATATGGATATTGTATGATAGAGTGTATAAAATAGATTGTGTTCCATATGGGTATTGTATGATAGAGTGAATAGAATAGATTGTGTTCCATATGGACACAAGTTTTAACGATGGGAAGATGGGTTAAGGGTCTTCAGGGCTCCCGCCGCGTTTTTCACAATATATAAATGGTCGAACCAAGTATTAGTCAAACTAAAGAGTGGAGAAAATCTCAGTCTTGGTATATAAATGGAAAACATAATGAATGTGAAAAATATCAAATAAGTCTTATTGAAAAAATATCTAAAACAAAGGTAAATAAAACAAATATGCGAATCAATTTAAAAACCAATAAGTTAGAGGATGTAAAGAAAATAATAAATATGTTTGAATGGACTGAAAAATTTGATGGTTATCAATTGAACAATGGAAAAATAATTTACTACAATATCAAAATGATATGCAACTCAGGAGGTGGTCAGATGAGATCATTAAGAGAAGTTTATCATTTAGTAATGGCACAAAAGGGGTATCTTAAAAAATATAAAGATTCAAATGTTTTGTTTTTCAATATTTTAGATGGGGATTATTGTGCAAAGAAAATTAAACTATTGAAGGAATTTGAGAATGAACAAATGTTTATAGGTTCAATGAGTGAGCTAAACAATATGCATTGGTTATTTGATAAAGAGTGCCCCGAGGCTTAGACGTTTCAGATATTTCTTTCGAATCACCTTTAACAAATCTTTATCTTGTTGTATGGGCTATTTGAATAGAGAGCCCCTCGGTTAAAATGGGAAATAAAAAAATGATCCTTTTTACAGCCATTTTCCCTGCTGTGCAGGGGTTTGGCTTTTTCTTGAGGCAATGTTTTATGGCCGGATGCCCTTCCCTGACACCAACCCTGGTCGCCTCTTACGACACACAGGGATATGGTACACCTATTCTAACCGGGGCATACACCGGGACCAGTACACTGGCACTCATTTCGCCGACCTCGGAAGGATGGCAGGCTGAGTCAACCCCCTGGTGTTAATTCAGCAGCCAACGGGGCTTGAACTCAGGACCCTGGGATCCCAAGCCGCCACCCTAACCACTAAGCCAACACCAGGCTCCAGGTTAAAAGGGGAGACAAATAAATATACCTTGGGCTAAAAAGGGGATTTATTTTTTCAGGGAAAAAAAAAGAAAAATTTCATGGCTGAAAATCCCCCATTCATTTACATGGGGAAAAGTGAGCCAGAACCAGTATTCTTTCCCTACTCCTTATGTATCGGCAATGTTATAATGAATCAACGTTATGTGAGGAATTACCATACAAGCTTCATCCTTCAGCGTCTTACTTGGAACAAAAGGGGGTGTGCGTGATGATTGTCAGGGATGAGAGCCGAGGATGCATCGGGTGGTGGATGCACAAAAATGTTTTGCCTCAAAATTGTTGCTTAGCCATTAATTATGTGTGACATGTATAAGTCAAATACACAGTAATTATTATCGATGTTGATTTGGATTCACATGGCTATAATAATGAGGTGAGATATGAGTAAATTAACAAAGTGAAATACAACACAGGCATGATAAGCCTAATGGCCAAAGCCCCACAGCAAGAAAAACATTATATTTATACAAGTAATGTGAATGGTGATCACAATATTACTTTTTAGCTCGCCTATTCGAAGAACAGAGAGCTATAACAATACCCCCGGCGTGAGCGTGAATGTGAGTGTCAGCGTGAGCGTGAAAATGTTAAAGTTTTTGGTGCAAGTTATTTCCTTTCTAATGTTTTTATCTACCACACTATTTTTTACTGATTGCAATATACAAATACATATATTGCTTTAAATTATTTGAATCAGACTTCACTGCATTGCTTTATAAAAAATATTATTAGACTAGTTTTACTACAACTACTACTACTACTACTACTATTTTGATGGCACCAGTTATTGCCACTTTATTGTGGAGTCAGCCAGGAACATTTTTGCCCAAAGTCTTTCATGAACCGGCTGACAAGAACTGAAGGTGACAGGAATTTGTAATTTATTCAGGGCATGGTGATAACTTGCTTAATCTTTGCAAAAGACTAGAATATTTAACAGCCACAAAGTAGTGCTAACAGGCCTGGGTTCGAATCTCGGCCCAGTTATAAACTGTCATTCCAGGGTTTCACAGGCAGGGTGATTCATCGATGTGTGTACTGTCCCTTGGATTGACGTTAAGCCGGCCTTTCCATATGCTGGCATTAGTTGGTGGACCTTAAAGATCCCGCTGTGTCCTTCATGAAGAGTAGGCAAGCTATCGCCAGCACCGTGAACAAAGTACACCCTGCCCCAACTACTTGGCCAAATCTCAGGCTGGGTGAGCCGGTTTGTGAAGGATTTGGGCCAAAATCTTTCCCTGACCAATGCCACAAGTACATTGGAATGATTGTAGCCATTGAAGTAGAAGATGAAGAAACTGCTCGCAGACAGGACACCTAGTTTTCTAAGGATGGCACACAATGATGAATCAATCTGCATGCGAAACACCAGACCAGTTCCAGTTTACACTTGGGGCAGGATTCAAACGCAGGTTAAACAGCTCAGAGGCGAGTATACATGCGTTTAGGCTATCTCAGCCTATTGTTTCAGTTAATATTGAAAGGGAATATGAGTGAGGTTTAAATTAAATATGATAGCTGAAGAAACATCTGAAATGCCAATTTTAATGACAACTAGAACAGCACCAGGTAGAGCACACACCTCCACGAGGCTGAACCATTTACGTTTTGCATCCCACTGATAATGCCTGGTGTTGGCTTAATGGTTACGGTGCTGGGCTTGGGATTCTAGGGTCCTGAGTTCAATTCTTGCTCAACTGTTGAATTAATACCAGGTGGGGTTGACTCAGCCTATCATCCTTCTGAGGTTGGCAAAATGAGTACCAGCTTGCTGGGATGATTGAGCCATTCAAGTATCCTGTGTTGGAGTGGTGACCTGTTCAGGATTGTGCCCAATAGCTCAGGAGACTGCTTTGGCAGCACTGACTCTCTGTGCAGTGGACGGTCTCAATGGAATGGAATCCCACTGATCGGCTGGATCTGCAGCTGGACCTGAACCAAAATCGAATCGTCTTGTTCTTGTCACCTCCCCAACTCATCCACTAAGTTTTGTCTGAATCTGTCCACAACTTTTTGAAATATCATTTTATTTATAGTTTTTGGCCCTATCACTTGTTTTGATTCACTTAATTGTGTTTGTGTTTGTGTTTGATTCACTTAAAAAAATAAAAAAATTCTCAGACCTGGATCTTTACCAAACTTGAATAATTTCATCCTTGTCATACAGCCAACCTGTCCACCAAGTTTCATCCGAATTTGTCGACAACTTTTTGAGATATTTTGCTCACAGAAAAGCAAACAAATAGATAGGAGTAAAAACATAACCTCCATCCACCTTTGGTGGCAGAGGTAATAAACTCTTCAAAATTTCATAAAATTAGAGTAAAATACTACCAGTAGAACGATAATGTGTACCATAATGAACGTGAGTCATACATACACAAATCTCCTAAGCCACATATGCACTGGTCCAAGTCCCTTCTTTGCCCTCTCAGGCAGATGTAAGAAATTGATGGCCCCTTTCCAGTGTGTCAGAGAGGAATGATAATCATCTGTCAGAGACACTTCCATCACCAATCTTAAAATCTGCCATGTCCAATTTGAGCATAGAGTGTAAGACGACAGGAAACGCCAAAAACGATATCTATCTGGCAGACCATTGAAAATATTAATGTAAAGTGATGTGATAGATTGTTAGACACATGTTATGTTATTTTCAAATCTCCATGGTGTGACCAAAGTTTGAGGAGTCTTATGGATGCCAATCAAGCTTGAATGGCATTCATAAGATAGTGCATTACCGAGAATATCACAGAACAGCTTCACGACTGCCTTTCATTGGTGTGTTCATTGTATGGTGTGCAAAACATGATGCAAGGAGTATCCTAGTACTTCTACCTAAATGTGTAAACATGTTTTGTAAAGCATGAAGTAAACTTATACACATTGTTTAAGTCTCACTACCAATTCAGGCCCTGATTGTGAAGGCAACCCAAGGATCATTTTGCCTTGGATTATTTATAGTCCCATTTGTTTAGGATTTTGGAGTCTTCGCTCTCTGTAATGGTTTCACTATGTTTTCCTGATTTTGACTCGGTCGTATTGTTGTCAGAAATGGTTTGATTACTGTCAAATTGTTTTGTGACATTGTGAATGGCACAAGGTTATTGTAAACACGGCATGAGGCTCTACCTGTATCAACATGGCAACTCACCTTCCCACACTTCTTAAATCATTAAGGACAGTATTGTGTAAACAATATTATTCCGCTTTCACGGTTCTGAACCCAATAGAGTCTCTGTCAGAAGTGTTTTAACATGGCTGTGTTAGTTTAGAGGTGAAAGGGTTCATGGCCATGATCCAGCTCTCCTGCAAGCAGGGTTTCCCTTCTGGATATCAAATTTTGTGAAATGAAGGTAGTCATCCGACTATGGTAGAGCAAAGGGTTGTTGAGATCATGACGGGAAGTATCGTTGTAGAGTATGGTGTCCCAAAAAATGAAAGTTTTAAAATCACAAAGTCTCACCATCTAAAAAGTTTCTCAAAACTGAAATATCCTCAATATGCAAAATTTTAGCTCCCTTGGAAAAATATTTAGCAGTCCCCCAATGTCTTTGAAGATGTGCACATAAGATACGGTTGTCGTGACAAACTTGGTTTTCGAAATATAATGCATATGCACGATATGGGCATTTAAATATATGGGGATAATTTCTAAAGAAATGATAATGATCTACATATAAACATTAATTATGTAGGTACATAAAATTAATCAAAAGAAAAATATGCAGTGATGATGTGACACCAAATTCTTTATCAGAATCTTTACCAGAGCTGGCATCATGTTCATATTCAGCAGTTTCTATTGACCGTTGTTCTGCTAATATCATGTTCTGCCAGTGCCATTCGTTTTTGAAATCGTTCTCCATGTTCATGTTGTGCAGCAGACAGCTTCTCCTTGAGCTTTAGTGTTTTTTTTTTTTTAATGAACACCTGCAATTGATCCAGTCGTTGACCCCTGCTGCAGTCACATAAACTGTCTGTCTTCGTCATTCTTTATCATTACCTCCACCACCGAAGGTGGATAAAGGTTGTGTTTACACCACTGTCTATTTGCTTTTTGTTTGTCTGTCTGTCAGTGAGCAGTATATCTCAAAATTTTATGGACAAATTTGGACGAAACAGTGCAAATGTTGGGTGTGTGATAAGGACGTCTTTGTGTCCTGTCTGCTTTAGATTAGATTTTGGTTTCGTTCCAGATCCAGATCCGGATGCGAGAATGTTTTTATTTTGAAGTGATTCTTCACCATTGAGAAATAGGGCCAAGAAACTATGTATAGCACGATATCTCAAAATGTTGTGGATGGATTATGATAAAACTTGGTGGATGAGTTAGGTAGGTGACAAGAACAAGGCGATTAGCATATAGTTCAGGTCCGGATCCAGATCTGGCCCATCGGTGGGATACAAAATGTAAACTGTTCAGTCTGGTGGAGGTATGCACTCCACTGAGTGCCGTTCTAGTTATCAGTGCTACAGTTAAGCCTATAACCTCCTCCTGTTTTGATGTTCTTTGAAGGGAATACATATATTTAACATACTGATTTTTTGCTCAAAAATAGTGATCTGATTCCAGGGGCTGTAAAATGAAGTTATCTTTGTTGGCCTTTAACATAGTGTTGTGGTTGACCAAATTCGCAAACCACCATTCAGGTCCCTTCGGTGAGATATCTCGGTAAGTATATGTGTAGTTAGGCCCAAACCCGTTGTCTAGAGGGAATAAATGTCATTCATGAGGGCTGCGACTCTTCAGGATAGCCGTTTTTCTTTTACTATCTTTATTTTGGACCAACCGCCATTATTACCACCACCAACCACGTCTCAACAGCCATTACAACAACCAGCAACCACAACGCCGCTTCACCACAACCGCCACGACCTTTACCGTCACAACTCGCCACCATCGCATCACCGTCATCTCGCGCCACTCGTGGGCACCGATGCTGGACTCGTGTAGGGCGCGCACCGAGCAGCGTGTTCAAAAGATTCGCGGACTTACCACAGAAAAACGGATCAAAAACGACTCACGCCCACTTTTGTTCCGTCCAATCGGTGAGCGAGGGGCAGTTTGGCCCCGCCTCCAGGGTGTTGGAGGGCGGTCGCTATATGCAAATTCATGGATCAAAAAGCATTCACGCCCACTTTTCCTCGGGCCAATGGGGAGCGAGGTGAAAGGTCGGAGGCAGAGGGTCAAAGATGAAAGAGCGAAGCCACGGGGCTTATAAAAACGATTGCGTTCGTCAGTCGAAGTGCAGTTGGGAGTTCGCGGAGTCGGAGTGAAGAGGACGGAGCTGTGGAGAGGCGGCGGCGGCGAAGACGGTTGAGGGGGTGCTCGCGTCGGATTCGGGGAACTGCGGAGGGAAAGGCCGGCGGCGCGACCGAGGTCGTGGTGGAGACGCTCGTCGCGGGACCCAAGATTTTGTGAAATCCTCCTTTCCCCGAGCATCAGCAACCCCCTCCTGTTTCCCCCCGCGCTGAGATAGTGCGACAAAAGGGGGCCCCCTTCCCACCCCCTGCCAGCCACTGTCCGCGAGGCCCGCGGAGTTGAGGCACCACCGCCACTTCGCGTCTCATCATCAGACGGGTAGGCCCGACACGGTCTCGGCCCCAGGCCCGCCTACCCCCCTCATCCTGGAGGGTGGTTCTCTTTTCTTTTGCTTTGGGAATATATGTTGTCGGCGCCGTCTGTGAAGTAAAATTGTATAAGTGTTGCTGAGTGCCCGGTAGTCGGATAGATCTGCATTGTTGCATTTGCTTTTTGTCTTCTTCTTTTACATGTGCTTTTGGTGGAATTGTATATGTGTGCTTTCCGTTCATCGCGAAATAAATGTGCTTATTGTTGAACTGTTTTCCCGCTTCGCTTCGTCATTTCTTTCATTGAATCCCCATCTTGCTTCACGTAAAGGGTTGGTCGTGGGCTAAGACGCCCGATAATTAATCGAACCGTCGAGGCCGACGAATAACACCGCTCGGTTATCCCGATAGTACGGAACGGGTCGCTTAAGTGGCCTGTGTCCGAAGTCGACCTGCGGCGAGGTGTGATCGCCCAGTCTACTCTCCGTGTGGGTACTTAGGTAGGTCGAATTTGGCGAGCAACCCTATCCCACGCGGGGGCCGATTGGCTCGATCGCGGTGAGACCGAAAGGTCCACCCGTGACTGGTTCCCGGCGTTAGTCCGAGAGGGTCACGACTGGATTGTCCGTCCGGTGGGCGACGTGCCGCGATTCGAGTTACGTGGCGGTTCGCACGCCGGCGGGCGCGAATCCGCGACACTGGTGTCAGGAGTGGGATATAAACCCATCGCCCTCCTCGCGGCACTGGTATCGGAGAACGGGAAAACGGGCTCTCCTGTCTCCGGCTAAATTCACCGGAATCGGTCCAGGGGTGAGAGGAGCGACCCCCGATTCCCTCCAAATTACGAGCGAGCTAAATTAACCCTTTAAGAGAAGTAAGATGGCGGCTCAAGGTGAGCGGGAGCCGGGGGTATTAGAAATGGATGTAGAATGTGCAGAATCCATGGCTCAGGATGAAATCCCCGTGCAGGAAATGTTGGTTGTACAGGAAAACGAACTCGCCCAACTGAACCCAGAGCCCGAAATGGGTGCGGCAGCGGCCGCGGTGTATGACACCTCCCCTCCCCCTCTCCACCAAAACCCTTCCCCAACCCCTGCCGAAACGGCTCACCCAAGCGCACCCGGCATGGCCCAGCTATTCGCCATGCTGGCGGCAATGACAGCGAGGATGGATGCGAATACACAAAAGATGGATGCGAATACACAACAAATAAATGAAAAGATGGATACAAACACAAATGAAATGAGAAACGGAATGAACAAGCAAATGGACGAAGTGAAAACGACGATGGATGCGAATACACAGCAAATGAGGGAAGAAATGAAAAAGCTGCGGGGTGAGACGCAGAACATGGGCCGATACCTGCAGGCGGGCATGAAGGCCGTGACCAGGGAGCTGGGAATGGCGACTCCACGTGTGGGAGCAAACGAGCTGGAAGGGGGTGCAACGGCTGATAGGCCCGCGGTGGAGGCGGGTGAAAAAATAATTCGGGGGGCGTGTTGGGCGAGGGTCGTGACGATGACCGAAAGGGAAAAACTAAAAGGGGAGACCAAAACGTGGGAGACGAGACACGAGGTGACGACAACAGAAACTTATAAATGTATAGAGACACGGGAGACAAAAAAATAGAGGAGAGACTACACGATGAAGACGGGGTAAGTGACGCACACACACACACACGGAGGTAGTGGAGGACAATGGGGGTGAGCTGGTGGACTGGGTGGAGGCCCGGTGCGAGCACCTGGATGGCCTCCTCCAGGAACGAGGGGAGGGAGTATGCCCCCTTGAGGCGAGTCACGACCAGGTGAGTTCGGTCGTGCTTTGCGAGGTTGAGGGGGCGAGTGCTGTGAACGGGTGCACGGAGAGCTTGGGGGGTATAGAGGCCCCGGAGACCCTTGTGGGGACACGAATCCCCAGTGTAGTTGTCCCTGTGTGTGTGGTGCAAGGCGTGAGTGCGTCCCCGTGTGTGGAAGCGACCCCGTGTGTGAGTGGTGTGGTGGCGATGGTGCCGGAGTACGTGCTTCCCAGCACGCCGTGTGTGGATGAGGCACCGTGTGTGGAAGAGGCCGTGTGTGTGGATGAAACGGCCAGAGTGAGTGAGGCACGGAGTATGGATGAGGAACCGCGGGTGAGTGCCCCCGCGTGTGTGAGTGAGGGACGGTGTGTGGATGAAACACCGCGGTTGAGTGCCCCCGCGTGTGTGAGTGAGGCACGAGTGAGTGGAAGGCCGCGAGTGCGTGGAGCCACGTGTGCGAGGGAGGTAGCATGCGTGAGTGAACGGCCGAGTGCAAGGGAGACCGTGTGTGTGAGAGAGCGGTATGTGAGGGAGATGTCGGTTGGCATGCGAGAGCACGCAGCCGCGTCTCCCGGTGTGAATGTAATGGTGTGGAGTGTGAGCGTCGTAACACGCAGGTGTGCGTGGGTCGAATGGCGACGACGGTGACATGGGAGGAAAGAAAGCCGAGTAGCGGATGTAGTTGGTTCGGGGACCGTGCCGGGTTCACCCAGCAGTGAGCACGAGGTCCGTGCTGTGCAACGCACGAGGCCCCCACGTGCTCGCTTGCGAGAGTGAAGTCCCGGTCCGGAAGCGCACGCGGTGGATTTGCCGATCCCGCGGACGGACAAAGCTTAGGCAGGATAATGGATTTGGACCGGACGGGTTCTCCACGCGATCGTGTGTGTTAAGCTGCAACGGGCAAAGCACATGTGTTCGCGTGGGGAACCCCTCGACACGTGGGGCTTGTGTTTTTGTTTTTTTTATGCGCACGGTGACGTCATGGCTGCACGTGGGGTTGGAATCTGGCAGGAGGGGTATCCCTGCCGGATGGTACCGTCCAAGGAGGGACGAGGTACACGTGCAGCTGCATGACGTCACGGCCAGGTGCAAAGTGCGCGAGTTGCCGCGCTGGTGCTGCGCATGGAAAAAAAGAAAAAAAGCAAGCCTCACTTTCGTGTGCACAGGATTCCTGGGCAAGGGGTGGAAGACCCCCTTACCTGGGCACAGGATGGAAACTAGTTAGGGGGAAGGGTTAGCATAGCTAGACCGGCTCCATGGGGCAGGGGTAAGTCCTCATGGGGCCCGTGGAATGGATTAGTTAGAGGGATGATAGCGAGATTTAGGTTGGGGAATTGATTAATGGGATTATTTGGAGACAGTGACAGACTTGTGAGTGTGTAGAGGGGACGTAGTTTAGCTATGTAGGTTAAAAGGAACGTGCTATAGTGTAAGGGACGACGTGGGAGCACGAGTTAGTTAGGGGAGGTAGTTAGAAGGATGGCAGAGTTCAGCGGTGTGTGTGTTGAAGAGTTGTGAGGTGAGTACATGATGAGTGAGTGAGGCCAGCGGGTCTGTGTGAGTGGAGCGGATGGGGAATGCATGGTGCGATGAGTGATTGGGGGGGAGGAGTGACTCCCGCCCAAGGGACCCCCGGGGTCAGTATAAAGTGAGTTAGGGGGTTAGTCAAATTGAAAAATGGAGGTTGTTTTGTTGTTGGTGTGAGTGTAGGCTCGAAACCCGTTTGGAGGGGTGCAGGAGCCCTGTTGACGGGCTGGGAGCGTGGCTGCGAAAAGTGAGTATCGCTGAGTGGGTACCCCGGGCACCAGGCTAGTCGGCCGTGGTAGGCCAAGGGCCCATGGGGGGCCGGGATAGCGTAGTGGGCACGGGTGCGCCTGCTTGGTGCGGGGGCCCGGGGCGCCATTAGCCGCGTGGGCAGTGTTGTGGGCACGGGTGACCCTCGGAAAGGGGCCCGGGAAGCCAGCCTGCCACGTGTGCGTTTCAGGGGAGGTGCCATGGGGGGCACTCCCCGGTGTTAGGGAGCTGGTAGGCTCGGAGGCAGTGTAGTGCCCCGGGGTGCCATAGCGGGAGATTCGGCAGAGGGTCGTGCCTGCCAAAGGGGGCCACGTGTCCCAGCCATGAGACCGTGTGAGGGCACTGAGAGAAAATGGGGGGGGCGAGGCCCGAAATTGTGAGGACACCAACACAGGCGACGGGAATCTGGGTTGTTAGAACCAATAGTTTAAGCGAGAGGCGCTTGTTGAAAGCCCCAGGGTAGTTTAACAGTTAAATGGTTAGGGTAGATTAGGAGATGTACCCCTCCGCACCATCCATCCCCTCGCTGTCGTTGTGGGCCGCTGGACCCACTTTGCTTATAGATCGCCGAACTCTGGGGAGGCCATTCTGAGGCTTGAGTTGGGCCTCGACACAGGACGTTAGCTCTCCCTTACTCCCCTCCGGGAAGGGAACGTAGGGGTTGGGAGTAGGCTAGGTGACAGGATAGGTTAGCCGAACAAGGACGATAAAGGGGGTTAGGGGACGATTTATAGTGGGGAAGTAAAATAAAAGTAAAAATAAAAAAAAGTTGGGGCTAAATTGGGGTTTGACAAATTAAGGGAGTGGGTATGTACAGTGACAGGCAAAGGCGATAGGTGGGAGGGAGACAGGTAGGTAGGTCCGAGCCCGCCTTCCAAGTGGCCAGCACCACCGCACTCCCTCCACCAACCTCCATGGAACGGCAAAGGCTGGCCAACTTCATCTGCAGCTGCTGTGCTGCAAGGCCTGTGCCGGCCAGTTCATCTGCCGGCTGTGTTTGCCTGCAGCGGCCTTCTTCTGCGGGCTGTGTTTGCCTGCTGCCTTTGCCATGCCATGCCCACTGCCCACGTTCACCAGCCCCGTTCAATTTTTCTTTGCCCTCCCCCCCCCTGTTCATTTCCATGTGCGCCAGGATCCGCAAGGCAACAGTTTGCAAGCTGCGAGAACTGCCCTGTTGGCAGCTACAACACGGGCCTGCAGTGGCGGCCCGTGCACCGTGTTTGCATCCATCCATTCACCCATCCATTTGTAGTGTTCATTGCGTGTGCCACTTGAGCTGGCACGGAGACTGCATTTGTGCAGCCCATGCACGGTTGTGGTTCACTGCGTTCAGTTCAAACCATTCATCCATCCATTCGTTGTGTTCATTGCGTGTGCCACTTGAGCTGGCACGGAGACTGCGTTTGTGCAGCCCATGCACCGTTGTGGTTCACTGCGTTCAGTTCAAAAAGGAAGGCCTTGGACTGCGTGTGAGCAGCCAGCCACGTTCCCTGTCACCTGCATTGTTTGAGCCAGAGACTGCATGCGAGCAGCCTGGCTCCCTGCTAACTGCTTTTCTTTTGAAGAGTTCATTGATCCTGGGCCATGGTTTAGTGTAAAATTTGTAAGTTAAGGTTAAGATGTACTGTAAATATGAGTGCGCCCCCGGCATGTTTGTCTTAGCGCCGGCAATTTTATTTAAGTCGTCCGTGTGAGTGAGTTTGTTTAGGTAGTTACTCAGCCCTTAGGTTATTTATTTTGGGGACACAAATACCATGAATGTCGCACTCAGGGATCCGTAGGTAAAATGTACTAGGGGAAAACTACACATGATGGCACACGAAAATTTGACGACTCGGGACGAGTCTGTAAAAAGGGGAGGGGGTAGTGTTGTGGTTGACCAAATTCGCAAACCACCATTCAGGTCCCTTCGGTGAGATATCTCGGTAAGTAGTTAGGCCCAAACCCGTTGTCTAGAGGGAATAAATGTCATTCATGAGGGCTGCGACTCTTCAGGATAGCCGTTTTTCTTTTACTATCTTTATTTTGGACCAACCGCCATTATTACCACCACCAACCACGTCTCAACAGCCATCACAACAACCACCAACCACAACGCCGCTTCACCACAACCGCCACGACCTTTACCGTCACAACTCGCCACCATCGCATCACCGTCATCTCGCGCCACTCGTGGGCACCGATGCTGGACTCGTGTAGGGCGCGCACCGAGCAGCGTGTTCAAAAGCATCGCGGACTTACCGCAGAAAAACGGATCAAAAACGACTCACGCCCACTTTTGTTCCATCCAATCGGTGAGCGAGGGGCGGTTTGGCCCCGCCTCCAGGGCGTTGGAGGGCGGTCGCTATATGCAAATTCATGGATCAAAAAGCATTCACGCCCACTTTTCCTCGGGCCAATGGGGAGCGAGGTGAAAGGTCGGAGGCAGAGGGTCAAAGATGAAAGAGCGAAGCCACGGGGCTTATAAAAACGACTGCGTTCGTCAGTCGAAGTGCAGTTGGGAGTTCGCAGTTGGGAGTTCGCGGAGTCAGAGTGAAGAGGACGGAGCTGTGGAGAGGCGGCGGCGGCGAAGGCGGTTGAGGGGGTGCTCGCGTCGGATTCGGGAACTGCGGAGGGAAAGGCCGGCGGCGCGACCGAGTTCGTGGTGGAGACGCTCGTCGCGAGACCCAAGATTTTGTGAAATCCTCCTTTCCCCGAGCATCAGCAACCCCCTCCTGTTTCCCCCCGCGCTGAGATAGTGCGACAAAAGGGGGCCCCCTTCCCACCCCCTGCCAGCCACTGTCCGCGAGGCCCGCGGAGTTGAGGCACCACCGCCACTTCGCGTCTCATCATCAGACGGGTAGGCCTGACACGGTCTCGGCCCCAGGCCCGCCTACCCCCCTCATCCTGGAGGGTGGTTCTCTTTTCTTTTGCTTTGGGAATATGTGTTGTCGGCGCCGTCTGTGAAGTAAAATTGTATAAGTGTTGCCGAGTGCCCGGTAGTCGGATAGATCTGCATTGTTGCATTTGCTTTTTGTCTTCTTCTTTTACATGTGCTTTTGGTGGAATTGTATATGTGTGCTTTCCGTTCATCGCGAAATAAATGTGCTTATTGTTGAACTGTTTTCCCGCTTCGCTTCGTCATTTCTTTCATTGAATCCCCATCTTGCTTCACGTAAAGGGTTGGTCCTGGGCTAAGACGCCCGATAATTAATCGAACCGTCGAGGCCGACGAATAACACCGCTCGGTTATCCCGATAGTACGGAACGGGTCGCTTAAGTGGCCCGTGTCCGAAGTCGACCTGCGGCGAGGTGCGATCGCCCGGTCTACCCTCCGTGTGGGTACTTAGGTAGGTCGAATTTGGCGAGCAACCCTATCCCACACGGGGGCCGATTGGCTCGATCGCGGTGAGACCGAAAGGTCCACCCGTGACTGGTTCCCGGCGTTAGTCCGAGAGGGTCACGACTGGATTGTCCGTCCGGTGGGCGACGTGCCGCGATTCGAGTTACGTGGCCGTTCGCACGCCGGCGGGCGCGAATCCGCGACAATATATTTTTTTCTTCTATGATTTCTTCCTCCCTTACTCGTTTCCTAATCTGCTTTTTCTATCTTTAGTTTTGCTTCTACGATAATTAAGTTGAGCTGCTTCTTTCTCTCAATGAAGGTAAATATTTTTGTAACTTTTATCACCTTTATGTTGTCCTTTAGGTTTTTAAAGGCTTTTTTTGTCCTGTTGATTCATCTTAAGGCAAAAACAGCACTGTTTAGGACTCGTGTTATTATCAACTTGTGTAAATCCATGTGGACTGACCCATTTGGGTAGTGTTCACTTTTTAATACCCTGTGATCTCTGCCTAATTTTTGACACATAATATACACCACAGAAGCAATAGTGACATTGCTTTTCTTGATGAAGATTAGCTTTTGAATAAGTCCTTAAGCCTTACAAATACAGATGTTGTTTTGTTGTTTCTTCATAAAAAAACGGTCTAGTCAACCCTCTGCATTTCGTGGACAAGTTTCGTGTTTAATGTGCATTCCATAAAGCTCCTTGGGCTCTGTAATACTATGTCTAAAACAGATCACATCTCAAAGCTGGCCCACAAACTTTGTGTCAGGATAACTCGGTGGTAGAATGCTCACATCTGAGCTGTCTCTTTTTGGCTTTGATCCCCGGTTGAAGCTGAATATCAATAACACGACCATTTTGATGTTGCATCAGAAGGTGGTAGTGTATTGCAGACAATCCTGTATTTCTTCGGGAATATGAAGTTTATTAATCTTTTATGTAATAATACAAACATGTCAAAAGGTCCCATATGGTGTCTTTCTTAAGAATCAGCTTTCAGGATAGTATGAGGAACCTGTCAAGTAACAGAGAAATAGAGTTTTCGTCACCATGCACTGATTTTTCCTTCTCTTCACTTCCATTTCTTCTGATCTTTTTTGTTTCATTTAAGGCCTGGCCTCCGAAGTCTATACAACAGTCTATGACTGGAGCCTTTAACATTAAAATATAAAATAAATGCAACAGGCATGACAGTTTAGAAAGCTTTTCTGTTTTTTGTATATTATTGTGAGATTTTACATTTTATTGTATTTTCATTATTTACCTTTTTTCTCTGTATTTAAGCTAAGATTAATGGTAAATGAAGAAATGAAGTTTGGTTCCAAAATTCCATAAATCCATTTCTATTGTTTTGAGAAAAATGACAATTACAGCTGTAGGAAAATAAAGAATAAAACTTTTTTTCCAGTTCTGATATTGATTGTATAACTAATAAATGATTTTCAAATCTTCAAACAAAATCCAGAACTTAAATATCTTTGAAAAAAGTCATTTTGTTTTTTACTTCGCCAAAACACCATGTATCCACTGTCTGAATTTTTCTCAAAATGCCATAAATCTATACTATACATGCATTTTATTATGATGAAATAAGTGTAATTCTCTATGAAACCACCAATGTTTTCTTGTCAAATTCAATAAAGACCACCTTTCTTGAAGAGAAAACCTCTGTAAAGTGACCACCTCTTTCATCAGACCATCAATTTATGTCCAATAAACTTCTTCAAAGATCTGACCTTTCTGCATTAACTTTGCATCACGAAAGCTACAACAGAATCTCACAGCAAGATCACCTATATAAAGAAAACACCACTTTTCTGTCCTCCTACAGTCTACATTTTGCAGACATTTTTGCAACCATTTTGGTTTTTGATCATCATCAAGCGAAGCAGGGCCTGATTCAGACCAACTTTGTCAGGCACTTCATTAATTCCAGGCCTGGTTCATGGCAAGATCTCCCTCCATCAGTAAATCAGCATGGCATAGACGAGAGTTCAAACGGACTGTGTGGGTTACACGTAACTTTGGGCACCTTCCCAATACAACAATGGAGAATCCTCTTCACTTTTCCAGTTCATGATCGTCCTTTGATTTTCTCCATTTCTTACTCTCAATCATTCATGCTTCTTCGAAGGATGCTCCAAAATGCGTGCTATCTGGCAAAACCGTGGTCACTACCATATTGGAAAAATTGCGGGTGCTGATTGGCTGAAGGGACGTATATCATTTTGTGAAAAAACTGGCATGGTGTTGAGTGCGTTTTTTCAATGAAAAGGTGTAATTACAGTGCAGAATAATGGCATATATGGCAATTTGGCAAAAAATGGATACATTACTACTGTTAGCTACCCTTTCACAATCTTTTGGTGTTGGTAACTTAAAGTTTTTGAATTTGGCGTTTATGTCATTTGTGAACCAAAGTCTTTAAATAATATTTTGTGAAACAATAAAAATGCCAAATTTTAAAAGCCCTTCTTCAGCTTGAAGTACCCATCTTCTGGCAAAGCATTTTAATTAATTCTTTACAAACATTACACTCTGGCCTTCAACAAATCATCCGAGGAGAAAGAACTCCAAACATTTGATTCACAGAAGGCAATACTGTACTTCCCTATTCCTCCTTTTTCAAGAATCTTAAGAAACAAACAAACATAAACACAGACTTGAAACACGTCCACCAATATCATATAAACTCTTAACCCTATTCATCACAGAAGAGATAAATATTCATTTAATTTAACAAAAATTCATGTAAGTAGAACAAAAAAGATGTGGATGTATTTGCTACAGAAATGAGGATCACCTCCTACTCAACAACGCTACACTTGAAAACTGGGAGAAAGAATCTCTGAACTTTAAACCATGTTGATTGACTACAATAAGACATTCGATAATGCCTCACACTCATTGATCATCCATTTCATGAAACTGTACAAAAATGAACCAAATACAATTGGCTTAATAGAAGACAGAGTTAAACTATGAAGCACAAGTTTGATAATACATCAATCAGAAGTCTATTATGCTGGGATTATGGGTTTCCTGGGTCAAAACTAAGATCCAGGCTTTCAATGACATCTTGGATGCTGCTCTCCTGTCTGTGCCTCTTTGTGGTGAGGATGTTGAGGTCATGGAGAGATTCACTTCCCTTGGCAGTAATATTCATGTCTCTGCTGGCTGTGACTCAGAGGTCAATAGACGTCTGGGTCGGGCCTGGGGAGTCAAGGATTCACTGGATAATGGGGTGTGGCACTGCCGGTACCTGTTCGGGAGGATGAAAGTCCGAGTCTTCAGGTCCTTGGTGCTTCCAGTCTTGCTCTATGGATGCGAGACTTGAACTCTGACCAAGGATCTGAGATGGAGACTTAATTCCTTTGGTACCAGGTCTCTTCGGAGAATCCTTGGCTATCGCTGGTCAGACTTTGTGCCCAACGAGCGGTTGCTGAGAGAGACTCAGATGAGATTTGTTACCTGCATAGTCCGTGAGCGTCAGCTGCGGATGTATGGACATGTGGCTCGTTTTCCTGATGCTGATCCTGCTCACCAGATTCTCTCAGCGAGGGAGTCTCCTGAGTGGAGGAGACCAATGGGACGACCACATGCCTTGCGGTTGCAGCAGGTTGATCGGCATCTCAAGGAGATGGGGATGGGCCAGGCATATGCCTGGGGGATGGCCAGACGGAGGCCCCTGGAGTACTGGCGGAAAGTGGATGCAGCGACGTGCTGCTCTGGCACATGCTCCCATACCTGACCTGACAAGTCTACACTCCTATTGTTACTACTACTGACCGATTGACTGTTTCCCTGTGCCATCGGGCATATATTACTGCACACTTATCTGACAGAAATTATCTGACACCATCTGGAAAGGTCTTGGGCCATGTCTTCAATCTCATCTGGGTTGATTTTGATGGTTCTGGTCTCCATTATAGTTCATCTAAGGTTTTTTTTTTAAAAAGTTTGGCCAAACTAGTTTAATTTTGCGCCAAAATTTATTTTTTCACTTGTGACGTTTGAATTTCTGATGTAATCAAACTTGTAATTTTTTTTGTCTCATTTTCTTTCATTTCCCTTCCAGTTGGCCAACAGGATCTTTTTAATCTGAGTGATTCATAAATAGGTGGGGAATTAGTGGCTTAAAGAAACGCAGAAATCACCCTTTGATTTACCTCATGCCTAACAGGTTACGCCATCTTCCCATTGAGAGAATAATTTTGGTCACTGACAGTGTGCCAGCACGAACATGCAAAAATATGTGAAAACTTTCCTAGAAACTTTGACTCATTGCAAAACCTGAAAACATATCTGAGTGAAAAAACAATTTGAGGGAAATGGCAGAAAGAGATTCTACAAAATACCTTCATTATACTTGTTGAATTGACGTGAATGTATCATCTGCTTATTGAGTTCTGATTCAAGGACGATAAAAGATCCTCTTGCGATCGAATCAAGGTGAATAAGGTCAGTCGAATATCCCAATGAGCTGTGAACAGGTTATTGAAAAGAGAGTACGAGAACATACACTGATTAGGGATTGACCTAATTCATTTGTACATTGTAAATTCACTTTACACTAAACTTTCTAATGTCAAAATTAAATTCACCAATAGATTTCGGCAAATTAATTTTTCTAGGATTTGGGATTTGAATTTCTCATTTTGAACATTATACATATTATAATATTGTTGTGGCTCTGTGAAGCTGGCACTCCCTGAAGGCAATGGCACCAAACATACAGCGGTTCTGAGACATTATTTCACTTGTATTCATTCATTTAGCCATTTCATGATGTCTTGAAGGTAAATGTGACAAGATGCATTGTGTATGGCTTATATATATATATATATATATATATATATATATATATATATATATATATATATATATATATATATATATATATATATATATATATATATATATATATATATATATATATATATATTTATACAGCTCTGGGAAAAAATAGGAGACCACCCCAAAAAAAATTTCATTCAGCATCTCTACATGTATGGCAGCCATTCCATTCCAGTGTCTGTTGAATTCCAACACAGGCACACCTCATTCTACTTAGTGAGGTACTGATTAGGTGATCACCTGAACCTAATCTTATTTAACAAGGAAAAGTATAAAAACCACTGCTGTGGTCATCACTATCCTCTTGAAATAGGACCAGCTGGATGGCAAACACAGTGCTAGTAGTACCTCAAAAGTAATTGGAATCAAAAAATAACTATTGACCATGCCAAAAGAGTTGAAAAGAAAAGTTTTGAGTGAGGGAAAGAAGGGTTCAATTCTGGCTTTACTAGCAGAGGGATACAGTGAGTGTCACGTTGCTTCCATCCTTAAAATTTCAAAGACGGCAGTTCATATGAACAAGGTCAAGCAGCAGACATTGGGGACAACAAAGCTGCAGACTGGAAGAGGGCGAAATCGACTTTCCACTGACCGGGATGACCGCCAACTCATTCGAATGTCACTCAACAACCGTAGGATGACGTTAAGTGACCGAAAAAGAAATAATGGCAAACGGCAGCTGGGGTGAAGTGCACGGCGAGGATGGTTCGAAACAGGCTCCGAGGGGCAGGGCTGAAGTCGTGCAAAGCTAGAAAAAAGCCCTTCATCAATGAGAAGCAAAGAAGAGCCAGGCTGAGGTTTGCAAAAGACCATAAGGATTGGACCGTAGAGGACTGGAGTAAGGTCATCTTCTCTGATGAGTCCAATTTTCAGCTTTGCCCAACACCTGGTCATCAAATGGTTAGACGGAGACCTGGAGAGGCCTACAAGCCACAGTGTCTCGCACCCACTGTGAAATTTGGTGGAGGATCGATGATGATCTGGGGGTGCTTCAGCAAGGCTGCAATCGGGCAGATTTGTCTTTGTGAAGGACTCATGAATCAAGCCACGTACAAGGTTGTCCTGGAAGAACTCTTGCTTCTTTCTGCTCTGACAATGTTCCCCAACTCTGAGGATTGGTTTTTCCAGCAGGACAATGCTCCATGCCACACAGCTAGGTCAATCAAGGTGTGGATGGAGGACCATCAGATCAAGATCCTGTCATGGCCAGCCCAATCTCCAGACCTGAACCCCATTGAAAACCTCTGGAATGTAAATAAGAGGAAGATTGATGGTCACAAGCCATCAAACAAAGCCGAGATTCTTGAATTTTTGCGCCAAGAGTGGCATAAAGTCACCCAACAGAAATGTGAAAGACTGGTGGAGAGCATGCCAAGACGCATGAAAGCTGTGATTGAAAATCAGGGTTATTCTACAAAATATTGATTTCTGAACTCTTCCTAAGTTAAAACATTAGTATTGTGTTGTTTAAAAATGAATATGAACTTGTTTTGTTTGTATTATTTGAGGTCTGAAAACACTGAATCTTTGTTGTTATTTTGACGAGTTGTCATTTTCTGCAAATAAATGCTCTAAATGATAATACTTTTATTCGGAATTTGGGAGAAATGTTGTCAGTAGTTCATAGAATAAAACAAAAATGTTCATTTTACTGAAACACATACCTATAAATAGTAAAACCAGAGAAACTGATCATTTTGCAGTGGGCTCTTAATTTTTTTCCAGAGAGATATATATATATATATATATATATATATATATATATATATATATATATATATATATATATATATATATATATATATATATATATATATATATATATATATATATATATATATATACACTTAGGTGAATGCACCCGGCGCTGCCCGGATTCTTTTTGAATGAATTTGATCTTCTATACATATGTCTGACGCGAGCACAGTATCAGTTCCCTATTGGGCCATGGCAGTCATAGGCTAAGGGGGTTGGTGAGGGGGAAACACACCCCTTCCCCCCCCCCCCCGGCCGAGGGGCCTTGCCACATCGCCTATAACCTTCCCGGGACCCATCCCGACATTTTTTGTTTCAGTGGTCAGCTCCTATCTTTCACCTTTCAGGAAATTAGCGCGTGCAGGCAAACAAAGAAACAGACAAACCAAAACTTAAAATCATATGTTAGATATATTGTATATGGCGTTGGCCCCATCTCAATCGGCTGAACTTGAAAAATTAACGTTACGAAATCAAGTGATGACATCATAATTCGGAAACCGGAAGTCGGAAGTACAATTCTTTTACATCGGGACACTCCCGAGTACATGTTCTGTCAGCATGTGAAGTTTGGTGAGGATCAGTCCAGTACTTTTCGCGTGCATAGGTCACAGAGAAACACACAATCAGGTGATGACGTCATAATTCGGAAACCGGAAGTCGGAAGTACAATTCTTTTACATCGGGACACTCCCGGGTACATGTTCTGTCAGCATGTGAAGTTTGGTGAGGATCAGTCCAGTACTTTTCGCGTGCATAGGTCACAGAGAAACACACACACAGACAGACACACTTTCAAATATATATATATATATATATATATATATATATATATATATATATATATATATATATATATATATATATATATATATATATATATATATATATTTATATATAAATATATATATAAAAATATATATATATATATATATATATATATATATATATATATTTTGTGACGAATTTGGAATTCAATTGCACACAACATACAGGTTCCCTTAGTCAGCTATGTCGATAAGTGCATGTTCCCTAGATTGCTCGCCTTCCATTGTTTAAATGTTTTGAAATTGATTAGATGCTCTGCGGATCGAATTAATAGTTAGGG
Organism: Eptatretus burgeri; assembly: GCF_056783735.1. Taxonomy (NCBI): domain Eukaryota; kingdom Metazoa; phylum Chordata; class Myxini; order Myxiniformes; family Myxinidae; genus Eptatretus; species Eptatretus burgeri. The sequence goes on along the minus strand of NC_140975.1, from coordinate 64,964,374 downwards.
AGCGAAAAATGGAGACGTCCCACCCCCTCTTCTGCGAAGAGGAAGAAGAACCCTGCGGTGACGTCAACAACTCCCTCCCACCCGTGGTTGAGCGGGGGGGGTGGATCAAGAGGGCATGAGTCACGCCCGGTGTGGGGGAGGGGGTGCAAAGGATAAAGAGGACATCTTTTCTTTGTTCAAAAAAAAGAGTCCCGTTCTGAGTCCCGTGGGCAGAGTTCGTGTGCTGAGTCCCGTGGGAGGAGTAAGCTTTTTGCTTCGGAGAGAGCAGTCGTTCAGCAGGCCATCAGGTCTTGCTTGGCTTGCGTGGCTTGAGGCCTTCGGAAGCTTTTTGCTTCGGCTGGCTCAGTGAGCTTTGGCTGCTGCTTTGTTTTGGAAGGAACTTGAGCCGGTTGTTCGGCTCGAGCTGCGAGTGGAGGCTTCTTCCTCTTCTTCCACTTCCTCTTGGTTTGTGGAGCCTGTCGTTCTCCATTTTGTTTCCCGGCTTAGTGCGACGCGTCGGCCTCTTCTTGGAGTTGATTCCTCGGGGAAGCGACGCATCGACAGGAAGGATCGGCGCCTCATCTCACCGGCACGTGTTGAGAAGCGTGGGAGGATTCGCGCGAGCTCGGGAAGGATCACGGCGATTTGGATCCAGCTCGCTGTCGCTGGAGCCCGGGTCTGGACAAGTTGAAGACCACACGAGGTGGAAAGGTTCGAGTCAAGCTCTGAGTTTCAGCTCACCTGTCCTCCGAGCTGGAGCTCGTAATTAAAGGCCTCAGCCACCATTTCTTGTGTGTGTGTGTGTGTGTGTGTGTGTGTGTGTGTGTGTGTGTGTGTGTGTGTGTGTGTGTGTGTGTGCGCGCGCGCGTACGTGTGTCCGTGGGCCCGTCTAATAAGTAGGAACTGTTGTTAAGTGTAAATGACTGTACATAATAAGTAGACGGTTGTAGTTATTTTGTCGTGCTTTTGTTGCTTGCATAATTGCATACGTGTTTTGCCTTATTTAATTGCATACGTGTTTTATTATAATAAATGTCCTTGTGTGAATGTAATCTGCTCGTTGCATCCATTCCCTCATTGACTGAACATTTCGTGTGTTGGGAGTTAGAAAGCCGTTGGTTTGCCGTAATAGGGGGACATTGGGACCGACGGTTCTCGGCGATTACGCCACTCGGAATCGCGCACGGACAAGCTCGCCTCGGCGGTTTGTTCCGTACGAGATCCGTCGAGGGTGCAATACTGGAATACCCCGGTAGTTCGATCACGTGGGTATTTAGGTACATTGAAGATTGGCAATCGACCCTACCCCACGTGATCTGCCGATTGGCGTATTTCGGTTCTTGTACAAGGACCCGTCGCTCGGAGTTATCCGGGTGGCGATCTATATTCCGGGCGATCAGTCGGGCCGACTGGACTTGCGGCTCCGTTCAGAGCGGTCGGTTGGCGGCCGACCCCCGGCCTGTAACTATATATATATATATATATATATATATATATATATATATATATATATATATATATATATATATATATATATATATATATATATATATATATTGTCCCAAAAGTCTCCATGCATAGGGAAAATTAACACTTTTAGCAAAATGCAACTTTATTTACAAAACGTTCTCCACATGATTGCCAATTATTTGTAAACACACACAAAGTCGTCTCTCTCACTCATAGTGAACTTGTGGCAACAAATCTGGCGTTATGCATGTAATTCCACTTCGAATGCGTTCCTTTAAATGCTCCATGTTCTGAATCTTGTCATGTTTGTCGTGTGTGATGTGCTTGCCATGTTTCCTGTTAAAGTCGATTGCAACCTTGCGACAACTTCGTGAACCAGCCATGCGAATGATTTCAATACGTTCTTCTTTTGACAAAGGCATTCTTGAAGGGAATCTGAAAAAAAAAAGATATAAGCTATGTATGAAGAATTTCAGGAGACATTTTGCTGAAAGTCTTAATTTTCCCTATATATGGAGACTTTTGGGACACCCTGTGTATAAAAATATAATTGACACCTCCCACGCTCCTCCAGCCGAAGAAGCTGCATAAAGCAACCCAAGAAGGCCTGCACAAGGAAAGCGCTTTAGCTGTTTCAAACCCTTCCCAAAGTTCCTCCACAGCAATAAAGACGTTCACACATAGTACACACATGATAATCCCAAAGCTACACATCCCCTCAGCTACCGCACGGATTTCATCACTTGTTGGTGAATCATCAGCCATAGCGCAGACAGCAATGCATTCCAATGAGGCTCCCAAGCATCTACCATGTGCAAACATCAAAAGCAGTCAATATCTAAATGAAGAAAGACCCAACCACATCTCTCACCCATGAATGGAGAGAAGAGCCAATCAGCTCTCACTTAATCAACGAAACCCAGGTGGCTCGGATGATATAAACAATTGACCCCTCCCACACTCCTCTAGTCAAAGAAGCTGCATAAATCAACCCAAGAAGACCCACACAAGGTAAGGGTTTTGCTGTTTCGAACCCTTCCCAGAGTTCCTCAACAACTATAAAGACATTCACACATTGTACACACATGAGAATTCCAATGATATACACCCTCTCAGCTACCAGACCGGTTTCATCGCTTATTGGCAAATCATCAGCGATAGCATAAACAGCATGCATACCAATGAGGCTCCCAAGCATGTACCATGTGCAAACGTCAAAACCAGTCAGTATATAAATGAAGAAAGACCACCCACATCTCTCACCTGTGAGTGGAGGGAATAGCCCCAATCAGCTCTCGCCTAATCAACTCAACCCAACTAAAACTGTGGGAGGGTCAATTGTTTTTATAATCCTTGCCACCTGGTTTTATTTGATTAGGTGAGAGCTGATTGGAGCTATTCCCTCCATTCACAGGTGAGAGATGTGGGTAGGTCTTACTATATATATATATATATATATATATATATATATATATATATATATATATATATATATATATATATATATATATATATATATATATATATATATATATATATATATATATATATAACATTTTCTTCGTACAACAAAACAAATATGCATTTCAATAGAATAGACATGTCATTATCAAAGCTTTTCAACTTGCACTCCTCAGGATAAAACTTAAGCAGATGAAGAATAAGTACCAAACCCTCATTTACTTCAGTTGCAATTTAATGTGCTCAACGTTGATTGGTTGAGAGGAAGAAAGGACAGGATTACCTGATTGGTGGAACCATAGGGCATCATGAATAATGATTAGGCAGAGATGAATCACCAAAGTACCGGCGGAAACATAACGCTAATTAGCTGAGGGCTAGTTAGGGGGTGGGGAGGTGGAGGGTGGTGGTTTTGACGATGACTCAAAGTTGACTGTGCTACTGTTGTCACACAGTCAAGCCATCATAACTCCGAACAGAGACAGCTAACTCCGGCTTTTAAGAATGTACACAGGACTACAACTATTCCCTGTGCCTCTGCAATTGGTTACCATCTACTGAATAATCCACAGGGTGCAGAGCAATACCGTATCGGCTGGTTTAAAATCCTGAGTAGAGGACGCAGTTTAGCTCACCTTCGTGCAATGGAGGCCGCATTCATCAGGTCATCCAATCCCATTCTTTGTCGACAGAAAGAATTTGCCCAAACTTTATATCTATTCTGATTATGATGGCTTGACTGTGTGACAACAGTACCACAGTCAACTTTGAGTCATCGTGAAAACCACCACCCTCCCCCTCCCCACCCCCTAACTAGCCCTCAGGTAATTAGAATTATGTTTCTGCCGGTACTTTGGTGATTCATCACCGCCTAATAATAATAATAATAATAATAATAATAATAATAATAATATGTATATATAATTATATACAGGGTGTTTCAAAAAGAATGATGCAACATGATATATTTAAATGAAACAGAAACCTCAGGACCATGAACCAAACATTTCTCGAAAGCTTATGACATGGTATTTTCTATCACTGATTGCTATTGCAGTAAGTCACTGCCAGAGTTAGTGAGCGCCCAAGGTCTGAAATTGGCATTTACACAAAATCCTTGTAATTGTCGAAACTGTTGAAACTGTCGAAACACGCTCTCGAAACCAGGGCATTTAAGATTATCGGCATCTCCCTCAATGAAGCTGAGTCTTTGGGCCTCTCACTCAATCACCGCAGGTTGGTCGGTGGTCTTTCTGTCTTCTACCGACTCCTCTCCAGCCTTGCCCCCCCCTGCTCTCTCTGCGATTTGTCCCCACCACATTTCCACAGGGCGCTCAAGGTCCGCCAACAACCCCCTTCTGGTAAAACTACCAAAATCACGAATCAATGCTCATCTTCACTCTTTCATTCCTCTTTTTTTCCTGCCTTTGGAATAAACTTCCTCACTCTATTCTTTCCCATTCTTCCCTCCAGGCTTTCAAAACAGCTGTTCACCACCACCTCTTATCTTCCCCCATCCAAATCCTCGATCTTTTCTTCCCTCGATAATCCACCCAAGCCCACTTCCTTCAATTCCCCTGCTTTATTTCCTGAAAGTCCCTGTAATGTCCATCTTCTCTTCGCCATGTTCCCCGTCCCATCTCCATCCCTCTCCCTTCCACAGTTCACCTAATGTGTCTGTTCCCCACTGTTTTGTCCCTTCCACTCCCGCCCCGCCCCTCTTGTCTCATGCCCCCTTGCTGTGAGTTGTGTGTTAGCTCTCATACGAGCCTCGAGAAGGTATACAAAAAAAAAAATTGATATTCTCGATGTGTGCCCCTCCAAGGTTCAGACAGGCATTGATCCTGACTCCAAAGTTCTGTCCAACTTTCCTGTAGGTCTCATGTGTCACTGCTTGGAAGGTCGTCTGACACCTCCTCCTTCAGATCATCCAGTGTGGCAGGGCGGTTGGCGTAGACAGAGCCCTTGGCAGCCTCCAGAACCAGTATTCAAGTTTGGACTCTGGGGTGCCCAGTCATGGGTGGTACCCAGGGCAACGAGGCGGTTTCTGAAGAGCTTCCACAGGAAAGTGATGGTGTCACCAGCTGTATGTGGGAGTGCACCATTCTGCATAAACCAGGTCATACTGAGCTGGTTTGGGGTGACCTTTTGTGTTAAATCATTATGGAACTTCTGGAACACGGCCTGGTAGCGCTCACCATTGATCATCACCGTCCTGCTGTCGTCATTCTCAAACCAGTAAGTCCCAAGCGTTCCCCAAGTGGCATTCAAGGTGCAGATGCATGTGACCTTTGGTCCTTTCAGGTACCTCTCAGTGATCTTAGGTGGTTCTACCCCACAGAAAAAAATGTTGTTGTGGTTGTTGATGGCACCGTTCAAGTGGAAATGGGCTTCATCACTGACCCAGATCAGATTGGTCCAGTTCAGATTGATCCAGTTTGGGTACTGCTCCATCCTGTCACTGAGACAATTGCGCATATCAAGTCTCCTTCTCATGTCATCTTGACTCAGTTCATGCCTAATAGAGAGGATGTATGGGAAAAGCTTCAGTTCCTTAATGAGGATACACCAGACTGATGTTGGTTTGATGCCGAGCTTCTGGGAGCACTGGCGGTGGGACTTCTTGGGACTGTCCACTGCAGAAACCCGCACGGCGTTGATGTTGGCTTTGTTCTTGGTTACTGATGCTGCCTGCCACTGTTGCCCTTGCTGTGGTTGTGCACTGTACCCTTGTGCTCAAAATGTTTCACAATACATTGAATGGCACAATTTGTGGGTCCATCACGTGTTCTGAGGTGGTATTCCTTGCAGAACCTCCGGCGGGTGTCTGCATATGATTTAGTCTCATGCCACAGAGCCACCATTTTTGTCTTCTGCCTCACTGTCAATGGCATAGTTGAGCTACGGAGCTAGAAATTCCAGGGACCAAATACCACGATAACACCACTAAACCCTGAAAAGGAAAACAGAACAGATAAAAAAACAAAGAAATGGCACGAAGTCAAAGTTGTATTAACCTTGATGAAACACCCTGTGGATATATATATATATATATATATATATATATATATATATATATATATATATATATATATATATATATATATATATATATATATATGTATGTACATAGATATTTATAGGATGTTTTTCACAATTATGAGTCTTTCCTTCGGATAACTTTGTGAATGCCACCACCACCACATATGTGAGCAGCCAATATTGCCCATGATTCAAAACTGATAAGTAATAATGCTCTGTGACTTAACAAATCAAACTGATGAATTTAATAAAGCAAAATACATGCAAATGGACGATAAAAGTTGTACAAAATCATGACTGAGATCCCTTTCCCTCTGTCCCCAAACTTTAAACAATGCAAAGATGGCTATTTGCACTTCCTTCTCATCTCAAGGTCAAACCTTTAGAATTAGCTCGATGTGTTGAGTGCCCACATTGTAAACTGTATGTACTCTTCGGCTTAATCGGAAATGATTTACCGTAATCTATTATTTGGCACTCACTCAGTGTCAATGGGTAATTGAGCAATCGTGCCCTTTAACCAACATTCGTTTTTATTCAAAACTCATTGTATTCTTCACAGAAGCATTTAAGAAGTTTTTTTTCCTACTGTGGCCAATGTGTGTATTTTCATCAATATGAAAACTGTGTACAAATATACAAATGTGCATATGGGGTGAAAGCTTAGGAGGACATGGGGGTGTTAGTTTATTTATTTTTATTTGCACATAGATTAATATAATGATGCACCGTGTCACCCAGGTCATGCAATTAATAACTCTTCTTCTTCTTCTTCTTTCGGCTGCTCCCGTTAGGGGTCGCCACAGCGGATCATCCGTATGATCCGCATAGTGATTTGGCACATGTTTTACGCCGGATGCCCTTCCTGACGCAACCCTGGTCGCCTCTTACGACACAGGGATATGGTACACCTATTTTAACAGGGGTATACACCGGCACAGTATACTGGTACTCATCTCGCCGACCTCGGAAGGATGACAGGCTGTCAACCCCCTGGTGTATTAATTCAGTGGCCTAACGGGGCTTGAACTCAGGACCTTTTTGGATCCCAAGCCGCTGCCCTAACCACTGCGCCAACACCAGGTATTCATGCAATTAATAACTATGTATCAAATTAAATAAAGGCTGATTGATTAGAGGGTTATTCCTTTTCATACTGAAGGCTCTCTGGTTCTTTGCCTTCTGGCAGCTTCACGGCTCCCACTGATGCCAAACATCTTTTTTATTTGCTTTGATCTTCCAGCTTGAGCTGAGTCCTCCACATTTTACCAGTCTCGCATTTGAATGCTAATAATTAAATAGTTCCAGTGTGACTACTACGTGTCTATACATGGTAAGTTGAACTTGTAAATATTGACTTGATTTTGTTTGGTTTATTTTCAGAGAGAGATTTTTGGTTCACGGTTAAGGTGGCTTGCTTAAGATATTAAGGTCCTGAGTTCAAGCACCTGTTGTGCCATAAATAACACCAGGTGGGTTTAATCAGCCTATCATCCTACTCAGGGCAACAAAATGAATACCAGCTTACTGAAAAAAATGAGTCATTCGAGTATCCTATGTCAGAGTGGTGACCCGTCCAGGATTGTGCCCCCGAAACCAATGAAACTGCTTCGACAGCCATATGCACCTGACGGCGTGAAAGGAATGGTTATTGGTTATGTTTACAAGGTGAATGATATATTAATTTTGGAGCGAACTTATTTATTCAAGGTAAATCCTCTGGTAATGCATTACCTTATTCAAGGTCATGCAATTTCAAGAGAGCCAAATCCTCTTGGTGTGGTTCTGATGTGGTGTGAAGTCAGTGATCAGTGATGTGATGTCACAGCCATTGTTATTTTAGTGAGGAAGTTTGTTGGTCTCACGCCTTCAGAGTCGGTCTTTGCAACATGTTACTAAAACAAAGAATGAAAATGCCAAATTATTGTGCAGATGAGCGGGAAGAGGTTCAGAAGAAAACGTTTACCAAGTGGGTGAATTCACACCTTCAACGTGTGACCTGCCGTATCTTGGACCTCTACATGGACTTGCGAGATGGCCGAATGCTCATCAAACTCCTGGAAGTCCTTTGTGGAGAAGCACTGGTAAGGCCTGTGGTATTATGTTCATTTTTGATTCAGACAGGAATTTTCACTGCTTTGCGGCTTAACGTTGCACGTGTCAGACTTAAGTGTAGACTGCAGAGCATTGTAGGGTTTTTGTTTTTTTGAGTCCCATATTTTACTCGTGAGTTAATCAGATACCACCATATTCCGAAATGCATTTGCTCAAAGTCATTGAATTTTTTTTTTTTGTACTTAAAATATATAAGCCACATTCTGTTTAAAGTTGAGATTCATTAGCAAAGTTGAATGTGAAATCCCAAGAAAAGTGGAATTGCTCTCAATGAGTGTGCTTTATCAGTAGCCAAATAAAATCATCTCAACGATGTGAGCTTCCGATGAAAAATGAAAAAGACTTTGCTGTTTTAAAGATTTTGCATGGAATTTCAGTTGTAATGTGTCTCTCTTTCTCTAATGCAATGTTTGCTGATCTTTCATGAACAGAACAGCTAGAAAGACCCTTTGTCCATCTTTAATTTTAACCACATATTGTGCTTGTAAAAATTACTTCATCCAGAAGTTGGTATTGTCACTCAAACAAATTTTGGAGGGTAGGGAGGGTTGGGGGATGGGATAATGACATCCAGCCACCCATATCTTTTTCAGGAAAGAGAATATAAAAAAAAGAAAAAAAATGAGCCATTGTATTGTGTTTAAAATATTGTAACAGCTATGTGACTGTTATGTGACACAATCATTCTCAGAGATATACCCCAGAATTGTGGAATAGTGGTTGGTAAAATTGAGTGCGGAGGGTGGAAACACCGATGTCACTAATTATTTCACATATTTCGAAACCGTCACTCTAATGTGTTTTAAAGCCAATGGCAAACAAAGGTGGCAACCTCAGGTTGCAATAAAGCAATTTTATAATGATAACACTGGTCAACAATTTTTTACTTTCTGAATGTTGTCTAGATTTCTACAAGTGAATTAGGGTATTCTGGCACTGCTGAATCAGGAAATGGCATCCGTTTCTCTCCATCAGGTCAGGTTTTTGTGCTAAGTTGATTTGAAAAAATCAGATCTTGTGACAAAATCAATTACATTTTTGTGGCATTATCAGCTGATTTTTGTCAACACATATCATCCTAAACATGTTTTTAAGAAAAAAAAATGTTTTGCCAACAACATTTATTGATTACATGATAGAAACATCGATTACTGTCATCTGAATGGTGGGCATTGATAAAGGTAAGTACAAGTAAATTGCATGTTGCGTCACCACTGTTCAAACTTCAGTGCTTGAACTTCCGTTTCTTCGAACTCCTGGAATGTTCAGCGGCAGGGAGGTCTCTCTTCAGATTCCAACAGTAGTCAGCCATCATGACTGCGTCCCAGCGACCCTGATACCTGGTCTCCATCTCCTTCATGTCCTGATGGAATCTCTCCCCCTGCTCGTCACTCATTGAACCCAGGTTCTCAGGAAACCGGTTCATATGTGAAAATAGGTAGTGCATCTTGATGCTCATGTTGCAGCCCAGGTTTCTGAAAGCAGTCAGCATGTTGTTGACAAGTTCTGCGTAGTTTCTGGCTTTATTGTTGCCAAGAAAGTTCTTCACTACCAAAACAAATGTCTTCCACGCTTCCAGTTCCACTTCGTTCATTGAGTTTTTGAACTCTGGATCTCTGATGAGCTGACGGATCTGAGAACCATCAAAGATGCCAGCTTTCAACTTCTCCATGGTCAATCCTGGAAAAGCCTGGCACAAGTAAGTGAAGCAGTCACCATCTTTGTCCAGAGCCTTGGTGAAATGCTTGATTAAGCCGAGCTTGATGTGCAGCGGTGGGAAGAGTATTCTGTCTCTGTCCACCAGAGGGTCGTTGATGACGTTCCTTTCTTTGTATGGCACCAATTCCTCCCGCACAGGCCAGTCCTTCTTCGTGTAATGCTGAGCACGGTCCCTACTATCCCACATGCACAGAAAACATGGGTACTTGGTGAAGCCAGACTGTTGTCCCAACAAAAAGTTCACCATCTTCAGGTCAACACAAATAAACCACTTATGCTGATCATAACCAATTTTCTCCAGCACGTACTTCACCACTTCATACTTCTCCTTCAGTGTAGTCGAGTGAGCGATGGGTACAGAGGCAAACTGGTTGCCGTTGTGTAGCAGAACACATTTCAGTGATCGCTTGCTGCTGTCAATGAACAGTCTCCAATCTTTGGGTTCGTACTGTGGCACTCCAAGCTTGAGCAGAAGCGCATGTCATAAATTGGCGCATGTAGGTATTGTACATTCTTCAGAGTTCGTTATTTCAAGAAATACAACTTTTTTGTATCACATTATTACAAAATCTGCCCCATTAACTTTAGTTTTGATCCACGAACTTTATGCTTTGCCTCACCAATTTTTGGAAGATTTTGAGGTTTTATGACTTCAAACTGATCCCTTTTCGACATAATCACCCAGAACTATCGTACCTGAATACTTCTTGTCATTAAAATAATTATTTCCAATCAAAACAATGATTTGACATGACATTTTACCCCCACCAACTTCTT
>NC_140975.1:64908811-64948811 GCF_056783735.1 Eptatretus burgeri | reverse complement strand
AATTTGTAAAAATTTCTTTTAACATGTTTTCACTTTGTCATTATGGGGTAATTTGTTTAGATCGGTGACAAAATATTTATGTTTAATTCATTTTAAATTCAGGCTGTAACATAACAAAATGTGACAAAAGTTGAGGGGTGTGAATACTTTCTGAAGGCACTGTACATATATATATATATATATATATATATATATATATATATATATATATATATATATATATATATATATATATATATATATATATATATATATATATATATATATATATATAAAAATTTATATCTATTTATATATATATATATATATATATATATATATATATATATATATATATATATATATATATATATATATATATATATATATATATATATATATATATATAAATATTTATATATATATATATATATATATATATATATATATATATATATATATATATACACACCCTGTTGTATTTGCTAGCAGAGTACCCACCCTACGGAATGGTTCACCAACTGTTTTGTTCCAAGCATGCAACACTTTCTTCTCGTGCATACCTTTATTTGGGCGGTGTATTGGCAACTGGCTGCTCTGTATAGGCAAAAAAATAAAAACACGGGTTGCGTGCATGAAGCAACAAGGACAAATGTGTCCAAGAGCCGCGTGATAAAGGTTTTGTCTTCAGCAGAAGAAGAAGAAGAACAACGCGGAGCTCTCTTAGAGCCAGTGTTCGCAACGCGACACGGCTAAAAACATACCAACTGCTTATAATTCAAAACACCTCACTGCACTGGAACATGTGGGGACAGCAATGTATTGTAACTGGTCGGGACTTGTAATACCCTACCCCACCTGGAAGCAGCACTACATGATACACATTTACATAGAGAATTTGCATTCACCACCCCCCCCGCCCCCCCAAACCAAGACTACTGGCAAAGACTAACACACCTGTACATTAACTGGAGTCATTCTGATCATTCGTAGCAAGTCTGGATGTAATCATCCCAGAACTGAGGAGGAGTAGCACGAAAAACAAACAAACAAACACACACACACTGGTCTGTGAATTATCGTAAGGATTCCTCTGTTATGGAGGAAGTGACATCATGTTCATCACTGAAAGGGAGCACCCGCAATATCAGTGTTTGCACCATTCACCATTTTGTTTCCACTCAGGAAAGGTGAACTGATTCAGTCCAAAACTTTTTCTACATGCATCTGAATTTGGGTGTATTGCATGACCATTCCAGTTGTTTTCACAACCATAATGCTAGACGTGAGACATTTTTAATTTTTATATATTAGTAAAAACAATATATGTAAATAGTAAATAGTAGTAATTTTTTTTTGTAAAAGTGAGAGACATGAGTAAAATACATATGTATATACTGTATATATATATATATATATATATATATATATATATATATATATATATATATATATATATATATATATATATATGTATGTATAGACACGGGTGAGTGATTTAACTTTTCCTTTATTTATGCCTCCGCAGACGAAGTTGCTGGAGGTATTATGTTTTCAAGTTGTCTGTCCACCTGTCTGACAATGCGTCTGTGATAGGTTTTGTTGCCGCGATAACTTTAAAACAGCTGAAGGGATCCAAGTCAAACTTTGTACAAGTATTACAATGATGAACTGATTACATTATGGGGTCAAAAGGTCAAAAGTCAGAGGTCATGTCAGGTAAAAATGTGCTACATAAGAACAGCTGAAAGAATTGAAATCAAACTTGGTGCAAGTATGTATAATGATGTAATTCATGTAGGTGTAGGCATATCGGTTGACGTCGCGATGCCGATGAGTGCCATTCCAGTTTCTTTTTCATAATAATCATACTTTTATTTCTGAAACAAAGGAAATCCATAATCCTGTGAGTTATATTATTTAAAAACTGTGCTGTGATTGGGAGGGAGTGTGTGTGTGTGTGGGGGGGGGGGGGGTGGGGGTTGCACATGCACTCTTTGCCCCATCATTGTTTTTTTATTGGCTTTACCCTCGTCATATTATATTTTAGGAATAGCCGATACTCTGTAATATACGAGGGCCAGTCAATAAGTAACCTTAACTATGTTAATTTTCAACATAATCTCCATTGCGTTCAATGCATTTTTCCAGTGCAATACTAAGGCCTGGATTCCTCGAGAAAAAAATATTTTGGCTGCTTGTGTCGGCATTCGTGCACCACCTCTTGGACATCTCCGTGGGATCGGAAAGTGGTTCCACCAAGTGCCTCTTTAAGTGACCCAATGATGTGGTAATCTGAAGGGGCAAAGTCTAAAGAGTAGGGTGGCTGAGGAAGACACTCAAAATGCATGTCCTCTATTGTTCTAGCTGTAGCACAGGCAGTATGGGCTGAGCATTGTCAAGTTGCAGCAAAACACCGGTTGTGAGTAGTCCATTACATTTTGATCTGATTGCTGGTTTCAGATGATTTTTAAGGAGGTCGCAGCATGATGCACTGGTGACTGTGGTCCCTCCTGGCATGTAATGCTCCACAAGTGGGCCTCAGCTATCCCAGAAGGGCATCAGCATCATTTTTCCAGTGGATGGCTGTGTGTGGAATTTTTTGGGTCTCGGTGAAGTTGAATCGCACCACTTTATGCTTGCCCTCTTCATTTCTGGCTGAAAGTAGTGTACCCAGCTTTCATCCCCAGTCAGTATGTGCTGCAAGAAAGTGTCATCTTCTGTTATGTAATGCCGCAGAAGTTCTTCTCATGCGTCCACTCGCCGTTCTTTCAGTTTGGGTGTGTGTCTCAGCACCCATCTTGCAGACACTTTGTGGAACCCCAGCACGTTGTGAATGATAAGGTGTGCTGAACCATGGCAAATGTTAAATTCGGAGACCACTTCATTCAGTGTAATAGGACGGTTTTTTCCTTTACCACACGCTCAACTCCTGCAACCATTTCTGGTGTGTCGGCTCTATGAGGCTGGCCTGAGCAGCAGCATCTGCCACACTCCACTTTGAAACTTGTTGTCCCAGTCGTATACCTGCTGCAGTGATAAACATGCGTCACCATATTGCATCTTCATTCTGCAATGGATTTCACTGGGATTCACACTCTCACATCCAAGAAACAGATGACAGAACGTTTCTCCTCCCTGGTCCATGCTTTCCGGGAGCCGCCATCTTGGAACTGCTCTCCTGATGTCGTATGCTTAATGTTGCCAGATCTAACACAGGCAAAACATGACTCTTACCCATAGATATAACATATGTCATCTACCACTACACATGTTACATTCTAGAATTTATCTCGCCATGTTCAGGTTACTTATTGACTCACTCATATATAAATGTGTGTGTGTGTGTGTGTGTGTGTGTGTGTGTGTGTGTGTGTGTGTGTGTGTGTGTGTGTGTGTGTGTGTGTGTGTGTGTTGTGTATTGTTTATTGTTTATTATATGTGGTATAAACTCAACTTGTGCTGAAATTGCTTCTTCCATTAAGTGAGTTCTGCACAGCATGTCTGCATTCGCTAAAGCCACTTGTAATAAACCACATTAGCCACTGCCTGAATCGGGGATCAAATATGGTCACCTATGGCTTTTACAGCATTGTGCAATTACTTTACTTCCTTGTAATTTGGTGATAAAACAGGGAAATTGGGTTGACAAGCTGTAATTAATAGCTTCATTAAATTTGGTGTTTAGGTTTTTGTTTACTTTTCTTCCACCTTTTTATAGAGAATATAAACAAGTATTGTTTTGTGGTGAGAGGTGAGAATTTGAGGAAAAAAAGCCTCCGGTTCTATTGCGAAGTTTTATTTGCTTATCAATATGGAATTACCTCCCCCCATAAATATTTCCAATTTCTGATTCAGATACAAGTCTCACACAATGTGGTAGAAGGGTAGGCAAAGGAATGAGAGGTTGTGGATAATACAGGTAGGGCAAAAGGAGAGAGAGTAATTTATGTATATACTAGTGTGTGCCCGTACGTGCGTAGCTGCACGTGCAAACAAAAAAAAAAAACTTTCAAACCGCGTGCCAGAAACAACAACCACACAGGCCGTTCCTTCGCTCTCGTAAACGATGACTGGATTGGGCCATTGTGTTTATCTATAAATGCGCATAAGAAATCGAGAAATTATTAGAATACAGTAAGTCATCACTATGCGGAAGTAGTGTGTGCCCATATGGAATGTTCACATGCAATCCACAAATTATCGCTTGCATTGATTTTGCCTTTTATCGCAAGGAAAAACACAAAGAGAAGAGGAAAGAGGAGAAAAAAAAAACGTGCAAAAAATAATTTACTTCCTGCTTCGGAGCATACCAGCACTCTGATGTTACCCAAATTTATGCACCGTCTAATATGAAAACGATCATAACTTGGGGCATTGTGTTTATCTATAAATGCGCATAACTAATCGAGAAATTATTAGAATACACGAAGAAAAAAAACGTGCAAAAAAAAATTTACTTCCTGCTTCGGAGCAAACCAGCATTCTGATGTTACCAAAATTTATGCACCGTCTAATATGAAAACGATCATAACTTGGGGCATTGTGTTTATCTATAAATGCGCATAAATCGAGAAATTATTAGAATACACGGTCATCATCATCCAGAAGCCCGTACGTTGTAACCCGTAATGGGGAATGCGGCTGCCCGTATAAAAAAAAAAGAAAATTATAAATAAATATTCAAACCGCGAGCAACAATCAACAACCACACAGGCCGTTTCTTCGCTCTCACGTGCCCGTACGTGGGTGGCGCGGAAGTTCGCATATCACAGTTACGATGACTCGCATTTTAGTTTTTAATGGCCAATTATTCAATTAGCGCCAACGTATTTTGCCTTTTCGCAATGTCATCGCAAGGAAAAACAAAAAGAGAGGAGAAGAGAGAAAAAAAAATTACTTCCTGGTTCGGAGCATACCAGCACTCTGATGTTACCGAAATTTATGCACCATGTCATATGAAAACGATCATAACTTGTGGCATTGTGTTTATAAATGCGCATAAGAAATCGAGAAATTATTAGAATACACAAAGTCATCACTCTCCGGAAGTCCGTACATTGTAACCCGTAATGGGGAACGTGGCTGAGCTTCCCTTCCCCATCGGCCACGCCCACGCAACAACGTGTATTGTCATTGGTTTGTTAAATAAATGGCCATAACTTGGGAAGCACTTGTCCGATTAATATCAAACCTTGAAAAGGCACATCCCTCAGGTCCCCAGCAATATATCTGGCAAGTTTCAATTAGATCGTACCAGCGGTTGTCGAGAAACAGCAGTCAAAGACACACACACACAGACACACACACACACACACACACACACACACATTGCTGGAATTACATATGTATATATATATATATATATATAAATATATATATATATATATATATATTTATATGTATATATTAATATGTATATATATATGTATATATATATATTTATATATATTTATATGTATGTGTATATATATATATATATATATATATATATATATATATATATATATATATATATATATATATATATATATATATATATATATTTATATTTATATGTATGTGTATATATATATATATATATATATATATATTATATATATATATATATATATATATATATATATATATATATATTTATATGTATATATATATATATATGTATATATTTATATGTATATGAAAATGTGTATATATATATATATATATATATATATATATATATATATATATATATATATATATATTTATATGTATATATATATATATATATATATATATATATATATATATATATATATATTTATATATATATATATATATATATATATTTATATGTATATATATATATATATATATTTATATGTATATATATATATATATATATTTATATGTATATATATATATATATATATTTATATGTATATATATATATATATATATATATATATATATATGTATATATATATATATGTATATATATATATATATATATATGTATATATATATATATATGTATATGTATATATATGTATGTATATATATATGTATGTATATGTATATATATATGTATGTATATATATATGTATGTATATGTATATATATATGTATGTATATGTATATATATATGTATGTATATATATATATATATGTATGTATATATATATATGTATATATATATATATATATATATATATATATATATATATATATATATATATATATATATATATATATATATATATATTATTACGGCTGTGGAAATTCGCATTACACCATGAAGGGCCCGTCGGTGAGATATCTCTAAGTACATGTGTAGATAACCCCAAACCCGTTGTATAGAGTGAATTTATGTTATTCATCTGGGCTGCGACGCTTTGAGATAGCCGTTTTTCTGTTCTATCTTTATTTTGAACCAACCACATCTCAAGCGCCATCACACAACAACCACCACGCCAGCCATCGTCACCAACTGCAACCACGCTCCAACCCTCTGACAACAACAACAACGCCAACAGCCATGACCTTTACCTTCACAACTCAATCCCACATCAACGCATCATCGCCATTCCCAAACGGCACCATAACCATCAAACCACCACCGAAAACCCTCCACCACCTTCACCTCTCTCCTTCTACGGCCATTCCCGCACCACCTGTGAACACTGAGCGCTGGGCTGTCTCGGGCCCGTTCGGCGATTGGTGCCGAACGCACCAATCACAAATAGCGGCCTTTCCGAGGGAGAATTCGGATCAAGAACGCTACACGCCCACTTCCCCTCCATCCAATTAGCAAGCGCGGAGCGGCTTGGCCCTGCCTCCAGGCGCGTCTGTGTGAAATTGATATATGCAAATTCTAGGATCAGGGGAGATTCACGCCCCCTTTCCTCCGACGAATGGGCGAGCGTGGCTCGGCCCCAAGGTCATCCTGATCCGGATATTTGCATATTGTTTTCTCCTGCCGGCCTATAAAACGGTGAGCGCAAGGCGAATCAGGGCAGGCAGAGTGAGTTGATTGATCGGTGTGGCAGGAAGAGTCGAGTCGGGTGGCGAACTGATCGGTGTGTCTTCGAGTTGAGTTCTGGAGTCGGCTGAGAAGAGTTGCAGGAAGAGGCAAAAGAGCTCGGGTCCTAGGCGAGAAGGACGGCGGTCGGCGACGAGGCCGCAGTGTGGGATCGCTCGTCGCAGGACCCAAGCCAGCCAGCCATCTCCCTCCCCCAGGGCATCAACAATTCCCCCTTTCCCCCGAGCTGAGATAGTGCAAAAAAGTGCCCCGTTCCCACCCCACTCCAAACGTCGTGCCAACGAAACCCGCTAAGGAGCACGGAGTAGGGGCACAGCCACGCGGCCACATCTGTGGCTCGTCCGCCAACGCGTCACGAGGACGCGGGTAGGTCCCCCCCTCCGGACTCGCGGGCCTGGCCACTCCTTCAGGTCACGCACGCATATTGGCCAACAGGCCCGTCTGCCCCCTTGTCTATGAGGGGGTGGAGTGGGCGGGGCTGGGGTGAATTCGGCGGGGTTGAGTGTGAGGGGGTGGACAGGGGGCGGAGGCCCAGGGGCAAGTGGGGCGTGGAATCAAGAGACGGGGGACGGGGAGTGAAGAGGCGGTGGCGGGACTGGGTAATTAAATTTTTGGGCGGGGCTAAGCAAATTTAAGGCGGGGGGTGGGAGGCGGGGGGGGATGCGGCAGGGGTGGGGGATGAGTAGGAGGGGCAATCACGCCCTGTCCAGTCCATGTCCCTCGAGTGTGGGTGAGCTGGTGAGGGTGGTTGAATGAACGGAATCCGTCTGTGACGGGGTTTCGGCTAGTCCTGATGAGAGCAAATCAGCCTGAAATCCAGATTGATATTTCCGTTTGATGTTTAATTGATGATGCCCATATCATCGTTGTCTCTTTGTCAGTCACCAGGCTGAAGCTTCGATGTTGGAAGCGGCGCTTTGGTGTGGACTGTTGTCCAATGGGGATCAGCGGAGTGCTCATCTCACGCCCGATGTTTTGAGATATATATATATATATATATATATATATATATATATATATATATATATATATATATATATATATTTAGAAATATCCATATATATTTAGAAATATCCATATATATTTAGAAATATCCATATATATTTAGAAATATCCATATATATTTAGAAATATCCATATATATATATATATATATATATATATATATATATATATATATATATATATTTTTTTTTTCTTTATATATTGTTGTAGGTTTCCCGCCCATCAGCGTGCGAACGACTGCGTCTAACCAATTGCGGTCGCTTCGCCCACCGAACGGACAATCCAGTCGTGGCTTTTCGGATCAACGCCGGAAACCAGCCACGGGTGTGTTTTTAACCACACCACAACCTTGTCCGCACTCTACCCGCGCTACAGGGTCCGATCGCCAAATCTTCGATTTACCTAATTATTCGCGCGGGTAGGTTACCGAGAGATTGTACCTCAACGGGACCGCTTGGAAACGAGCCGCTTTATCAGCCCGCTTCCTTTTGGGATAACCGAGCGGGGTATTATCGCGCAGTCCTGTTGGACCCGATCACTTTACCGGCTATTTAAATACCAACTATATTCCGAGTGCAAGATGGGGCAGTTCAATGAGGGAATGGACCCAATGAACAAGTTTACATTCACACAAGGACATTTATTATAGTAAAGCAGTATGCAATTATACAAGCAACAAAAGCACGACAAAAGAACTACAACCGTCTACTTATGATGTACAGTCACTTGCACTTAACAGCAGTTCCTACTTATTAGATGGGCCCTCGGGCGTGCACACACACACACACACACACACACACACACACACACACACACACACACACACACACGAAATGGTGACGGAGGCCTTTAATAATGAGCTCCAGCTCGGAGGACAGGTGAGCTGAAACCCAGAACCTATCTCGAATCTCTTTACCTCGCGTGGTCTTCAAGTTGTTCGGACCCGGGCTCCAGGAGAGCGAGCTGGATCCAATCGCCGTGAGCTGCGATCCTTCCCGAGCTCCCGCGAATCCTCCCGCACTTCTCAACATGTGCTGGTGAGACGAGGCGCCGATCCTTCCCGTCGATGCGTCGCTTCCCCGAGGAACCACCTCCACGAAGAGGTTGATGAGTCGCACCAAGCCTCGAACCAAAATGGAGAACAAATAGCTCCACGAACCAAGAAGAAGAAGCCACCACTCGCAGCTAGAGCCGAGCGACCGGCTTAACTTCCTTCCAAGCAAAGCAGCTCGAAGCAAAAAGCTCTCCCGAGCCAAGCAGAAGCTGAAGCTCATGGAACCATCAAAGCAAAAAGCCTCCAAAAAGCCTCCTCCCAAGCCAGGCCTCAGCCGAAGCTCACTGAGCCAGCCGAAGCAAAAAGATTCCGAGGGCCTCAACCCTAACCCAAGCCAAACAGGACCCGAAGGTCTGCTGAACGACTCCCCTCAACTCCCTTCTCCAACTCCCCCCACAAACAAAAGAAAAGATCTCCTCTTATCCTTCTCCCGCCCTTCCCCCGCTCCCGGCGTGACTCATAACTCCTGCCCTCGTGCTCCATCCCCCGCTCAGCCATGGGTGGGAGGGAGTTGTTGACATCAGGAGTCAACACTAGCATGGCAGGGTGGTTCTTCCTCTTTGCAGATGAGGGGGGGGGGGATGTCTCCATTGTTCGTTCCCTAACTATGAAATCGATCTGCAGCGCATCTAATCAATTTCTGAACATTTAAACAATGGAAGATGAGCTATCTAGGGAACAAGCACTTATCGACATAGCTGACTAAAGGAACCTGAATGTTGTGTGCAATCGAATTCCCAAATTCGTAACAATATATGTATATATATATATATATATATATATATATATATATATATATATATATATATATATATATATATATATATATATATATATATATATGTGTGTATATATATATGTGTGTATATATATATATATGTATATATATATATATATATATATATATATATATATATATTTGTTTATATATATATGTATATGTATTTATGCATTTATTTCTACACATGCTGTGTTTTTTGTTTTTTTTTTTGATCCAGACATGGCCATCCAGACATGGCCTGTATTGGGTGATGTTAAAGATCTATGTATCCCATTAAATGGCAACACAGATGGGTTTTTTCTATGTGTTAATCTTTTGTCACTTTCAAAAAATGTGAAACATCTGTCATGCATCAGTGTACATGGAGAATGGGCCTCCTGTCCTATCCATACCCTCCTTTTCCCACATGGCATGCATTCCTTTAATGATTTGCCTCTGAAAAATATTGGAAGCATTTTGTATTTTTTTTTCTTCAGTTTAATGTTAAACAGCATAATACATTTACATGCTGGCAGCAATAAAATGCAAACTCATCTCCCTGTAGCTTGCTTGTAATATAACACTGATCAGGCTGTGAGGGACGATTTTTTAACGTGATTGATGTACTTTTGATGTGTTGTTATGCACTTGATGTTTCAGACTTCCTTTTCCTGTTATTGTGGCATAAACAAGTTAATAATGCATCCTTTGCATCACCTTATCCCTTTTTTATTTTTTATGAAATTAAATTTTGATAAAACCAACCAAGTTACACAGAGTGGTAAGAGGGTCATTGGGGGTTGACAGCCTTTCCTGTAAGTACAGCCTAAAGGAAAGCCCTGAACCTCAGGGTCATGACCTTGTGGCCTAAAACCCAAAACAGACCTTGCTCCACAAAGTACCACACTGTGACATTGTGCAATGTTTTAGTGTAGTGTATTTGAAACCACAAGTGTCAACCCTGGAAATTCCTGTGAAAAACATGTTCAAATTTTATTCATTACTCTTACTTTTACAGAATGTCATGCTTCAAGGTTTTTGTAAATCACCTACGTGGTTGTGATGTTTACTTACAGCAGAGACTTACAGTTTCTGATATGGTATTCAAGGAGGCTAATGGACTTTTCTACAAGAGTTTGATTTGATAGTCCATGGGTTTGGAATGCATTTTATCTCGTCATTGCCTCCTCTGCCATAGTGTCTGCATAACCTATTAAATGTGCTAAAAGTTTCAGCATAAATAACCTTAAAGTGACATAACGTCTCACCTTGATTTAAAAATTAACCCTAAAGTTTGCTTGGGTTCCACATGTACAAACCAATTGCCCCCTTTTAAATTAACTTTCCATGTGATTTAACATTGTAAAATTTTAACATCGTTTATATGAAGAATTTTTTTTTTTAAATACCAGTTAATCATCCAGATTTTTTAGATCCTCATGGAGGATCTCCAAGTCTAACTCACGTTGTTGTTCTTCATCTTCTTCTTGTGGACTTTTTTGTTTCACAGCCTACAGTTTTCATTGAAACTTTCTGAAACTTGGCATATATATGTAAAAATACCCTGCGCAGACAGTAACCATCTCTGATTTTGAAAATTCGTCCGAGAAAAAAAGTTATGACGTTAAAATATCTCCGCTAATGGCAATTGCCTAAAAAATTATCTCCGAAACTCGGCAAGCTTTTTGAATTCTGTTTGTGGGAATCGAACAGGGCATTAGCAGAGATCAATTACCGCACATATGATACATCACTATGACATCATATCAATTTTTATGAAGTCATTCCTATTTTTTGACATTTTTTGTTTCACAACCCAGAGTTTTCATCGGATCTTCGTGAAACTTGCCATGTATATACAGAAAGCCCACGCGCAGGCAGTAATCATCTCCGATTTTGGTAATTCTTCCTAGAAAAAAGTTGACGTCATAATATCGCCGCTAATGGAAATCGCCAATACCATTATCTCCGAAACTAGGCAAGCTGTTTGAATTTTGTTTGCGGGAATCAAGCCGGGCATTAGCACAGATAATTTATCGCAAACCTGATACATCACATTGACGTCATATTCGTTTTTATGACGTCATCATTGAGGACGAGGATCTTAGCTCATTTGAGCTTGTTTGTTTCACAGCCTACAGTTTTTATTGAAACTTCCTGAAATTGGCACATATATGTAGAAAGACCCTGCACAGACAGTAACCATCTCTGATTGTGAAAATTCATCCTAGAAAAAAGTTATGACGTCATAATGTCTCCGCTAATGGAAACCGCCCCAAAAAATTATCTCTGAAACTAGGAAAGCTTTTTGAATTCTGTTTGTGGGATTGGAACGGGGCATTGGCAGAGATAATTTAACACACAAATAATACATCATTATGACGTCATATCCGTTTTATGACGTCATTCCTATTTTTTCACATTTTTTGTTTCACAGTCCAGAGTTTTCATCGGATCTTCGTGAAAAGTGGCACGTATATGCATAAAGTCCATTCGCAGGCAGTAACCATCTCTGATTTAGAAAATTCTTCCTAGAAAAAAGTTATGACCATAATATCCTCCGCTGATGGAAATCGCCTGTACCATTATCTCCGAAACTAGGGAAGCTTTTTGAATTCTGTTTACGGGAATAAAACGGGGCATTTGCACAGATGATTAGACACAAATCTGATACATCACAATGACGTCATATTTGTTTTATGACGTCATCACTATTTTCTGAAATTTTTTGTTTCACTACCAAGAGTTTTCATCAGAACATCTTGAAACTTGACATGTTCATGCAGAAAGCTCACACGCAGACAGTAACCATCTCAGGCTGTTAGGGTTAGGGTTTTTTTGTTTCACAGTCCAGAGTTTTCATCGGATATTCGTGAAAAGTGGCACGTATATGCATAAAGTCCATTCGCAGGCAGTAACCATCTCAGATTGAGGAAATTCTTCCAAGAAAAAAGTTATGACATCATAATATCGCAATGGAAATCGCATAAACAATTATCTCCGAAACAACGCAAGCTTTTTGAATACTTCAGATGGAATCGAATAGGCATTCAGATGGCATTAGAGATAATTTACCGCACACCTGATACATAACTGATAACTATGACGTCATCACTAAGAGGACGAGGATCTCAGCTCATTTGAGTTTCTTTTAAAAGGAGGGAGGAGGCACTTTTTATTTGTTGTTTTTTTTTGTTTGTTTTTTTTTAAAATGGCCACCGCCTTTTCGTCCTTGGCAATCAAGTACCTGACACGCCAGTTTTTTACCCTCCCCCACACTCCCCTTCCCAAAAAAAAATTACATGAGTCATGTACCAGAGATGTCAGTTTTCCACCCCCAAATAAATATGACGTGGGTCATATACCTGACACATCACGTACACACTCACTAATCATATTTAAAATACAATCCACAATTCTAAACAAATATTTAATAAATGCATGGCGAAATACAAAAAAGCTACACCCAATGTCCATATTAAAATTATTGGCTATACCATTTTTCTATATAGATCTACATTAAGCATTTAATACACAGATTTACACATGTGGGATATGGACTCGCCAACCCCTCCCTGGTCCAACTCCCCACTAGCAAAATCGGAGAAAACATCATTTAGTGAGCATCGCCCATCAAGAACTGTTCCTGCATACAACGGCTTCAGGACTTTAGTTCCCGTCCGAATTTGCAAACAGATGAAAACCATCTTCAAAAATCAAACTTAAATCATGAAAATAATTTGTCACGTTCGCACAATTTGTCTCCATTCTACATTCGTCGCACAATTTGCTCGTTTTAAAACCAGTCAAATTTTGCATCATTTTAATTGGAAGCGTGCACTGAATTTTACTGCAGCGACTGTGATGGAAGTTACGTACACAGACATGTACACAGATCAGTATTGCTCGCATATCGCGCACGGAAACAGAAAGTGGGAGTGAACAGGAGGCGGCAGGACAGCTCTTGGTGCTGCGGCTCGGTAGAATCTATAAAACTCAATATCGACATTGGAAAAAATGATCGATTCAAAGAATTGTGCAAGAGTTGTGCATGAAGATATGGATTTTTAACGGGTGCAACCCTCTTCAATCTTTGGAATGTCCTTCCTTCCATACATCTGTCAAAAATGAAGAAGAAGAACCTCTCTAACCCACCATGTTTTGTTCGTTTCTACAGGGTGCCCCACAGAAAACCAGGAAATTTGGTACAGTTTATTTAAAACAAAACAAAAGCAAACTTAGATGTAATGTAAAACAAAGATACACTTTATTATATGTTAGTTCATTGATATGGTAAAATACGGCAAAATAAATCTCAAAATCTCAAGTTTCCTGGTTTTCTGTGGGGCACCCTATAGTTTGTTGTTGTTTCGTTTTTATTGTGTTGTTATTCAGTTTTTTGTGTTATTGTTTAGTTTGCATCAGGACAGTAAGGTCACTCTGGCTGTTGGGTAAGTAACCGTCAGTCCCCAATGGGGCTACTTTTAAAGCGGTGCAGCTGCTCCAATACTCATTGACTGAAAAAAAACAACCATGGATAAGTTGGAAATTCCTGCTCAAACCTACAGGGGGGTCTGCATTAGCAGCATGGCTGTGCACACCAACAGTCAATTAACGTGCTGTACTTTAATTTATGACTGCAACGTAAACGGTTTCATAATGCATGATATATCCAGGTCTGCCTTGTTTGTCAGGACAAGTCAGATTAGATCTGTGGCTTAATTACAGGTACCATGTAAACCTGTACTGACCTGTTTCAGGGTCAGATTGTCTGTGACGAAACTGTCTCCTCCACCAGGTTTTCTGGTGAGGAGGGTGTATGGATATGCACACCCAGCAGGATTAAAAACAAAACCCGTCAAAGGGCGGAAGAGCTCCTTCTAAGCCAAGGGCCATCCATATCTAGTGCCCAACTGTATCTACGGACGTCGTCCTGTGGTTGGGTTACTTTTCTTTAAGGAGGTTGGTGGCAGGATTTGCACTCCGACCACTGTAAAACCTGTCACTCCATGAAGCACACTAAAAACGCAAAGAAAACTGAAAACCCACTCTATGGGAGTACCTCCTGTGCAGCTGCCCTTTGTAGGGCAGCTCAGCGGTTGATGGGATTGGGGCAAAGCCTTCGGCACACCACTCTTTTGTGATGGGAGGAAAAAAACGGGGTAACCTTCCCGTTTGGATGGGTAACCACCCGTCAGGGTGGTGCTGATGTATCGTCCACCAGACGGTGGTCTCCTTAGGTTAGCCTGAGGCAGTCCCTTTGGGTGGGTGCCTGGAATGACCTATCCCAAAGAGAGGATGATCACCGGTCTCTGTTATTATCTGCGTTCAAGCGTTTGACAAACGGTATTGCAGCATTCTCTGAGGTTCGGAGACCAGATAGTAGAGAGATCATGGTGGGTGGTTACAACTACTATTGGACTGGTCACTCTGATGGTTACTTTGCCCAAGGAGTTGCTCTATCTGTGTCCGATAAACTGACTCAAATGATAATTGAGGTAACACCAGTCAATGAGCATATGATGAGACTAAGAATTCATCACTCCTTTGGTGTCGTTTCCCTGGTCTCTGGATATGTTCTGACTGAGGCAAGTCTTCTCACCGTGAAGGACACATGCTATGTCATGCTCGAGTCTGTGGTTGATCATTACCCCAGGCAAGATACTCTTCGAGTGTTGGGGGATTTCAATGCATCGACTGGAACTGATAGGGATGGTTATGAGACATGTGTTGGTCCCCGTGGGTCTGGAACTGTGAACCTGAAAAGCAGGAAGTTCCTTGACTTTGCAAGAAGTCATGAATTTAGGGTGGCTGGTTCATGGATTCAGCACCCACAGGCTCATCGCTGGACTTGGTATTCCAACATTGGTGGTGTGGAAAAGGAGATTGACCATGTGCTCGTTGATGGTCGCTGGAGGGTGATCCAGAACTGCAAGGTCTACCGGAGTGCTCAGTTCCTCCATACCGATCACAGGCTTGTTGTCATAACTCTGAAGTTACAGCTTAAGTTCAGGAGAATGGTACCATCTCAGCCTCGGCTGGATGTTGGCAAGCTCAAGCATGAGAGGGTGACTGATGCTTTGGGGAATCCTGAAGAGTTGTGGAGTGCCTTCAAGACCACTTCCTTGATGTAGCCGGTGGATGTCTTGGAACTCACCATAGGGTGAAGAAGAATTTTGTCTCTCATGGGACACTGGATACCATTGACCAAAGTCGCAGGACCAGGCTTAATGGCAAAGCTGAGCTGTTCAGGGAGTTGAGGCATAAAACTGTATGTGCACTGAGGGTGGACAAGGCCTATGCGCGAAGAATCTGTCAGGGGGCAGAGCATCACCTGTGGTCAAGTGATTCTCGTTCTGCTTTCAGGGGAATTCACTAATTGCGTTCTTCCAAGCCCGTCCCTCGGTGTACTGCAGTTAGAGCGGAGGATGGTGGGCTCTTGGCCAAAGAGTCCGAAGTGAAGGCTGGCTGGGCCAGTTATTTTAAGCGGCTGTACCAGGCTCTTCCACCAGCTGTTTTTGTTGGATGTCAGGGGTGTTACTATCCATATTTATGACCCTCAAATCAACTGTGATCCACCCTTGTTTGTGGCAACACAGGCTGTGGTGAACCGGTTGAAATGGGGTAAAGCTCCTGGGATCTGTGGCATCCATGCTGAACTTCTCAAGGCTGGTGGAAATGCTGGACTCTTGTCATTGCATGCAGTCCTGTGCTCTGCCTGGGACACAGGCATCATCCCAACTGACTGGATGATGGGGCCTTGTTGTCTCTCTCTGGAAAGAGAACAGTGATTGCCAGAACCGCAACAACTTCCGAGAAGTGACGCTGCTCTCAGTGCCGGGCAAGGTCTTTGCTCAGATAATTATTGATAGGGTTCGCCACCATCTGCTTGAGCACCAGCGACAAGAGCAGTCAGGCTTCACACCAACTAGGTCAGTGATTGACCATATCCTTGCCATTTGAGTCCTCACCGAATGCAGAGGAGAGTTTCGGCAGGGGCTGCTCGCAGCCTATGTTGATCTCTGTAAAGCGTTCGATTCAGTGAATCGCGATGTCATCTGGAGGATTCTTGGTGTTTCTGGGGTGCCACCAAAAATGATCAATCTGATATCTGAACTGTACTCTGGTACTGAGAGTGCTGAGAGATGTGGTGTTACCATCTCAGACTTATTTCCAGTTTTTACTGGAGTTCGTCAGGGGTGTGTACTGTCCCCCACACTTTTCAGCACATGTATGGACTGGATTCTGGGTCGGATGTCAGAGAGATCAAGCTGCGGTACATCGTTTGGGAATGTCAAGATCTCTGACCTTGATTTCGTAGATGATGCAGTCATCTTTGTGGAGACTCTGGATATCCTTTTGGGGGCCCTCGAGGTGCTGAATGAGGAGTCGGAGCCACTGTGATTATGGGTTTCCTGGGTCAAAACTAAGATCCAGGCTTTCAATGACATATTGGATGCTGCTGTCTTGTCTGTTCCTGTTCGTGGTGGGGATGTTGTGGTCATGGAGAGATTCACTTTCCTTGGCAGTGATATTTATGACTGCTGGCTGTGAGCCAAATGTCAGTGGATGTCTGGGTCGGGCTTGGGGAGTCATGGATTTACTGGCTCATGGGGTGTGGTACTGGTGGTACCTGTGCAGGATGACGAAAGTCTGGGTCTTCAGGTCCTTCATGCTTCTAATCTTGCTCTATGGATGTGAGACTCAGACTCTGGCCAGGGATCTGAGAAGGACACTTAATTCCTTTGGTACCAGGTCTCCTCGTGGAATCCTTGGCTCTTGCTGGTCAGACTTTGTGTCCAACGAGCAGTTGCTGAGAGATGACTCAAATGAGATTTGTTTCCTGCATAGTCCGTGAGCGTCAGCTGTGGCTGTATGGACATGTAATTCGTCTTCCTGACGCTTATCCTGATCACCAAATTCTCTCAGCGAGGGAGCCTCGTGAGTGGAGGCCAATGGGCTGACCATGTGCTTCGTCTTTGCAGCAGGTTTATGGGCATCACAAGGAGATGGGGATTGGCCAGGCATCTGCCTGGGGATGGGTAGACATAGGCCCCTGGAGTACCGGCGGAAAGTGGATGCAGCGACACGCTGCTCCGGCGCCTGCTCCCATACCTGACCTGACCTGATACCGTTCTTTGATTATTTTAGATTTCTCCAAACTTTTACACAAACAATTGAGTTCAATTTATACACACATAAATGTTATTTGACCCATTCTATATTGCTACGGCTGTGGAAATTCGCATTACACCATAAAGGGCCCTCAGGTGAGATATCTTCATAGGTACATGTGTAGTTAGCCCAAACCCATTGTATAGAGGGAAGTTATGTGTGATTCATCCGGGCTGCGACGCTTTGAGTCAGCCATTTTTTCTTTTCTGTCGTTATTTTGAACCAACCACGTCTCAACCACAATCACACAACAACCACCTTAACCACCACGCCAGCCATCGTCACCAACTACAACCACACTCCAACCCGCAGACAACCACAATGCCAACCCTCACCACAGAAGACCCTCCACCACCTTTGCCTTTACCTTCATGAATTCATCCCACATCATCGCTTCCACGGCCATTCCCGCACCACCTGTGAACACTGAACGTCGGGCTGTTTCGGGCCCGTTCGGCGATTGCTGCCGAATGCACCGAGCCGCGAGTGCGAATGGCGGCCTTTCCGAGGGGAAAATTCGGATCAGAAACGCATCACGCCCACTTCTCCTCCGTCCAATTGGCGAGCGCGGGGCGGCTTGGCCCCGCCTCCAAGCGTGTGTATGTGAAGTCCGTATATGCAAATTTTTGGATCAGGAGAGGTTCACGCCCATTTTTGCCCGACCAATGGCTGACCGGGGGGGGGGGTGGCATGGCCCCGCCTCCAATCGCGTTATGATCCTAAAATTTGCATATTGGCTGCTCCTGCCACCTATAAAAAGGCGAGCGCAAGGCGAATTGAAAAGAGTGGGGTTTTGGAGTTGCTTGGAGAGTGTCGTCGAGAGGTTGCTCCTGGGGGACAAGGAGCGTGCGTTGGCGGAGTGGAGTCGAGTGCGCACGGTGGAACTGCGAGCAAGGGAGCTCGGGTCCGAGGCAAGAAGGATGGCGGTCGGCGACGAGGTTGCGGTGTGGGGGATCGCTCATCTCGTCGCGGGACCAAAGCCAGCCAGCCATTCCCCTCCCCCAGGGCATCAACAATTCCCCCTTTCCCCCGTGCTGAGATAGTGCAAAAGGGGGCCCCATTCCCACCCCACCCCAAACGTCGTGCCAAGGATACCCGCCAAGGGGCACAGAGTCGGGGCACAGCGGTGCGGCCACATTTTGCGGCTTGCCCGCCAACGCGTCACGAGGACGCGGGTAAGACCTCCCTGGTCTCGCGGACCTGGCCGCTCCTCCAGGTCACGCGCACATTTGGCCTTCGGGCCTGTCTGCCTCCTTGTCTGTGAGGGTGGCTTCTTTCCTTTGCTTTTGTGTAAATGTGTGTTGGCGCCGTCTGTGAAGTAAAACTGTATAAGTGTTGCCGTGTGTACGCGTGGTTGGTTTTAACTCTTACATTTGCTTTATGTGCATTTTGATTCTGTATGGCTGTATATACGTGCTTTCCATGTGCCGGGAAATAAAATGCTTGCTTGTTGAACTGTGCCCGTTTCGCTTCGTCTTTTCTTTATTGACCCTCCATCTTGCTTCACATAAGGGGTTAGTAGTGGCTGCAACATCCCGGTAATTAATCTGAACCGTCCAGGTCAACAATAACACCGCTCGGTTATCCCGATAGTACGGAATGGGCCGCCCAAACAGCTCGTGTCCGGAGTCGACCTGCGGCGAGGTACGATCGCCCGGTTTACCATCCGCGTGGGTACTTAGGTAGGTCGAATTTGGCGAACAACCCTATCCTACGCGGGTGGCCGATTGGCACGATTGTGGTGAGGTCAAAAGGCCCACCCGTGACTAGCTCCTGGCGTTGGTCCGAGAGGGTCACGAGAGAATTGTCCGTCCGGTGGGCGACGTTCCGCGATTCGAGTTACGTGGCCGTCGGCATGCCGGCGGGCACGAATTCGCAACAATATTATATGCAAGTTTGCACTTCCCTGATGTCAGGATGAGACCCCTTTTCCATCTGTTGTATTTCTCTTTTGTGAGCCCTATTCCATGTATCTGTACTACAAGAGAGATGTTTGTCTGTGTGTTGCCATTTTTCTCAGAGATGGCCAAATGGATCTTCGGCAAACTTTCAGAGATTCATCAGCAAGTGTCGGGGAGTGTTTCAGCCAAAAATATATTGTATATATGAAATTTTTGTTCTGGTTTTTTTTCTAAACAGTATATGTAAAGGAGATGTGTGTGTGTGTGTGTGTGTGTGTGTGTGTGTGCGTGTGTGTGTGTGCGTGTGCGCGTGCGTGCGTGCGTACGTGCGTGCCTGCGTACGTGTGCGTGCATGCGTGCGTGTGTTGCCAATTTTCTCAGAGATGGCAAAATGGATATTCATCAAACCATCATTATTTACTTTTTACAATGTGTATTGTTGCGAATTCGCGCCAGCCAGCATGCGATCGGCCGCTCGACTCGAATGGCGGCCGCCTCGCCCACCGGAACGGACAATTCTGTCGTGACCCTCTCGGAACAACGCCGGGAGCCAGTCACGGGTGGGGGTTTAACCCCACCACGACCATGCCAATTGCCCACCCACGCAGGAGAGAGTTGCTCGCAAAATTCGATCTACCTAAGTACCTGCGCGGATGGTCGACCGGGCGATCGTACCTCACCGCAGGCCGACTCCGGACACGGACCGCTTAAGCGGTCCGTTCCATGCTATCGGGATAACCGAGCGGTGTTATCGTCGGCCTCGACGGTTCCGATTAATTATCGGGCGTATTAAGCTCACTACGAACCCTTTACGTGAAGCAGGATGGAGAGTCAATAAAGAAAAGACGAAGCGAAACGGGAAAACAGTTCACACAATGCACATTTATTACGCGACACACGGAAAGCACACATATACAGCTAAACAGTCAGAATGCACCGATATCAAGAAAACAAAAGAAACAACGATGCAGAGTTACAACCGAATACGTGTACACACGGCAACACTGACACAGTTCTACTTTACAAGACACGTCGCCACAAGATCCATACAAAAACAACCCCGAAAAGTAATGTTGACTTCCCTTTGGGCCGTCGAGTCCCTCTCCTACGTCCTTCGACGTGGTCGCGCCTGGCCGCGACTCCGTGCCCTGGCGTGGTAGACGAGTCTTCTCCGGCGTGCCTCGCGCCGGCACGTGCTGGCCGCTCGACGCCACGGACGGAGTTTCCAGCGCTATCCCAGCGCGAATAGAAGCGGGGGGGGGGGGGAAACGTTGCTGCTTGAGGTCGCGGTGTGGGGAATGGAAGACACTCCGTCCTGCCAGCGGGGTCTCGGGACCGCCCCACAAAAGACCAGGCCAGCGGCCACCACGAAGAGATGAGGAAGAGCGAGCCGGAAGACAGGAAGAGGACGAAGAGAGCCAGAGCACCAACCAACAGCGCTCCGCCCGTGCCTGACTTTAATATCCCGGGGCTCCGCCCTTCACTCCGCCCCCGTGTTCGGCCCCGCCTCCCTTCGAGCTTCTTGGAGAAGCTTCTCGAAGGGGGCGTGCCCTCACGCTTTCCCTCCACCCCGCTCCTTCCGGGGCCGAGGAAGTCAGTTTTTTTGGCTTGGTGCCAGAGCATTATTCCCCCAAAAAGAGGCCTCCACCTTTTCTCACCTTTGACCTGCATCGCTCTTCCGCCACTCCAAAGCGCGGGGAAGTCAGACGGGAAAAATGCACCATCGTTGTGCCTTCTTCTTTCCCTCCTTGCGTTCTCGACGGTTTCCAACGCGGAAACCGTCGTAGTTTGAAAATTGGAGGATGGCATTCATCACCGGGGTAGTGGCGAAGATCGTGGTGGTTGTTGTGAGGGTGGGGGTTGAGACGTGGTTGGTTCAAAATAAAGATAGAAGAGAAAAACGCCTAACTCAAAGCGTCGCAGCCCGAATGAATCACATAAATTCCCTCTAAACAACGGGTTTGGGGCTAACTACACATGTACTTAAGAGATATCTCACCTACAGGACCTGAATGGTGGTTTGCAAATTTCCACAGCCGTAACACTACCCCCTCCCCTTTTTACAGACTCGTCCCGAGTCGTCAAATTTTCGTGTGCCATCATGTGTAGTTCTCCCTTAGTATGTTTTACCTTCGGATCCCTAAGTGCGACATTCATGGTATTCGTGTCCCCAAAATAAATAACCTGAGGGCTGAGTAACTAACTAAACAAACCCACTCACTCAGACGACTTAAATAAAATTGCCGGCGCGAGAGAGACATGCCGGGGGCGCACTCATATTTACAGTACATCTTAACTTACAAATTTTACACTAAAACATGGCCCAGGATCAATGGACTCTGCAGGGAGCAAAACAAACGTCAAAAGAAAACCGGTGCACGGGCCGCCACTGTAGGCCCGTGTTGTAGCTGCCAACAGGACAGTTCTTGCAGCT
The DNA here is from genome assembly GCF_056783735.1 of Eptatretus burgeri. Lineage (NCBI taxonomy): Eukaryota > Metazoa > Chordata > Myxini > Myxiniformes > Myxinidae > Eptatretus > Eptatretus burgeri. The sequence continues at coordinate 64,926,479 of NC_140975.1, read as the reverse complement.
TGCAAACTGTTGCTTGATGATCCTGGCGCACATGGCAATGAACAAGGGGGGGGGGGGGGCAAAGCAAAATTGAACAGGGCTGGTGAACATGGGCAGTGGGCATGGCATGGTAAAGGTGAGCAGGCAAACACAGCCTGCAGAACAAGGCCGCTGCAGGCAAACACAGCCGGCAGACAAACTGGCCGGCACAGGCCTTGCAGTAAAAACAACAGCTGCCGATGAAGTTGGCCGGCACAGGCCTTGGAGTAACACAGCCAGCAGATGAAGCTGGTCAGCCTTTTGCCTTGAGATGGAGGTTGGTGGAGGGAGTGCGGTGGTGCTGGCCACTCAGAAGGCGGGCTCGGACCTATCTACCCGTCTCCCTCCCACCTATCGCCTTTGCCTGTCACTGTACATATCCACTCCCTTAATTTGTAAAACCCAATTTAGCCCCAGTTAATTAATTGTTTTTTTCCTTTTTATTTCTAAACCTCCCACTATATAATAATTCGTCCCCTAACCCCCTTTATCTTCCTTGTTCGGCTAACCTATCTCGTCACCTAGCCTACTCCCAACCCCTACGTTCCCTTCCCGGAGGGGAACAAGGGAGAGCTAGCGTCCTGTGTCGAGGCCCAACGAAGCCTCAGGATGGCCTCCCCAGACTTCAGCGATCTTTAACCCAAAGTGGGTCCAGCGGCCCACAACGAGAGCGAAGGGATGGATGGTGCGGAGGGGTACACTTCCTAATCTACCCTAACCATTAACTCTTAAGCTACCCCGGGGCTTTCAACAAGCTCCTCGCGCTTAAAGTATTGGTTCCAACAACCCAGATTCCCGTCGCCTGTGTTGGTGTCCTCACAATTTCGGGCGTCGCCCCCCCCAATTTTCTCTCCGTGCCCTCACACGGTCTCATGGCTGGGACGCGTGGCTCCCCCTTGGCAGGCACGACCCTCTGCCGATTCTCCGACGATTGCACCCCCGGGCACTACACTGCCTCCGAGCCTACCAGCTCCCTAAACACCGGGGAGTGCCCCCCATGGCAACTCCCCTGAAACGCTCACGTGGCAGGCTGGCGCCCCGGCCCCCTTTCCGACGGTCACCCGTGCCCACAACACTGCCCACACAGCTAATGGCGCCCCGGGCCCCCGCACCATGCGGGCGCACCCGTGCCCACTACGCTATCCCGGCCCCCCATGGGCCCTTAGCCTACTACGGCCGACTAGCCTGGTGCTCGGGGTACCCACTCAGCGATACTCACCTTTCGCAGCCACGCTCCCAGCCCGTCAACAGGGCTCCTGCACCCCTCCAAATGGGTATCGAGCCTGCACTCCCACCAACAGCAAAACGACTTCCATTTTGTCAATTTAACTAACCCAGCTAACTCACTTTACACTGACCCCGGGGTCCCTTGGACGGGAGTCACTCCTCCCCCCAATCACTCATCGCACCATGTGTTCCACATTCGCTTCATACACACAGACCCGCTGGCCTCACTCACTCAACATGTACTCACCTCACTACTCTTCAACACACACCGCTGAACTCTGCCATCCTTCTAACTACCTCCCCTAACTGACTCGTGCTCCCACGTCATCCCTTAAACTAGTAGCATGCTCCTTTTAACCTACGTAGCTAAACTACGTCCCTTCTACACATCCAAAGTCTGTCTCTGTCTCCAAATCCTTATTTCCATTCATAAATCTCAACTACAATCCCTCTAACTAATCCATTCCACGGGCCTCATGAGGACTTACCCCTGCCCCATGAAGCCGGTCTAGCTAAACTAACCCATCCCCCTAACTAGTGTCATCCTGTGCCCTGGCCAGGGGGTCTTCCACCCCTTGCCCGGGAATTCTGTTCACCCGAAAGCGAGGCTTGCTTTTTTTTTTTCCACATGCGCAGCACCAGTGCGGAAACTCACAACCTGCGCACCAGCGTGGCAATTCACAGCCGCGCACCTGTGGCGTGACGTCATGGCAGCTGTTCGCGTCCCTCGTCCCTCTTGGACGGTACCATCCGGCAGGGATTCACCCTGCTGCCGGATTCCAACCATACACGCAGCCATGGCGTCACCCGGCGCATAAAAAAACACAAGCCCCACGTCTCGAGGGGTTCCCCATGTGAACACATGTGCTCTGCCCGTTGGAGCTTCACACACACGCTCGCGTGGAGAACCCGTCCAGTCCAAATCTGTTATCCTGCCTAACCTTTGTCCGTCTGTGGGATCGGCAACATCCACCGCTGGCGTTTCCGGACCGGGCTTCACTCCCGCAAGCGAGCACGTGGCGGCCTCGTGCGTTGCACAGCACTGACCGCGCGCTGGCCTCTGGGTGAACCTGGCACGGTCCCCACAATAGCTACAGCTGCTACTCGGCCTTTGTCTCTCAATTGTCGTTGTCGTCGCCATTCAAACCACGCGCACCTGCGTGTTACGACGCTCAGCCTGCATTCCATTAAACTCACATTCACACCGGGAGACGCGGCTGCATGCTCACGCATGCCAACCGACATCTCCCTTGCACACAGCGACCTTACACACACGGTCTCTCTCACACTCGGCCGTTCACTCACGCACCGTGCCTTACTCACACACCGTGCCTCACTCACACACGCATGGGGCACTCACCCGCGGTGTTTCACTCACACACGGCGCGCTGGGAAGCACGCACTCCGGCACACTTGCCTCCACGCCACTGACACACGGGGTCGCTTCCACATACGGGGGCGCACTCACCCCTTGCACCACACACACCGGGACAACCACACTGGGGATTTGTGCCACCACAAGGGGTTCCGGGGCCTCTATACCCCCCAAGCTCTCCGTGCACCTGTCCACAGCACCCGTCCCCTCAACTCCGCAAAGCACAAACGAACCCACCTGGTCGTGACTCGCTTCAAGGGAGCATAGCGGCTCCCTCCGTTCCCGAAGGAGGCTATCCAACTGCTCGCACCGGGTCCCTACACGTTCGGCGAGCTCACCCCCATTATCCTCCACTACCTCTGTGTGTGTGTTCGTCACTAACCCCATCCAATTCACTCTCTATCTCCCATGTCTTAGCCAACTCAGTCACCTCTTCCCTTGTTATCTCCCTTGTCTCAACTATTATTTCTTTTCTCCTTTCCGTCGTCACCTCGTGTCTCGTCTCACACGTTTTTGTCTCCCCACTTAGTTTTTCCCTCTCGGTCACCGTCACTTCTTCCGTCACCTCCACGCTTCTCGCCCAACACATCCCCCGAATTATTTTTTTTGTTCCCGCCTTCACCGCGGGCCTGACAGCCGTTGCACTCACCCCGAGCTCGTTCATTCCCACACGTGGCATCGCCATTACGAGCTCCACTGCTATTGCCTTCATGCCCGCCTGCAGGCTTCGGCCCATGTTCTGCGTTTCACCCCGCATTTCTCTCATTTCTTCTTTAAAATTCGCCTTCATTTCGTTCATTTGTTGCGTATTCGTATCCATTTTGTTGTTTATATTCGCATTCATTTGTTGCGCATCCGTATTCATCTTAGCCAGCATGGCGAATAGCTGGGCCATGTCGGGTGCGCTTGGGTGAGCCGTTTGGGCAGGGATCGGGGAAGGGTTTTGGTGGAGAGGGGGAGGGAGGTGTCATACACCGCCGCCGCACCTATTTCGGGCTCTGGGTTCAGTTGGGGGAGTTCGTGTTCCTGCACAACCAACATTTCCTGCCCGGGGTCTCCATCCTGGACCATGGATTCTAACAATTCTACATCCATTCCTACTACCCCCGGCTCCCGCTCGCCTTGAGACTCCATCTTATTTCTCGTAAGGAGTTAATTTGGCCTGCTCGTAATTTGGAGGGAATCGGGGGTCGCTCCTCTCACCCCTGGACCAATTCCCCGTGAATTTAGCTTGGAGGCGGGAGGGATTTGAATCCCACTCCCGGACAGCAGTGTTGCGAATTTGCACCAGCCGGCGTGCGATCGGCCGCTCGACTCGAATGGCGGCTGCCTCGCCCACTGGAACCGACAATTCTTTTGTGACCCTCTCGGAACAATGCCGGGAGACAGTCACGGGTGGGGGTTTAACTCCACCACGACCGTGCCAATTGCCCACTCGCGCAGGATAGGGTTGCTCGCCAAATTCGATCAACCTAAGTACCTGCGCGGATGGTCGACCGGGTGATCGTACCTCGCCGCAGGCCCACTCCGGACACGAACCGCTTAAGCGGTCCGTTACGTGCAATCGGGGTAACCGAGTGGTGTTATCGTCAGTCTCGCCGGTTCCGATTAATTATCGGGCGTAGTAAGCCCACTACGAACCCTTTATGTGAAGCAGGATGGAGAGTCAATAAAGAAAAGACGAAGCGAAACGGGAAAACAGTTCACACAATGCACATTTATTACGTGACACACAGAAAGCACACATATACAGCCAAACAGTCAGAATGCACCTTTATCAAGAAAACAAAAGAAACAACGATGCAGTTACAACCGAATACGCGTACACACGGCAACACTTACACAGTTCTACTTTACAAGACACGGCGCCACAAGATCCATGCAAAAACAACCCCGAAAAGAAATGGTGACTTCCCTTTGGGCCGTCGAGTCCCTCTGCTACGTCCGTCAACGTGGTCGTGCCTGGCCGCGACTCCGTGCCCTGGCGTGGTAGGCAAGTCCTCTCCCGCGTGCCTCGCGCCGGCACGTGTTGGCCGCTCGACGCCACGGATGGAGTTTCCGGCGCTATCCCAGCGCGGATAGAAGGGGGGGGGGAACGTTGTTGCTCGAGGTCGCGGTGTGGGGAATGGAAGACGCTCCATCCCGCCAGCGGGGTCTCGGGACCGCCCCACAAAAGACCAGGCCAGCGGCCACCACGAAGAGAAGAGGACGAGCGAGCCGGAAGACAGGAAGAGGACGAAGAGAGCCAGAGCACCAACCAACAGCGCTCCGCCCGTGTCCGACTTTAATAGCCCAGGGCTCCGCCCTTCACTCTGCCCCATGTTTGGCCCCGCCTCCCTTCGAGCTTCTTGGAGAAGCTTCTCGAAGGGGGCGTGCCCTCACGCTTTCCCTCCACCCCGCTCCTTCCGGGGGCCGAGGGAGTCAGTTTTTTGGCTTGGAGCCAGAGCATTATTCCCCCAAAAAGAGGCCCCCACCTTTTCTCACCTTTGACCTTTATCGCTCTTCCGCCACTCCAAAGCGCGGGGAAGTCAGACGGGAAAAATCCATGCGCCATCGTTGTGCCTTCTTCTTTCCCTCCTTGCGTTCTCGACGGTTTCCAACACAGAAACCGTCGTAGTGTGAAAATTGGAGGATGGCGTTCGTCAGCGGGGGTAGTGGTGAAGATGGTGGTGGTTGTTGTCAGGGTGGGGGTTGAGACGTGGTTGGTTCAAAAACAACGGGTTTGGGGCTAACTACACATGTACTTAAGAGATATCTCACCTACGGGACCTGAATGGTGGTTTGCGAATTTCCACAGCCGTAACAGTATATATGCATCAGGAAGAAGATAACACTGGTTTACAAAAAAAAAATTCTGAGGCATGCATGTGAATAGGTGTTTCTGACTAATTTTGATATGCCGAATTCAAATTTCTAAACAGTTTTGCTCTATCACCTCTAGTTTTTTGCTTTCACATATCCCATTTTTTTATTATAATGCATATATTTATAATATAATGTGTTTATTTCATGTATTTAAATGGCATATTACAGAACGAAACAAAACATAGACACAGAACACGGACAGAACTAAATATTACTATAACTTGGATATAAGCATATATACACATATGTCCTACAGACAGTCAGAAGTGAGTTTTTTTGGAGGATCTGGTGTACCTTGTCTTCGGAATGTCGCGCAGGAGCATCCAGCAGAAGTCCCCCCATCATGCTGGGGTTGCACTTGCCTTGGTAGTTGCTCTCCATCTTAGTAATATCTTGGTGGAACCTTTCCCCATGTTCGTCACTTACTGCTCCGAGGTTCGGGGGGAAGAAGTTTAGGTGGGAGTGTAGAATGAATCTTGAGAGACATTTGGCACCCCATATCCTGATAAGCCTGCAACAACTTCTCAACACGCATTTGGTAATCTCGTGCCCGTGTGTTACCAAGGAAGCCATGGCAGACTGACTTAAATGCTTCCCATGCTCTCAGTTCCTTCAAGGTGAGCTTCTCCTCGAATACCTCATCCTTCAGCACCTCCCTGATCTGAGGTCTGATGAAGATGCCCTCCTTGAGCTTAGCAGAACTGAGACCTGGGAACAGAGTGCACAGGTGTTGAAAGGCAGCGCCATTCTTGTCCATGGCCTTCACGAAATTCTTCATGCGGCCAAGCTTGATATGAAGAGGGGGAAGAAGCACCTTGTTCATGTCCACCAGAGGATTTTCTTGGACACTGTGTTCCCCAGGCACGAAAGTGCTCCTAGACCCCCAGTCCTTCTGCGTGTAGAACTTGGACACAGCCCGACTGTCCCAGAGACAAAGAACTGTTCGTGAAGCCCGCCTACATACCCATAAGGAGCCTAATGACCTTGAGGTCCGCACAGAGGCTCCACTGGTGCTTCTGGTACTTGACAGCTTCCAGAAGGAGCTCCATATTGTCATATGACTCCTTCAAATGAACTGAGTGGCCAATGGGAATAAATACCCCAGCATTCCCATGAAATGATTCTTCTATAGGATAACCCAGCTACTTTATATAAAAGTATCATCCTACTAGATAATTGTAGAGCAGCACTAACCACCCTCTCTCACCTCCAGTAAGCTACTGGCGTTCCTAGCCACACAATGCACATGTTTGACCTACGGAGTTTTTTGGATGACGCAAATAGCGTCATCGGCTTGCCAAGGTTTTAATTTGAGTTCAGCATCCCTAAATTAGTCTAAAACACCTACTTATGCAGTGTATTACTGAAATATTTAGATATTTTTGGGTCTAGGGCTATATGTATACATGTACGTACATGTTTTCATGTATCTCAAAAACTAGGGGTGATGAGTGAAAATGGATTTTTCAATTCCATGGGATTTCCACATATCTCGCGGTATTGTGAGTTGGACAGGTGAACATGATGGGCCATGACTATTTTGATCGTGGTTTGACGGAGTTGTTTTGATTGCAGTTTCTGTGAAGTCCTTGATAGTATGATAGGGGAGGGAAAAGTGTTAACTATTCTGCTGTTTTGATGTGGGAATGCCCATTTGCTTTTATGAGTGTGGGAGTGTGAGGGGGAGAGGGCAGAGTTGGGGTTGGAGTGGGGAGGGGGAGAGCAGAGATGGGACAGTGTTTTTAGGGAGAGGTTGAGGCTTTGGAGAGGGGGTGAGGACTTTCTGTGTGGGTGAGGGAGGTTGAGTTGTGGTAGAGTGGGAAGAGGGTTTGAAGGTTTGGAATGAGGAGGAATTGACACCTTAGGGTTGAGAGGGTGAGGGTGAGGACTTGGTGGGGGGGGGGGAATATGGGACAAAGGTGTGAGGGGAGGTTGAAGCTTTTCAGGGGGTGAGGACTTTCTATGGGAGGAGGGTGTTGATGAGTTGTGGTGGGGTGAGGAAGGTACAGAGGGGGTTTGAAGACTTGGAGTGGGGAGGGGATTGATGCCTTAAAGGGTTGGGAGTAGGAGGGTGAGGACTTGGAGTTTGGGGAAGAAATATGGGACAAAATTGGGAGGGGAAGGTGAGGAGTTCCTGTGGGCAGTGGGGGTGGCAGTTTGAGGAGTTGTGGTGGGCGGCAGTAAGGAGGGCGTTTGTAGGCTTGGAGTGGAGAGGGGATTGACATCTTAGGGTTGGGAGGGGGAGGATCAGGACTTGTGGTTGAAGGGGGAGGGGAGCAAATATGGGACATAGTTGGGGAAATCCAAAGAGCTTCTTAATCTGAGCCTCAAATGTCAAACTGCACATATTGTGTATCCTAAAGCACTGCAATAATACACTGAGGTCATGAAGATGTCTAAAATTACTATGATTTGACATATGTGATGGATTCTTCTTTCGATGTAATTACTTTTCAATTATGTTTGCCCTCATTTCAAATTTGTTAATGTTCATTTTCACCTGGGCATTGCTGGGTACTCCAGCTAGTTTAAAACAAAAATAAATATTCGCACTCCCACCTACTGAAGGTAGTTCATTCATGCGTCTGCATACTGTGAGTCAATCCTGAGTTTGGCCTGCAGGTGTGCACCATTCTCTCAGGGCTGCGGTTATGCTACTGATGCAGTGCCCCTTGTAGGTTAGGGTAGGAATCTTTGGCATTGACCCTACTTTACTGACTCTTCATTGAAAGATACCGTATGATCCTTAGCATATACCACCAAATACAAGCAGATGTGTCCCCAGCTCAATGTCTATCCAAGGGAGGGCATACTGTTTGATGTAGTCCTGCATGTGGAGCACCAATTTGATGGTTTATAGTCAGGCTGAGAATCAACCCAGATGAGACTGTTTCATAGGAAAGTTTGCTACCTCTGCACCATGATGCTGGAGCAGTGAAGGTAATGGTAGTTAAACAGTAGCCCTGAGAAGAAATTTAGCCAAAGTCCGTGTACAGACTGGTCTACTCCTTTTGTAAGATACAATGTGATATTTTCTCCTCTCAACCAAAATCTGATGGGATAGCTTGCTTCTCATCATAAATCAAAGTAGAACATCTTCAGAGATGCACTGCCATGTGCTGACAATTCACCAAGATGACAGTTTTGCATTAACCTCAAACTCCATCAGGAATTTAACCGATAAAATTGTTCATTTGATTGCTCCATGTGAAAGTGTTGCATGAGGCTTTTTTTTTGAAATCCTATTCCTATGTATATTTGAGTACCCAGCGTAAAGGTTTGTTCCAAAGAGAATTAACACAGAAGAGAAATAGATCAGCACTCGATAAGAGCACATACTTATGCCAGGTAGAACAGTTTACGTTTTCTATTCCACTAAAAGGCCACATCTGGATCCGGACCTGAACCAAAATCGAATCGGTTTGTTCTTGTCACCTACCCAACTTATCCACCAAGTTCTGTCATAACTCGTCCACAATGATTTGAAGTATTATGCTATATATCGTTTTTGACCCCACCTCTCAATGGTGAAGAATGACTTCAGAGATTAAAAAATTCTCAGATCCGGATTTCGATCTTTCCCAAAATTTAATCATGTCATCCTCATTACACACCCAACCTGGCCACCATGTTTCATCCGAATCCATCCATAACTTCTGAAGATATACTGTTCAGAGACAAACAGACAGATAGAGAGACAGGGGTGTAAACATAACCCCCATCCACCTTCGGTGGTGGAGATAATCAGCTTTGGGTCACACATTCAATCAACAATATCACAAAGGGTAGACACTCGAACATCAGAATAGATTGTCCACAGACATAATCTTTGTTTTGAAACACCATGAACTGTTTTGCTGTGTCAACTAGAAGGGCACTCGGTAGAGCGCATACCTCTGCCACATAATGCCTGACCCATGAGAACATATCGGGAGCAAAACATTTTTGAAATAGCATGCAATACAGCACCTGTTTTTGGCCCCACCTCTCAATGGTGAAGAATCACTTAAAAAATTATCAGATCCGGATCTGGATTTGGATCTTCACCAAAATTGAATCGATTCTTCCTTGTCACACACCAAACATGACCACCAAGATTCATCCGAATCTGTCCACAACTTTTTGAGATATTGTGAAATATATCATTTTTGGCCCTGTCTCTCAATGGTGAAGAATCACTTAGCAAAATCAAAAATTATAGTAGCCGGATTCGGAACCGGATCTTCACCAAAATCAAACCAGTTCATCCTTGTCGCACACCAAACCTGACCCCAAAATTTCATCCGGATCCGTTCACAACTTTTTGAGATATCCTGCACACAGACAAACAAGAAGACGACATCATGCAGAGCATGACACTTGCAAAATCCATAAAACAAATTTGACTTCAAAAATAATTGGTGGTTGAATTCAGTGATCTGAAATATAAATCCTCTTTAAAATTCCAAGTCAATCGGATGAAAAATGACAATTTTAGAAATTCGGCCGATGTTGACCTCAAAAATCATTGGTGGTTTAATTCAGTGACCTGATATGCAAATTCTCTTCAAATTTCAAGTCAATCAGATGAAAATTGTGGATTTTAGAAATCTCATCTAAGTTGTTGACCTTTGGCCAATGTTGACCTTTTGACCTCAAAAACAATAGGCTTCTTGCTTATGACAAACTCTACCATGTGATGAAGTTTCATGAAGATCTGTTTAAAATTGTGACCTGTAGGCGACAAACAGACAGAATAACAAAATCAACTAACCAATGTACTTGAAAAAGCTTCGATTCCGCAAGTAACAAATGGACAAACAGACAGAAAGGGGTGAAAACATTACCTCCTTTACCTTCGGTGGCAGAGGTAATGATGCACTCCAGTGGAAATACATTTTGGTGCGACACAGGCAGGGCGTTTTAACACAAAATGTGCCATCCCTCAGATGGACATTAAGCCGGGTGTCATGTCTGCCTGCAATAGTTGAAGGATGGTAAAGATCCAACAGTTTTTCACAAGCCTAGTGTTGGCTTAACAGTTAAGGTGGCTCCCTTCAGATCTTAGGGTCTTGAATTCAAGCTCCGGGCATGCCGTTAAATAACACCAAGTGGGTTAATTCAGCCTGTCATCCTTCCGAGTGTACCAGCTTACTGGAAACAGGAGGCACTGCATCAGCGGCACAGCCACGCCAGCAGCGATGATGCAACCAGCAGCCACAGGCTGTATACGAAATGTGTCTTTTCTTAAGAACTAGCAAATACCACCCATCTCTTGACTGATGGGAATACTAAGAGAGGGGTTGGGGGGGGGGAGATAAAGAGGGAGGAGACTGAGAGCGGTGGGGGAGGGGGGAAAGTGAGGAGGAGCGAGGAGGGACGAAGAGCGATGAGGGTGGGGAAGTGAGGAAGGAGGTGTGGGGGAAGGGAAGGCAGCATAAGTGGAGGGGAAGGGAAGGCAGTGTTCCAGGGCATTACCGGGGTGAAACTGCTTTCAGTCGTCGATTGCGAAAGCGAACTTGTGACTGTTGCAGACTTTAGTTTCTTTGAATCCACATTCTCAACCATCACTAATAGCTACTCTCTCTGATGTTTGGTTTTCAAATGTTTTAGCATATTGGACGTATTACAGTGATGAGCAATGTCTATTGAACAAAATGAGCATTCATCTTTCGGACCGTCTTCTTTAACCTTCCCAAAATAGTTCTAAACTGCACTTCTGGACTTTTTGAATGACATTTTGTCAAAACTTTATCAGTCGATGTATTGCCTATCCTTCCATCAGCAAAGCAATCAACATGCTTTTCTGGCCAACTCTAAATTATTTGCTATTCATTTCAGAGGAACATGCCCTTGCGGCATGTTTAGTTTGCAAGTGGTTTGCTTTTGCTGCTATATTGCAAATGGGATGCCCCAGAGATGTGTTCCTTTTCCATTGATACATTACCAAGCCATGTGGAACCAGTACATGCCCAACAAGGACGAAAACAATTTTTCCCGAAGAAACAGTTCCTTCTATGAAGTAGGAATTACTCAGAATGACGTCGATTTTGGTTCACTGCTCGATTCCTTTTGATTCCGTGGCTGGAATCGAGTCCTTTGTAATTGATTCCACTGACCAATATTTAGCACTCAAGCAAGCACACCTACGAAACGGTTGAAAATGAACAGCTGTCTTGGTCATATTAAACACTGTCCGGAGATGACCAGAGATGTCCTGAGTATAAAACAATGTACGATTGGGAAAATAAATATATTTTTTTAGCAGTGCTAACTACTACTAAGTTCAATTCCGCAGTTTAAATTTTGAAATTCGGTTCAGGTTAGGAGCTTCTAAAGCTTATCACATTTCAGCTGTAATGCTTCAACATCGAGAGAATTGTATTGGGATAGAGTGGGATGGGTTTCAGAGAAGGTAAGCATAAGCTGAGGGGAAGGTAAGGCAGACGTGCAGTCGAGCATTAATTACGGTTCATACTGTGTCATCAAAATGATTCTGCGTAGTGAAGATGGAAACAAAACAATGTCCGAAATACATTTTCTACCGGTCATACTATAACCACCACCCAGACACATCCGGAATCGAACACCGTGCAGAGGCAAACGCCGCCCGGACACGTCCATACACAAACACTGCCCAGACACATCTGGAGACAACCACCGTACACCATCCAGACACGTCCGGAGATGACCACAATCCAGAGTATATCAAATAATGTGCAAACACAACTTTCTGGACGTTTATCAGCTTTACAGCTGAAATGTGATAAGGTCGAGAATCTCTTCCCCTGAGCTGAATTTCAAAATTTAAAATGCGGAATTGACCTGAGCAGCAGTTCTGACTGCTAAAAAAAAAAGTGTTCATTTGTCCAATTCACACATTATTTGACTCTCTGGACGGTGATTAATATGACCATGCTGGCTTGACACGCATGCTTATTGTCCTTTCTCTTTATTACATTTTGCTTTTTCTTTTCACCATGATCGCTTTTCCATTATTTCAATTCCTCCCAATTATACCCTCTGTTTAATGTCTTAAAATAAAAATAAATAAATGAATAAAACCTTTTTCCCTTCTCACCTTACACCTCTCATAACCATGTGACTTCCTCCACCTCATCTTGCTCTTCCTCCTCCTCCATTTTGCCAAACCACATTTCCATTCCAACTTCGATCATGAAGGTATTCACCATATACCTTCATGATATTTTCTTCAACCTTTCTCCTTTACTCTAACCCTCTCTTAATTCACCTTAAAACAATAAAAATAAATAAAACGGTACTTTAAAATGTTTCAACTTCCTCTTTCTTCCATGTGGATTTCTCCATTCTATCATAATACACTGCTTTTCTTCCTCTTCAACATGTTGAGTTCAAGTTCAATTCAATCTTTCTTTCCTTCTGCATCTAAAAAAAATTCCAATTCTTACAGCCCCACCTTTCTCCATTTTCTTAACTCGCCATTATCCCATCCTCAATCATTTTTTAAACATATCTCAAGAAACTCAATTTGCAATGCATGCTTGTATTCCATCAATCGTTCTTTTTGTCCAACTTCTGTGCCAATTCACCCAACCTCCTTACATTGAACTCTTCCTAATTCATCCCCTGTTATACCCCCTCCTCCCTACCCCTCCCATCTTGCACCTCTTCCTACCTCCTCTCTTAGCACCTCTCCACTGTCCTCTGCTGTACTAACAGCTCCTCCTCTGGTGTCCCAAACTATGGGGTGTTCAAACATCTGTGAGCTCCATTCCAACCTTACATATATCTCACTCTCTCAATAAGTACATTCCTCAACATCTCTCTCATGCTCTTTCTTTCCTCTCATCACACCTCTTCCTCTTCACATCCCCTCAAATCTTGTTCCTCCCCAAATTCCCCATCTTTACCATACCATTACCCAGTCTCATCCTTCCCCTCTCCCCACCCTCTCCCTTGTTCCCAATGACCGTGCCTTCTCTCATCATCTCCCCTCCTTCTCAAAGCTTCCTTCCAACTCCTCCGTCTCAAATCAGTCACCTGTTCCCTCCTCAAAGCAAACTTCATCTCTTCCCCCTCCAAGCTTCCCCTCACCTTTCTCAAAAGTTACCCCCACACCTTTCTCCCTCAATTCTCTGCCCCCCCCAATCACCATTACCTCTCAAATCTCCTCCTCTCACTCCACCTTCTCAAACCTGCCACCTCTCACATCCACAATGCAGCCTCCTCCCCCCCCACCGTCCTCTTCCAACTCATTCTTCCACTTCCTCCAATCTTCAACTTTCCTCTGTTTTCTCTCTTATTACTCTGCTCGTTGCCTCATCCCATCACCACCTAGCATTTTGTCCTCCTCCTCATCATCTTGCCTTCTCCCCTTGCTCTTCTGCAATCTCCGATGCACTGTCAACAGCTCTCCCTAACTCATACCTATACACTGCCAACATCTCTCCCTACTTCCCCCTCTCCTCCCTCATCTTATCCTCCCCCTCCCCTCCCAAATACTGTACCCAAAGCCTCCTCCCCCCCCCCTCTTCCAAAACCGTGTGGACCTTAAACATCCGGGGCCTTGGCTCTAAACCTGAGATATCTTCATACAGGTTGCCACTGACAAATCAGACATAATTTGCTTAACAGAAACGTTCCTCCTTCAAGATGCCTCTGAAGGAAGGCAAAATAAATTATATGATCATAATGAGAAAAGTGAAGAAAAGTTCTGAAGTAAAGTAAAGTCCTTTCAGTTCTGAAGTAAAGAATTGCCACATCACAGCAGGAAAGACGAGAGGTACGCATGCTCACTCTGTGTAGTCTGGATTTGAATCCCAACGCAGCTCAAAACTGTCCTCCCGGTGTTTCACAGGCTGGGTGATTCATCACTGTGCGTGTTGTCTTTCGGATGGACAATAAACTGAGTGTCATATCTGCCGGAATCCCTTGCCTGTCTCCCTCCTAACCCTACCCCCTCTCTCCCACCCCTATCCCTCTTTCTGACCCCTTTCTCCCACCCGTATCCCTCTTTCTGACCCCTCTCTCCCACCCCTGTCCCTCTTTCTGACCCCTCTCTCCCACCCCTGTCCCTCTTTCTGACCCCTCTCTCCCACCCCTGTCCCTCTTTCTGAATTCTCTCTCCCACCCCTGTCCCTCTTTCTGACCCCTCTCTCCCACCCTGTCCCTCTTTCTGACCCCTCTCTCCCACTCCTGTCTCTCTTTCTGACCCTCTCTCTCTCTCTTTCTCTCTCTCTTTCTCTCTCTCTTTCTCTCTCTCTTTCTCTCTCTCTCTTTCTCTCTCTCTTTCTCTCTCTCTTTCTCTCTCTCTTTTTCTCTCTCTTTTCTCTCTCTTTTTCTCTCTCTTTTTCTCTCTCTTTTTCTCTCTCTTTTTCTCTCTCTCTTTTCTCTCTCTTTTTCTCTCTCTTTTTCTCTCTCTTTTTCTCTCTCTTTTCTCTCTCTTTTTCTCTCTCTTTTTCTCTCTCCTTTTCTCTCTCTTTTTCTCTTTCTCTCTCTCTTTCTCTCTCTCTTTCTCTCTCTCTTTCTCTCTCTCTTTCTCTCTCTCTTTCTCTCTCTCTCTCTTTTTCTCTTTCTCTCTCTCTTTCTCTCTCTCTTTCTCTCTCTCTTTCTCTCTCTTTCTCTCTCTTTCTCTCTCTCTTTCTTTCTCTCTCTCTCTCTCTCTCTCTCTCTCTCTCTCTCTCTCTCTCTCTCTCTCTCTCTCTCTCTCTCTCTCTCTCTCTCTTCTCTCTCTCTCTTTCTCTCTCTCTTTCTCTCTCTCTCTTTCTCTCTCTCTCTTTCTCTCTCTCTTTCTCTCTCTCTTTCTCTCTCTCTTTCCCTCTCTCTTTCTCTCTCTCTTTCTCTCTCTCTTTCTCTCTCTCTTTCTCTCTCTCTTTCTCTCTCTCTTTCTCTCTCTCTTTTTCTCTCTCTTTCTCTCTCTTCTCTCTTTTCTCTCTCTTCTCTCTTTTCTCTCTCTCTTTTCTCTCTCTCTTTTTCTCTCTCTCTCTTTTTCTCTCTCTCTTTTCTCTCTCTTTTTCTCTCTCTCTTTCTCTCTCTCTTTTTCTCTCTCTTTCTCTCTCTCTTTTTCTCTCTCTTTCTCTCTCTCTTTCTCTCTCTCTTTCTCTCTCTCTTTCTCTCTCTCTTTTTCTCTCTCTTTCTCTCTCTCTTTCTCTCTCTCTTTTTCTCTCTTTTTCTCTCTCTTTTTCTCTCTCTTTCTCTCTTTTATCCAATCTCATCTTCAGTTATCATCTCCTTCCTCCCACCCATGGTACATTGAAGCTTGTGGTGAGGCAGTTGCCCTGAAACAACTTGTGTTCACCTCTTGGATGGCAAATCCAACTGAAGACAATCACAGTTCCTTCCACAAAGCTCAGAACAAGTGTGTGTCTATCCTCATGAGAGTCAGCAAACAACATCTTTCTCATCTCAAGACTGAACTCTCAAACCTGTCTCCCTCCTCCTCCTCTTGGTGGCGTCTGGTTACGTCTGTCTCTGGTGTATGTTCCTCCTCCATCTCCTCCCTGTGAAAAGGCTTCAAAATCTTTTGTCCCAAACCCATCGCTTTCTGTAGCCATCTTCCCCAGTCACATCCAGCTGCTCCTGGATGCTGTCCTTTTTTCACGACAAGGAGGAGAGTTTGCTGTCAAACCTCAATTCTGACACTGCAACTAGTCCAGACGGTATAGGCCCACATGTCCAAAAAACCTACTCTGCTGCTCTTGCACACCCTCTCTCTGTTCTATTCATCCTTTCATTTGCTCAAGTTCTGGGTCCTGTGCTTTTTATAATTTTCATCCATGATTTTTGACTCTTTGGAAAATCCTCTTTGTCTTTTTTCTGATGACTCCACCCTCTCCCGTATCATATCTGATCCCTCAGATTGGCAGGCAGCAGCCTCTTCACTCTCTGCTTGAAAAGACCATGTGGAATGCTCCCCCCCCACCCCCAACTACTTTCTCAACAATTTTCTTGAAGAAGTTCTGTCTCAAGCTTTTGGGTCTCACTATCTACCATGACCTTTCCTGGAAAAGCCACATTTCTAAGCTGGCCTCCAAAAACAGTCACTGATTGGGCATCCTCCATCGTGCAGAGTCCCTCCTTGACACACCTCAGGGATTTACCACATTCAAAGCTTTCATACACAGCTTAATGGAGTACTGCACTCCCCTCTGGGCTGGTGATCCTGCCTCACACCTTGCTCGGTTTCAAGATGTAGAAACCAAGGCTTTTCGGATCATTGCTATCTCCTGTGATGAAGTCGAGTCTTTGGGTCTTTCAATCTCTCACGGCATGCAGGTCAGTGGTCTTTCTATCTTCCTCCGAGTCCTCTCTGCCCTTGCACCCCCTGTTCTGTTTGTACTCTGCCACCCTAATATATCCGCAAGGCGCTCAAGGTCTGCCAGTAACCCCCTTCTGATGCAAATATCAAGGTCAAGAATTATGCTTACCTTCACTCTTTCATTCTTCTTTTTTCCCACCTCTGGAACAAACTCCTGCGCACCTTCAATCCCATTCTACCCTCCAGGTCTATAAAATAGCTGTTCACTACCATTTGATATCTTCCCCCATCCAAAACCATAATCTTTTATGCCCCCGTTGATCCACCCCAAGCCCACCTCCTTCAAATTCCCTGTTTTGCTTTGTAAAAGTCCCTGAAGTGTCAATATCGTTTAACCCGTGTACCCTGCCCCGTCCCTCTCACTTACACAGATCTCCTGATGTCCCTGTTCTCTACTGTTGTGCTTCCCTCCCACACCCCCTCTTATCTCCTGCTCCCTTCATAATATGCTCTGCATATTAGCTCTTTCATGAGCCTCGCTAAAATACCTGTATACAAAAAAATAGTAAATTGGAGCATTAAAGCAGTCGTCGTAGGCTGTGAAAATATTGCGTGCTGCCATATGCAATATGGGTTTAGTGTGTTTTTAACTTCTGTTTTCCTGTTATGTGCTATTTAACACAGGGCATTGAATTTCCTACTTTGGACATTGGTGATATCAGAATTAATATCAACAGCATCGGACAGCACCATTGGCTGACTTAGTGTCTTATTTGTTAAAGTATATCCGAGCTTGAAGTGTCAGTTTAACGTTGTGGTAAAGGGGATTCTTTTGCTCTTGTTTCCATTTTCTTTTTATTCATGTTATCGACATTACACTTTCACTCCCAAACATTGTGTCTCAAAATTTACAGCCCAAGCCTACCCGGGGAAAAATGCGCATCCACTCTCTGGAGAATGTGGAT
>NC_140975.1:64843811-64906311 GCF_056783735.1 Eptatretus burgeri | reverse complement strand
ACCCGTCTGGTGATGAGACGCGGAGCGGCGATGGTGCCTCAACTCCGCGGGCCTCGCGGACAGTGTCTGGTAGGGGGTGGGAAAGGGGCCCCCTTGGTCGCACTATCTCAGCGCGGGGGGGAAACAGGAGGGGGTTGCTGATGCTCGGGGGAAAGGAGGATTTCTACTCTGCCTCGAGTCCCGCGACGAGCGTCTCCACCTCGACCAGGTCGCGCCGTCGGCCTCCCTGGTGTGCAGGGACCAGGATCACTAAACCATGGCCCAGGATCACTGAACTCTGCAAAAGAAAAGCAGTTAGCAGGGAGCCAGGCTGCTCGCATGCAGTCTCTGGCTCAAAACAATGCAGGTGACAGGGAACGTGGCTGGCTGCTCACACGCAGTCCAAGGCCTTCCCTTTTGAACTGAACGCAGTGAACCACAACGGTGCTTGGGCTGCACAAACGTAGTCTCCGTGCCAGCTCAAGTGGCACACGCAATGAACACAACGGATAGATGGATGGACACAAACACGGTGCACGGGCCGCCACTGCAGGCCCGTGTTGTAGCTGCCAACAGGGCAGTTCTTGCAGCTTGCAAACTGTTGCCTTGATCCTGGCGCACATGGCAATGAACAGGGGGGGGGGGGCAAAGCAAAAATTGAACGGGGCAGGTGAACAGGGGCAGTGGGCATGGCATGGCAAAGGTGAGCAGGCAAACACAGCCCGCAGAAGAAGGCCGCTGCAGGCAAACACAGCCGGCAGATGAACTGGCCGGCACAGGCCTTGAAGAAAAACAGCCAGCCGGCAGATGAAGTTGCCCGGCACAGGCCTTGCAGCACAGCAGCTGCAGACGATCCAGTCGGCACAGGCCTTGCAGCACACAACAGCTGCCGATGAAGTTGGCCGGCCTCCGCCTTGAAGCAAAACACGGCCAGCCGATTAAGTTGGCCAGCCTTTGCCGTTCAGTGGAGGTTGGTGGAGGGAGTGCGGTGGTGCTGGCCACTTGGAAGGCGGGCTCGGACCTACCTACCTGTCTCCCTCCCAACCTATCGCCTTTGCCTGTCACTGTACATACCCACTCCCTTAATTTGTCAAACCCCAATTTAGCCCCAACTTCATTTTTTTTTTTTTTTTTTTTTTACTTCCCCACTATAAATCGTCCCCTAACCCCCTTTATCGTCCTTGTTCGGCTAACCTATTCTGTCACCTAGCCTACTCCCAACCCCTACGTTCCCTTCCCGGAGGGAAATAAGGGAGAGCTAACGTCCTGTGTTGAGGCCCAACGAAGCCTCAGAATGGCCTCCCCAGAGTTCAGCGATCTATAACCAAAGTGGGTCCAGCGGCCCACAACGAGAGTGAGGGGATGGATGGTGCGGAGGGGTACACTTCCTAATCTACCCTAACCATTTAACTGTTAATCTACCCCGGGGCTTTCAACAAGCGCCTCTCGCTTAAACTATTGGTTCTAACAACCCAGATTCCCGTCGCCTGTGTTGGTGTCCTCACAATTTCGGGCCTCGCCCCCCAATTTTCTCTCCGTGCCCTCACACGGTCTCCTGGCTGGGACACGTGGCTCCCTTTGGCAGGCACGACCCTCTGCCGAATCTCCCGCTATGGCACCCCCGGGCACTACACTGCCTCCGAGCCTACCAGCTCCCTAACACCGGGGAGTGCCCCCCATGGCACCTCCCCTGAAACGCACACGTGGCAGGCCGGCCTCCCGGGCCCCTTTCCGAGGGTCACCCGTGCCCACAACACTGCCCACGCGGCTAATGGTGCCCCGGGCCCCCGCACCAAGCAGGCGCACCCGTGCCCACTACGCTATCCCGGCCCCCCATGGGCCCTTGGCCTACCACGGCCGACTAGCCTGGTGCCCGGGGTACCCACTCAGCGATACTCACCTTTCGCAGCCACGCTCCCAAGCCCGTCAACAGGGCTCCTGCACCCCTCCAAATGGGTTCCGAGCCTACATTCCCACCAACAGCAAAACGACCTCCATTTTTCAATTTGACTAACCCAGCTAACTCACTTTATACTGACCCCGGGGTCCCTTGGGCGGGAGTCACTCCTCCCCCCAATCACTCATCGCACCATGCATTCCCCATTCGCTCCACTCACACAGACCCGCTGGCCTCACTCACTCACCAAGCACATGCTTCCACTTCACTCACCAACTCTTCAACACACTCACCGCTGAATTCTGCCATCCTTCTAACTACCTCCCCTAACTAACTCGTGCTCCCACGTTGTCCCTTAAACTAGTAGCACGTTCCATTTAACGCTACGTAGCTAAACTACGTCCCCTCTACACATTCACAAGTCTGTCACTGTCTCCAAATAATCATTTTATTTCCCAACCTAAATCTCGCTATCATCCCTCTAACTAATCCATTCCACGGACTCCAGGAGGACTTACCCCTGCCCCATGAAGTCGGTCTAACTAAGCTAACCCTTCCCCCTAACTAGTTTCCATCCTGTGCCCTAGTCAAGGGGGTCTTCCACCCCTTGCCCAGGAATCCTGTGCACCCGAAAGTGAGGCTTGTTTTTTTTTTTTTTTTTTTTTTTTTTTACATGCGCAGCACCAGCGCGGCAACTCGCGCACTTTGCACCTGCCCGTGACGTCATGCAGCTGCACGTGTTCCTCGTCCCTCCCTGGACGGCACTATCCGGCAGGGATACCCCTCCTGCCGGATTCCAACCCCACGTGCAGCCATGGCGTCACCGTGCGCATAAAAAAAAACACAAGCCCCACGTCTCGAGGGGTTCCCCACGCGAACACATGTGCTTTGCCCGTTGGAGCTTAACACACACGATCGCGTGGAGAACCCGTCCGGTCCAAATCCATAATCCTGCCTAAACTTTGTCCGTCCGTGGGATCGGCAAATCCACCGCGTGCGTTTCCGGACCGGGACTTCACTCTCGCAAGCGAGCACGTGGTGGTCTCGTGCGTTGCACAGCACGGACCTCGTGCTCGCGGCTGGGTGAACCCGGCACGGTCCCCGAAATAGCTACAGCCGCTACTCGGCTTTCTTTCATCACATGTCTCCGTCGTCGCCATTCGACCCACGCACACCTGCGTGTTACGACGCTCACACTCCATTCCATCACATTCACCCCGGGAGACGCGGCTGCGTGCTCCCGCATGCCCACCGACATCTCCCTCACATACCGCTCTCTCACACACACGGTCTCCCTTGCATACGGCCGTTCACTCACGCGTGCCTCACTACTCACACAAACCATACTACTCACACACGCGGGGGCACTCAACCGCTGTGCCTCATCCACACACCGTGCCTCACTCATACACGCGGGGGCACTCAACCGCGGTGCCTCATCCACACACGCGGGGGCACTCACCCGCGGTTCCCCATCCACACTCGGCGTGCTGGGAAGCACGTACTCTGGCACCATCGCCACCACACCACTCACACACGGGGTCGCTTCCACACACGGTGCCGCACTCACACCTTGCACCACACACACAGGGACAACTACACTGGGGATTTGTGTCCCCACAAGGGTCTCCGGGGCCTCTATACCCCCCAAGCTCTCCGTGCACCTGTCCACAGCACCCGTCCCCTCAACCTCGCAAAGCACGACCGAACTCACCTGGTCGTGACTCGCCTCAAGGGGGCATACTCCCTCCCCTCGTTCCTGGAGGAGGCCATCCAGCTGCTCGCACTGGGCCTCCACCCAGTCAGCCAGCTCCCCCTCATGGTCCTCCACTACCTCTGTGTGTGTGTGTGCGTCACTAACCTTGTCCAATTCACCCTCTATCTCCCGTGTCTCTATACATTTTATTCTTTCTGTCGTCTCCTCTTGTCTATTGGTCTCTGCTTCTTTCTGGCGTCTTTCCCTTATCTTTATGTAGGTCAACCTTGCTTTCTCCTTAAGTCGCTCCCGTCCTTCCCTGTTTTTCACCTCTTGCTCTTTCACGATCTCCGCGTACCTCATCCTTGCTCTCCGTATTAATTGTTCTTTTCTCTCCCTCGCAATTACTTTCACCTCGTCTCTTGTCTCCCGAATTACTTTTTCCTTACCCGCCTCCACCGTGGGCCTGTCAGCCGCTGCGCCCCCTTCCAGCTCGTTTGCTCCCACACGTGGAGTCGCCATTCCCAGCTCCCTGGTCACGGCCTTCATGCCCGCCTGCAGGCATCGGCCCATGTTCTGCGTCTCACCCCGTAGCTCTTTCATTTCCTCCTTCATGTTTGCTTCCATTCCGTTTATTTGCTGTGTATTCGCATCCATCCTCGTTTTTACTTCATTTGTATTTGTATCCATCTTTTCGTTCATTTGTTGTGTATTCGCATCCATCTTTTGTGTATTCGCATCCATCTTTTCGTTCATGTTCGCATTTATCTTCGCTGTCATTTCCGCCAGCATGGCGCATAGCTGGGCCATGTCGGGTGCGCTTGAGTGAGCAGTTTCGGCAGGGGTTGGGGAAGGGTTTTGGTGGACAGGGGGAGGGGAGGTGTCATACACCGCGGCCGCTGCCGCACCCATTTCGGGCTCTGGGTTCAGTTGGGCGAGTTCTTTTTCCTGTACGGGCATTCCATCCTGGGCCATGGATCCTACACATTCTACATCCATTTCTAATACCCCCGGCTCCCGCTCGCCTTGAGACGCCATCTTGCTTCTCGTGAAGGGTTAATTTAGCTCGCTCGTAATTTGGAGGGAATCGGGGGTCGCTTCTCTCACCCCTGGACCGATTCCCGTGAATTTAGCTGGAGACAGGAGAGCCCGTTTTCCTGTTCTCCGATACCAGTGCCGCGAGGAGGGCGATGGATTTGTATCGCACGACCTGACACCAGTGTTACGGTATTCGCGCCCGCCGGCGTGCGGACGGCCACGTAACTCGAATCGCGGCACGTCGCCCACCGGACGGACAATCCAGTCGTGACCCTCTCGGACTAACGCCGGGAACCAGTCATGGGTGGACCTTTCGGTCTCACCGCGATCGAGCCAATCAGCCCCCGCGTGGGATAGGGTTGCTCGCCAAATTCGACCTACCTAAGTACCCACACGGAGGGTAGACCGGGCGATCGCACCTCGCCGCAGGTCGACTTCGGACACGGGCCACTTAAGCGACCCGTTCCGTACTATCGGGATAACCGAGCGGTGTTATCGTCGGCCTCGATGGTTCGATTAATTATCGGGCGTATTCAGCCCACTACCAACCCTTTACGTGAAGCAAGATGAGGATTCAATGAAAGAAATGACGAAGCGAAGCGGGAAACAGTTCAACACAAAGCACATTTATTCGCGATGAACGGAAAGCACACATATTCAATTCCACCAAAAGCACATAGAAAAGGAAAAGAAACACAATGCAATTTTACACAAAAAGCAAATGCGACAATGCAGATCTAATACCGATTACGCGAGCACACGGCAACACTTATACAATTTTACTTCACAGACGGCGCCGACAACACATATCCAAAACCAAGAAAAAGAAAAGAGAACCCTCAAGGATGAGGCGGGCCTGAGGCCGAGACCGGGTCGGGCCTACCCGTCTGGTGATGAGACGCGGAGCGGCGATGGTGCCTCAACTCCGCGGGCCTCGCGGACAGTGTCTGGTAGGGGTGGGAAAGGGGCCCCCTTGGTCGCACTATCTCAGCGCGGGGGGAAACAGGAGGGGGTTGCTGATGCTCGGGGGAAAGGAGGATTTCTACTCTGCCTCGAGTCCCGCGACGAGCGTCTCCACCTCGACCAGGTCGCGCCGTCGGCCTCCCTGGTGTGCAGCTCCCGGCACGACGCGAGCACCCCCTCGTCTGCCCTCGCCGCCTCTCCACAGCTCCGTCCTCTTCGCTCCAACTCCAACGCACACGACGACGACGACCAACTCCTTCTTGCTTCTTCTTCCCAACTCCACCGACTGCGAAGTCTTAACTCTCACTTGACTGACGAACGCGTTCGCTTATATAAGCCCCGTGGCTTCGCTCTCTCATCTTTGACCCCCTGCCTTCGACCTTTCACCTCGCTCCCCATTGGCCCAAGAAAAAGTGGGCGTGAATGCTTTTTGATCCATAAATTTGCATATAGCGACCGCCCTCCAACGCCCTGGAGGCGGGGCCAAATCGCCCCTCGCTCACCGATTGGACGGAACAAAAGTGGGCGTGTGTCGTTTTTTGATCCGTTTTTGGAGCTGAAAATCCGTGGTTTTGTACACGCTGTTCGGCGCGCGCCCTGCACGAGTCCAACACCGGTACCCACAAGCGGCGCAAGAACGGTGGCGATGCGACGGTTGCGAGGTGTGACGTGAAGCGGCGCCGCGGTGGGTGGTTGATGTTGTGGTTGGTGGTGGTAACAATGGCGGTTGGTCCAAAATAAAGATAGTAAAAGAAAAACGGCTATCCTGAAGAGTCGCAGCACGCATAAATGACATGTATTCCCACTAGACAACGGGTTTGGGCCTAACTACACATATACTTGCCGAGATACCTCACCTAAGGGACCTGAATGGTGGTTTGCGAATTTGGTAACCACAACAATATATATATATATATATATATATATATATATATATATATATATATATATATATATATATATATATATATATATATATATATATATATATATATATATATATATATATATATATATATATATATATAGACTTGGAACAGGCCGCAATGATTTCTTTATGATAAAGTTTTTTTTTCACTTTCCTCACCCATATTATCGAATACCTGTTCATCATAGCTTTGAATCACTGAGTACATTGCAGTGCTTATATACACCCAGAGACGTCAGCGTTCATTTCTTTATTTCATTTCCGCACATGCAATCACCACGAGTATCTCCTAAATTAAGGAGAATATCAAAAATTTAAGCTCCAGAATCGAACTTACAAGCTGCTCTGACTCCTCAAAAAGTGTTAATTTGTCCAATTCTGACATATTTGACATTACGGGCGTCTCTGGGAGGTGTATGTTTAATATGACTGTTTGGTGATTGCTAATGGTGTGCCAAGTGAGCCGTTTCTTATCAACCCTTTCGTTGGAGTGCTTAAGCCATTGCGCTCCAAGATTCGCACTGTCACTGAATTCTGGAAATGGATGGACTTGAACAAAGTTCCAGGCTACTCGCCTGTGTTGACCATGTGTTTTTCTGCGGTGAAATATGCGGTGGCTGCCTCGCTGAAAATGTGAAACTTTCTTTTCCACGACATTTCTCATTTTTGATGATGTTCTACGATCCGTCACTTCGGCATCGATAAATACAAATAAAAAATAAACGTTTCTACACTGGCAGTAGGAAGGCAAAATATAATCATATGATCACAATGAGAAAAGTAAAGTGAAGTCCTTTCAGTTCTGAAGTAAAGAATTGCCACATCACAGCAGGAAAGACGAGAGGTACGCATGCTCACTCTGTGTAGTCTGGATTTGAATCCCAACCCAGCTCAAAACTGTCCTCCCGGTGTTTCACAGGCTGGGTGATTCATCACTGTGCGTGCTGTCTCTCGGATGGACGATAAACTGAGCGTCACATCTGCCGGAATTCCTCGCCCCTCTCCCTACCAACCCTACCCACCACCACTCTCTCCCACCCTTATCCCTCTTTCTGACCTCTCTCTCTCTCTCTCTCTCTCTCTCTCTCTCTCTCTCTCTCTCTCTCTCTCTCTCTCTCTCTCTCTCTCTCTCTCTCTCTCTCTCTCTCTCTCTCTCTCTCTCTCTCTCTCTCTCTCTCTCTCTCTCTCTCTCTCTCTCTCTCTCTCTCTCTCTCTCCGTCTCTCTCTCTCTCTCCGTCTCTCTCTCTCTCTCTCTCTCTCTCTCTCTCTCTCTCTCTCTCTCTCTCTCTCTCTCTCTCTCTCTCTCTCTCTCTCTCTCTCTCTCTCTCTCCCGTCTCTCTCTCTCTCTCTCTCTCTCTCTCTCTCTCTCTCTCTCCCGTCTCTCTCTCTCTCTCTCTCTCTCTCTCTCTCTCTCTCTCTCTCTCTCTCTCTCTCTCTCTCTCTCCCCGTCTCTCTCTCTCTCTCTCTCTCTCTCTCTCTCTCTCTCTCTCTCTCTCTCTCTCTCTCTCTCTCTCTCTCTCTCTCCCGTCTCTCTCTCTCTCTCTCTCTCTCTCTCTCTCTCTCTCTCTCTCTCTCTCTCTCTCTCTCTCTCTCTCTCTCTCTCTCTCTCTCTCTCTCTCTCTCTCTCTCTCTCTCTCTCTCTCTCTCTCTCTCTCTCTCTCTCTCTCTCTCTCTCTCTCCCCCTCTCTCTCTCTCTCTCTCTCTCTCTCCCCGTCTCTCTCTCTCTCTCTCTCTCTCTCTCCCCGTCTCTCTCTCTCTCTCTCTCTCTCTCTCTCTCTCTCTCTCTCTCTCTCTCTCTCTCTCTCTCTCTCTCTCTCTCTCCCCGTCTCTCTCTCTCTCTCTCTCTCTCTCTCTCTCTCTCTCTCTCTCTCTCTCTCTCTCTCTCTCTCTCTCTCTCTCTCTCTCTCTCTCTCTCTCTCTCTCTCTCTCTCTCTCTCTCTCTCTCTCTCTCTCTCTCTCTCTCTCTCCCCGTCTCTCTCTCTCTCTCTCTCTCTCTCTCTCTCTCTCTCTCTCTCTCTCTCTCTCTCTCTCTCTCTCTCTCTCTCTCTCTCTCTCTCTCTCTCTCTCTCTCTCTCTCTCTCTCTCTCTCTCTCTCTCTCTCTCTCTCTCTCTCTCTCTCTCTCTCTCTCTCTCTCTCTCTCTCTCTCTCTCTCTCTCTCTCTCTCTCTCTCTCTCTCTCTCTCTCTCTCTCTCTCTCTCTCTCTCTCTCTCTCTCTCTCTCTCTCTCTCTCTCTCTCTCTCTCTCTCTCTCTCTCTCTCTCTCTCTCTCTCTCTCTCTCTCTCTCTCTCTCTCTCTCTCTCTCTCTCTCTCTCTCCCCGTCTCTCTCTCTCTCTCTCTCTCTCTCTCTCTCTCTCTCTCTCTCTCTCTCTCTCTCTCTCTCTCTCTCTCTCTCTCTCTCTCTCTCTCTCTCTCTCTCTCTCTCTCTCTCTCTCTCTCCCCGTCTCTCTCTCTCTCTCTCTCTCTCTCTCTCTCTCTCTCTCTCTCTCTCTCTCTCTCTCTCTCTCTCTCTCTCTCTCTCTCTCTCTCTCTCTCTCTCTCTCTCTCTCTCTCTCTCTCTCTCTCTCTCTCTCTCTCTCTCTCTCTCTCTCTCTCTCTCTCTCTCTCTCTCTCTCTCTCTCTCTCTCTCTCTCTCTCTCTCTCTCTCTCTCTCTCTCTCTCTCTCTCTCTCTCTCTCTCTCTCTCTCTCTCTCTCTCTCTCTCTCTCTCTCTCTCTCTCTCTCTCTCTCTCTCTCTCTCTCTCTCTCTCTCTCTCTCTCTCTCTCTCTCTCTCTCTCTCTCTCTCTCTCTCTCTCTCTCTCTCTCTCTCTCTCTCTCTCTCTCTCTCTCTCTCTCTCTCTCTCTCCCCGTCTCTCTCTCTCTCTCTCTCTCTCTCTCTCTCTCTCTCTCTCTCTCTCTCTCTCTCTCTCTCTCTCTCTCTCTCTCTCTCTCTCTCTCTCTCTCTCTCTCTCTCTCTCTCTCTCTCTCTCTCTCTCTCTCTCTCTCTCTCTCTCTCTCTCTCTCTCTCTCTCTCTCTCTCTCTCTCTCTCTCTCTCTCTCTCTCTCTCTCTCTCTCTCTCTCTCTCTCTCTCTCTCTCTCTCTCTCTCTCTCTCTCTCTCTCTCTCTCTCTCTCTCTCTCTCTCTCTCTCTCTCTCTCTCTCTCTCTCTCTCTCTCTCTCTCTCTCTCTCTCTCTCTCTCTCTCTCTCTCTCTCTCTCTCTCTCTCTCTCTCTCTCTCTCTCTCTCTCTCTCTCTCTCTCTCTCTCTCTCTCTCTCTCTCTCTCTCTCTCTCTCTCTCTCTCTCTCTCTCTCTCTCTCTCTCTCTCTCTCTCTCTCTCTCTCTCTCTCTCTCTCTCTCTCTCTCTCTCCCCGTCTCTCTCTCTCTCTCTCTCTCTCTCTCTCTCTCTCTCTCTCTCTCTCTCTCTCTCTCTCTCTCTCTCTCTCTCTCTCTCTCTCTCTCTCTCTCCCGTCTCTCTCTCTCTCTCTCTCTCTCTCTCTCTCTCTCTCTCTCTCTCTCTCTCTCTCTCTCTCTCTCTCTCTCTCTCTCTCTCTCTCTCTCTCTCTCTCTCTCTCTCTCTCTCTCTCTCTCTCTCTCTCTCTCTCTCTCTCTCCCCGTCTCTCTCTCCCGTCTCTCTCTCTCTCTCTCTCTCTCTCTCTCTCTCTCTCTCTCTCTCTCTCTCTCTCTCTCTCTCTCTCTCTCTCTCTCTCTCTCTCTCTCTCTCTCTCTCTCTCTCTCTCTCTCCTTTACTCTGCTCTTGGTGTATTTCTTTGCTTTTCACTGTTTTGTCTCCGTTTTGTTTTCTTATTACTGCCGTGACAGAAGGTGGAAGCTGGTTATGTTTTCACCCCTATCTGTCTGTTACTTGCCAAATCGAAGATTTTTCAAGTATATTTTCAAGTCAGTCGATTTTGTTATTCTGTCTGTCTGTCTGTGTTTGTCAATCGCCTACAGGTCGCAATTCTAAACCAATCGTCATGAAACTTTACGAAGTTGTAGAGGTAGTCTCAACTGAGAGGCCTATTGATTTTGAGGTCAAAGGTCAAAGGTCATCTTGATGTCAAATGTCTAAAATCGTCATTTTTCATCTGATTAACTTGATATTTGAACAAAATTTGCATAGTGCATTACTGAATTGGGAAACCAACTATTTGAGGTCAAAAGGTCAAAGGTCAACTCAAGGTCAAACTTCCAAAGTCATCAATTTTTATCTGAAAAATAGTCAATTTTCATATGATTGACTTGTAGAATGAAACAGCAATTGTGTAGTGCATTACTGATTTGGGAAACCAACCTTTTTTTTTTAGATCAAAATGTCAAAGGTCAACTCAAGTTCAAACTTCTAAAATCATCAATTTCAATCTGAAAAATAATCAATTTTCATCCGATTGACCTGAGCTTTGATTAGGATCGTCAGTTTTAATCTTAATAAAATGGACAGTTTGATGTATCCATGGCAACCTTTGGAGAGGGGGTTGGATTTTGCAAGTATCGTGCTCTATATGATGTCTTTATCTTGTTTGTTTGGCTGTTTGTTTGTTTGCGTGCAGGATGTCTCAAAAAATTGTGGACGGATACGTTTGAAATTTGGTGGACAAGGTTGGGTGTGTGACAAGAATGAACTGATTAGATTTTGGTGAAGATCCGAATCCGGATCCGACTACGAGAATTTTTTAAGTGATTCCTCACCATTGAGAGTTAGGGCCAAAAATGGTATATAGCACAATATCTCAAAAAGTTGTTGACGGATTTGGACGAAACTTGATGGAGACATTGGGTGTGTGATAACGAAGAATTGATTCAGTTTTGGTGAAGATACGAATCCGGATCTGGATACGAGAATTATTTAATTTTTCAAGTGAATATTCAGTATTGAGAGGTCGGGCCAAAAACGATATATAGCATGACATTTAAAAAATGTATTGGACATGATGTGTTCTCTTGGATCGGGCATTTCATGGCAGAGGTACGCACTCTACGAGTGCCCTTATAGTTTCCTATGTTCTCACTTTTCCACGAGCCTTGGCGCTGTATTAACATTTTTGATAAATACATATTAGTTGGCTTGTGGGATGAAAGATAAGTGTTTTTTTTTTCATGCATCTTGATTTATTGTCCTTTATCAAAGCTATGGCTAATTCTTTCATTTTCTCTACTTAGATTCAAGACATAAGTATAGAAACTGAAGATAACACTGAAAAGAAGTCAGCCAAAGATGCGCTACTACTCTGGTGTCAAATGAAGACCAAGGAGTAAGAAATGTGTTTTCATAGCAAATGCTCAGCAATATGAACTAGGGTACGAGATGTGCCAGTATACAATGCCTATACTTCAAAGATAAATGTACCCATCCATGAATTAATTGCATCAATATTTCCATTGTGTGATATTGTCTGGAAGTTGGTGCTGTCTTTGTCCCTTCTTGTTCATACATTAATGTGTCCTATTGCACAATTTAAGTCAGCCAGAGCACACTTTAAAGAAATAATCAGAAGCCATAGGTTTGGAATTTGACTAAGGTACCAGCACCCACTGGCCAAGGTACCAGCACCCACTGGCCAAGGTACCAGCACAAATTAGCCAGTTACCAGCAAAAACTGGCCAGGTTACCAGCACAAACTTGCCAAGATACCAGCACACAACCATCTCAATCTACACGTGCATGTCATTCCCATATTGCAAGCAGCGTGTATATCACAAAGACTTCTTATTATGACACATTTTAGGCAGCACTACATTATCAGGTTTAATACAAGACTAGCATGAGCACCTTTCTGTCTCTCAACATGGCAATGCACCTCACCATACTTGTTTATTTGCTAGCCCATACCCCGCACAGCAGAAGATGGGGTTTTGCAATCACTTATGTGTGTCTGTCTGTCTGTTTGTGTCTCTGTGTGTCTGTTCAGGTCGTAACTTTTTTATCATTTGAGCTTTTGTCATCAAATTTTCAATAAAACTTTATTATGAGACTATGGATAAGACAAATTAATAAAATGTACAATTTTTAGCTCCCCTCGACTTCAGTCAGGGGAGCTTATGCGATCGAGCAGTGCCCATGGGTGAGTGAGTCAGTCAGTCAGTGAGTCAGTCCATAAACACTTCAGTCATTATCGCTTGAACTAAATGCACGATTTTGATGAAACTTGGCCACAAGCTTCATATCTAATGCCTAACAAAGGTTTATTGACCACATCAAAATCGCTGCTAATAAAGTCGGTTTATGGGGTGGGTTTGACCCTCCAAAATAGGTATTTGCTCTCTTCTCCAAAACCACACAAACAATTTTGATGAAAATTGACCACAACCTTCATCACCTGTGATGTCCCAAAGTGTATTGACCGCATCAAAATCTGTGCTCATTAAAAGAGTCTCTGGGGGGTGGGGGGTTTGACCCCCCCCCCAAATAGGTGTTTCCTCTCTTCTCCAAAACTACACACACAATTTTGATGAAACTTGACCACAACCTTCATCACCTGTGATGTACCAATGTTTGTTCACAGCATTAAAAAAAAATCAGAATCAAAATAAGCGGGCAGTTTGAATGACTGTTACTCCTGATCTGGGTGAGCTTCAGGATGCGTGGTCCTATTTTTTTTGAACTCGTTTTTGTCAAGTTTAGTTTGAGTTCAAAGCCGACGTGGATGGGCTTTGCATTTTCAGATGCTTCCTCATTTGGAATTGGGTTGAGTACAACAATTTTGACAATCTGCTGTGTCCATCCCAGAGCCCTGACTGGCACACAATTGAATCACTGTGGGATATCTTAGAACACCACCTGAGGGCCAGTCAACAAAGCACAATCTACCACCAAACTTGGACTCACTTTGAACGAGGAATTCCTCAATATAATGCTTGTTGTTTCTTTATACTTTGATGAAAGTATTAGTTATCTCTTTCCTTGTTTGGAACTTTCTGCTGCTCTTTCTCTTTTTTGTAGTTTGCCTTGTAACTTGGTTGTAACTAACTTGTAACTATTATATTGGATTGTAATGTGGTTGCATTATCAGGAAAAAAAACATGGCTGGATGTGATTTGAATGAGAGAATCCACTTTTATATTATTTGTATTCTTCTGTAGGTACTCAAATGTGAGGATCAAGAACTTCACCACCAGCTGGAGAGATGGGCTTGCATTCAATGCTCTAATTCATAAGCACAGGTGGTCTGACGTGACAAAATCAAGTCCCTTAAAAAATTAAGTAAACCCATTTGATTATGGTTCTAATCAGCATTTGCTCCCACAGGCCAGATCTCATTGACTTTGATAACCTCAAAAAATCGACTCCAGAAAAGAATTTGCAGAATGCTTTTTCTGTGGCTGAACAAGACTTGGGCCTCACCAAGCTGCTTGATCCTGAAGGTAGCTTTACTTATTGTTTAAGCAAAGTATGAAGATCTAAGCAGTTAAGTTGAGATCAAAGAAATAGTTTTGAAACTGACAATTCAGGTTGAAAAATGTTGGTGCTAAATTTGCATTTTATCTTCGGGGACTGCCTGACAGATGTTAATTTGGAACAACCGGATGAAAAGTCAGTGATGACATACGTGGTAACATACTATCACTACTTCAACAAGATGAAGGCATTGGCCGTCGAAGGCAAGCGCATCGGGAAGGCAAGTGCCTTAAGACACAACATTCCACATTAATATTATACGAGTCGTTTTATAATCCACTGGCATTTTTCCATGTGCTGTGGCTTGTTACAGATTGATTCATCTTTAGGCAGAGACCCAGCTTGAATTGTGAACATTATAGTTATAATTCGAGCTGTTCTCGAACTTGGCTAGAATTGAAAGTGTAAATTATTACTTTAGACATCCAGCCATTATACTTTTGTGAAAATGGTGATTTTTCTTTTATACGGTTAGTTTAAATTGCAGTACTGGCAGAATAGCTTAGAGGTATGGCAACTTGTCTCTAACCTATATGTAGCCTGCGTTTGAATCTTATCGCAGCTAAAACTGTCATCCTGGTGTTTCACAGGCAGGGCGAGCTAATGATGTGTGCTCCGTCTCTCAGATTGCTGGTAAACTGGGTGTTGCATC
The DNA here is from genome assembly GCF_056783735.1 of Eptatretus burgeri. NCBI lineage: Eukaryota > Metazoa > Chordata > Myxini > Myxiniformes > Myxinidae > Eptatretus > Eptatretus burgeri. The sequence continues at coordinate 64,891,787 of NC_140975.1, read as the reverse complement.
TGCTTGCGTTAGTAGGTGGATATTAAAGATCCCACATTGTCCTTCATAAAGCTAAGATAGTTATCACCAGAACCCTAGCTAAGTTCTAAATTTGTCAGCTTCATTCCAATGTTGGGTTGAGCTAACCGGTTGGTGAAAGACTTGGGCCAAAAACATTCCCCAGCCGACCCCACAAGAAGGTGGGAGTAATTGAGGCCCTTAAAGAAGTAGGAATAGTTTGGTTACATTATATTGTTGTGGTTACCAAATTCGCAAACCACCATTCAGGTCCCTTAGGTGAGGTATCTCGGTAAGTGCATGTGTAGTTAGGCCCAAACCCGTTGTCTAGTGGGAATACATGTCATTTATGCGAGCTGCGACTCTTCAGGATAGCCGTTTTTCTTTTACTATCTTTATTTTGGACCAACCGCCATGATTACCACCACAACCACAACATCAACCACCAACCACAACGCCGCTTCACCACAACCGCCACGACCTTCACGTCACACCTCGCAACCGTAGCATCGCCACCATTCTTGCCCCGCTGTGGGTACCGGTGTTGGACTCGTGCAGGGCGCACGTTGAACAGCGTGTACAAAATCACGGATTTTGTGCTTCAAAAACGGATCAAAAACGACACACGCCCACTTTTTGCCGTCCAATCGGTGAGCGAGGGGCGATTTGGCCCCGCCTCCAGAACGATCGATATATGCAAATTTGTGGATCAAAAAGCCTTCACGCCCACTTTTTCTCGGGCCAATGGGGAGCGAGGTGAAAGGTCAAAGGGAGGGGGTCAAAGGCGAAGCTACGGGGGGATAAAAGGACCGTGTTCGTCAGTCAGAGCCGTGTGGAAGTCTGGAGCCCAAAGCCTGCAGTAGCTGGAGAAGCTGAAGAGAGTCGAACGAGGAGAGCCCAAAGAAGAGTCCAGGGTGGAGAGTCCAGAGGCGGAGAGGCGGCAGCGGCGAAGGCAGACGAGGGGGTGCTCGCGACGGTGCCGGGAGCTGCACGCCCGAGGAAGGCCGGCAGCGCGACCTGGCCGAGGTGGAGACGCACACCAGGGATAATAAAGATCCTCTATACCCCGAGCATCAGCAACCCCCTCCTGTTTCCCCCCGCGCTGAGATAGTGCGACCAAGGGGGCCCCTTTCCCACCCCCTACCAGACACTCCACGAGGCCCGCGGATTTGAGGAGCCATCGCCGCTCCGCGTCTCATCACCAGACGGGTAGGCGCGACCCGGTCTCGGCCTCAGGCCCGCCTCATCCTTGAGGGTATTTCTTTTCCTTGGTTTTGGGTATGTGTTGTCGGCGCCGTCTGTGAAGTAGAATTGTATAAGTGTTGCCGTGTGCTCGGTAGTCGGTATTAGCTCTGCATTGTTTTCGCTTTTATATTTGCTTTTTGTGTAAATGGAATTGTGTTTTCTTTTTTTTGTGTGCATTTGGTGGAATTGTATTTGTGTGCTTCCCGTGTGCCGCGAATAAATGTGCTTTATTGTTGAACTGTTCTCCCGCTTCGCTTCGTCTTTTCCTCCATTGAATCCTCATCTTGCTTCACGTAAAGGGTTGGTAGTGGGCTGAATACGCCCGATAATTAATCGAACCGTCGAGGTCGACGATAACACCGCTCGGTTATTCTGATAGTACGGAACGGGTCGCTTAAGTGGCCCGTGTCCGAAGTCGACCTGCGGCGAGGTGCGATCGCCCGGTCTACCCTCCGCGTGGGTACTTAGGTAGGTCGAATTTGGCGAGCAACCCTATCCCACGCGGGGGCTGATTGGCTCGATCGCGGTGAGACCGAAAGGTCCACCCGTGACTGGTTCCCGGCGTTAGTCCGAGAGGGTCACGACTGGATTGTCCGTCCGGTGGGCGACGTGCCGCGATTCGAGTTACGTGGCCGTCCGCACGCCGGCGGGCGCGAATACCGCAACAATATTGTGTATTACTTAAGTCAGTATGATTTTGTAAAGGAAATAACTATGGCATTATTTGGCCATGCAGGGTAGGTTTTGGATAGCTTGCAGGTGTTTTTATTTATTTATTTATTTATGTTGTTATTTCGTTCTTAATTTATTCCAGACTTTTCCACTCAACTTGCACTAACCGTTGCTCTTAGGGTATGCCGGGGCATTTGAACATACATTTGGATAAAGCAGCCTGTGCCTCATTCAAACTGATCATTGTTTGAGCCATCCAACTGAATTGTGGCCAGGGTAGAACAGGGACTGGAGGTGGAGCATGGGAAGAGAATTTTAGGAGACACGCCAGTGTGAGAGACAGATTCAGATTCAGATTCAGTGAGAAAATTGAATTTGGAAGGGGAGAATTGGGATAAGAACTGCAACCGGTCCAGACGGCATGAGCCCACGTGTCCTCAAAGCCTGCTCTTCTGCTCTTGCTCACCCTCTCTCTGTTCTATTCACCCTCTCATTTGCTCAAGGTCATCTGCCATCTGCTTGGAAATCTGCAAACATCAATGCCCTGCATAAAAAAAGGTGCAAAAACAGATCCCTGCAACGACAGACCAATCAGCCTTCTCCCAATCATCAGCAAGGTTATGGAATCCATCATCACTTCAGACATCAAATCCTTCCTCTTCTCCAATGGCCTGATTTCTGATCATCAATTTGGTTTCAGACCAGGTCACTCTACGCTGGATATGCTGCTTCTGCTCTCCCAACAATGGATGGAGGTCCTCAATGCCAGACAGGAAATCCGAGCCGTATCCCTGGACATATCATGTGTTTTTGACACAGTCTGGTACCCTGCCTTGCTCACCAAGCTCTCTTCCTATGGTATCCAAAGCCATTTCCACTCATGGCTCACAAACTTCCTCTCCTGTCACAGTCAACGTGCGGCCGTAAATGGAGTTCTTTCATCCCCTCTTCCTGTCCAGGTTGGAGTTCCTCAAGGTAGCGTTCTCGGCCCTGTTCTTTTTCTGGTTTTCATCAGTGATCTCTCCGACTCTGGAAAATCCTCTATATCTCTTTGCTGACGACGCCACCATCTGCCGTACCATCGGTCATCCCTCAGACCGGCATGCAGCAGCTTCTTCGCTCACTGCAGATCTGGATAAAATCACAAACTGGTCCAACACGTGGAACATGTCTTTCAATCCAGACAAATCTCACACTTTCACTATGTCTCTTTGAAAGGACCGTTTAGAAAACCGCCCCATCCACTTTCTCAACAATCCTCTGGAAGAAGTCTTTTCTTTCAAGCTTCTGGGTCTCACTATCTGCCATGACCTTTCCTGGGAAAGTCACATTTCCAACCTCGCCTCCAAAGCCAGTTGCCAACTGGGAATCCTCCATCGTACAAAGTCCTCTTGAGCCCTCAGCCCTCTTGAGCTCCTGACCACTTACAAAGCTTTTGTCCATATCCTGATGTAGTACTGCTCTCCCCTCTTGGCTGGTGCTCCTGCCTCCCACCTTTCTCGGCTTCACGCTGTCGAAACCAGGGCATTTAAGATCATCGGCATCTCCCGCAATGAAGCTGAGTCTTTGGGCCTCTCACTCAATCACCGCAGGTTGGTCGGTGGTCTTTCTGTCTGCTACCGTCTCCTCTCCAGCCTTGCCCCCCAACCTGCTCTCTCTGCGATTTGTCCCCACCACATTTCCACAGGGCGCTCAAGGTCCGTTAACAACCCCCCTTCTGGTAAAACTACCAAAATCACGAATCACTGCTCACCTTCACTCTTTCATTCCTCTTTTTTTCCCACCTTTGGAATATACTCCCTCACTCTATTCATTCCAATTCTTCCCTCCAGGCTTTCAAAACAGCTGTTCACCACCACCTCTTATCATCCCCCATCCAAATCCTCGATCTTTTCTACCCCCGATAATCCACCCAAGCCCACTTCCTTCAATTCCCCTGCTTTTTTTCCTGAAAGTCCCTGTAATGTCCATCTTCTCTTCCCCATGTTCCCCGTCCCATCCCTCTCCCTTCCACACATCTCCTAATGTGTCTGTTTCCCACTGTTTTATCCCTCCCACTCCCGCCCCTCTTGTATCATGCCCCCTTGCTGTGCGTTATGTGTTAGCTCTCATACGAGCCTCGACAAGGTATCCAAAAAAAAAATCAGAGTAAAGTCTAGTTGAGGAAGAGTGGGAGATTTGGAGTGGAGTAAGGATTTGGGGGGGGGGGGGAGGAGAGGGGGTGGGGAGGTTAAGGGGTTGAAATGATGCCTTTGCATCAGTGGCACACCACCTGATGCCATGGATCCTGTGCCTGTGCCGCTTCTGTCTGGCTCTCGCCTGTATGCATACAAGTCCATCTTCACCACTGTGGTGTTTCGTGTGCCATGGACACCCTTGCTTCCCTACCACCTGCATGTATGATGCTGTTTCACCACCTTGTCATTAGCATGCAATTGATGGCCTCAGGGCTCTCACACCTGTTGGCATTCTATGGATGGCCTCAAGATTGCCATCATCACACCACATCCCCAAACAGCCTTGCCTACAAATGGTCACCTTTTCCTCAACTTACTCTTTCAGGCTCTTGCTTAACCATATCCTCCTGCCCTCAGCATTTTCCTTCAGGCCTGATCCATTTTTTTATTTCTTCCCTGATTAATCCTTCCTTTCCATTTGATTTTATTCCATCCCCTTGTATATTGCGTTCCCCCACTGGCCCATAGCATTACAGTCCATTGCTTTTACTGGTTATTCATTATCTTGTGTTGTTTTGTTCCCGTTCTTGTACGTCTATAAGTAAACTATTCATTTAAAATCAAGATTGTGTTTCTCGTTCCCATCCTGAGTGCAATTCAGCTCTGGATTAATCCGTTTGCTAAGTTAAGAGAACATGTATCTGCTCAACCCATCAGCTGATCTGAGCTCACAATTATAAGAGCTCCATCCAAGAGGTGTTGCAAACTGCCAGCCAGAGGTCTGTCACAATACAGATTTTTTTGTGTGTGTGTGGGGGTGACATCTGCAAGTTCTGTGCTTACCTGTACAGTATTTCAAACTCAGGTTAGGATAATTAATGAATTCTACAGACTTCATTGTGATGACTGATTTGTACATAAACATGATTTTCGAATGAACTTCATGATATGATGTAACTGACATTGAACAGCATCATATATTTTTGTATACGCTGTGCTATGTGAACTGGCCTGTATTTGTAGGTCCTGGATAATGCCATTGAAGCAGAAAAGATGGCCAACGAATACGATTCGCTTGCTTCCGATCTTTTGCTTTGGATTGATCACACCATCAGCTCCCTCAATGGTCGGGAATTCCCCAATTCACTCGGAGGTGTGCAGCAGCTTCTGCAGGCTTTCAGCATGTACCGTACGACTGAAAAGCCACCCAAGTGAGCGCAAACACTGCAGGCCCTCATGATCTATCTAAACGAGCTGAATATTCATCATTATGTTCACTCCGTAAATAAGAATAAAATGAAGAATGCTGTACTATATTTGCTCACCATATTATGGTTTAAATAATTACATCACTTTGTGTGTAAGATAAAATGAACAATATCATTGAGTATAGTTGTTTACACCCTTTTTAACCATGTGGTTTTGTGTCATTACTTTTGTTAGTGTTTGTTGATATCCCAGATACGCGATGGTGTAGAGGTAATGTACAGGGTGGGCACAAAGTCCCTTTGCAACGAATTTACTGCACATCTGTATGTTGCCCTCCAATGTTTCGTTGTCATCTGTGAATCCAGAAAGCACCCCAAGAGTGCTTTGCAAGCAGCCTCACATGTATCCAAGTCCCTATCACTGAGATCACTGATGTATCCAGACCTAAATACCTTCAACCCAAGATCCTTTTTTCACTATTTTCCTCAATGTTGAACGTGGAATGCCAAATTCTGAAGAACGTTTTAGCATTGATTTCTACAGCTACCTTGAACAGGATGCTTCAACAATGTCCACATGATCCAGATGTGATGCTGGACGACTGGAATGCTTTGTGTCAGAAACACTCCCCATTGAGAAAGCCTTTTATTCCAACCAGCAGATACCCGTCTACGACGGGTATGGGGGACAGGATGGATCACAATACTCGGTTACAGTAGTTTATTTGAATGTTTTGCGCCGCATTCAACAGCTCAGTTCATATTGGTGATGTGTCTGGGTGCCCATGGTAGCGTTTGAGACCGATTGCTTCATATTATTGGCCTTGATACATCATGCTGGGTGAGTAACACGAACGATTTGACATATTCATCGTTTCTATATTACCTCCATCAACAGATTAACAACATGGCAGGATAAAAGTCATAAATGCTAAGTTGAACAAATGTCCTGAACTCATGGACTTAGTTAAGTAAAGCACGTCGTCTGGGACCCGGCCGTCGGTTTGCTGCTGAACGCTGCTGATTGTGATGTCATCGATTCCCTCTTTGAAAATTCTATCTATATTCGATTTTTTGAATCCGCTATCACCTGCGTAAATACATGGAACACATAATGTGAATATTTCAGAAATATGAACAGAATATGTTTGGAGAAAAGTTTGTTAGAAGTTCCAGGCTTATGCCCATTATATTATGATGTCCGTAATGCTTCACGTGAGGGAGCAGGCTTCATCAGCCTTTGGGAAAATCACGCTCTTATGTCTTCATAACCTATCTGCTCTCACAATCATGAACCTACACATTGGCAATTAGTTCTCCTTCAATCGTAAATTCACTGGTATCTGTCATATTGAAGCCATACCTGCAAAATTGAACAAAAATGTGGTTAAAGAAAATTGTTCTTTCTGCAAAGAGACTTCGTGCCAACCCTCTACCTTCCTCTGAGCGGTCTGGTCTGGGTTTGATTCTTAACCCAATGATAAAACTCTTGGATTGGTGTTTTGCAGGTATGGCATTGCATCCATGAGTGCCGTCCCTTTGAGGGACAGCAACTCTGGGGACCCATTTCCAAACATTAGCTGGTTGATGTTAAGATCCCTCAGCATCTTTCAAGGAGTAGGCAAGTGATTTATCACCAACAACCTGGACAACTTACAAATTCCTACCTTGACTACTGCTGGAAAACAACTCAACATAATCCACTGACTTCCTTTTTATAGAGCCTACAGATAGATCAATGTGTTGTTCCTCTTTAACCAGAATATGTACACATTTGAACATACCATCAAAACAATACAAGACCTGAGACCTTTGTTGGTCAATTTTTTTATGAAGAGTATGAATGGAATTCTTCGTTCGTGTGCAGCACAAGACTGTGTGGTATCATCGTTGGCTGAGGGTGTGGCTGTGCCACTGATGCAATGCCCTCTGCTGGTTAGGGCATACTTTGGAATTTATTTATGGTGCCAGCGATAACTTCAGGACATATGCCTGGTGTTGGCTTATTGGTTAGGGTGGTGGGCTTGGGATCCTTCAATCCTGAGTTCAAATCCCACCCGGCAGTTGAATTAATACCAGGTGGGGTTTACTCTACCAGTCATCCTTCTGATGTCAGCAAGATGAATGCCAGCTTGCTGGTATACTGTGTCGGAGTGGCGACCTGTCCAAGATTGTGTCCAATAGCCAAGGAGACTGCTTAGGCAGCACCCAGGATTGTGTCCAATAGCCAAAAGAGACTGCTTAGGCAGCACCAATGCTCTGCACAGAGTATGGTCCTGATGGATGGATGGATAACTTGACTGCTCCTCACAAAGGATATCAGGGGATTTTTTAATGTCCACCAACAAATGCTGGCAGGTGCAACACCCATTGTCCATCTGAAGGACAGCACACACATTAATGAATCAATCTGCATATGAAACACCAACCCTGCGTGGTTGGGATTCAAACCCAGGCTATACAGCTTAGAGGTGAGTGTGCATACCTTTTGGCTGTTCTGTCAGCCCTGAAAGAAATTGCTGGATCAATTTATGAAACTGTGGATGCAGCACATGCAGGATGGGTAAGGTAAACTCCTCCTGTGTATGTTATCTTGTACTTTATTGTATAATCATGATACTAGGCCTATCATACTGTAAATTAAGTACATCCATATTTACATGTAGGTTTGGTCATAGATGATTTATTTCCTGATTCTTTAAGGAATGGCTTACCAAATTTTATTCTCATTTATTTTGTCCTCTTTTAGTTTCATAAAGAAGGGAGACCTCGAAGTACTCCTGTTCACAATACAGAGCAAAATGCGAGCAAACAACCAAAAGGTGTTCACACCGAGAGATGGAAAACTTGTTGGGGACATTAATCGGGTAAGTGAGGTTCTGGCTTGATAAAGGAGCAATGAAAGAAAAGTCTGCTGTTCATGTTTGTGTATAGTTTAGGAGTTTAAGCTTTGACCTTAGATCTACTTCATGACCGAAAGTATTGGGACAGCTCACAGAAACCTTTGGTGGCTTTTGGTTGAAAATTGACAGATTGAGCAAGAGGATTCTCAAAACATGGAATGATTCAACATTAAACCTGCTATCCACCAAAAATCTGTGCAAATTGTTTGTGACTGGGTCTGAGATGCATCAACACCTTGTGAGTAATCAAATAAATGCATGAAATAAATCGAATAATAAATTGCTCAGATCAACTGGCATGGACTGCAATCTGTCTTCTCACAGAAGGTTTGGGCAGTCATTTCCACAGCATCTGTTTTTTATTCTGTTGGGAAATACTCCCACAAAAACCTACCTCTCTACCTCTGCAATACAAAAACCTAGTTCTACCATCCTCTCCCAAGCACCAGTTTATCCCATCCTGTCTGTGGCATTTCTATCAATCTTCAGCACTAATACACTAAATCCTGTGGTTAGGTAGTTGCAGTCAAGTAGCTTGCTTTCTCAACAACTTAACCTTACTGAGGGAAATGCCAGGTCACTCTGTAAGGCTTGCCTTCACAATGCTCAAAAATATAATCTTGCTAATCTCAAGGCCGGATGCTCCAACTGAACACTCCTTCCTAAAAGTCCTAGTGATACCTTGTCAAGTCCAGCTCTGGTGTATGTTCCCCAGACATCCTCTCGATTACCTCAAAAAGCCGATCCTTGATTTCACTTGAGACAATGAAAAACGTCTCAACTCAGTGGTAGCCACCAAATCTTGTGTAACCAACCAATTATGCTTTGTCTGCACCTTACCCCCTTGCACTCCCTACACTATTAACTGTTTTCACACCTGAAAATGTGAAGAAGGTTCTGTCCAGCCTCGCTGATGTCAAGTCTTTCTTCTTTTGAAATAGCTTGATCTCTGACCAGTTTGGATTCTATTCCAATCACTCAAATGTACAGTGCCCGTAGAAAGTCTACACCCCCTTTCAATATTTTCTCCTTTTGTTGCCTTATAGCATGGACTTAAATGACATCAAATCAGACTTTTTACACCTTTATTTACACGTCGTAACCCACAACTTCCAACTGAAAAACAAATTCTACAAATTTCAGAAAATTAATTAAAAATACAAAAATAGAATATCTTGGTTGGATAAGTGTCCACCCCCCTGGGTTAATACTTGGTGGAAGCATCTTTGACAGGAATTACAGCTGTGAGTCTATTGGGATAGGTCTCCACCAACTTTGCACACTTTGATTGGGCAATATTTGCCCATTCTTCTGTACAAAACTGTTCAAGCTCAGTCAAGTTCGGTGGGGAGTGTTGATGGACAGTAATCTTCAAGTTATGCCACAGATTTTCCATTAGATTTAGGTCAGGGCTCTGACTGGGCCACTCAAGGACATTGATATTTTTGTTTCTTAGCCACTTCAGTGAAGCTTTGGCTGTGTTTCAGGTTATTGTCATGTTGAAAGGTGAACTTCTGTCCCAATTTCAGCTTTCTTGCAGAGAGCAACAGATTTTCCTCGAGGATTTTTCCATTCTATCCTGATAAGTGCCCCAGTCCCTGCTGAGGAAAAACATCCCCATAACATGATGCTGCCACCATCATGCTTCACAGTTGGAATGGTGATCTTTGGGTGAGATGCTGTCTTTGTCTTGGGCTTGCGCCAAACCTAACATTTTGCATTTAGGCCAAAAAGTTCCATCTCGGTTTCGTCAGACCACAAAACTTTTTGCCACATGGCTTCAGAATCTCCAAAGTGTTTTTTTGGCATACCGCAATGGGATTCATGGTGGGCTTTCTTGAGTTATGGCTTCCTTCTTGCCACCCTACCGTGCAGGCCAAACTTGTAGAGTGCTTGGGATATTGTTGTCATATGCACACATTGACCGATCATTGCCGTAAAAGCCTGTAGCTCTTTAAAAGTTTTTTTTGGCTTCTTAGTGGCCTCTCTGATCAGTCTCCTCCTTGCTTGGTCATCCAGTTTGGAGGGATAAAACCCACTCCGTGGGAGTACCTCCTGTGCAGCTTCCCTTCGCAGGGCAGCTCGCCGGATTACGGGGTTGGGGCAAAGCCTTCGGGACACCCAATCTTTGATGAAAGGAGGGAAACCATGGGGTAACATCCCTGGATCAGATTGCAGGAGAGTGTGTCGGGGTGGTGCTGAGGTGTCATCCACCAGACGGCGGTCTCCTTGGGTTAACCTGAGGCGGTCCCTTCGGGTGGGTGCCTGGAATGTCCTATCCCTAAGAGAGGATGATCCCCTGTCTCTGTTATCATCTGAACTCAAGCATTTGGACATCAGTATTGCAGCACTCTCTGAGGTTCGGAGACCCGATTGCGGCGAGATAATGATGGGTGGTTACACCTACTATTGGTCTGGTCGCTCTGATGGTTACCATACTCAAGGAGTTGCTGTAGCTGTGTCCAATAAACTGATCCCAATGATAATTGAGGTAACACCGGTCAACGAGCGTATTATGCGACAAAGGATTCGTCACTCATTAGGTGTCATTTCCCTGGTCTCTGTCTATGCTCGGACTGAGGCGAGTGACCTCACCGTGAAGGACACATTCTACGCCACGCTCAAGTCTGTGGTTGATCAGTGTCCCAGACGAGGTACACTTCCAATCTTGGGGGATTTCAATCCATCAACTGGAACTGATAGGGATAGTTATGAGACATGTGTTGGTCCCCATGGGTCAGGAACTATGAACCAGAATAGCACTAAGTTCCTTGACTTTGCAAGAAGTCATGGGCTTAGGGTGGCTGGTTCATGGTTTCAGCGCCCACAGTCTCATCGCTGGACTTGGTATTCCAACGCTGGCGGTGTGGCAAAGGAGATTGACCATGTCCTCATTGACGGTTGTTGGAGGATGATCCAGAACTGCAGGGTCGACCGTTGTGCTCAATTCCTCAATACTGACCACCGGCTTGTTGTAGCAACTCTAAAGCTGCACCTTAAATCCTGGAGAATGGTACCATCCCAGCCTAGGTTGGCAATCCCAAGGATGAGAGAGTAGCTGAGGAGTTTGCGAACAGGCTGAGTGGACATTTGGGGTATCTGGGTGCTTTGGGGGGTCCTGAAGAGTTGTGGAGTGTCTTCAAGACCACCGTCCTTGATGTTGCCGGTGGATGTCTTGGAACTCACCGCAGGGCAAAGAAGAATTTTGACTCTCAAGGGACACTGGATACCATTGACCAGAGTCGCAGGGCCAGGCTGAATGGCAAAGCTGAGCTGTTCAGGGAGCTGAGGCGTAAAACTGTACGTGCACTAAGGGTGGACAAGGAGGCCTATGTGCGAGGAATCTGTGAGGGGGTAGAGCATCACCTGTGTACAGGTGATTCTCGTCCCGCTTACAGGGGAATTTGCGGATTGCGTTCATCCAAGCGCATACCTCGGAGCACTGCAGTTAGAGCAGAGAGTGGTAAGCTCTTGACAGAGGAGTCTGAAGTGAAGGCCCGCTGGGCCGGTTACTTTGAGCGGTTGTTCCAGGCTGATCCCCCAGCTGTCGAGTTGGACATCAAGGGTGTTACAATCCCTGTTGCTGACCCTCCAATCGACGGTGGTCCACCTTCGCTTGTGGAAACACGGGCTGTGGTGAACCTGTTGAAACGGGGTAAAGCTCCAGGGATCTCTGGCATTCATGCTGAACTTCTCAAGGCTGGTGCAAATGCTGCACTCGTGTCATTGCATGCAGTTTTGTGCACTGCCTGGAACACAGGCATCATCCCAACTGATTGGAAGAGGGGCCTTGTTGGCCCTCTCTGGAAAGGGAAGGGTGATCGCCAAGACTGCAACAACTACCGAGGGGTGACGCTGCTCTCAGTGCCGGGCAAGGTCTTTGCTCGGATAATTCTTGATAGGGTTCACCACCATCTGCTTGAGCACCAGCATCCAGAGCAGTCAGGCTTTACACCAAAGAGGTCAACGATTGACCATATCCTTGCTCTTCGTGTCCTCACCGAATGCAGACGAGAGTTTTGGCAGGGGCTGCTTGTAGCCTATGTTGATCTCTGTAAAGCGTTCGGTTCAGTGAATCGGGATGCCCTCTGGAGGATTCTTGGTCGTCGTGGGGTGCCACCAAAACTGATCGATCTGATGTCTGAACTCTACTCTGCTACTGAGAGTGCTGTGAAGTGTGGTGGTACCATCTCTGACTTATTTCCAGTTCTTACTGGAGTTTTTCAGGGGTGTGTACTGGCCCCCACACTTTTCAGCACTTGTATGGTCTGGATTTTAGGGAGGTTTCGGAAAGATCAAGCTGCAGTGCATCGTTTGGGAATGTCATGATCTCGGACCCTTATTTCGCAGATTGTGCAGTCATCTTTGCGGAGACTTTAGATATCCTTTTGGGGGCCCTCAAGGTGCTGAATGAGGAGTCAGAGCCGCTGGGATTACGGGTTTCTTGGGTCAAAACTAAGATCCAGGCTTTCAATGACATCTTGGATGATGCTGTCCTGTCTGTGGCTGTTTGTGGTGAGTATGTTGAGGTCGTGGAGAGATTAAATTTCCTTGGCAGTGATATTCATGTCTCTGCTGGCTGTGAGTCAGAGGTCAATAGACTTCTGGGTCAGGCCTGCGGAGTCATGGATTCACTGGATCATGGGGTGTGGCACTGCCGGCACCTGTGCGGGAGGACGGAAGTCTGAGTCTTCAGGTCGTTGGTGCTTCTAGTCTTGTTCTCTGGATGCGAGACTTGGACTCTGACCAAGGATCTGAGATGGAGACTTGATTCCTTTGGTACCATGTCTCTTCGCAGAATCCTTGGCTATCGCTGGTCAGATTTTGTGTCCAACGAGCGGTTGCTGAGAGAGACCCAGATGAGATTTGTTACCTGCATGGTCCGTGAGCGTCAGTTCTGGCTGTCTGGACAAGTGGCTCGTTTTCCTGACGCTGATCATGCTCACCAGATTCTCTCAGCGAGGGAGTCTCGTGAGTGGAGGAGGCCAATGGGCTGACCACGTGCCTCGTGGTTGCAACAGGTTGACCAGCATCTCAAGGAGATGGGCATGGGCCTGGCATCTGCCTGGGGCAAGGCCAGGTGGAGGCACCTGGAGTACCGGCAGAAAGTGGACACAGCGACGCGCTGTTCTGACACATGCTCCCTCCAATACCTGACCTGACCTATTTTCCATTCTATCCTGACAAGTGCCCCAGTCCCTGCTGAGGAAAAACATCCCCATAACATGATGCTGCCACCACCATGCTTCACAGTTGGAATGGTGTTCTTTGGGTGAGATGCTGTCTTTGTCTTGGGTTTGCGCCAAACCTAACATTTTGTATTTGGGCCAAAAAGTTCCATCTCGGTTTCGTCAGACCACAAAACTTTTTGCCACATGGCTTCAGAATCTCCAAAGTGTTTTTTTGGCATACCGCAATGGGATTCATAGTGGGCTTTCTTGAGTTATGGCTTCCTTCTTGCCACCCTACCGTGCAGGCCAGACTTGTAGAGTGCTTGGGATATTGTTGTCACATGCACACATTGTCCGTCATTGCCATAAAAACCTGTAGCTCTTTAAAAGTTGTCTTTGGCCTCTTAGTGTCCTCTCTGATCAGTCTCCTCCTTGCTTGGTCATCCAGTTTGGAGGGACGGCCTGATCTCGACAGGGTCTTGGTGGTACCATATGCCTTCCACTTCTTAATGATCGTCTTCATTGTGCTCCAAAGGGATATTCAAGGCCTTTGAAATATTTTATTCCCATCCCCTGATTTGTGCCTTTCCACAACTTTATCCCAGAGGTCTTTTCAAAGTTCCTCAAGGCTCATGGTTGAGTCTTTGCTGTGAAATTCCCTACCCAACAGAGGAAACCTATAGGAACAGCTGATGTTTTTATTCTGAAATAATCAATCACTACAATTTAACACAGGTAGAGGCCAATTAACTTGGTATGAGGTTTTGAAGGTGATTGGTTACACCTGAGCTAATTCACAATTGCTATTATAAGGGGGGTGGACACTTATCCAACCAAGATATTCTTGTTTTGTATTTTTAATTTTCTGAAATTTGTTTAATTTGTGTTTCATTTGGAAGTTGCGGGTTACGATGTGTAAGTAAAGGTGGAAAAGTCTGATTTAATGCAGTTTACTTCCAGGCTATAAGGCAACAAAAGATGAAAATTTTGAAAGGGGTGTAGACTTTCTAGAGATACTGTAGACATGCTGTTCCTACTATCTCAGCAAACATCGTTGGCCCTCTATCTCTAACCAAAGGTCAGGATCGTCTGTCTCCCTGGATATATCTAGGGCAATCAACAGAGTCTGGCATTCTACTCTTCTTGTTAAGCTCTCTGCCTGGCCCCACTACCCAAATATATGTTCATTCCCTTTTTGCCCTCTGTCACCTCACTCTTCCATTAACCTCAATCTTGTATTATAGTGAATGCTTTGGTTTCAGGATAAGAGGTCACCCAATGAAAAAAACATGTATTTTCCATGCAGTTGATTTTGATACAAAATGTTTCAGAATTGGTACACAAACACACAACCTGTTTTGGATGCATAACTTATTTTAGTTTAATTATCCTTTTTCTCTTGTGCTATGGCCCAGGCCTGGGAAGATCTGGAGAGGGCAGAACATGAGCGAGAACTGGCGCTTCGGAATGAACTTATCCGGCAAGAAAAGTTGGAGCAGTTAGCACATCGCTTTGGCCGTAAGGCTGCCTTACGTGAGACTTGGCTTTCAGAAAACCAGCGCCTCATTGCTCAGGTTTCCTCCGCATTTTTTGACTTTTGCTGTTTCAAAACTGTTCATCGATGTCCTTTCTTTCAACATCTAAAATTAATACTTATTCATTGTCTACTTTGTCACTTCCAGTTTTTGTGCATATCTTATCTTTGATTGAGTTTAGGTTGATGATGTGTGAAATAAAGCTCATAGTTAGATGGACCAGAGTAATCAAACCAGTATTAAAGGAGGTCATAAGCAAACTTAGAATTATATGTAAGGAAGTATTTATTATATGTTGAATGCCTGGAAAAAATAGTGACATTGGTCAGTGTTTACAAATGTAAGAGGGATAAAAGGGGATCAAATAATAAGGGAAGGTTGATATAAATTAATGTTTGAAATCAACAGAAAGTTGATTAAGGTGTGCTAACAGCTGTGGGAATCAATAAGCTGACGTTTTTGGCCGTTAACCCTTCATCAAAGTTTTTTTGTCTGAGCATGCCTTTCTCATCTCTATTTTGGCTATTGCAGTAGAATGTACCCATAGCATGAACCAGCAACTTTTAAACATTCTGAGAAAAAAAAACGAAGAAAGGATCGCATTCACATTGACCTGCCATCTTATATATTATTTCCGAGTTTGTGGTTTCGTGTCACGCTATCTTCGACTTTGTTCTGCAATCGAGTAACGTGATATTCGGCTTACATTATCTCAAAGACCATATGAGGTGCATGGTACAAAAAAAGTAAATATAATGGTTCTGAAACAGTGAAATTGTGCCAAAAACGGTTACTGCATTTGGCTTTGTGTCCTTTGATTGTTGTTGTGTCTGAAGTATAGGAGGCATCTATGATCCCTTCCAATGCGCGACAAGCAGTCGATAGGATGCTAAGGGATATAACAAGCGTAGACGTACTATTTGGCGGCAAAATATTCATAATGGGTGGAGATTTCCGCCAAGTTCTGCCAGTAGTACCAAGAAAACCACCAGCTGTCATCGTGGAGAACTGCATAAAACGCTCAAAACTCTGGCCTGCTTTCCGTGTCCACCACTTCATCAAAAACATGCGTGCACAAGAGGATGAACAGGACTTCGCACAGCGGTTACTTTGCTTAGGCAATGGGCAATTGCGCTACAACCATACCGATATTCCCCACTGCATTCAGATTCCACCTGATTGTGAAGTCGTCAAGGAACATTTGGAAACTGGAGTGTTTATCACCCTACAAAACCCTCGACTCCTGTCAAACACTGTCATCCTGACACCCACAAATCAGTATGCCCTTAGAATGAATGATGACATCACACACAAATTACCAGGCACTATCAAAGTATACTTAAGTGCAGATAGTCCGGGAGCCAACCGATCAAAATTAAAAAAAAATTGCCCGGTCTGCTATAAAATTTTTGTGTTGATTTTCATAAAGAGACACCCTTTAAGTATATGAAAACCAATGTTGGCAATGGTGAAACTCTTGCGCAACAACACAGTCAACACTTTTGCGAGCCCCCTCTGATAACAAAATGTTGGCAAAAGCGAAGATGTAGGATGGGGGTAGGGGTAATTCATATTGTCCTAAAATCATAACCACTAAACCTATATACACAAATGACCCCTCATATTAAAGAGGAGTTCATTTCCTATATCACAATTGGTGTAGATTTAACCTACCTACAATTGACAAGGTTATATGTCAAACAACAAAAGAGTTATGTAACTCAGAAATGCTTGACTATCAATGGGGTCAGGAACAAGAACATACTTTTACATGCCATGGTTTTAAGGAAGATAAAATTAGAAATGGATTAACACAATATTGTGACATGAAACATCCTCTTCAGAGGAAGAGTCACTCTGAAACAACTCCACCACATGAACCTCTCTGACCAAGGCATATGCATGTCACTCAGCAAGGCACAGCAGCCTTTTTGCATGAACATCGTTTCAGACATTTGGATAATTTGCACATGCAAGACACCGTTTTGTCTATGTTTGGCTTGGCTGGCTTAGACATGAGAATTGGGACAGTTTTCCATTGATAAGGGTTCTGCCAAATGTTGTGGCTGGGGGAAGTGCTCGGTCACTGAGATGTGCACGTCTATACAGAAGCAATTGATACAATGCTCTTAAAACAAGGAAGTAAAACGCATCTTCTGTTGCTGGCAGTGACCTAAGGTCTAATTTTGAAGAGACAAACATATGCTGCCTGAGGGTATCCAAACAGCTGAACCCTTTTTGGCCATGCAGAGCAGTCCAGTATACTCTGGCCTCATCAATGACACATTCTGTTGCTGCCATTTCACTATCTCTTCCAAAATCAACAAGGTGGGGAAGGTTTCCTATCAGTCCCAGAGAAACCTGTGCCGCTCTTCTTTTCACAGGAACACAGGCATCATCCCAACTGACTGGAAGAGGGGCCTTGTTGTCCCTCTCTGGAAAGGGAAGGGTGATCGCCAAGACTGCAACAACTACCGAGGGGTGACGCTGCTCTCAGTGCCGGGCAAGGTCTTTGCTCGGATAATTCTTGATAGGGTTCGCCACCATCTGCTTGAGCACCAGCGTCCAGAGCAGTCAGGCTTTACACCAAAGAGGTCAACGATTGACCGTATCCTTGCACTTCGTGTCCTCACCGAACGCAGACGAGAGTTTCGGCAGGGGCTGCTTGCAGCCTTTGTTGATCTCTGTAAAGCGTTCGATTCAGTGAATCGGGATGTCCTCTGGAGGATTCTTGGTCTTCGTGGGGTGCCACCGAAACTGATCGATCTGATGTCTGAACTCTACTCTGGTACTGAGAGTGCTGTGGAGTGTGGTGGTACCATCTCTGACTTATTTCCAGTTGTTACTGGAGTTCGTCAGGGATGTGTACTTGCCCCCACACTTTTCAGCACTTGTATGGACTGGATTTTAGGGAGGATGTCGGAGAGATCAAGTTGCGGTGCATCGTTTGGCAATGTCAAGATCTCGGACCTTGATTTTGCAGATGATGCAGTCATCTTTGCGGAGACTTTAGACATCCTCTTGGGGGCCCTCGAGGTGCTGAATGAGGAGTCGGAGCCGTTGGGATTACGGATTTCTTGGGTCAAAACTAAGATCCAGGCTTTCGGTGACATCTTGGATGCTGCTGTCCTGTCTGTGTCTGTTTGTGGTGAGGATGTTGAGGTCGTGGATAGATTCACTTACCTTGGCAGTGATATTCATGTCTCCGCAGGTTGTGAGCCGGAGGTCAATAGACGTCTGGGTCGGGCCTGGGGAGTCATGGATTTACTGGATCATGGGGTGTGGCGCTGCCGGTACCTGTGCGGGAGGACGAAAGTCCGAGTCTTCAGGTCCTTGGTACTTCCAGTCTTGCTCTATGGGTGCGAGACTTGGACTTTGACCAAGGATCTGAGACGGAGACTTAATTCCTTTGGTACCAGGTCTCTTCGAAGAATCCTTGGCTATCGCTGGTCGGATTTTGAGTCCAACGAGCGGTTGCTGAGAGAGACTCGGATGAGATTTGTTACCTGCATAGTCCGTGAGCGTCAGCTGCGGCTGTATGGACATGTGGCTCGCTTTCCTGACGCTGATCCTGCTCACCAGATTCTCTCAGCGAGGGAGTCTCATGAGTGGAGGAAGCCAGTGGGCCGACCACGTGCCTCATGGTTGCAGCAGGTTGACCATCATCTCAAGGAGATGGGGATGGGCCTGGCATCTGCCTGGGGGATGGCCAGACGGAGGCCCCTGGAGTACCGGCGGAAAGTGGACGCAGCGACGCGCTGTTCTGGCACATGCTCCCATACCTGACCTGACCTCTTCTTTTCCCCTTCTGAATGGGTAGCTCACTGTGTCACATCCACACAACACATATGTGCACAGAAGTGTAGCTGCAACATCAAGAGGATTTTCTGGTACTTCTTGCTCAACACTTCTACCAGCTCATGAATAGGTAGGTATTGATTCTGCCGTTGTATCCAGAGTTCTTGCAATGTGTTCAAGCAGCAGAAGTGATATATACACAGCATAATTATGTCTGTATCTGTTGCATGCACAACAGCTCGATGGTGATCAAGATATTCCACACAATATGCAAGATGAGCAATAATCCTTGTGTCTGCCTCTTCATGTTCTTCACAAGGTAAGTCCAGAACTGAACTTGATGCTGATGTGATGGAAAGAGTGTGACCTTTGTTTTCCATCATACCACCAAGAATGATGGTCACTCCATCCGGAATAGCTTCAGGACTCTCACAAAGGGAAGTGCCAATGAAGTTCTGAAGATTTCCTTTATTTCTTGGATTCTTCATGAGTAAATTCCAGTCCGGAATTTCAAGACTCTTGGATGGTGAGAATTGTCTTGCCTGGTCTGTCTGGTTTCTCCTCTGCTGCTCATCACCCTTCAAAGTATGGCTATCATCAAAATCATACTGATCACCAATGATGTTGACACAGTTGCACATTTCAGGTTTCAACTGCAGGAGCTTGCGAAGATACAGCTGGGGAAGTTCACCAAATGTTTTTGCACCCATTTTTTGGTATTTATTTACAAATGCCATTGTGTCTACCAGATAAACTGTGTATAGGTCACTCTGTGGTAATGATGGCAGCTGTAAAACAACATCCTGCTCAGCTTCAGCAATTAGCACTGCCACGAAATCAGACTTGTTGCCTTTGCGCATAACAAACCCCTGTGCTAAGCGTGGATCAACCTCAAACAGGGATGATGGATAGTCTGTCCACTCATGGGAAAATGCAATCTGTCTTGTGACTGGGTCGGCATCGCGATAGAAACACAGCACACGTGTAGTTGCAGTCTCATCTTGATAGATCCTGATTAAACTCTGTTTCCTTGATGGGTTTGATTTCTTCTGTGAGGAGAAAGTTACCAGCTTCAGTGGTTCAATCTTAATAGAGACCACCTCTTCTGCTTTCATAATGGCTTCCATGCCCTTAGCTTGAGCATGGACCAAGTCTTTTGAAGCATCCTTCTCACCAGTTGCTCTATTGAGCAGATCCACTTGGTTGTTACACTGGAATGGGTTTATCATCTGCTGGCATATCACTTTCTTGATCTCCTCAACATGCATATGTTCTTCTGTTGCCTGCTTATGTGTTTCTCCATGATGAGTAGATTCCTGTTGGCCTAGAATAGCCATAGACTTTATGTTCTCTGATACAGCTGTGAGAAATGGTGCTGTTTTCACATATTTATCTCGAGCAGCTGGTGCCTGAGATATGCCTTTGAACAGAGATGTCTTCCCTTCATTGTTGTATGTCTGCTCCAGGGCCATGTCACTCCAAACACCATTGAATTTTCCTTTGGAAGAGTGAACTGTGAAGTACCCAACCTGGATCCAGCAAACCTTAACCGAACTGTGTTCAATAGAGTAAGAGGATTTTGGGGGTAGGGGTAACTTTGGTTGACAAAAATGTTAATTTTCTCTTTAAAAATTGATAGAACTCACTCAAATTTGCTGTTTTAATTAGCCATGGATACCATGTTCATATCACATTAAGAGAAATTAGTATTCTAATGCAGCATCTGCCTATGATAAGAAAAGTTCTAAAGGCCATCTTCAAAAAACGTTATTTTTAAGGCATTTTTCACAAAATTATGTACTTTTACGAGGTTTACTTCCACAAAGGCAATTTTTTTTGTCATTTTACAATGCACTGATTGAATTCTTACATTTAGTTCACATTTATTTTTCATGAATGTGATTTTTTAATTTTTTTAGAAATTTTATTGACAATTGCTGTTTTATCAAATTTTTCAAATCTTCCTCAAACAAAAACGTCCGCCAAAATTTTTCGCAAGAGCTTATGAATTGCCAACATTGGTTTTCATGAACTGCAAACATATATCTAAACATCCTGGGGGTGTAAAATTTTATAGCAGAGGCTGTAAGGTCCAACCCTAAAACAGCCTCGTACACAGGTTGGCTCCCGGACTAAGACCAAGTCATTTGCGAAGATCCACGAGAGGCTGAGCAATATCCTTTAGAATTTCTTAACTCCATTACCCCAACTGGCATGCCTCCGCACAGACTACTCTTGAAGCCTGGTGTCATTATTATGCTCTTACGTAACCTACATATAAAAAGAGGGTTATGTAATGGTACACGACTGATTGTTAGGAATCTCCACATCCATGTTCTAGATGCCGAAATCCTAACTGGGGCAAACAAAGGTGACTATGTGTTGATACTACGAATCAAACTGGCCCCATTAGATGTGAACTTGCCATTCATTATTGAAAGAACACAGTTTCCAGTAAGAGTCAACGACTGCATGACTATAAACAAAGCGCAAGGCCAAACCTTTGATAAAGTTGGGTAATATCTTCCACAGCCGGTGTTCAGCCACGGTCAGCTATATGTTGCCTTCTCACGATCACGTCGGTTCTCGGACATTACGGTGCAAATTATACCAACTACAAAACAAGGGTTCCACAATGACAATGCTATAACCCAAAACATTGTGTATCAAGAAGTACTTTGAACATTGTATTCCACTTACTGCATTAAAGTAAAATTACTACTGATACTCTGCATCAGTTCCTTTCTCAAACACACCCACCCCAACATGTCGCGCAGAGTGCGGGTTATGTTAGTCCTATTAAACTTCAAGTCAAGAACACCATGCAGTGGAACTTTAAAAATTTCAAATGATACTCATACTCTTCATTTGCCGTTCCAAATTCATCACACACTTCCACGATTTTACTTCAACCTTCCCTTTTCCGAATGTTACGCAATCCTTATTTAAAATAAAAAATTAACTTTTGACGATACACCTCCCATAGCCACGTGCTTCTCCCATAACCAAGTGATCTGTTTCCACCCCCTGCGTTTACCGATCCAAATTCACCATTCACCTCACGATTTTTTTCTACAACACTTCCATGACCTAATCTGATGAAAACTCTCTCAAACAATAATAATAATAATAATAATAATAATAATAATAAAAACGATCTCTTATAATGCTTCATCTTCCTCTTTCACACATGTAGTATTCTTTACTGTATCATAATGCACCACTCTTCTACTATTTCAACAGACTGCTCTCAATTCGACCTTTCCTTCATACCTTGCCAAAAAGTCCAACTGTTACAGCGTTTCTTCTCTCCATTCTCTTAATTTGCCTTTATTGCATCCATGAAGAAATGTGTTTAATCGCATCTCTAACCTAAAACTTAAAAAAAAACAGTTTGCAATGAGTGTTCACTTTCCATCAACCATTCCTTTTTTCCAACTTCAGTGCCAACTCACCCCTCTCACCCTCCCTCTCAAAGCAACCATCATACTCTTCTCCCTTCAAGCCTCTCTCTCACCTCTCTCAAAAACTCCCCCCCTCACCTTTCTCCCTCAACTCTCCCCACTCACCCTTCTCCCACCATTCACCCTCCTCACTCACCCTTCTCAAAGTTGCCCCCCTCTCATCCACAAAGCTGCCTCCTTCCCCTGCCCTCTCAACTCCATCTCATGACTCCACCTCCTCAAATCCTCAACTGTCTTCTGCCCCTCTCTCACCCCCTCTCCCCCAGCACCACAGAGCCTTTTCTCCTCCTCATCCGCCCCCTCCCCTAGCTATTCTGCAATTCCCCACACTCTCTAAACAAACCTCCTTACCTCCCCCCCTCCTCCCTTGTCCTACCATCCCCCTCCCCTCACACCCCTTGCACCCAAAGCCTCCTCCCCTCCCTCTTCATTAACAGTGTGGACCTCAAATATCCAGGGCCATCGCTCATACCTTTCAGATCTCTCCATTCAGGTTGCCACTAACAAACCAGACATAATCTGCCTCATAGAAACTTTCCTCGCTCAAGACGTCTCTGACTTCCAAGTATCTCTCCCTGATTACTCCCTCCTCCGGTATGACAGACCTGAGCCTTGTCCTGGTGGAGGAGTTACTCTCTTTATCAAAGACTCCGTTCCTCACTCTCCATGCACTGCCCTCACTCCCCCACACCGACAGGAATACCTCTGGCTATGGTTTCCCCTCCACTCCCACCTCATGCTTATACTGTATATGTACTGTACCGTCCACCAAACAGTGATGACTCCATCTACAACTTCTATCTTCTCATCCAAACACTCTCTTTCTCATATGTGGTGACTTCAATTGTCATCATGCCAGTTGGCTAGGTGTGGGTACCTCTCTCACCTGTCATGGCACTTCAGCAAAAGCTTTCTGTGACTCATTGGGACTGACTCAATCGGTCAATTTCCTGACCCGGATCTCAACCAATGGTACTCTTTCTCTTCTGGATCTGATTTTGACAAATTTCCCTGAAAATATCTGCTGTTCTTCCTCCGCTCCAATCGGTTCTTCTGACCATGTCCTTGTCAAAGTGGACATCTCTCCAGCTGTTATCAGAGAACCACCTCAGAGAACCACCTCACTGCCGTCGAGTCTGGCATTTCACTCAAACTGACTGGCAGGGTCTCCAAGCAGCCATCAAACTTATAGACTGGACTTATCTCCAACATCAACTCATCCTGGGAATTCTTTCAAAGAAACTTGCTCTCCCTCATGCACAGATTTATCCCCTCTCGTCTTCAGTTGTCCTACCCTTCCTCCTGCCCATGGTTCACTGAAGCTTGTGGTGAGGCAGTTGTCCTGAAACAACTTGCCTTTGCCTCATGGAAAGCAAACCCCACTGAGGGTAATCTCAGTTCTTCCATAAAGCTCAGAACAAGTGTGTATCTCTCCTCAGGAGAGCCAGAAAACAACATCTTTCTAAGCTAAAGTCTGAACTTCCAAACCTCTCTCCCTCCTCCAAATCCTGGTGGCGTCCAATCAAATCTGTTTCTGGTGTATGCTCATCCTCCATCCCCTCCCTTACCTTAAATGGCCGTACTGCTGATACCACACGTGAAAATGCTGAATGCCTAAACTCGGTGTTTGCATTGAAATGTTGTGTTCAAAACCCATTGCTTTCTCTACCCACCTTACCCAGTTGCACCCAACTGTCCCTGGACTCTGTGTCCTTTTCTCCTGACAATGTTGACAGCTTGCTGTCAAACCTCAACTCAGATTCTGCAATCGGTCCAGACTGCATCAGCCCACGTGTCCTAAAAACCTGCTCCTCGGCTCTTGCTCACCCTCTCTCTGTTCTATTCACCCTCTCATTTGCTCAAGGTCATTTGCCATCTGCTTGGAAATCAGCAAACATTACTGCCCTGCATAAAAGAGGTGCAAAAACAGATCCCTGCAACGACAGACCAATCAGCCTTCTCCCAATCATCAGCAAGGTTATGGAATCCATCATCACTTCAGACATCAAATCCTTCCTCTTCTCCAATGGCCTGATTTCTGATCATCAATTTGGTTTCAGACCAGGTCACTCTACGCTGGATATGCTGCTTCTGCTCTCCCAACAATGGATGGAGGTCCTCAATGCCAGACAGGAAATCCAAGCCGTATCCCTGGACATATCATGTGTTTTTGACACGGTCTGGTACCCTGCCTTGCTCACCAAGCTCTCTTCCTATGGTATCCAAGGCCATTTCCACTCATGGCTCACAGACTTCCTCTCCTGTCACAGTCAACGTGTGGCCGTAAATGGAGTTCTTTCATCCCCTCTTCCTGTCCAGGTTGGAGTTCCTCAAGGTAGCGTTCTCGGCCCTGTTCTTTTTCTGGTTTTCATCAGTGATTTTCGTTTTCATCAGTTTTCATCCGACTCTCTGGAAAATCCTCTTTATCTCTTTGCTGATGAATCCACCCTCTGCCATACCATCCGTCATCCCTCAGATTGGCAGGCAGCAGCTTCTTCGCTCACTGCAGATCTGGATAAAATCACAAACTGGTCCAACACGTGGAACATGTCTTTCAATCCGGACAAATCTCACACTCTCACTATGTCTCTGTGAAAGGACCATTTAGAACCCCACCCCCCCCCCCCCGCCGCCCATCCACTTTCTCAACAATCCTCTGGAAGAAGTCCTTTCTTTCAAGCTTCTGGGTCTCACGATCTGTCATGAACTTTCCTGGGAAAGCCACAATTTAAACCTGGCCTCCAAAGCCAGTTGCCAACTGGGAATCCTCCATCGTGCAAACCCCTTCCTCGGCTTACCTGAGCTCCTGACAACTTACAAAGCTTTCGGCCGCAGCCTGATGGAGTACTGCTCTCCCCTATGGGCTGGTGCTCCTGCCTACCATTTTTTCGGCTTCACGCTGTGGAAACCAAGGCATTTTGGATCATTGGCATCTCCCGCGATGAGACTGAGTCCTTGGGCCTCTCACTCTCTCACCGCAGGTGGGTCTGTCGTCTTTCTGTCTTCTACCGTCTTCTCTCCAGTCTTGCCCCCCCCCCCCGTTCTCTCTGCGATTTGTCCCCACCACATTTCCACAGGGCGCTCATGGTCCGCCAACAACCCCCTTCTGGTAAAACTACCAACATCACGAATCACTGCTCACCTTCACTCTTTCATTCCTTTTTCCCGCCTTTGGAATAAACTCCGTCACTCTATTCAATCCCATTCTTCCCTCCAGGCCTTCAAAACAGCAATTCACCACCACCTCTTATCATCCCCCATCCAAATCCTTAATCTTTTCTTCCTCCTTTAATCCACGCCAAGCCCACCTCTTTCAAATTCCCTGCCTTCCTTCCTAAAAGTCCCTGTGATGTCCATCTTGTATTCCCCATGTTCCCCCCCTCCCCCATCCCTCTCCCTTCCACAGATCTCCTAATGTCTCTGTTCTCCACTGTTTTGTCCTTCCCACTCCCACCCTCTTGTCTCATGCCCCCCTTGCTGTGCATTGTGTGTTAGCTCTCATACAAGCCTCGACAAGGTGTACAAAAAAATAAAAATAAAAAACTGCCTTGATTTACCCACACCCACCTTATATTTCTTTCAAGCAAGACAGAAATTTGCTACATTTTCCGCTTAAAGGATTACCTACTAACTTCCCAATAAGAGCGTTAAGTTTTCACAGAGTTGCTGAAACAGCTTCCCTTTCATCTTGGCAACCACTATGATTGCAGAACCCCAAAACAGTGTTAAGTCACAGACCACTTTGAGCTTACCTCCACCAATGACATCAACAGAATCACAGGATGATTTACATCTGTGAGACAGGTTGAAGACTGGGTGATTGCTTGACTCTTCGATCTTCCCTGACGTCCGTTCTTAAACATCGCAGTCCCCGGTATCTTTCTCTATTTCAGCACCATGGACAGTCAAAACCGTAAATATCAAAGTCCAATCTCTAGGGTTCACACATTGACCTCCCCCTTCCTCCACACACGTGATTATTATTAATCAGTGCTTTTCATTTCATTTTCATAAGTGCTTTTCCACACACGTGATTAATAAGTGCTTTTCATTAATGTCGACCTCCCATCTTTTTTTTTTCAATCTTTTCCCTCTTCCCTTTAATTACCTCCACCCTGAAGGTGGAAGGAGGTTATGTTTTCACCTCTGTTGGGTCACCGAAATAGGTGTTGGATCGCCGAAATAGGTGACCCTTATTGTCAGTAATTCTGTCTGTTTGTTTGAACGTTTGTTTGGATGTTTGTTCGTTTGTCATCAGCATAATTTGTAGTAAACGTGGGCGGATTTTGACCAAACTCAGGTGGTAGGTACATCTTATGACCTAGTGCTTTGGAAATTGTGATGGTTGCTAGGGACGCTTTGGTTCCCTAGCAACAACCGAAAAACCTTCAAAATCGGTACCGTTCACGCGAAATCAATTCCAAAAGCCATTATCCCACGTAGGGTTATGAAATTTAGCATGAATGATTTACAGGTGATGCTCTATCAAATATATTCCGGTTTTTGTGATATATTGAATACTTTACCCGCTGCGCCCCCTACAATTAGGGTATGCGCGAAAATTGGCGAAAATTGAAGGCCCCCTCGCGACCAGGTGAGTGCATCGATGCAAATGAAACTTTGCAAGTTAATGGTACTCGATGAGTACTATAACTTTGCCTCAGGACATATTGACCGATTTCGCTTAGGTCAGGGGTCAAAGGTCAATTAGTGCAAAAATCGATAATATGCGAGAGCTGGAGGTGCCTTCGCGCCAAATGCGACTCCTCCTAAGGTTATAGTCGGATGGTCATGAAAATTCACACTAATCGTCTGGAATACATTGGGCACAAATGATCGAGCCGGATTTTCGATTTAGATCTTTGTTCACACATAGCACCCCCTCGAACTTTGGGGATTTCCGATTTCAAACCGCATTTTCGGTACTTTTAATTTAAATGGATACCGAGTAGTTATTAGTTGATGGAACTGGATGAGATTTGATATGCATAATCTTAAGGTGATTCCCTATCCGCTATATGACATCCATTTTGCTCTATATCTTATAGTTTCCATGCTCGGCGACTCATCGCCGCCTACCGGCTTGTCTGTTTGTTTGTTTGCCTGTGAGCAGGATATTTCAAAAAGTTGTGGACGGATTCAGCTGAAATTTGGTGGACAGGTTGAGTGTGCGATAAGGAGAAATTGGTTAAATTTTGGTGAATATCTGGTTCTGGATACTAGAATTTTTAAAAGTGATTCTTCACCATTTAGTGATCGGGCTAAAAACGATATATAACACGATATCTCAAAACGTTGTGGTCGGATTCAGACAAAACTTGGTGGATAGGTTTTGTGTGAGACAAGGATGAACAGATTTTATTTTGGTGAAGATTCGGATCCCGATACAGATTTTTTTTTAAGTGATTCTTCACCGTTGACAGATTGTGCCAAAAACGATATATAACACGACATTTCAAAAAGTTGTGGACAAGTTATGACAAAATTATGCGGATGAGTTGGTTAAGTGACAACAAGCTGATTCAATTTTTGTTCAGGTCTGGATACAGATCTGGCCTATCAGTCGGACACAACATGTTAACTGTTCAACCTGGCGGAGGTGTGCGCTCTACCGTGTGCCATTTGAGTTTCACCTTATTTCGTTTTATCTACTCTACATCTCCTTTTTCCCTTCTGTCTCCTCTTCACTTTTCTTCTTCTCTCCTCTTCTGCTTTCCTTATTCTTTCTGCTGTTCCTTTTTCCTCTTTTCTCTCTTCATCTCTTTGTCCTCGACTTTTTTTTCTTCCATTTTTTCCCTTTTCTTTGTTATTACTGACAACACTGAAGGTGAAGGTTATATTTTAACCCCTGTTTGTCTATTTGTTTGTGTGCAGGATATCTCAAAAAGTTGTGAATGGATCCGGATGAAATTTGGTGGGCATGTTCGGTGTGTGACGAGGACAAACTGATTATATTTTGGTGAAGATCGGAATCCGGATCCGGCTTGTAGAATTTTTAGTGATTCTTCACCATTAAGAGATAGAGCCAAAAACGAGATAGTACTGTATAGCATGATATTTCAAAAATGTAGTGGACCCGATATGTTCTCATGGATCAGGCATAGCAGGGCGGAGGTATGCGCTCCACCGAGTGTCCTTCTCGTTTTAGTTTATGTATTTATCATCTCTCTTCTTTCTCTCTCGTTTTTCTTTTCTTGTTTGTTTCCCCTATATTATTTCCCCCTCTAATTCTTCCAGTCCTAATTCTCTTGACATTTATCTCCCAAATACTGACCCTCCCTTTTATGACGGGTCAAAACCTATCATTCCCACTCCACATGCACCCTGATCCCTGATATAGCTCTGATGTACACCTCTGACGATCACTCCCACCCTGTTTCAACCATCTTCCTCTTTTCCTCTGAAGGATTAATGCCTGAAACGTCACCTTCTTGCTTCCCATGGCAGTTAACATACTTTGATCGATGTTCTGTTGTTTCTAACTTATGCAAAATATTATTTGCTCACAGAGGTAGACCACAGAGGTATTATTTGCTCACAACTAGACCACCCTGTACAATCAAGCTATTTGATATCTCTTTTGTAATTCATTACCTTTCTAATGTCTTTCTAGTTATTTATTTTAATAGCAAATTTCAAACCTATGGGACTTTTTTCCAACAAAGGACAACTTTGGACATGACCTGGCAGCTGTGGAGGCAGCTGACAAAAAACATGAGGCGATTGAGACGGACATCGCAGCATACCGAGAGAGGGTTCAGGCAGTTGTGGCAGTAGCGAGTGAGCTGGAATCTGAGCAATACCATGATGTAGCACAAGTGCTCGAGCAGCGTGACAACATGCAGAATCTGTGGGAAGTACTGCAAGAGCTTCTTGCAGCACGAAGGCAGCGCCTGGAACAGCACCTGGCCCTGCAAAGGGCCTTCCAAGAAATGCTCTACATAATGAGTTGGATGGATGAAATGAAGGTAGGCTGCAAGGCCTGGCTTGTTCAACGTTTTTTGTCAAAACTATTTGATTATTGTTGAGCTCTAGATTTTGGAATCTCAAAATCAAGAAGTAAATAAAGAAATGTGAATGTACACATTAATTTCAGTTTTCGGTTTTCATTTAATTGTGCAGGGCCGCCTCCAATCACAAGATTATGGCAAACACCTCCTGGATGTTGAAGACCTGCTGCAGAAACACAGCTTGCTCGAAGCAGATATCACCATACAGGCCGAGCCTGTAAAAACTGTGTGTGCTGCAGCAAGTAAATTTTCTGAAAATGGGGAAGGTTTGTGGTTTGATATATTAATGTGCCGAACGTTTTATTCACTGTTCTGACTTCTTTTTTCTTTTGTATTCTATCCATTGCTATTTTCTTCGCCATTTCTATGTTTATTTTTGATAAAAGGTTATTTGAGACCAAACACTTCTCTCCTTTGCTTGAAAAAAATATGTGGCTGTGTCATGGTGTGCAGGTTACAAGCCATGTGAGCCAAATGAGGTGCAGGAACATGTGACTCTGCTTGAAGATGAATATCGTGAGCTGGGAGACCTGGCAATTGCGAGACGGGCCCGTCTTGAAGATTCACGCCGCTTACACCAGTTCCTCTGGGACACGGCTGAGGTGGAGGTTTGGGCCAGGGAAGTGGAGCCTTTACTGGCATCTGAGGACATTGGACGTGATCTCACTGGTGCCCAACGCCTCCTCACTCGACATGAGGCCTTTGAGGTTTTTATGTTCCGTTTTTCTTCATTTTATTCCTTCTTTAATCTTATTCAATTGACACCTTGTGAAGTTTGCAACAGTAGATGGTTGAACTTAAGAAGGAAAGGAAGACTTTTTCTTCTTCAGGTTTCAAAAATCTTGGAATAGCTTGATAGTGGGTTCACAAAATGTGGCAAAGTTGAACAGGAGAACAAGAACACAATGCAGTGGGAGGAATTGTAAGTGAAGGGTGGGAATGGGATCTCAGCAGTGTCGAAGAAACCAATCTCCAACTCAGGATTGATGCACCAGAGCTAAAATCTTTAATACATGTTCATGGAAAAGAGCAAGCCTAGTATTGGCTTAGTGGTTAGGGTGGCGGCTTGGGATCCGAGGGTCCTGAGTTCAAGCCCCGTTGGGCCACTGAATTAATACACCAGGAGGTTGGCTCAGCCTGTCATCCTTCCGAGGTCGGCAAAATGAGTACCAGTGTACTGGTAAGGGGGACACTACATCAGCGGCATATCCGCGTCCCAACCAATGATGCAACCAGCAGCCACAGGCTGCACTCAATAGAGAGATGGAAAAGAGCACAACCCTTCGGGTTTGTTTGTCCTTAAAGCAGGGTTCTTATCCAAGTTTGGAGAGGAGAGGGGAGGAGGAGGGAAAGGGGTCCATTGTATTTCTTATCCAAGTTTGAAGAGGAAAGGAGGGAGAAAAAGGGGTACATTGTATTTCTCATTCAAGTTTGGAGAGAAGAGGAGAGAGGGAAAGGGGTAAGAAGGGATGCATTGTATGAGAAAAGCAGAGGAATAAAAACATGATAACTGAATGGAAGCGAGTGTCACATACAAACATAAGATAAGCTTTTTTGCTGAGAAAATATACCAGCTCTCTGTCCAACTTACTTCCAATTTAAAACAGATGCTTATAAGGGCTAACATATACATTCAATACAAGTTTTAATGCCAGAATACTGAGGAGTTATATAATTGTCTTCCAGAACTCATTTTATGTTTCCAAGTAACATAAGAGTAAATTTATCATAAACAGGGATACATACTGTATACTGTTGATTTGATACAATAATAAGCAGCATAATACTTTTGATAGTCAGTGCTAAGCAAGTACATGTAAAAGTTCAGAAATAGCAGCACATATGAGTTTTAACAAAAGCAGGCACATTAAGCACATTATATCAACTGTGAGAGTGTGTAAATGTCTAATTTTGCATGTCTAATGTATTTTCACTTCTGCATTCCACCTTTTTATTCCATGGAGGATAACTACTTTATTTGTTGGTCCGCCAATCTAATTTTACACAGTCTTAAAAATTAATTATCCCCTTCAGGTGGTGGACTCTCAACACTAACCATTACTTTAGCAGCAGCCTTCTTCATGTACAGTGCTGGTAGGGAAACAATTCGTTTCACAATCACCATTATTACAACGAAGCAAATGAGTCCCATGATGAGGTACTGCAATATTTTAGCTCCCCAACTTCCAAAAACTCCCTTCAACCAAGAGACCAGTCCAAGATCATTGGAGTTGTAGTTGTTGTACTTCGCCCATTCCGCTTTGATCTTTGAAGCCAAATTATTGATGTGCTTGGAGTTGTCAGGTATGTAGGTGCAGCATTCAGCACCAACGGTGGCGCATGTTCCCCCCTGGGCAGCGAGCAACAAATCCAGAGTAATGCGATTTTGCATGGTTATAGTTCGTATGGCTACCATTTCAGCATTGATGTCAGAGAGGCTATCAGAGATGTTGTTGCCAAGTTCCTTCAAAGAAGCTGCCATGTTGATAACTTCTCTGGTAGCCTTTGCCATGCCAAACATCGGAAAAGCAATCATGAAGAACCGTTCCATGTTGCGAATGGCTCTTTTCCTCCGGCTTGGTGTTTGGAAGGGACAGTGAGTCAGCAAGTACATGCGAAGCACCATATAACCTAAGTGGCAGGAACCTGACCATTCCTTGGGGGGCCATAGGTCAGGTCAGGTATGGGAACATGTGCCAGAACAGCGCGTCACTGCATCCACTTTCCACCGATACTCTCAGGGGCCTCCGTCTGGCCATCCCCCAGGCAGATGCCATGCCCATCCCCATCTCCTTGAGATGCCGGTCAACCTGCTGCAACCACGAGGAACGTGGTCGGCCCATTGGCCTCCTCCATTCACGAGACTCCCTCGCTGAGAGAATCTGGTGAGCAGGATCAGCATCAGGAAAACGAGCCACATGCCCATACAGCCGCAACTGATGCTCACGGACTATGCAGGTAACAAATCTCATCCGAGTCTCTCTCAGCAACCGCTTGTTGGACACAAAATCCGACCAGCGATAGCCAAGGATTCTCCGAAGAGACCTGGTACCAAAGGAATTAAGTCTCTGTCTCAGATCCTTGGTCAGAGTCCAAGTCTCGCACCCATAGAGCAAGACTGGAAGCAGCAATGACCTGAAGACTCGGACTTTCGTCCTCCCGCACAGGTACCGGCAGCGCCACACCCCATTATCCAGTGAATCCATGACTCCCCAGGCCTAACCCAGACGTCTATTGACTTCTGACTCACAGCCAGCAGAGACATGAATATCACTGCCATGGGAAGTGAATCTCTCCATGACCTCAACATCCTCACCACAAACAGACACAGACAGGACAGCAGCATCTAAGATGTCATTGAAAGCCTGGATCTTTGTTTTGACCCAAGAAACCCATAATCCCAGCGGCTCCGACTCCTAATTCAGCACCTCGAGGGCCCCCAAAAGGATATCTAAAGTCTCCACAAAGATGACTGAATCATCGGCGAAATCAAGGTCTGAGATCTTGACATTCCCAAATGATGCACCGCAGCTTGATCTCTCCGACATCCTCCCTAGAATCCAGTCCATACAAGTGCTGAAAAGTCTGGGGGCCAGTACACACCCCTGACGAACTCCAGTAACAACTGGAAATAAGTCAGAGATGATATCACCACATTTCACAGCACTCTCAGTATCAGAGTAGAGTTCACACATCAGATCGATCAGTTTTGGTGGCACCCCACGACGACCAAGAATCCTCCAGAGGGCATCGCGATTCACTGAATCGAATGCTTTACAGAGATCAACATAGGCTGCAAGCAGCCCCTGCCGAAACTCTCGTCTGCGTTCATTGAGGACCCAAAGAGCAAGGATATGGTCAATCGTTGACCTCTTTGGTGTAAAGCCTGACTGCTCTGGACGCTGGTGCTCAAGCAGATGGTGGCGAACCCTATCAAGAATTATCCGAGCAAAGACCTTGCCCGGCACTGAGAGCAGCGTCACCCCTCGGTAGTTGTTGCAGTCTTGACGATCACCCTTCCCTTTCCAGAGAGGGACAACAAGGCCCCTCTTCCAATCAGTTGGGATGATGCCTGTGTTCTAGGCAGAGCACAAAACTGCATGCAACGACACGAGTGCAGCATTTCCACCAGCCTTGAGAAGTTCAGCATGGATGCCACAGATCCCTGGAGCTTTATCCCATTTCAACCGCTTCACCGCAACCCGTGTTTCCACAAGCGAAGGTGGACCACAGTTGATTGTAGGGTCAGCAACAGGGATTGTACCACCCCTGACGTCCAACTCGACAGCTGGTGGATAAGCCTGGAACAACCGCTCAAAGTAACCGGCACCAGCGGGCCTTCACTTCGGACTCCTCTGTCAAGAGCCTACCACTCTATGCACTGACTGCAGTGCTCTGAGGGATGGGCTTGGATGAACGCAATGTGAAAATTCCCCTGTAAGCGGGACGAGAATCACCTGTCCACAGGTGATGCTCTCCCCCCTCACAGATTCCTCGCACATAGGCCTCCTTGTGCACCCTTAGTGCACGTACAGTTTTACGCCTCAGCTCCCTGAACAGCTCATCTCTGCCATTCAGCCTGGCCCTGCCACTCTCGTCAATGGTATCCAGTGTCCCTTGAGAGACAAAATTCTTCTTTGCCCTGCGGTGAGTTCCAAGACATCCACCGGCAACATCAAGGACGGTGGTCTTGAAAGCACTCCAAAACTCTTCAGGACCCCCCCAAAGCACCCAGACCCCCCAGTGTCCACTCAGCCTGTTCGCAAACTCATCAGCTACCATCTCATCCTTGAGCTTCCAATATCCAGCCGAGGCTGGGATGGTATCATTCTCCCAGATTTAAGGTGCAGCTTTAGAGTTGCAACAACAAGCCGGTGGTCAGTATTGAGGAACTGAGCACTCTGGTAGACCCTGCAGTTCTGCATCATCCTCAAGCGACCATCAACGGCGACATGGTCAATCTCCTTTGCCACACCGCCAGCGTTGGAATACCAAGTCCAGCGATGAGCTTGTGGGCGCTGAAACCATGAACCGGCCACCCTATGTCCATGACTTCTTGCAAAGTCAAGGAAATTAGTGCTATTCTGGTTCATAGTTCCTGACCCGTGGGGACCAACACATGTCTCATAACCATCCCTATCAGTTCCAGTCGATGCATTGAAATCCTCCAAGACTAGAAGTGTATCTTGTCTGGGGCACTGATCAACCACAGACTCAAGCGTGGCGTAGATTGCATCCTTCACGGTGAGATCTCTCGCCTCAGTCGGAGCATAGACAGACAACAGGGAAATGACACCCAAGGAGTGACGAATCCTTAATCTCATAATACGCTTGTTGACCGGTGTTACCTCAATTATCATTGGGGTCAGCTTATTGGACACAGCTACAGGAACTCCTTGGGCATGGTAACCATCAGAGCGACCAGACCAATAGTAGGTGTAACCACCCGCCATGATCTCACAGCAATCCGGTCTCTGAATCTCAAAGAGTGCTGCAATAGCAATGTTCAAACGCTTGAGCTCAGATGATAACGGAGACAGGTGATCATCCTCTCTTAGGGATAGGACATTCCAGACACCCACCCAAAGGGACTACCTCAGGTTAACCCAAGGAGACCGCCGTCTGGTGGACGACACCTCAGCACCACTCCGACACACTCTCCCGCAATCT
This sequence comes from Eptatretus burgeri, assembly GCF_056783735.1. Taxonomy (NCBI): domain Eukaryota; kingdom Metazoa; phylum Chordata; class Myxini; order Myxiniformes; family Myxinidae; genus Eptatretus; species Eptatretus burgeri. The sequence continues at coordinate 64,856,937 of NC_140975.1, read as the reverse complement.
TACCCGGGAATGTTACGTGGTTTCCCTCCTCATCAAAGATTGGGGGTCCTGAAGGCTTTGCCCCAATCCCGTCATCCGGTGAGCTGCCCTGCAAAGGGAAGCTGCATAGGAGGTACTCCCACGGAATGGGTTTTCAGATTTATTTGCGTTTTTTTGTTTTGCGGAATGAAGGGTTTGTACGGTTGTCAGAGTGAAAATCCTGCCACCAACCTCCTCATAAAAAGTAAGCCAACTGCAGGAGGACGTCCGCAGACACAGTTGGGCACTAGATATGGATGGCTGTTGGCTCACAAGGCGATCCTCCGCCCTTTGACAGGTTTTGTTTTTAATCCTGTTGGGTGTCCATATCCAAACACCCTCCTCACCAAAAAAAACCTGGTGGGGGCGACAGTTTAGTCGCCGACAACCCAACCATGGAACAGGTTAGTACAGGTTTACATGATACCTGTAGCAAGTCATAGATCTTATCTGGCCTGACCTGAACTTTGTTGAAATACCATTAAGGCATTCAGGGAAACAAATGTGGCTTTATCATCTTCATCTGCTCTAGCATTTCCCTCAGAAACATCATCAGAACCTCCTGTGTGAGCATCACACTTGATTACAGCAATAGCAGAGGGTAAAAGGATAGCTTTTAGTGGATTTGCAATCTTTCAAGTCCGGGTGTGGCAAACAAACACTCGACATGACTTTGTTGCAATTGTGCGGCTCTCCGTCATCTTCAGTCTGAAGGGGAGAAGCAGGATTCAACAGTGGGCACCGCTGAATTGCAACATTTGCTGTTGCTATCAAAACAAGTTCATACATCGTAGCCCATGAGCCAGACAAATGTTGCATTTTAGCTTTTAGCAAAACAGCAGAAACAGCATGTGGCACAAGGAGTATCAAGCGTTTTCCCAAAATAATGGGGTCAGCAACCTGTACCACATAAGAGGCAGCTGCCATGGCTCTCAAACATGGTGGAAACCTGAAGGCAATTGCGTCTAACTTTGTGCTGTGATAGGCTATTGGTCTCATTTTCCTTTCGTGATCCTGCATCAGTACTGCCTGTGCAAACCCTTGTGTTTCATGCGAATACAAATAGAAAGGTCTACTGTGATCTGGTAAACCTAGCACTGGCAATACCAGCTCGAGCTGGGCCACCACTCCTTCAGACCATAACATACAAAAACTTTTAAAAATACAAAACAAAGCTCTTCAGAAAGCAACACGTTTCACAAGGTCGACAAACATAGGTCACTTACATCCTTAAACAAAAGTACTCCCAATTGTAATCCACCTAAATATGAAAGGCACCCGCTGCAGTGATTTTAACTTGTACATAAAACATTAAAATGAGTTGTTTCCATGGAGCAAAATAGAAAATGATGTTTACTAGCTTCAATTTGTCTTTTCCTATTGATATTAACCTAAATCCTTAATACTCTCTCTTTCCATTTTACTCCATTGAAACAACTAATTTTAATGTTTGATATACAAGTGTTTTTGTTGGGATGCACCTTTGTACAAAATAATATTTGTATATATGTTTTTGAGGAAGAAAACTTTCTTAATACTCAAAGTGATAACTTCGTGCATTATTCTGTTCTGTAGGACGAGATGATTGGACGACACAACCGACTTCATCAAGTCACAGCAGAAGGTCAGAGGCTGGTAGATGATGGCCATTTTGGAGCACCACAGATTGAAAAGCGGCTCGCTGACATCGCACAATGCTGGGCAGCTCTTGAGAAGCTAGCTTCCAAGCGCAAGCAGCTCCTTGAGAAGGCTGTGGGTCTTTACACGGTGCAGGCTGATGCCGACGACCTGGTCGGGTGGCTTTCTGCCGTGAGCTGCCTCGCCTCCAGTGAGGACTTCGGTCATGATGAGGCCTCTGCCAGGGCTCTGGATAAAAAGCATAAGGAACTTCACGAGGAGGTGGAAAGCTACCGGTAGGTGCTATGAGTGCTGACATGACTGTTTACACAGAACTTGTTTATTTAAAAATAAATTGTCAGCTGATTGAGTTTGGGATCATTTCTACTGCATCTAATATGTTATCCACATATTCCTTCAGGAAGAATCAAAAGAAAGTAAATTGTATTGTACTCGTATGATATTTCTAAGGATATCCAAATGCTGATCATTTATCACAATTTGGCGAAACGACATAATGATATGGTATTCCATGGGTTTATTGTCATGTAAAACAATGCTGAAAGGGCTGGTGAAGAATTGTGGAGACAGGAGAAGGGTAAAATATGGTTGCAGTTTGAGGAGGGAATTGTATTGTTTTTTTGTCCTAAATATACAATGTCGAGGCTCGTATAAGAGCTAAGAATCGTATAAGACTTAATAAGGAGAGTATGCAAGCATGGTTAATGGGGTTTGAATAAGTAAACAATTGCAAAGTGCTGTCAGGGTTTTGGAGAGGATTGAAGTTTGTTGCCATTTAACAAGATGCTGTAAATGCATTTAACATGATGTTTAGGCCGAAGTCACATTTGCCACGGCGGCCGTCTGGTCTCCAAAATCTACGGCCACTAGCAATTATACGGCGGCCGTAGTATTTCCATGGTCACACAATGTAGCAGTCACATGTGTTTTTATTTTTCGGGGAGCCGCACGGCGTATTTAGAAATTGTGGAGACCGAAAACGTGGGGTTGCCGTACGGTCTTTGATTTGATGTCGCACGGTGACCTTAAGGGGGCCCTGCGGCCATAGAATTTTCAAGGCAGACGCAAGGTAGTCTCAAGGTGCCCGCAAGGTGACCGCAAGGGGGCGCGAAGGCGAACGTGCGGCCAGACGGACGGTAACGAGTGGGTTCATTAGTATTATTATTATTTATTTTTTAACATTTTTTTTTTCGGCTTGTCGAATTGCTACGGCAAACGTAGAAATGAAAAAAGTTATAACTCCATGTTATAATTCCACGGCGACCCCTCCGGCCTGTAAAAGATAGTCAAACGGCATAGGGCCACCTTGAGGCCACCGCAGAAACTCTGCGGCCACCACACGTTTCTGTCAATTCAGAGGGCGTACGGCTGCCGTATCCTCGCCGTAGAGCAAATGTGACTTAGGCCTTAACAAGAAGACCACTTACCTTTGAGCTGTCTAACCTAGGTTCTACTCCTGGCTGACTAAACGGTGGGATTTGTGCTTCACAGGCAGGGTGGCGTAGTATTTCAAAGTGTAATGGATGTAAAGATGAAACCCTCGGATGGATGTAAAGCTGGGCAATAGTCTGATACATACACACACTCTTGTGTGCAGCCTTGAGGCTGCTGGTTCCATCATTGAGGCTGCTGGTTCAATCATTGGTTCTGGGCGCAGCTATGTTGCTGATGCAGTGCGCATATTATCAGTGTACTGGTGCTCATTTTGCCCACCTCGGATGGATGGCAGGTTGAGTCAACCCCACCAGGTATTAATTCAGCAGTCAACGTGGCTCAAACTTAGGACCCTAGAATCCCAAGCCAGCCTTCCTTACTGCTACACCAATGCCAGGCTTACAAGTCTGACAGCATTAGCTGATAGATGTTAAAGATCCCACGATGCCTTTCATGAAGAGTAGACGAGTTATCACCGACATCCTGACCAAATTACAAATTCCTGTTCTGACCCCCATTGGGAAGGCAAAGGAAAACCACCTAGTTTAACATTTGCCATAAGACTGCTGCTTTGGCAAATTACCTCTGAGCAGAGCACCAGAGACTTGATGAAAGTTTGGGTGAATGTGTTTTATTGTATTGTTGTACTGTTTTTTCAGAAGACATTGCATGCTTCGTAACATTATTTGTAACACCTGTGTTGACTAAAATTTAGTGATTTTGTTATTGTTGGGGGATGGGGGGTTGGTAGTGGGGGAGGGGGGTAACAAGCAGTTAAAAAAAAATATTGGCTACAGTTTAGTGATTTGTGTTTTTTGGGGGGGGGGGAGTGTAGTTAGATGGCATCTCATTCATTTATCGATAATTGACTGTCACCTTCTCTGAAATATGTATAACCATGGTATATGAATCTATTATTGTTTTACAATGGTAAACTAATTTTCCTTTCGATTATCCGCATTGAAAAGTGTGTGCATTTGAGCAAATGAATAAATGATGTGCTGATCGATCCCTCAAAGTGCTGTTGGTTTGGTGATGCAGTAGTGGCAGGAAGAGGCCTATCTGGCGAGTCTTCCCAATGGCTAGACGAGTAGCATGTACAGGCTGCTGCGATAACCCTTCAACAGATCTAACTCTGGTCTTGGCCCCACCTAGGCCTGCACTCTCCACCATGAATGAGCAGCTTCAGGCTGTACCACCTGAGATACTTGAAGAGACAGGTGTGGCACAGCATGTGCAAGACCTGGATGTCCAATTCAACACTGTGGCAGGACATGCTGCAGCACGACGTAAGCGCCTGGATGACACATTGGCACTTTATACCATGTTCAGTGAAGCCGAAGCTTGTGACCTTTGGATTGATGAGAAGGGAAAGTGGCTTCACAGCTTACAGATCCCTGACACTCTGGAGGACTTGGAGGTCATGCAGCACAGGTATTGTTCATTTTCTCTCCGCATATCCTCATTTGTAGAGCTTATGTTCTTCGTGCAGTTTCTCCCCTCCTTTCAGGTTATCAAATGCATTGTGCAATGCTGTCCTACATTCATTACTTCTCATCACACAATTTTCTTAATTTCTTCCCTTTGATTTAATCATAACGTAAAGTGTGGTGGCAGAGTACAAAATACCAAAACGATTGTGCACTTTTTGATTGATGCATAAAAAGTTGGCAGATATGTAGACTCATATGCAGGGATCATTTTCAGATCATGGGCCATTTGGAATTATACCTGCATAGGCCACCATCTTAAAATTCAAAATGACTGCCATAAAAAGCCGTTTATATTGTCATAACTCGGCTTCCAATCAAGAGATGAGGATATTTTTGATATCTTTACCTGTAGTTTTTGAGTCAAGGAATACAATGCAATCGGCAATTTTACTCTTACATTTCAGGACCACTGCCATTAAAAATAAAAAATTTGGGTATCTTTTTACGATAACGGAGCAAATGTGAATGTCACGGAAACTCCAAAATTGACATGTGGGGGAAATAGCGCCATCTTTGGTGAGAGCTAGTATTACAAATTATTTTCCCTTATCTTGTGATATGGCATGTTGTGATCAATAAAATTTCTTTTAAAAATGACAAAAATTATAAAGTGCATTTCCACCACTGTGCCGCAGCACATTGCCCACCGAAGGTGGGCCGAGAAGAGTACTTGTGTTGATAATAAATTATTAGTAGAACATGGTTGTTAGTTTCAATGATTCTTTGGGGCGTAAAGTTAAAAAGTTCAATCTGGCTGGTACCTCCCCGAAATATTTTGGACATAACCCGAGGCCATTGCATAATCTGTATGACGTTATCTCCAAAACGATTGTTTCAGTACTGCAATGAAGAGACATGCTGTTGTGTTCTATCAACGTATAGTTTTGGTGAACTGTGCAAAGAAATGGGTCTGCTAAGTTCTTCCCTCTGTGGGGAGTGTGGGTAGGGAGGGAGGGCCCATTTTGAGTATCCCAAGCACATTCATAAAATTTTGTTGAGATTGGCTCAGTCGTGTTTTTTTTTCTTCTATAATACACACACACACACACACACACACACACACACACACACACACACACACACACACACACACACACACACACACACACACACACACACACACACACACACACACACACAGTTACCTTATTTTATATAATGTAAAAGTGTAAACCACAAGCAACAGTTTTCCTCTTGGGAGCCATGGTTAAAAATCATTCATGACAATAACACAGAAGATTACACCGAATGCAGTGTTGACATGGAGATAAGTGCAGTGCAGTACCTTGTATGGGCTGCATTTCTCATTTACCACCTACACCGCAGCAGTGCTGCTGATTTACAATTCCATGTGTGAATTCAAAACTGTTAACAATGATCACTACTTTTGTCCATCGTTTTACGCTTCAGTGTCATTATTGATGGTGCAAAAGAAACACTACAAGGCTCAGCTTCGTGGTGTGAGGTAACCATCACATCTCAGCTCAAAAACCATAATTGGGTGTAATTAAACCTGCGGATAACTAAATTGGTAATGATATATAGGATGCCACAACCGGGCGTAGTGGCGTGCGCCTGTAATCTGGCTACTCGGAGGCTTGGGTTGGAAGATCGCTTGAGGAAAGGTGCTCTGCGCTGGGCCGCGCTACGAGAGGGTGTAGGGCAGCCCGGAATCATGGTGGAACCCAATCCTTATCCCTGTGTCGTAAGAGGTGACCAGGGTTGTGTCAGGAAGGGCATCCAGTGTAAAACCTATGCCAAATCAGTATGCGGATCATAACAGATGATCCGCTGTGGCGACCCCTAACGGGAGCAGGCGAAAGACGAACAACAACAACAACATATAGAATGCCACACATAGATCAACTCACGATTGGTCGACACATAGATCAAGATAGAGGTTGCCCACGATTGGTCAAAATCTGCAATATTCAAACCCATGATATTTAATGGGGAACCAAAATGCCCAGACCACCTCTGCTAATCTATCTCTTAGTACCCTACAAAATAGATTTGTCTTTTTCCGATGTACGAGTGATAATGTCGGTAATTTTGCGATTAAAAGTCGAAATCATCTTCTTCATGATTAGCTGTGACATCACACCCAGAAATCAGCTGCCACATCCGTACTGCGTACGGGTTACATCTCGGTACGATTTAAATCAAACGGTAAATAATTTTTGACTTTCCACAAATATGCCTTGGTGGTTGTATTAATACTAACCGAGATGGTTTCATGCTACACCAATGGCAGAAAGACCTTAGTTTTCCAAAAATTGGATGAGGTTTGTCCGAAGTACCCGCATGTGGACCGGGCCTAGAAAATGTTCGCTTTTGTGCTCGGAACATTTTCCAGAGCACTGTTATGAAACAACAGAGAATGCTAGATATCGTGGTTATCGCCACAAATAAGAGAGGATGTCTGTGTAGTGTCCCACCGTTGTGTGTATGCTGTGCCGTACTGTGTCCCACTGTCGTGTCCGTGCTGTGTTGTATCCCATCGTAAAGTCTGTGGTCATTTCGTGCCGTGTCCCACCATCGTGTCTGTGGTCGTGTTGTGCCATGTCACACTGTCGTGTTTGTGGTCATGCTATGTCTGTGCTGTGGAATAACTGATTTATCAATTAACAGCCATGTGTCTGCTCGATTAATATAACTGTTTCATCAACTAACACAAAATCCCTTATAAACCGTCAAATTAACAGAAAAACAAAACCTACCAATCTGCAGTGAACATGTGACTGGCAGTTTCATCTTCACTAACACTCCCATGTGGCCATCTCCATCTGAATCGCTCGTATGAGGCTCAAAATGATACGGCCCCATAATTCTTCCAAAAGCATTTCCTAACTAATTTTGTCTCCAGTTGTTTCTTCCAAATGCCACTAATCACTTTCAACATACTGAGAACCTTCAGAGTTGCTAATTACGGTGGATTCGGTATCAGGATCCAAAGTTGAAATGCACTGTTTCTCTATGTAAAGTTTCCGTTTCGATCAAGGTGGTTACTAAGTGTGACGTCACTGACAAAAATCGAAAATCAAAACTCTCGGGCTTTTTTCGGGACTTTGTGATTGGCAAAAAAAATTCAAAACTTTCAATGGTTTTCAGTAAAAAAAATAATTGCGTTTGAGTTCCCCTTTAAGGGTTTACATGCTATTTCAAAAAGTTGTGGACAGATTATGATAAAACTTTGTGGATGAGTTGGGTAGGTGACAAGAACAAACCGATTAGCTTTTGTTTATTGTCTGGATGCACATCCCGTCTATCAGTGGGATACAAAACGTAAACTGTTCAGCCTGGCTGAGGTATGCACCTTCCTGAGTGCTGTTCTAGTTTTATGCTATTTTTACCTTTTTCATTATGCAATGGTATATAGATGAGCGGCATAGTACGTTATAAATAGTCCTCTGCCTGCAATTTTGAGCAAAGAAATAAAGGCTCATTCTTTTTTCAAACGACTGCACATGCACACGCAGGGACAATATCGACTGGTCCAACATCTGAAAATGGCCGTCATTTGTCCATATATTATCTGAGTTTGGTGCTTCAATCACAAAATACACAACAGGTTTGCTATACCGCTCAGCTCTAACGAGTTGTACTGTAACTAACTTTAACAACTGGAAATCTCCTTTGTGAACCAGTTCTTCTATTGTTGATTGTTATGAGAGTATTGTGTATCATGTGCATCAAATCATCTTTCTTAATGAAGTAACGAGCAATATTTCATAAAAATAATAATAACATTCTTTTATAGCTCGTTACATTTCATACCAAATCTAAATGCACTTAACAAGAAAAGTTGTATATGCAAGACTCATATCTTTAAGTGTGCAATTAAATTTAAATTTAAGTTATTACACAGAACTATAACAGCCTTTACCTGGTCTATACAAACAAATTTTGGTAGGTTGAAATGCACTGTTTCAAACCTCCTCCACCAAGTTTTGTCATAATCTGTCCACAACTTTTTGAAATAGCATGTAAACTCTTAAAGGGGAACATGTAAACCCTTAAAGGCTTGCTGTCAAACCTCGCGTCAGATTCTGCAATCCGTCCAGACGGCATCAGCCCACGTGTCCTAAAAACCTGCTCCTCTGCTCTTGCTCACGCACTTTCTCTGTTCTATTCACCCTCGCATTTGCTCAAGGTCATCTTCCATCTGCTTGGAAATCAGAAAACATTACCGCCCTGCATAAAAAGGTGCAAAAACAGATCCCTGCAACTCCAGACCAATCAGCCTTCTCCCAATCATCAGCAAGGTTATGGAATCCATCATCGCTTCAGACATTAAATCCTTCCTCTTCTCCAATGGCCTGATTTCCGATCATTAATTTGTTTTCAGAACAGGTCAAGCTACCCTGGATATGCAGCTTCTGCTCTCCCAACAATGGATAGAGGTCCTCAATGCCGGACATTAAATCAGAGCTCTATCCCGAGACATATCACGTGCTTTTGACATGGTTTAGCACCCTGCCCTGCTGACCAAACTCTCTTCCTGTGGTATCCAAGGCCATATCCACTCATGGCTCGCAGACTTCCTCTCCTGTCGCAGCCAACGTGTGGCCCTAAATGGAGTTCTTTCATCCCCTCTTCCTGTCCAGGCTGGAGTTTCTCAAGGGAGCATTCTGGGCCCTGTTCTTTTTCTGGTTTTCATCAACAATCTTTCTGACTCTCTGGAAAATCCTCTTTATCTCTTTGCGGATGACTCCACCCTGTGCTGTACCATCTGTCATCCCTCAGACCGGCAGGCAGAAGCTTCTTCGCTCACTGCAGATCTGGGTAAAATCACAAACTGGTCCAACACGTGGAACATGTCTTTCAATCCGGACAAATCTCACACTCTCACTTTGTCTCTCCGAAAGGACCGTTTGGAACCCCCCCCTCCCCCCATCTACTTTCTCAGCAATCCTCTGGAAGAAGTCCTTTCTTTCAAGCTTCTGGGTCTCACCATTTGCCACGATCTATAATTCCTGGGAAAGCCACATTTCCAACCTGGCCTCCAAAGCTAGTCGCCGACTGGGAATTCTCCACAGTGCAAAGTCCTTCCTCGGCCCACCTCAGCTCCTGACCACATACAAAGCTTTTTTCCGCAGCCTGATGGAGTACTGCTCTCCCCTCTGGGCTGGTGATCCTGCCTCTCACCATTCTCGGCTTCACGCTGTGGAAATCAAGACATTTAGGATCATTGGTTTCTCCAGCTATGAGGCTGAGTCTTTTGGTCTCTCACTCTCTCACTGCAGGCAGGTTGGTGGTATTTCTGTCTTCTACCATCTCCTCTCCAGCCTGGCTCCTTCGGCTCTATCTGAGATATGTCCCCCCACCCCCCATATATTTCCGCAGGGCGCTCAAGGTCCGCCAGCAACACCCCTCTAGTAAAACTACCAAAATCATGAATCACTGCTCACTTTCACTCTTTCATTCCTCTTTTTTCCCACCTTTGGAACAAAGTCCCACACTCTCTTCAATCCCACCCTTCTCTCCAGGTCTTCAAAACAGCTGTTCACCACCATCTCTTATCTTTCCCCATCCAAAACCATGATCTTTTCTATCCCTGCTTCTCTGCCCCCAAACCCACCTCCTTCAAATTCCCTGCTTTCCTTCCTGAAAGTCCCTGTCATGTAAGGACCTGAAAGTACCTGTGGTGTCCATCTTGTTTACCCTGTGTATCTTACCCCATCCCTCTCCCTTCCACAGATCTCCTCATGTCTCTGTTCCACACTGTTGTTTTTCCTTCCCTTTCCCACCCGTCTTGTCTCCTGCTACCCTTGCTGTACGTTAATTGTGTGTGTTAGCTCTCATACGAGCCTTGACAGTGTATACAAAAAAAAATAATGGTACGTGCTGCATCCTTGCTTGATGCTCAGAATTTAAAAGATAGATAACGGACAAACAACCATAGATTGACATTTGTGGGAAGAAAAAAAATCCTCCTTGATTGTAAAAAAAGGATAGAGAAAAAAGCGGTCATAATAATGTCGCCCGTACTCAGAGTGCTCTCGGATGGGATGTTACTTCCACCAATCTCAGCAGGCGTGCGTACGTGCGCGCGCACGCGTGTGCATGCATAAAAGTCAAGTCTGCTGTTGACTCATGTGTAGTATCTGTCTGCATGTGTTGGTGTTTTGTGTCGTAGCTCTTCCACAAGCCTTAGAGTCTGTAAATAAAATATAATAAAGCATAATGGGAGTATTGTGAGTAACATTCACAAATCTTGTCTTTCAATGCAGTTCAAGTACATTATCACAAAATAGTTTCCATCTATTTTTTTTTCAGGTGGGTCAACTCTCAGGGTTCAGTTGACCATGTGAAGTAATTTTACTTACATTGGGCTAATTGATCTGACAGGGTGGCCAAATTATTTTCTCACAATGATTGACCTTGTGCAACCGAGCAGTGACATTTCTAGTCATATTTATTAATCTAATTTACAAGTTTTTGGTTCTGTTGGTTCGGAATAATCTTGCAGATAATTGGTGAGCCATTATCACTTTGATGAAATATGATATTAGGGAGCGATTTACATTTACCTTGCTTTGCAAACAAGATGCAGCTGTTTCTTAAAATCCTCCTTAGGTGATTTGGGGTTTAAATGTTGAGGGTACCCGTGGGACGAATGGATACGGTCACATGAAAAATAAACGTATCTGCATCTCCTCAGGTTTGAGACTCTAGAGCCAGAGATGAATGGCATTGCTTCGCGTATTGGCATTGTAAATGATCTCGCAAATCGGCTGCTGCAGGATGAGCACCCAAGTGAGGCCGAGATCAAGTGCAAGTCAGACAACTTGAACTCCAGGTATGAAAGGCATGATTACATGTGGATGGCCAGATATTTGGAGGCAGTTGAACCATTGATGTTTTGGAATAGTCAATGCCTTGTTCACAAGAAGTATTGAATGCTTCAGCCTTCAGAGCAGAGCAGTCTTCTTAATTCATGAATTTGCAATGATGGTTTAAAATCTTTCAAACTAGCAGCAGGATGAAGAACACAGTTTGCTTTGTTTCTTTTACCCTACTCATTGTGGTGATGTAATACAGGGGGCTGCAAAAGTAGGTATACAGTAAGGATTATACCAGTATTATCAGTATTATAATAGTGGTGCAATGATTCATTTAATACTAGAATTCATTCATTAATACTAGATTAATATGTTTATTATTGATATGTTTATTATTGGTATGTTATTATTGATATGCTTGTATAATCAATAAAATACGTTTTGTGCGCACGTTTTGTTTTTCATTACTGTATACCTACTTTTGCAGCCCCCTGTATACCGCCTTAAGGAGAAAAATAGCAATAAAACAAGTTACAAAAACAAACTGTTATGATCGAAGCCCACAGCCTGACATAAATATTTAATGACTCGCATTACTGAAACTGTTAAGTCCTGACATTTTTATTCACAATAATTTGAATGTTTTACCTGAACATATTCAATGCTTTGTGAAGTTTTTTTTTTTTCCAAATTTAAAAATTGCTTCATAAGAAAGTGATTGATTGAGAGAACATAAACTTACTGATCAATACACAAGGCAGTATTTTACAAGTGTACTTATAAATATATCTGTTGTCAAATTTTGAAACTGTCCCGCCAGCAAGCATTCAATGGTGGATGTTAAATATCCTATGAAGTCCTTTGCGAAGAGTAGGCGAGCTATCGCCAGCACCCTGAACAAATTCAAAATTCCTGCCCGAACCAGCAGAGGGCATTGCATCGGTGGCACAGCCACATCCTCAGCCAAGGATGCTACCCTGCAGCCTTGTGCTGCATACGGATGATGAAGAAGAAACAGAACAACAACAACAACAACAACAACAACAACAAAGCCTGTTTTTATTCTGCTTTCCACATCCTGCTTTATAATCCAGCTTGTACAGTTTAATTAGTTTATTTATGGGTGATGTATGGGTATCTCTTATTTAAATAACAAAAATAGAGACTGCATATTTTAGGTGACGTGAAGATTATCAATATCTACCACAATGGCCATGATGAAAAGACATCAGGTTGACTATACCAAGGACTTGTCTATTAGCCCAACTTTGTTAAATTATAGCCCCGATGGTTAAAACATGGTGTACAGCAACTTGTCAACGTCCCGGCGCACTCTCCAACCAAGGTGTCAGCAATCTTAGTCTTCATTTTCCTCTCCCTTGTTATTATGACTGCATGACATGTTGTTTTATCCTTTCAGATGGAAGGATTTCTGTGATATGCTGGAAAAGAAGAAAGATGGCTTGCATTCAACACTCCGCCTCAAGAACTTTAAACTGGATTCTCATGAAACCAAGATGTGGATAAAAGACAAAACAAGAGTTATCGAGTCAACCCAGGACCTGGGTAATGACCTGGCAGGTGTCATGGCCTTGCAGCGGAAACTCTCAGGCATGGAACGAGACCTGTCTGCAATCGAGGTAAAGGGTGAATCAATAATCACAAATTTGCAATATCAAATAATCATTTAGATGCTGAATTATTAAATAAGTCATCAGGATTATATATTCATATACTGTATTTGTATTATGGTGTTCT
>NC_140975.1:64798811-64838811 GCF_056783735.1 Eptatretus burgeri | reverse complement strand
GTTTCTTCATTTGTAAATTATAACATCGATGCAATGATTATTTATAAAATCCAAACGCTATTTATTCACCGTTCTAAAATCGATGCGAGAGAAGATTGTAAGCAGCCACTAACAACAAACATAGCTGTCATGAACAGCACAAAGGTAAAACTACCGCATCTTCCGTCAATCTTGGATGTGTGTTGCAATTACCTGCAGTATTCAGTACAGTAACATGTTGTACAGGTTTGTAGCCGAGGAGCATTAGGCTATACCATATAGCCGAGGTGTGTAGTCGGCTATACCATCTAGGTTTGTGTAAGTACACTGTGATGTTCGCACAATGACGACCGCTTAACGACGCATTTCTCAGAATGTATCCCCATTGTTAAGTGTCGCATGACCGGTGATGCGCCGCATAACGACGTTTCGGGCAATGACAGATCGCATATACGATGGTGGTCCCATAATCGCATATACGACGGTGATTGCATTTACGAACGACGGATCTGGAGCTGAAAAATTCCTATCGCAGAGTGATGTAGCCGATGTAGCGCTGCCACTTGCCAGTCATATAAAAATAGCACATACAATTATGTACAGTACATAATACTTCATAATGATAATAAACAACGACAGTGTGGCCCCGTTATAATGCGATCGTTGAGGTCCATAAAATGTCATCGCGAAAAAAGCAGGGTCGTACTAAATCGGGATTCAAGGAAATCGGCTTTCAAACTGAACCAATGTTTGCAAGTTTACCTTCCAGCAAGTAAATTACTTTTGAATTGAAGAATTCCGCGAATAAATCGTTGTTGTTTCAGTCGAAATTAAAACGCAAATTTTTTTTCTTGAAGCTTTTTATGTTGTTGAAACAATCGCACTGTTCCGAAAATATATATCACAATTGACAGGTGCTCGTTTCTTCATTTATAAGTTATAACATCGATGCAATGATTACGTATTTATAAAATCCAAACGCTATTTATTCACCTTTCTATAATCGAGGCGAGGAGATTGTAAGCTGCCGCTAACAACACCCATGGCCGTCAGGAACAGCACAAAGGTAAAACTAACGCGTCTTCCGTCTCTCTTGGATGTGTGTTGCAATTGCCAACAGTATTCAGTACAGTAACATGCTGTACAGGTTTGTAGCCGAGGAGAAATCGCCTATACCATATAGCCGAGGTGTCCAGGTTTGTGTAAGTACGATGTTCGAAAACGAAAACGAAAAATTTTTTTAAAATATGATGTTCGCACAACGATGACATCGGTTAATGACGCATTTCTCAGAACGTAACCCCGTCGTTAAGTGGCGCATGACTGTATGTATATATATATATATATATATATATATATATATATATATATATATATATATATATATATATATATATATATATATATATATATGCAGAAGCAACGTGGAGAGGGATCGGTGCCTGTCAGTGTTTGGTTGGCATGGAAAGAATTTTGGTGATGTTCCGTCAGGCAGTAGGCCCAAAACAAGCCTAAATTTGTTTCCCAGTCAAGCTTTCATTATATCACTCTCACTCCCAAGCGTGGAGAGGGATCGGTGCCTGTCGGTGTTTGGTTGGCATGGAAAGAACTTTGGTGATCTTCTGTCAGGCAGTAGGCCCAAAACAAGCCTAAATTTGTTTCCCAGTCAAGCCTTCATTATATCACCCTCACTCCCAAGCAGTACTTCGGAGGTACAACAAACACAGATTGGAAATCTTCGCTGGTGGAATGGAACTGGGTTGCTAAGGTTACCAGCTCCCCTACCGCGATATCTGCACACTGAATATTTACATCAAATTCCCGTGTCTCATTCAATCCTGTTTGTTCTCTTGATTGGATTCAGAAAATGCTTGCTATATTCAATACTTTTTCTTTTTACATTTTACATAAAAACAAAAACTCTTGCCCCTTCATTTTCTTCTTCACTTATTCAATCACATTTCTCTTTGTTCCTTCTTCATCTTCTTCTTCACTTATAATACTGGTGAGTCTCATTCAACCCCATTTCTCATATCGATTAGATTCAGAAAATGCATGCTATATTCGATATTTTTTCTTTAAACATTTTACATACATTAAAACAAAAACACTTACCCCTTAATCTTCTTCTTCACTTATTCAATCGCATTTCTCATGTTCTTCCTCCTACATCTTTTTCTTCACTTGTAATAATGCCAAGTCCCATTCAATCCCATTTCACATATCAATTACATTCAAACGCCACTATATTCAATACTTTTTTTCAACAATGCCATTTTAATATCACCCTATCAAACACCATTTCCGATTATACACGCTTTTTAAAGCGTCACAAAGCAGGTCACTCTACTTGCAACACAGGTGAGAAAGGAAAAAACAAAAAAGCTGATATTTCAGTATGGTTTAGGTTTGTTAATAATTGTAATAAACTTGGTGGATAAGACATCTTTGTCGTGAGAGGGATAAGTGGTTGTGTTTATATTATAAAAGGAACTCTGTCTGTCTGTCTGTCTGTTTGTCATGTTATAACTTGAGAATGGATTAACGGATTTCAATAAGTCCAACTACAGTGGATTCAGGGAACTTCTGGGAAGGTTGGTGATGCAAAAAGACTGAAATTCTTTTTTTTTTCAAATGGATCCATGGGCACATGTTGAAACTTCAAACGCCAACTTGCGACGCTGGTTATCCCCACACTCCCAGGAATCCTTTTTCTTCTTGTCTTATTGATTAGCCATCACAGCAAAGATTGGTATTTCCGTCAGCAAAGCGATGGGTCTTATATTCCAGTTCAGCAAATATCTCTTCCCATTTAATGGCCTTGTTGGAGAGTTAAAACTATGGGATAGAGCAAACTCTTCAATCTCAGACAGGTTGTAGTCTGACAAATTGAGCACGAGTCTGGGATTACTAATCAAGAAACCAAATCATTTCTGTTTCAGGCAGCCGATCATATGGTCACGCTTCTTCTGCGCATTTTGTTCCACTTTTTCGTCAACGGCTGCAATGTAGCAACACACATGGATT
This sequence comes from Eptatretus burgeri, assembly GCF_056783735.1. NCBI lineage: Eukaryota > Metazoa > Chordata > Myxini > Myxiniformes > Myxinidae > Eptatretus > Eptatretus burgeri. The sequence continues at coordinate 64,835,805 of NC_140975.1, read as the reverse complement.
AAGTCAAAGACACACCCGAGGCAGATGAGGCAATGAAGACTGATCTTGCCTACACATGTTGTGGAATTCAAAACAATCTCTGATTTCAACATGCAACATGAGTGCCTCTCGGCTATATGTGGTCTCTGGTCCACCCCAGACATACAGATTTGCAGACCAGATAAAGACACTGGCGTCGTCATTCTGAACAAGAATGACAATGTCAAAAAGATGTCTGCAGTTCTGAATGATGACACTAAATTTTAATATTTGGGAAGTGCATCACAGCATGACAATACAGCTCATTTGGAGAGCCTGATGGCAAAGAGACTGCTTCAGCTCTGCAAACAAGGTAAACTCTCGAAAGAAGCCCATGACAGAGTGTGACCAGTTGGTTCACAAAGGCCAAGAATGTATGGTTTGCCGAAGATGCATAAAGATGCTGTGCCTTTATGTCCGATCCTCTCAATGACTGGCTATGCTCAGCACGAACTAGCGAAATGGTTATGCAAAGTATTGTAGCCAGCTTTCAACAGGCTCTCTGTGCATATCATCAAGGATTCCTTCAGCTTTGCTGATGCCATACGTTCTGTCACACAAATGTGTGAGAATCCCAACATGTGCTCTTTTGCTATTACAAACCTCTTCACTAATGTTCCATTGACGGAAGTCATAGAGATCAGTGCACAGCTCCTCTATCATGAGGATCTCTTGATGCCACTGATCCCTGAACCCATCTTTGTTGAACTGATGAATACGACTACACGAGGGGTGGAATTCAATTTTAACGACTCTATGTTTGCTCATATTGATAGCGTAGCTATGGCATCCCCGTTTGGCCCTGTCCGAGCAGACATCTTTGTTGACTATCATGAACAACGTGCTTTTACCCATTTACAATCTGCAATTTCAGTCCCAAATATTTACTAGCAGTATGTCGACGACATCTTTGCTGTTTTCAAGTCTACTTCAAGTCGTGAAATCTTCCTGGAACACTTGAAGACTCTTCATCCATCCTTGCAATTCACCTCAGAGATGGAATGCTTGGGTGTACTCCCCTTTCTGGATATGTTAGTGGAGAAGTTGTCGAGCATGTTCAGTACTACAGTATACCACAAACCAACATTTACTGGACAGTATACGAGATGGGATGCTTATAGTCCCACCAGGTACAAGATTGCACTGATTCGTAATCTGGTCAACAGAGCAATAAAATGTGACCTGCTTCCACATTTGTGGCTCTGTGCTTCACGTATTCGTGGAAATTTTACGGGTGTATTCACAGTTATTTTTTTTTTGAGCATTGTTGTGGTTTTCTGCAGGCATAGTCATGGTTTTTCACTGGATTTTTGATTTTCAATGATGAATCACAAATCGCCGGGAACCTATCTCCCTCTTTCCCATTCAAACAATCCCTGACATTCGCCGATTCAACATTCGCGGCATTTTTCAGGAACGTATCCCCCATTAATGTTGGGGTCAGACAGTATTATGTACATACTCCACGGACAGAGCATCAGTGCTGCTGGCACAGTCTCGTAGCAAGGGGTTATGCTGAGCAGTTTGCCATTGCCTTTTCAGCAGTCAGTCAGATGGCAATTATATATATATATATATATATATATATATATATATATATATATATATATATATATATATATATATATATATATATATATATATATATATATATATATATATATATGGATAACTTGGCCTTCAATATTTCCAGATAAGCTGATCTTTGTATTTCAATAAAGTGAAACCACCCTGCAGGACTCTTTCGGTTTCATGCTCTACACTCTTATTCAAATTAAAATGGAACAAGAAAAAGAGCAATCAGAGATTAGAGACCCTCACCAGAACTTGTTTTGTGTGGTGTTTGTGTAGTTTTGTGTGGTGTATTTTGTGTGGCGTTTGTGTATTGCGTAATTAATTAGAGACATAATTAGAACTGCCACTTTATAACTGCTGCCAGTGATGACCGGGTACCAAGACGTCCCACTTTGATGCAACCCCACTTTGATTGGCCACCTGACCCTGACACATGAAATTTTTTATTATTATTCAATTGAATTTAGAATGGGATTAAAATAAATTCAATTCAAATGAAATGGAAGACCAAATAGGTACAGTCCTGCATTGGCATAATCAGAAGGAACTCAAACAAGCAAAAAGCAAATATGAAGTCTGGATCAGATTCACATTTCAGCTGCTACTCCCCTACCCTCAAACCCACCCAGGCACAGCCAAGTGAGCCTCATTCAAAAAAAGAAATCCCAAAAAATCAAAAAGTACCCAGATCAAAAACATTAAATAATTCTGGGTGCAAGACTATGTGTCCAATCAAGTTGAAAATCAAACTTAAAACATGCATTTCCCCATCAATACGAGATCATAATTGTGAAGTTTCACATCAATTGATTCAGCAGTTCCAGAGAAAGCATTATTTCATATTTTTCTTCAATCCAATGTGGCTGCCAAACCATATGACATATCAATTACTCCTAAACAAACTCGTCCATCCATGGCTTAAGGAATATTTATGTGAAGTTTCCCCTCGATCTGTCCTGCCTGTCTGGAGAAAAAGATTTTTATAGGTTTTTGGGTAAATCCAATATGGCTGCCAAACCATGTGACCTATGACGTCATATGTGTGAACCTTTTGTTCCTCATGGATAGGCAGGCATACCTGTAAAGTTTTGCCTCAATCTGTTCAGCCATTTCGCATGAGATTTTTGAAGGTTTTTATGTTAAAGAAAAATATGATTGCCGAATCAGGTGACCGATGACATCATCAAATGTTTTTTTTTTCTGTGGACCATTTTATCCCAAGATGACTCTCAAAATTTTTCATACTGATTAGATGTAGCATTCTACATATGCAATTATGACATCATAATGAAGGAACTTATGACATCATAAATAAATTATGCTTATTTCCCATGAGGAGTATTGCCATGTGTCAAGTTTCAATTTTTTCCTTGGTGTGGTTTCAGAGATACACAGGTCCAAAGTTTTTCCATTTTGCCAACATGGCTACCATACCACGTGACCTATGATGTCATAATTATCAATCAAATATTTTACATGAACAGTCACTTCTCTGGTGTAAATTTTGTCTCAATCTGACAAGCGTTAGTGGAGAAAAATGCTAAAGTTCTGTGTGGACAAACAAACAGACAGATTGACAAACAGACCCAAATGCAATACCCTCTCCTTCGGTGAGGGTAACCATGGAAATAAGGTGTTTCTGCATGTCCATTTTTAGAGAACACTGCATTTGTCCATTCTTTTGTTTCCTTTTCTTCATGATTTCTTTTTCTGCCGTTTCCTTTTGAGGTTTTTTGTCCTTCATAGGCACTTGCACCATAAATGTTTGGCATGGTACTCATGCAGTAAAGCTGCATTTATGTTTGAATAGTCTTTCAGCTTCCATTGTCATTATTTGGTGTCTTTGATTTTGGTTGAGTTGTTCTCTTCCTGTGTCTCTCTCTAATCATAAGAAGACCCAAATGCAATCTCTCTAATCATTAGAGAGAGAGACACAGCAAGAGAACAACTCAACCAAAATCAAAGACACCAAATAATGACAATGGAAGCTGAAACAATATTCAAACATAAATACAGCTTTACCGAACGAGTACCATGCCAAACATTTATGGTGCAAGTGCCTATGAAGGACAGAAAACCTCAAAAGGAATAGGCAGAAAAAGAAATCATGTCCTGCCTCATTAAAGGCTCATTAGAGTCGAATGAATATATAATATTATGTAAGATCTCAGGAGTATCTTTCTCTGCTTTATTTGTTTCTCTTTGTCAACAATTCATTCACCTTCAACTGTAATAGAACAATGGTACTGTAAAGAGAGTGTAATGCAATTGAAATTAGTTTATATACTTTAATCCTGTCTCATTGGGGAGGATACTACATTACTGTATATTTTACATTATTTATTGCGCATCCTGTGGTCCTCCATTGTTACATCATCTTCATACATTATATTAACTTGAAGTTGATTTTGCATTTTGTTCTGAGGGGAAAATATCCGGGTTAGCGATGCAATGTTAGCTTACTTTAATGTTGTGTCATGGGCAAGGAAACTAATCTTACTTGCCGGAATCATGAAAGTGCAGCATGGACAATAAGAATGGCCCATCACATAGCAAGTTGTACGTCCCTTAGCTTGGTACATAACCACTACCAAACCTTGCTACATAACCACTCACAGCCTTTGGTACATAGCATCTACCAACCCTTGGTACACAACCCCTACCAAACAGCAGATAACCACTACAAATATTAGTGTATATCTGCTGGCAAACCTTGGTACATAACCACTACCAAAGCTTGGTACATTTATTCACTACCAAATGTTGGTACATAACCGCTACCAAGCCTTGGTACATTTATCCACTACCAAATCTTGGTATATAACCACTACCAAACCTTGATACATTTATCCACTACTAAACCTTGGTACATAACCACTATCAAACCATGGTACATTTATCCACTCCTAAACCTTGGTACATAACCACTACCAAACCTTGGTACATTTATTCACTACCAAACCTTGGTGCGTAACCACTACCATACCAAGCTCTCTTTGTGTTTAGCACTCATTAGTTTGAGACAAAGAGTAATACAGATCCACATATTTGTGTACAACACTGTGGTTTGGCTGGACTTGTGCCTCTGTCCTTTGCCTTTCAGCAGTCTCACCACTAACCTTGAAATGATCCTGCTCCCCAATACCTCTACACCATGTGCATACTTTCTCCCACCTGCTGAGCAATCTATATCTTGCTGCCTGGATTTTTCTGGATTTTTACAATTAGTCATTTGGCTTCTTGTTCTTTTTATTTCCCCCTTGATATAATGTTTGTTTTTTTTAATCATCCAATAACTTATAGCAGAGGTAGTGGTGTTGCCTGCATTTATAAAGTACAACTGTTTCACTATTTGGAAGACTTCTCTGTTAATCTGACCATATACTATTCTGCACAACTCTCTGCAAGGTGAGAGGCATTGGTTTGTTGGAGAGAAAAACAACAGAATTGTTGAAGCATAAGTAGGAGTCACTGCATAGCTTTCCTCTTTGTAAGTCAGTGCATATACAAAACAACTATGTAGGTGATTAAATATGGATAGCATGTAATTGGTCTAATCAGACAGCATGTTCTCTGCTGACCTGCTCACATTCTATGTAACAACTTTAGTGGTGCAGCATCTGTTTATATAATAAAAGGCTCGGACTTTTAACTCTTTTGAAAAGTAAAAAGAAAGAACAAGACTTTTTAAATCGTCCTTCTGGCAATTTCTAACTTGTGTTGCTGCAAGTGTTATCTCATCATCATCATTTGTATGTTGCCGATCACCAATTTTGATGTGATAAATATTCTATTGTTTGTTGATCAATGTTGCAAAGTGATTGTAAACCATTTGGAGGTTTACAGAGAGTGCATTGATAGATAATATGGTTGACAGGCTGTGTTGCTCCGCAATCGCATTAGGGGGGGGGGGGGGTAGCAAATCCCATTTTGTACTTGTTGTAGGCAAACCTCCCTGATCCTGAGTGAACATGGTTGCGGTAAGTCCCAGCCCGGTGGCCGAACTGCGAGATTGATCTGTGGCAAATCATTTGGTCCAAAGACTATGCTTGTTGCAATCAGCAGTAAGAAAATCAGAATCAACTAGAGGGGGAGCATTCGGTAGAGTGCAAAACCTCCGCCGCCAATACTGCTCGGTCACTCAAGTGAACCTGATATCCTATTCATTCAATTTGACATCAACAGTGCTCACAGAGTTATAGTTTGCAACTTTCCCTTTTACTTTTAACTTTTACATACTCAATTCATTCGTCATAACTAGATTCCTTGAGACAGAAATTGATTTTACGTGAGTATATCCACCTGAAGTTCCAAAATCAGCCGCAATTATAATTTTGGCATGTTTTTTGTTGGATATCACTTATAACATGTAGAAATGCAAAAAAAAAAATCGAAATTTTGTTGAAAAAAAAATTGAAAATTCTTTTTTCTCTACCAATTTTTTTTTTTGGGGGGGTTGGAAATCACTTAAAACATGTAGAAATGCAAAAAAAAAGAAATCGAAATTTTGTTGGAAAAAAAGTTGCAAAAAATTTTTTTTCTCTAACATTTTTTTTTGGGGGGGGGGGGGTTGGAAATCACTTAAAACATGTAGAAATGCAAAAAAATAAAATTCAAATATTTTTTCAAATTGGCCGCCATAGCGGCCATATTGGATTTTGGACCAAGTCCAAAATCTAATGGCATGATCCTTCGACCAGACCTAACCCCCCCACCAAGTTTCGTCGAAATCCGTCGAGGAGTTTTTCCGTAATACTGGTTCACAAACAATCAATCAAACAAACAAGCAGTCATAGACTGGTACTTAAGAAATCGTCAACTTGACCTCTGACCTTGTCTAATAAAAGCTGTCTCTGGAGAAAGTAGCGACGGAAACCAGAAGTTTCTATGATGATTCTGTACCAAACCATCAAAAATCGAATGTTTTGGATGTTTGACCTCACTGTGACCTTGACCTTTGACCGATTTTGACCAAAATCTAATCAGCACTGGCCATCACCCTCCTGAATCACGTGGTGTAATTTGACATTGGTAGCTTCTTCCGTTCTCGAGTTATCTGTAACAAAACCATCAAAAATCGAATATTTGACCTCACTGTGACCTTGACCTTTGACCGATTTTGACCAAAATCTAATAAGCACTAGCCATCACCCTCCTGAATCACGTGGTGTAATTTGACATTGGTAGCTTCTTCCGTTCTCGAGTTATCGTGCCTACAAACAAACAAACAAACAAACAAACAAACAGAAACGGAAGTCATCAATATACTTACGAAATCTTTAGATTTCGTAAGTAACAAACAAACAGAAAGGGGTGAAAACAGTAACCTCCATCCATCTTCGATGGCGGAGGTTAATCAGAGGTTGGCCTGCATTGGCCAGTGGATGATGAGACTTGAGACATGTAGACGTTCATCTCTCATGAATACAATCATGTATAAGATGATGTAAGTCGGCTGATTTTTGTTCAATGTTGAACACATGGCCTATGCGCAATGAATGTCAGGTGGTTATATACCGGATAACGCTGGTTGATGAGATGTTGGGGTAGCTTTTATGCAGCCTGATACAATTCACATAGACTCGTTGAGAGCAACATCCACTTGAGATACGTTTGTACTTATTCCCCAAATGACTGAGCAGTATTCAGCAGGAGCATAAGCAAGGGCAAGCACAGTGGTGCATAAAACATGGGGGAGATGTACCCCATTCCGTATCTGCCAGCCTAGCTACGTATGAGAGCAATTCTGGAGTTTACTTTCATGCTGAGGTTAGCCTGTGCAGCTTGAAGATCCAGCTCCTGTCAAGACATACTCTGAGGTAGGTAGGACTGACCTCAAACTTTATCAGTTCAATATGAGCAGATATGGCCAGTTTGCACTTGGCATCATAATTTCATAAGTGAAAAACAGAACTCACCGTCTTGCCAATGCTGAGCTTGAGGCACCAGGTTTAAAGGTAGATCATCATCATTTGCATGTGTTAGTCAACAATTTCTCGACTTACTTGAAAGAAGAGCCCGGAACCACCAAAGCGATATAATCAGCATACATATCGCGATTCACATTCGTTTGAGGGATATTGTGAGTGTTTACATTGTGGAGTGTCAGCGCAAGCACAGACCCTTGGGCAACACCATTTTTCAAAGGGTATGGTCGGCTGATCTGCCCATCAACAGTTTTCAAAACAAATGAGCGACTATATAGAAGTTCCATGATGAAATTAAGCATCGCACATGTTATCTGATATCTCTATAATGTCTCTCTAACGAAGGTCTTTGTGGCATTCAGCATGAAATGATTGGGTCCTATGGCTTTTCTTGCATCTAAATTTCCTTTTTACTCTGTACAACACTTTGAGAGCATGTTTATTGGTTCTTTTGTGTATGCAGAGCAAACTCAGTGACCTGCAGGCCGAGGCTGAAGGACTGGCCATGAAACATCCAGATCAGGCTGCTGAGATAATAGCGCAACTGGAGGACATTCAGGAGGCCTGGGCGGAGCTGAAGGAGACACTGAGGAATCGTGAGGAGTCATTGGGAGAGGCTACAAAGCTTCAAAAGTTCCTACAGGATGTGGATGATTTCCAGGTTTAAAATTTATCTAAATTGAATCTGAATCGACAATTAATCTGGTTCTTCCACTTTTCTTTTACATTCTATATGATGCAATTCCCTTCTCTTTCACACCTCACACACATTTTCTAGGCATGGCTTTCTAAAACACAGAGAGACATTGCCTCTGAGGACCTGCAAGTCTCTCCGGACGAGATGGAGATGCTCCTCCGTCAGCACGAGGCCATAAAGAATGAGATAGACAATTCACAGGATGATTTCCACCATATACAAGACATGGGAAAAGTTGTGACTCAAGACCAAACAGACCCGCAGTATATGTTCCTACAACAGCGGTTGCAAGCTCTGGATTCAGGTTGGGATGATCTAAATAAGATGTGGGACAACCAACACAGGATGCTGTCACAGACCCATGCCTATACAAGCTTCATTCATGATGCTCACCAAGCTGAAGGGATCCTCAGCAACCAGGTGATAACATTTCTCAATATCTCACTTTTTTAATATAGGTCTACATTGTATTGCTTTCATGATTTTGATCTCTACTGTCAAATAAAAAGCATTGGGTTTCAAAAGAAACATTTTCCTAATGGGGCGATTCTGCAGTGGGTAGTTCAGGAAAATGATTTTGGAATAACTCACTGCTGGAGCATAAAAACTACAAATTAAATGTGTGTTCTTTTGCTTTCATTTTAACTATTGTTGTGAGATATTATATTTTTCACTTGTTAGTATCGATTGAATTTTAAACTTGATGGTATTCATAAAATACCTACCCTGCGCAGTCTTGAGAAGACCTGATGCGAGCTAACTCTTTTGTTTTTTTAAAGGTTTTTTTATTTTATCCAATATGGATGCCAGACCATGTGACCGATGACGTCATCCTTATCAAACCATATTTCCCATGGGTAGTCAATCAATAAGTTAAGTTTTGCATTAATCGGTTATGCGGTTTCTCCTTCGAAGATTTTCAAAGATTTTCCCTTCGATCCAATATGGAGGCCAGACCATGTAACACGTGATGGTCATTTTAATGAAAATCCTGTTCAAATTTCAAGTCAATCGGATGAAAATTGAGGATTTTAAACAATTGGCCCATATTGCCTTTTGGCCTATGTTGACCTCAAAAGAGTGACTGCTATATCACATGGTCATGTAACATGTGGTAAAGTTTCAATTTCCTCCGCTGAACGCTTTTCAATATACGCTCTTAACAAAATGCAGACACTTACGACATACGTACTTACACTACTAATTGCTTAACCCTGCCTTTCGCTTCGCCAGTGCAGGGTAATAATCTTTAGATACTGTACAGTACTTTTGCACTGATATTTATGATACAAATTTAAAACAAGACTCATCTGTTACTAAAAGTGAAGTGTGTGTGTGTGCACTATTGATCAATATCCTTGGTTGTAAGGTGAATTCAGAGCGAATGGTTCTGAGCTGGATGGGTTCGTTTTGAGGAAATATTGAGCCGGGTGTGAGGAAGGATGGGAGTGATTGGGAGAAGGAGGGAATATTCAGGAGCAGGAACACAGCCTTAAGACTAGAACAGCACTTGGTAGAGCGCACACCTCCACCAGGTTGAACAGTTGATGTTTTGTACCCTACTGATAGCCCGGATCTGGATCCGGACCTGACCTAAAATCGAATCAACTTGTTCTTGCCACCTAACCAACTCAACCACCAAGTTTTGTCATAACTCATCCACAACTTTTTGAGAGATCATGCTATATATCGATTTTGGTTCCATCTCTCAATGGTGAAGAATCATTAAAAAAAAATGATCGTGTCTCGATCTGGATCTTCACCAAAATATAATAAATTCATCCTTGTCACACATCCAACCTCTCCACCAAATTTTGTCCAAATCCGTCCACAACTTTGAGATGTCTCGATCACACACAGACAGACAGACATGGGTGAAAACATAACCTCCACAAAAAGTTCCACCAGGATTGACCAAACATCAAATTTTTGAGTCAAACATTTTTTCCCATTTGGATCACTGTGACCCAAAGTCACAGATTTATCAGAATACACCCCAGGGCATGAACACAGGGGTAAATTCTAAAAAAAAAAAAAATAAATAAATAAAAAAAAAAGCGTTGCATATTTAATGCATCTCCAAATGTTGATTGCATATACAAAATTTCATTGGAAAATGTTTTAAAATGTGTCCGTAATTGCATTTTTCACTATTTGACCTTTTGACCCTGCCCCAGGGGACAGGGCCAAAATGACACTGCTCTGCACCTTCTTTCCATGTGGTGATCATAACTACCAAGTTTGGTGAATTTCTGCACAACTGTTTAGGAGATGGTGTGATGGACAGGCAGAAAGACGGAGCCAATTACAATATGCCCCCGTTTTTTTCAAAAAGCGTGGGGATAATTAGTCAAGTACATATGGAATAGACAGTTATTCACAACTGGCATGATTATGCAAGTCGTACTCGGTGTGCTTGGATACATATATAATCCCAATCATCTACGCTTGTTTTTGTTGCTTTTCCAGTTTCCTCTGCCCTCACTCCTCCTCAAATATAAACCTCTCAGGAAAATATAAACTCTCCTATAAAGAAACCCCCTCCTCCAAAGTGCTCACTTGGTATGTATGCATGGTTGTGTCTTTCCAAGTGTGGTCATTGCGGAGCTTGTAATATGTTATAAGGGTTGTTGGGTTCCATTTGTTTAAAGACCAGAGTCTCGGCTCACAGAGGTGCTAAACACCAAATAGTGGCAGGTTTACACACATGATGCAAATTTTCCTTTTCCTATTTTTTATGCAATTTCCTTGCATTATATTAACCAGGTCTTTAGGAAATAATATTGACAAATCTCGACAATAAATGGTATCGGAATATTTGTTCATTTGACAAGTGTTCAAATGGAAACCACAAGCACAATGCCCAGTGTTTTCAAAAACTCGCAACCACATGTCATTACAGGAGTATGTGCTGGGTCGTGTTGAGATGCCAAAGACTTTGGAAGTAGCGGAAGTAGCTATAAAGAAACATGAAGGGTTTTTGAAAACCATGGACACCAATGAAGAGAAGATCATCAGCGTCATGGACAGTGGGAGGACGCTCATTGCCGAACAAAATCCCAATAGCAACAAAATTCAGGAGACCATAGACTCCATTGATGAGAGGTGTGAGGACTGCATACCCAAGGACATGTCATGCAATGTATCATGGATGTGTTTTCACTCTATATTAACCAACATATACACAGCATTCCAGCTCATTAAGAACCAAATAGAATAGTTGTTTGTTTAAGTATGATTTGTAGCTATTGATGAGAGTTTATACACAAAGTCGACTGGTGAGCTGTTTTTTTTTTTTCATACAACATCGAAAAAAGTACTTACTTTGAAGGTTGAGTCACTCCTCTGGGCAAAATTGTCTTTTAAGTCATCCTTTGCTTCTTGTCATCCCATATAGGCACACAAGGAACCGTGCCGCTGCAAAGGATGCGTTGACTCAATTCAAGGACAACAAAACTTTGCAAACATTCCTCCAACACTGCCAGGATGTAAGTGTAAGACTTCTATAAATGGAGCAAACTTTGATATATTCACACACATCATTCATTCTTTTCCAGATCTAAAAGTCTTGTGAAATTTCATTACAATACAAGTGAGTGCACGACTATTAATCTTGCCATCATGACTAACGAGCCTAATATTCCTTGCAGTTGTAAAAATGTTTGTATTTGTGTGGTTAGCTCAAACTTTGGATCGATGAGAAGATGCTTACAGCTCAGGACATGTCATACGATGAGGCCCGAGATCTCCACAGCAAGTGGCAGAAGCACCAGGCCTTTACAGCAGAGATGAGCTCCAACAAGGAATGGTTGGACAAAGTAGACGACGTAAGTTCTGAAAGTAATCTTGAATTATTTAAAATCCTTAAGATTTTTTGTTTTTTAATTAACTACCATGGAATTACAACTTTGAAGGTTTCAGGTTTTTTTTAATTTATTTAACACTGTTGGATTTCTAAGCATATTTTACAAAGGTCATTGATTTGGGAGAGTTTTCATGTACTTTTCATGTATATATGTATATGTATATATATATATATATATATATATATATATATATATATATATATATATATATATATATATGTATATATATATATATATATATATATATATATATATATATATATATATATATATGTATATATGTACATATATATATATATATATATATATATATATATACATATATATATATATATATATATATATATATATATACATACACACACCCACCATATTAAGTAAAATATAAATTTATAAATGAACCTTTCAATAGCTTTATATTTGTCATCAATCCAAATCTCGGGCAACTCTTCTACCCCCGTTAATTTTTTCTACCCCCGTTAATCCACCTCAAACGCACCTCCTTCAAATTCCCTGCTTTCCTTCCTGAAAGTCCCTGTAATGTCCATCTTGTATGCCCCATGTTCCCCGCCCCAACCCTCTCCCTTCCACAGATCTCCTAATGTCTATGTTCCCCACTGTTTTGTCCTTCCCACTCCTGCCCCTCTTGTCTCATGCCCCTCTTGCTGTGCTTTGTGTGTTAGCTCTCATATGAGCCTTGACAAGGTATACAAAAAAAAAACTCTGCTCCGGCCAATCGGAACCAAGATAGTGGTGACGGAATCAACCAAAGGGCGTTCGGAATCGAATCTTCCTTGTATCCTTTCGATATATATATATATATATATATATATATATATATATATATATATATATATATATATATATATATATATATATATATATATATATATATATATATCTTCTTCTTCTTTCGGCTGCTCCAGTTAGGGGTCGCCACAGCGGATCATCCGTATGATCCGCATAGTGATTTGGCACATGTTTTACGCCGGATGCCCTTCCTGACGCAACCCTGGTCGCCTCCTATGACACAGGGATATGGTACACCTATTTTAACCGGGGTATACACCGGCCCAGCACACTGGCACTCATTTCGCCGACCTCGGAAGGATGACAGGCTGAGTCAACCCCCTGGTGTATTAATTCAGTGGCCCAACGGGGCTTGAACTCAGGACCTTTTGGATCCCAAGCCGCTGCCCTAACCACTGCGCCAACACACCAGGCTATATATATATATATATATATATATATATATATATATATATATATATATATATATATATATATATATATATATATATATATATATATATATATATATATATATATATATATATATATATATATATATATATATTGTTACGGTTGTGGGGGTAGATGGATGAATTTAATAGGGAATTTAGGATTGAATAGAGTTGTTTGGTCCATGGATGTGTAGGAGACATCTCAATGTAATTAAGTAGGGAAACTGTGAGCTTAAGTCCACACGGGGGGTTGTGTGGTGTTAATTAGCTCGGGGGTAAGAATAAGTTTCCCCAGTAAGTAATCACCCCTCTGTGACTTTTCCCTTTGTTTTTATATTTCATGATTTGTAATAAAGGTGGGGAACACATCCCTCAAACAACTACAAGCAAACATGCCGAGCAGGCAGAAGCCCTGCCTCCAAGGGTGACAGTGCGCAAAATCACACCCCTGAGGCTGATGATTGGTGGGCGTGACGTCAGAGGCTAGCCAGGCATGCCGAATGGGCGGAGGCCCCGCTTTCCCGAGTTTTGTGCGAGCAAGCCAGGCCCCGGAGGAGGAAACGGTGGTTAGGTGTGATGTCGAAGAAGAAGGGTTGGTTGCGCAGTAATCGTGAGAGATTGGGAGTACACGCACAAAGTGAGTGAGAGTTGAGATTAGGGAAGGAACACACAAGGTCGAGAAAGAACATAAATCGGAGAGGGCCTGTAAGAACAGGGCTTTAAGGCTGAATTTCCTTCGACGCACGAAGAGGGTGGCACAATTCTTGTATCCATGTTGAGGCGATTTGGCTCGCGTGGTGAAGCAAGATGCTGGCATTTGGCTCTTGCTTGGGTCATGAGGAAGGGACCCCGGGGCTTGTGTATATAAAATAGCGGGTTGGTGAGGATGATCGATGCATGAAGCAGCTGCACGGGTCGATGAGCCTTGCTGTTGAGTGCCGCTTGCAGATTGCCTGGCTTACGTTTCTCCTGCAATGAGAGAAGCGACTTGGCACCATTTTGCATGCGTCACCACGTGCTAGTGGAAGTGCCTCGATTCCAAATTCCACAAAGACCAGCTCTGGGCCAAGCTAAGTACAATAATAAAGGAATGGTTTTCTTTTTATTTTGTTTCCCTTTGTCTGTATTTAAGTCCGTTTATAGAGGTGCCTCGACTTACACTTTTATTTACTTCACGTTATTATCATTACCTTTTCATTATTGTCCTTTATAAATATTTGTCTATTTTCATTAAACATGTTAATTTTAAGTAACTGTATCCGTGTATTTGTAGTGGGGTTTAAGTATAACCCCGTGCTGTGCTTCCCCGTGCCTCCGTCGTACCGCTATTGCCCCATGCCCTTTGAGCACATGTGATAATCTCGGAGGATCAATGCGTCTGCCTCCTATTAATAAGAAACCGCTCGACAGTCCGGGGCTGGCGTTGTTAACCGCCCATCACCACAATTTGGGTCGGGGGGTTAACCTTGGCCGCCAGCGCCACGACAATATATATATATATATATATATATATATATATATATATATATATATATATATATATATATATATATATATATATATAGATATATATAAAGATCCACCCACATCTCTCACCTGTGAATGAAGGGAATCGTCAATCAGCTCTCACCTGATCAACGAAACCCAGGTGGCTAGGACTATATAAACAATTGACCCCCCCCCCCACACTCCTCTTGCCAAAGAAGCTGTATTAAGCAACACAAGAAGACCGACACAAAGTAAGCGCTATGCTGTTTCGAACCCTTCCCAGAGTTCCTCAACAACTATAAAGATGTTCACACGTAGTACACACATGAGAATCCCAATGCTACACACACCCTCAGCAACCGGACCAGTTTCATCGCTTATTGACGAATCATCAGCGATAGCACAGACAGCAATGCATACCAATGAGGCTTGGTGAGTGTAATGAGATGCGAGTCAGTTTGGTTCACTCTTTTAGTTCGCTCTTGAATCCTGCCCAGAAAAGAAAAGTTGGTCGGGCTTTGTCCGCATTGATTTCTCATTTTGCGTCCACAGTAGATGAGAGATAGATGGTAGAAGAAAGATGCGTGAGAGGAAAGACCCTATCCTATTCGTGTAAGAATCTGTATGTGTAAGTGTCAATTTAATCTAATGAGCATTGGTTGGAATGGAGCAGCTCCAGCTCGTAGCAGCAACGCATGACCCCATGCTTGATCACGTGGACTCACCACACCCCTCGCTCTGCACCGCCTGTCTTCCTGGCGAGGTCTGATGTCTGGCGAGTGCTGCCCTGGCTCATCCTCTCCCGGTCCCTCATGATCCGCCAACAACAAACTGCTCTCGATCTCCAACTGCTCTCCGATTTGCTCCACTTTGCCTCGGATGCTCTTTTTATGAGCCAAAAATCGGATCAAATGGGGCTGTTAACGAAATCACGCTTCCCCGTTGGTCCATAACAGTCGTAGTCACGCCCCACCAGGCCCCGAACGCAAAAAATAGCTGTCGCTCACTGACTTGATCATGCGTTGGAGCTCCGAGTTTAACATGATGCCATGGTTTTTGGAAGCGCTCTCCCGCTTCGAATGTGCGCTGGCCTCCATTCAAATGAGGGATTTTACGAAAATCCCTGTGCCACCTGCAGATCCTTAAACGAGCTCCATCGCACGTTAGCGCTTCGAGTTATGCCCCAAAATAACCCGACCTACGTCTCCTGCATGTCCTTTGAGGCTATACTGAGAGTTTGATGACCATGTGGCAGTTGCGGCAGTTGTAGAGTAGTGTGAATATGTTGTGGCGTTTATATTGAGAGAGGATTGTAATGTGGCATTGTGGGGAAGAGGTTGAAATTCTTTGCAAGGAGATGGTCAATGAAGGTTGTGTTGGTAAGCGTGAATTGTTGCGGGGATTTTTCTTGGTTTTGGTGAGCATGGTATAATTTGGTGAGCGGTATGGAGGTCTGAAACGAAATGGCGGTTGAGAATTGGCGCGCAATTTTGAATGGCAAATTGGTGCCCGTACTGCAATGGATCCACGTTGTATTGGTGCGCAAACTGCAAGGGATCTGCGGTGCTTTTCACATTCATTATTGGGCTGTGTGCGTGCTTGCTTGCATGTTCCGTGTGAGAGAAAGGGGTGTAGAAGAAAAAGAGTGGAAGAACTGTGAGGGTTTAAGGTTAAAGAGGTGTAAGAGGTCTAACTCAGAGTCCCACTCAATGCATCTTTCCCCTTTACTCACTATAGACATATTATGAAAGGGACTAACTAATATACATATTATTGGAATAACAGCCTTGGGATCGCTGTATGTTGTGTGTCATTGGCTTGGAGGCATGCGGTTTTACAGAACTGCAACAATACTGTGTATATATATATATATATATATATATATATATATATATATATATATATATATATATATATATATATATATATATATATATATATATATATATATATATATATATATATATATATATGACGTGAAATGCAGCCCTAATTCATGCTGGGTTCCAATGTGTATTTGTTCATTGACGTAGGATGGATTGCGTCTTGCGGCCGAAAAGCCAGAGTTTGCACCAGTAGTGCAGGAACACCTGGACGAGCTCCATCGCTTGTGGGACTGCCTCGATTCAGCAACACAGCACAAGGCCAAACAGCTGTTTGACGCAAACCGAGCTGAACTCATTACACAGAGTTGTGGAGACCTGGAAAAATGGATCAAGGAGTTGGATGGACAGGTCCATTCGGATGATTATGGGAAGGATCTGACAAGTGTTAACATACTACTCAAGAAACAGCAGGTGAAACGTGTGTGTGTGTGTGTGTGTGTGTGTGTGTGTGTGTGTGTGTGTGTGTGTGTGTGTGTGTGTGTGTGTGTGTGTGTGTGTGTGTGTGTGTGTGTGTGTGTGTGTGTCATTGGTTGTTATCTCCATATGCTGGTTTCAGAAGTAGACCGGTGGAATGGATCCCTTTTGATGTGATCTGGGGAAGAAATTACTATGTTATCAAACTCTTCTGATTTCTACTCACCAATGTCTCCAATACCACCAAAAAAAAGTCCTGAGCGATTCACTTTGGAGAAAATTTTTGACAGCATTTTGAATTTTTGTCGAAATTTCGGCTTTTTTCGCACGAGACTAAGGGTTAAAAAAAAGGAAAATACCGATTTCTATTTTTTTCTGGGATACTAGAGTACTGCAAATTGGCTTATATATTAAACATAACATGTTTTATCCTACTATGACAAAAGAATTTAGTTCTGACAGAGACGTCATATTAAAAATCCAAGATGGCCGCCAATATACGGGTTAAACCGAAGCTCCACAGCCGCACAGTCACGAGTCCAGACCGCCCTGGTAAAGATGGATATGTATGAGTACACGAAAATAAAGCTATTCTAACTCATATTTATTCCTTCTGATTACGTATGCTTCTAGTTTCACAGACAAAGGTGCCATGTCCATCCATATGAGGGTCTAATTAAAGCATTCTCAAGGTGGCATAACCATGTTTGCAATCAACTGATTCAGAACTTTATATAGGGCCTGGATACAAAAGAATGGATATATATATATATATACATATATATATATATATATATATATATATATATATATATATATATATATATATATATATATATTTCAATATAATAAACTGAGTATGTTTCAAAGAATCCTTCGTGTACTTTATCAGACATCATGTATAGTAATTGAACTGTTAATCTATTACTCTAATATGATGTAACAGGTTGTACGCAGTATAACTATAATCTGTTTACATTGTGCATTTATGGAATCAGTGGGAGGGACACCTTACAGCTGTTGGAAAACTGTTGAATCTTTTTGCGGCGTCTGGTCATATAAATTATGCCAAAAGCGGGAGACTTTACCTCCAGATGATGAGAGATCTTCCAGACAAACACCCATGGCTCTACCAAAAGTTTGCTGAAGGTCACCATGCAATACGTAGGAGCGACAGATATTGGGCCGGTTTGTGGACAGATTTATGTATTGAGCAAATACTCATGCGATCAATGAATGCCAGAGGAGGTCTAACACGAGGTCGTGGCATGATGGAAAGTGTCAGGCATCAGTGGGTTTATGCTATGCATCACTGCGCCGCTGTTCACGAGGCAACGACCAGTCTGACAAATCGACGTCATGTGTCAAGTGCACAGCACGTGGAACTGGGTAAAGCCAGGTGCAAACGAGATCTGATGGACTTGCAAAAAATAATTGACTGGTTCGAGCAGCATGATCCATTCAACATAGAGATATCCTCATTAAGGTCATTGACCACAGGTATAACCACTACTGAGGAGGATGGCATCAACTGCGATGAGACAGAAATCGTGGGCGAGAAGATTCATCAGTCATTAGATGGCATAGCTGTGAACAATGCACATATAAAGAGATCCATCCACGTTCGGACATTAAATGACCTCCAACCCGGCATTAACATCTCCAAGAAGAATATCCAAATTGAGCCATCTGTATTGTTCATGCGCTGCACAGCACTTGCACAGCGAGAGTTTGAGGACATCAAGTTATACTTCATGCATGAACTGTTGGCAATACCTACATCACTCCTCAAGGATTATTACATGAGGAAGTCTGACAAAGCAGAATTAGCCAGGGTCATCAAGAAAGATATGACAAATATCAATCTCGAGGCTGCTGGTCCACTTGGAGACCTGCATATTGTGATAGATGGTGGTTGGCTGCTACACTGCATTCGATGGAAGAAGAATACTACCTATCTAGAGGTTGCTGAACAGTACGAATCCTATCTTTCTAATAAGTATGGATTGTGCTGTGTTGTGTTCGATGGATATGAAGGGCCGTCCACAAAAGATCATGAACTTTTGAGGCGATCAGGCAAACGGTCAGCTGATATCAGGGTCAGTGATACGTCCAATTGCCACAAGGACCAAGAGACATTTTTCTCAAACACCAAGAATAAGACAATTAATAGAATTTCCTTGCGAGTTTCCTGCAGGCAAAAGGGCATACAACCAAATGCAGTGACGGCGATGCGGATACCTTGATCGTATCTGCAGCTCTGGACTCTTCACGGAATAACCAATCTGTAGTGGTTGTCGCAGAAGACACAGATGTCTTCATTTTGCTGATACACCATTGGAAAACGAACATGGCTGATATATTCATGAGAAAGGAAAACTGAGGTGTATAGGTGTATAGCATTCGAGGTGTATAGGTGCTGAGGTGTATAGAGGTGCTGAGGTGTATAGCATTCGAGAAGCACATGAAGTGATGGACCTGACCATCCGTTCTTTTCATTCATGCTTGGAGTGGATGCGCCACCACATCATCTACCTTTGGACAAGGAAAAACCCACCTACTGAAAGCCTTCCCGAAGTTGGATAGCATTCAACGTCTGTCTGAAGCATTGTCAGATAGAGAATAAACAGCAGTTAAGGTCGGTACTTTGGGAGTTTCAATCTTCTGTCAACTCTACGGAGGGAAGGGCGAGTCCTTGACAAGTCTAAGACACACGCAGTATCAAGCAATGGTTGCTCGGTGTAATAGAATGGGTCCAGAATGACTCCCTCCGACTGAGTGTGCAGCCCATTTCCATAGCCTTCGTGTGCATCTCCAGATGGTTCAGTGGAACGAACTCGACAACAAATGCCTGGATGCACTGGAATGGGGATGGACTATGGACAAAAACATTATGCGCCCAATGATGACGGACTTAGATGCGGCACCCGCAAATGTACTTAAAATTATTTGTTGTAAATGTAAAGTCAGCACCAAAAGACAGTGTGCTACAAACCAGTGTTCCTGCCACAAAAATGGCTTAAAGTGTGTGGTTGCATGTGGTGGTTGTTGTGGGGAGAGCTGCCACAACAAGTCAGTTGATGTTGTAATTGATGAAGATGAAGATGATGCCTATGAACCTTGAACCAAGCCCATGTATAATGTATGTGTGCGTAACATTTTGTGTTGATTTTGATATATAATTATAATATAATGCATTGGAATAGCACGTAAGGCAACTGTATCCAGGCTGTTATGTTTTCTGTACGTTTTTGGTAGTCAAGGTGTTTTGAAAACAACCTGTAAATGCCTAATGTTCAGTCATTATCTATACCAGTGGGTGACCGTCTTGGATTTGTTTTATTATTTTATTATTATAATGTCTTTTTAAAGCAGAGTCCATTTATTTTTCTTGGTTTATCATTCCAACTATGATGCATAGGGTATTAGGAATAAAAACCATTTCGATCAAGTTACTTTATTGTACTCATGTATATCCATCTTTACCAGGGCGGTCTGGACTTGTGACCGTGTGGCCGCGGAGCTTCGGTTTGACCCGTATATTGGTGGCCATCTTGGATTTTTAATATGACGTCCCTGTCAGAACTAAATTATTCTGTCATAGTAGGATAAAACATGTTATGTTTAATATATAATCCAATTTGCAGTACTCTAGTATCCCAGAAAAAAATAGAAATCGGTATTTTCCTTTTTCTAACCCTTATTCTCGTTGTGCGAAAAAAGCCGAAATTTCGACAAAAATTCAAAATGCTGTCAAAAATTTTCCCCAAAGTGAATCGCTCAGGACTTTTATTTGGTGGTATTGGAGACATTGGTGAGTGAAAATCAGAAGAGTTTGATAACATAGTAATTTATTCCCCAGCTTTGACCTATTCCACCAGTCTAAAGGTGTAATGGAGTCCACCCAGGTCTCAAGTATCCACCTCTATTTCAGTAAGGGATAATGATTCAAGGAGCAATTTGTGAAGTTTTCTTCTTCTCAAAGTTTTGTTCTGAGTGCTCTTTTGAGAATTGTCACCGAGCCACAGACGGCTTTCAATGACAGTTTGTTTGTAGTAATATTCCCAGGAATGTTTTTTGAGATCTCTGTAAAGTTATCTTTTATCATTCCCATTGCTCCATTAATCACAGGTACAATTTCGGCCCTTTTCAGATTTCAGGATCTTTTCACTTCATTCTTGATATCTTGATATTTGGTCATTTTCTTGATTTCTGTTTGTTTAAGCCAAAATTGCGGGGTACTGATTAGCAATGCCTTCTTTTCTTTTTTGTACCTCAGTACTATATCCGGTCACAATGTTTTGTTTTCTATGTTCACACTCGATAGAATCATTAGGTCATGTGTGAGCGTTACTTCCTTGTTTTCAGTGATTGCTTTTGGTTCATGTTTCCATGAGTTTTGTGGAACTGGGGTATTGAGACTTTTGCAGATGTGCCAGTGGATTATTCATTAAACTTTGTTGTGCCTTTGGCTGTACGGCTGTTCTGCCATGAGTTTTTACATCTCGATAGGATGTGGCTCGTACTTTCTGTTTCTACCTTGCAGAACCTACACCTGTCCGATTGCTTCAGTCCCGCCATTTTCTTAAAGGCATTGGTGTCGTGTCCCTGGTATTGGGCAATTATAATGATTCGTTCTCCATCCCATCTTAGGCACTATCAAAAAGCTTTTTTGTAGTCTATCCATGCTGTGGATAATTTGGTTATTCTTGTGTTGCAATTTTCAAGTATGGCCTTGTTTAGTAGTAGGTGGTCTATTGTTCTGTAGCATCCTCTCTCGCATCCCTTCTGTTCTGCCTCTAGACCTCCTTCTTGTGTTAAGAGATAGTACATCATTTCTGTGAGGATTCCCGTCAGAAATTTTACATTGTTTGTAGACAGATTGTTGGTCAATACTTGTGAAGTAATTGGGTATCTTTAGATTTTGGAATGGGGAAGGTGTTGCCTACTGTGAGCCACTCATCCAAGGTCTCCTCCCCTTAGATAAATTTGTTGAATGCTTGAGTGTCCTAATTTTGTAGAGCATCTAGTTGCTTTAGCTAAAAGTTTGGAATGTCATCCGAGCCTGGGCTTTTAAAGTTTGGCATTTTTGTATTTTTTTTTAATTTCTTGTCTTCATTAAATATCACTAGAGGCATTTCCTTTAGGTGTTGTTATTTTTCTTCTCCAAGTTTTGGATCGAATCCACCTCTTTGTTGTGTTCTTTTGGGTCCTCAGAGATTCCTTTCCAGAAGTTTTCAGGATTATCTTTCTCAGAGGGATTTGATACATTTTGCTTTTGTTTCCCTAGTTCACAATATAATCTTTTCTCATTATTTTCAAACATGTGGTTTTGTTTTCTCCCTTTGTTGACTTTGTCAGAGGTTTTTTTAAATCTTTCTTGCAATCATTTATATTTTGAGTTTGCTTTGAGCAACCATCACCTCTAAGTCTTCATTTCCAATTTTTGTATTTGTTTTTTTAATTTTCGGATTCTCCTCATTAACTTTGGGATTCGATTTCCCCTTATAAATTGCTGTATTTTTCCTGTATCTTTTCTCAGTTGCTCCCTTTGTGTCTCCAGCCTCTGTTTCCATAGTGGTTCCTGGTCTCTGTCAAAATGGGCTGGTTTTTTCTTCTTGCAATGTTGTTTTCCCATTACTTTTTCTTGTTTGAGTAGTACCGCTGCAAAGCTCACAGCTTTGAGTTCCTTTAATGGGGATGATTTTGGTACCAATATCTTGAGTGCTTTGTTGGTTCTCCCAACTGGCATTTTTGTCCATAGGTTGTTTTCTATTTTGTATAGTTGTGGTCTTTCCCTGAAAACTGTCAATCTCATCTCCTCTATTTTGTTTGCCAGCTCTTATTTCAGTTTTTGCTGCTCCTCATCATCCTCATCCTCCTTCTCTCCTTCACCCCTCTGTTCCACTCCGTCATTCTGCCTGTTATCATCCACCGTTTTCATCCCCTCCGTCTTTGTAGGTGCTTTCACTCAGCCCACGACTGTAAGTTGGGTCTGTTTCCCCCTCCCCATTCAGGTGGTTCTGTGTCTCCTCCCCCTCTGTCTCACCTTGCCTTCGCCGCTGGGTCCCCAGGGACTGGCGACTGGGTTCCCAGTGATGCTCCACATTCCAAACGCTTGCTTTGTCACACAGCTCCTCCCCGCACCATTGTGGCCAGTTTTCCACCATCGCTCTGTCCACCCCCTGGAGAGCGCTCGGCTCCCATCCTCCTCATATCTCCTTGTGCTTGTCTTCTGGCTTTCACTGTTGTCTTTTATTTTATTTTTATTTCAGAATTTTTGTGCCATTGACGCAGCTTTTTTCAATTTTTTGGGATGGCACCATCATTGCTCTATCCTGGTGACCAATCTGGTCTTCTTCCACTGCTCCATGAATCTAACTCCCCTACCAGCCATCCCTCATTGTTCATATCTTGAATAGCTTTGCAGTGGTAAATGGCCTTCTCCACTATGCTTCAACATTCGTTTTTTAGGTTTCTCTTGTTGAGCTGTTAGGTGTGTGTGTGTGTGTGTGTGTGTGTGTGTGTGTGTGTGTGTGTGTGTGTGTGTGTGTGTGTGTGTGTGTGTGTGTGTGTGTGTGTGTGTGTGTGTGTGTGTGTGTGCGCGCGTGCACGTGTGCGGTTCAAACTCTGCATTGATGAAAATTTACTGTTTTATTTCTACGGTTGGCTTTGCGTGGACTAATGTCGAGATAAATATGAATCATAAATTTTATCACCTATGAAAAGCCTATTTTATACTTGTGTGTATGTAACTTCCTTTCCCTCCATGTGTGAATGTAAAAGCATTTCCAAACTTGTGAATTTTTTGTATACATCGTCGAGGCTCATGGAAGAGCAAGTACACTGAATGGATCAGGACATAACAGGACAAAAACGGAACAACAGAGAGAGATGTGTGGGTGGGTGGGGGGGGGGAGACATCAACAGCAGAGTTGAAGGCCAAGATAGAGGGAAACTTGGACAAACGATGTGTGTGGGGAGGCATGGGGGAAGGAGAGGATAAAATTGGATGCCTTTTGTAATGGATCAATATGACGGACAGGCAACTCTTTCTAAGACCCTTTATTTCACTTCAGTTTCTTGAAGACCAGATGAAAACGGGTCAAAAGGAAGTCATCGAGCTCCAGAGCCAATCTCAAGCTCTGCAGCAAGAAGGAAAGAATGCTGTGGAGGTGGACTGCAGGAGGCAGAGTGTTGAACACCGTTTCAAAGAGCTGAACCAACCTTTGCTGGAACGGCGAAACAAGTTGATGGCATCGAAGGAAGTCCATCAGTTAAATCGTGATCTGGAGGACGAAATGGTGGGAAAAGTCATTCTCATTTTTATTGAAGTGCAGTTGCTTCCTGCACAATCTTATTTTGTATACAAGAAGTGATAATTACTTTTCTTTTCTAGCTCTGGATTGATGAGCGAATGCCGCTTGCAACATCAACGGACTGTGGCAGCAACCTACAGACGGTGCAGCTGCTCACACAGAAAAATGAGGTCGGTTGGCTGTTCTGTGTTGTGATGGGCAAATCAAATTGTTATTTTAACACAGTACCCCTTGTGCTGTGAAATGGACTACTTTGAGGTCCTTTCATAATTTTGCACTTTCTCAAAAGCTAGACGATGATTGTCTGCAGAGGAAATGATAAATCTCACACTGCATTTTTGTTTTTTGATTATCATTCGAGCAAAATGACAAGTCATCAGTAGATTCTTCAATCTGGAAATCTCACAATTGTTCAGTGTCGACCATCTCGTTTGCTGTTCACCTTATTTTGTTTTGTTATTGAACTGCTTTGTAACTAAACCCATATTTTTACCTTCATATTTATTTTAAGACCTGGTTTTTTTGGAACAATGATTAATATTAACGTGGTTGGGCAGAACCTACAAAAAGAAATCCAGGGCCATGAGCCACGTGTGAGCGACGTGCTGCAGCGGGGCAAAGATATGGCTGCACATGGTGAGGGAGAACCTGAAGCCTTGTTCCAGAAGCTGACCGAGCTGGATTCACAGTGGCTAAGGTTATCCCAAGAGGTCGGGCAGCGAAGGAGTCGACTGGACGAAGCTCTACGTGGCCAGCAGTACCTGTTTGATGCCACTGAAGCCAAGAACTGGATGGTTGAACAGGAGCTGTACATGATTGCTGAAGAGAAGGCCAAGGCAAGTAATTAGAACCACAGACCTTTCGTATTTTGTGCACCTTTTAGGACTACAGAAGAGGCCTCATGTGATTGTGAGGCTGTCTCAGGTTCAGACATAAAAGGAGTCAGAATAAAAAAAGGATTGAAAATTTAAATGTTATGCAGGCATCCAACTGGAGTCTAGGGTGGCTGGGGATGATGGAAGGTCTGGGAGAAAGACGGAGAGATGTGAGGCATGGGAGATAATTGTATTCATTGTTTCTAATCATCATAAAACAGACTTCAGCTTTGTGTGGCTTTCCTACCACTATGAAAGTCTTTCTTCACATTCTTCCTCTTGGCATCTTGCACCCGAAAAACTCCAGAGCCAATCTCACCCTAACCTTGGGTAATCATCATCATCGTACCATACTTTTTAAATAGCATCGGTGCCGCCGAAGTAGATCCGGGGCAAGAGTCATGCTGGGTGGATTGCTATTGCCTTTCCAGCAGTCAGTCAGAGGCAGGAATTTATTTTGGGTGCCAGTGATGACTTGCCTCATATTCATGAAGGACATCATGCATGAGATCTTCAATGTCCACCAACTAATGCTGGCAGACAGAATACCCAGTTTAACATCCATTTGAGGGATGGCATACACATTGATGAATCACTCCGCATGTGAAACACCAGGATGACAGTTTATAGCTAGATCGAGATTCAAACCCAGGCTTCATAGCTCAGAGGCAACTGCAAATCCCTCTAGGGCCTAGGCTATACAGCCAGCCCATTGAATAGTATAACGAATGGTTAAATTGCCTTTTAACAGTTTAACTGATGACATCATGTGCACCACAACAAATGTGGTATAACACACATGGGTGTGCTTTTTATGCAGTCCAACATGAGGTTTGCAAATAACCATTTTGGATTACCTCATTAATTTATTTCATTGAATTTATAAATAAGGTTAGGAAACCAATTTTGAAATATTTTAGGGTCTACAGAGTATCTGGAGCTTTTATACTTCATGGGCCCATTGAGATTCTTACAGAAAGACTAATTACCTTCCACATTACCATTACTCTGCCCACAACAATGTAAATGTCTTTGTGTTATGTGAATCACAAGCAATTCCTGATGAAATGGCAACACAGAGAGAACAGAACAAATTCTCAAAAGGCAGGTATTTAAAAACAAGCAGGCGGTGAGTGATACGTTGTGTATAATTAATATGTTATTCGAGTAATGGATGTTTTGCTTGATGCAGGATGAGCAGAGTTCTACAGCGATGTTGAATAAGCATAAAATACTGGAAGATTCTGTGAAAGATTACAATGATGTGATCCAGCAACTGGACAACACCAGCCGCAACCTCATTGATCAAAAGCACCCTGAAAGGTTAGCAACATTAAATGATCATAAAATGTAATATTGTATTCTCACATCGTTTGTTCAAGCTAACCCTCAATAGACCAGAAAGTGGGAAATCGCAAAATCTGGTGTTTTATAAAACTCTTGAAACGGTTTCAGAAGTTTTTCCTTGATTTATTCTCTGTCTATTTCATTCCTATCGTTTCACTTTGCTTTACTTCTTGCAGTGAGTTAATCTGCCAGCAGCAGGCTGAGGTTAGCAGGTTGTATGGGGGGTTGCTAGAGTTAGCTCAAGAGCGGCGAACAAAACTGGAGCAGCAGGATGAGCTGTTGCAGCTTCAACGAGAGGTCAGTGATCTACAGCAGTGGATCGATGAGCATGAAGTGTCGGCACGCTCACACGAGCTGGGACAAGACTTTGAGCATATCACTGTGAGTCTGTAATGCACAAAATGAAATTCTTTCCACACAGCATAGAAGTCCTGATCGTATTTTATAACCAATGGACCTGCCTAACCGCTTTCGTTTTGGTTATTTCCAGGAGGCTATTAAACCGATTCAAAGGTGATTCTTTAAAAAGAGAAAGAAAACAATGGCAACTACCTATGAGCATAATAATTTTGTTTGTCCGTCCTCTAACTGTCTCACAAGAATGTCAAGCCATTGAACTTGGAAGGCCACACGTTAAAGTTGAGCTCCCTAATGAAGCTGAGTGCTTCATTTCCTAAGCTGATAGGTTCATTTATTAATGGTTCTCAGTTTTCAGCTCTGCTCGCAACTTGCTGTGGGAAATGAGGATATTTTACAGCTCGATTAAAATTTAACACATTCAGTATTTCAGCACTGCTCTGGATAAGCATTCTTTCACAGATAATCAACGACAGTATGAAATTACCATTGTTTTTGTTTTTTGCCCTTGGAAAAAGTGTCCATTATTGTGTGAGAGTGGTGATGTAATTATAAAATGGGCTTCTATCTAGCCTTTCTTTGAATAAATCCATTGTGCTGGCATATCTCTCCACGATGATATACAAGTCATATTGGAGCATGGAGGATGGACACTTAATCGATTTTGAAAATATTGTTGATATTTATATTGTGGAAGATGGAAAAAATGATGCCACTGATAAATATAAGCCGTTAGCCTTCCCATTCGTTTAAAAACCTCACTGAATATTTGTTGATTGAGTTGTATAAATGGAAAAGTGAGAATGAATTAATGATGAATGAGAGGTCAGCAAGAGAAGAGATTAGTGTTGTGTTTGGGAGAAAACATGAAGTGATGATAGACCAGGCCACAAAACAGAAAGGTTCTTTAAATTGATCAATATCAAACTGGCAGGCGGGTATTGTCCAAACTTGGGTTATTTAATTCAATTTCTCTTCTTTCTCTTCCCTTCCTGCTTTTATTCCCACACTTTCCTGGTAATACAGTATATTTGCTGTTAACTTGCTTTAGTATTGCCTTTTTCCTGCTTGTTTTGATCACTATTAACTATAGTCTCAACCCTCCAGATGCTGCAGCAGCATTTTTCGAAATTCTCACGTGACACAGTGAGTGTGGGCCAGGAACGTGTGACTGTGGTAGACTCCATGGTAAACGGGCTTGTCGCCAAGGGGCACCCAGATGTTGAGACAGCCATTAGTTGGAAATCAAACCTTGAAGAGTCATGGGAGGAACTTCTAGAACTACTTGCAACGCGCACTGCTGCCCTTGGTGCCTCCCACGAGTTCCACCGTATTGTACATGATGCGCGAGCCATTGGTGGGCGCATCAATGAGAAGCATCAACAACTCCCAGATGATTTTGGGCGTGACTTGCATGCTGTTGAGGATCTCCAGCGAAAGCACGCTGCATTTAAAAATGATGTGCATGCTTTAGAGGTTCAGGTAGGACCATGTGTAATTTCACTCATGTACAAAAATTCATTATTAACAATGAACTTGAGCAACATTTCAGATTCTGCTTGCTTTTAGAAAAAAGCATATGGATTCCAAAGATGTCACTGACCAAACAGGTTCTGTTGAAAAATATTAAACTATTGAACGATGGCATTGATTATTATTTTCCATCTTGTGGTGGTTCTTCAGGTAAATCAAATCCAGGAAGACATTGAGAGGCTGAGGGCCTCATACGCAGGTGAGAAAGCTGACGAGCTCGACCAACACAAAGAGGATGTAACCTCAAGCTGGGGTGAGCTGCTGTCTTCTTGCGAGGAGCGGCATGAGAAACTTGCTCGCACTGAGGAAAAGTACTGTTTTCTCAGTTTGATTCGAGACCTCATGCTTTGGATGGAACAGATAATGCGGCAACTCGACGCACAGGAGAAACCCAGGTCTTGTGATTGTTTATATTTTTATTTTCATGGAAGAGAAAGGTTAAATTGACAGTGTGGTAGTGGGATAACAAATGGGCACAACCGGTCAGGAAATAAACGAACAGAAAATGAAGAGAGAGAATTGAAGGAAATGGTGGAATCAGCAACTAAGAGTGTTAGGTTAGGAAGGGTACATGGGGGTAATAAAGGTCATGGGACATGTTTGAGGGATGACACGAGGCGGCGGTGCACTGCCTACTTTTGAAGCCTTGGAGGGAAGAATGGGAAAGAACAGTCTGTGGAAGGCAGTTTCATAAATGGGAAAAGCCAGATTTAGCTTTGGTGCCAACACCTTACTTTCAACACACTTTATTTAATCTCTGCATCATTTAGCTGCAAGAATAAAGTCACGGAGGTAAAAAAAAAAAACAGAGTCGAGCTCAATAGTCGCAAAACGTGTACCTTTTGGGTCTTTCATCCTGTAAAAGCAAGGGAAAACACTGGAGATGTGAGTTAAAGTGCAAGAGAAAGCCCTCTTTGTGTTCGCAGATTCTTAATATCCTGAATGTGTTAAATGATTATTATGGTCTGTGTAAATGTTTATTCTGTTTTGCATGTTTTATTTATTCATACATGAAGCTGCATCAATGCTTTGCAATGAAATTTTGTAGTTTTATCAATAGTTTATCGAAGCCTGTAAATCTCACTACCTTTTAATAGTAGTACTCAGATGCAACTGAAGTCTCTGGATATATACACCCAGGCTGACTGGCCAGGCGGGCATGTGATCCAATATTTGGATTGAGGTGCTGATTGGTAATAGCAATGTTTTGTGCTTTGACAGCTCAGGTATTGGCAGCTCCTGAGATTACTTCCCAAATTACTTTTTTTTTCTCTCATGCTGTGTTTCATTCCATCTTTCCTGCAGTTCTCCTGCCACTCTGCCAGACAGAAAGGTTTGTCGGGAGATATTTGCCACCAAAACAATTCGTATTCGCGAAATTGAAGGCTATTTTGAATGTGCGGAATCAAAAAAAATTTCACAGAGCTGTCTGTTCTTAAGCAAACTAGAGTCAAACAGTAGGTCTTATCTGAAATTGTATCTGTCTGATTTGAATGTCTTTTCTCCAAAACTTGATCATTCCGGCTCAGGCCCAATGTTTGGCATGTGATGCTCTGTCATTTTACTCACAAAAGATGTAGATTGTCTGAACTCTTTCTTTGATTCAAAATTAAACTAAGGGTCATTCTTTTAGACTCTTGTCAAGTGTGTATTCCTCCTCTGGCAACCCAGGAACCATAATCGTGCTATCTCAAGGTTAAACTCTCCTTCATACCAGTCTCCTTCCTCAGAGTTCTGGTAGCACCCTGTCAAGTCCATGTGGTGTGTGCTCCCCCTCGATACCCTCACTCACCTCAAAAAGCCTCACTGTCGATTCTGCTTGAGATGAGGAAAAATTTCTCAAGCAATTTTTTGCCTCATAATCTTCTAATAAATCAAGGGTAGAAGGAGGAAAGAAACCATTGATGTTGAACATGAAAAAAATGCACAAATATGTTCAGCTCGACAACACAAGGGTTGATACAACAGATGTTGCAATGTTTAAAAGAACAGTTTTGGAGTGAAGAAGAAATGTAAAAAGTAGATATAAAGATGGAAAACCCAAAAGAACGAATGAATCATGCTCGCTGAGGCCAAATAAAAAAATAGGAACCACCAACAACAATGATATACAAAGATGTACTTCCAGCAGCAAACTTTCAAGGACAGCAGATGGGACAGTAATGTTTGTGAAATGTAGAAAATGACAACTGGTGAAAGTTAGCTCTACAGGAGCAAGCATGTCTGTGTTCAAAGGCCATGGAACTGGACACATGTTATTGACTTTGACGGAACTCTTATGGAACAAAATATAATGTCATTTTTCTTTGTGACAGGTTTATCATGAAAACATAATTAATGCTGTGCCCAATAAACAAGAATACATAGAAGCATAAGTAAAAATACAGAAATTAAATTCAAGAAACAATTACATGCACAGGGACGTGTCTGGAGTGGAGATGCAAATGAATAACCATGAGCACATCTTGGCTGAGATTGATGCACGACAAGATAACTTCTCATCCGCCATCAGAATGGGAAACGACCTACTTGCCAAAAATCACTACGCTTCACCTGAAGTAGGCAAACAACACAAAGTGCAAGTCTTGTAGATGGCGGGGAAGGAGCTTTGAGATGTACATTTCTCACATTTGTGTTTCAGATCAAGGAGAAACTGGAGCAACTGCAGGAGAAGAGAAAGGAGATGACAAACAAGTGGGAATTCACTGCAGAGTGGCTAAAACTAAGTAGGTTGAAAGTGATTTGCCCATATTATGTGCACAGTGTGACAGGTTGCATTTACACTGTTGTAGATAACAGGGATTAAGACGCTTGTACAATGATTAAGATGTTTGTACAGACATTAGGACGTTTGTACAGGGATCAAGACATTTCTACAAATATTAAGACGTTGTACAAGGATTGAGGCATTTGTACAGGGATTAAGACGTTTGTATAGAGATGAATGGGTTTGAACAGGGATTACGATGTTTGTACAAGGATTAAGATATTTGTACAATTATTAAGATGTTTGTACAGGGATTAAAAAGTACTGTTGCAGATATTGAAGCAGTTTTGTTCCAAGTTATGAAGTTTGTAGTTGATCTGTACTGTAATAAATTTGAAAAGGCTTATAGCTTATGTATCATGTAGGTATTAGAAATATTTTTGGAATGCACACAACCAATACCCACACTCATGCACGAGTCCCAGACAATGAGCATTGATAACTAGAGAGAGTGAATGCATTTTTAGTCCAAAAGGATGGTGTAGAAGTAATGCACTTACCTTAGACCCAACTAGTCTGGGTTCTACTCCCGACCTAACTATAAAACTGTCGGATTGGTGCTTTGCAGGTAGGGTGTTGCATCACAAAGCACGCCGTCCTTCGGATAGACGTTGGACTGGGTGCCTCATCCACTAACGTTTTTGCTGGACTTCAAAGATCTCATCGTGTATTTGGCAAACAGTAGACAAGTTATTTTCAGCACCCTAAACAAATTACAAATGCCTGCCCAAATTGCCTTCAGTTAAATTCCAGGCCTGGCGAGCTGGTTCCTGAAAGCCTTGGAGCAAAAAAACGTTCTCCCCACCCCTCCCCCCTCTTCCCACCCTGTCAACTGCTCAATAAAGTAGGAATAATTTGAGGAATTAAAGAAGTAGTAGTGGAATGAATGCATTATTTTAATACAATAGATCATCATAACAAATGAAAATACAAAAGACAAGTCTGGAGACGGCGATGGTTCACGAGCAATGTACACGATTCGCCTTTTTTATTTTTTGACCTTCGAGGGGACGCCACGGGCAAACTAGCGGGAATCGGGAAAAACGTAAATGATGAAAGTTGTAGTACTCGAAGAGCACTACTTGCATACCAACTTTCATTCGAAACAGTTGAAAACCCAAGGAGCTCGATGCCCAATTTATTGATTTTTTTGACATTTTCTAAGTTCGTGACCTTGTGACCTTGACCTTGGGACGAAAATTAAAAATCGAGCTCCGTGAGGCTATGCAGGTGCCATTGGGCTAACCAAATACCAAAACCCCTGCCAGATTCGACAAACCCCCTCGGAGAAGATGTAACTTGAAATCGGCTACCCCCTAAAAACACATGTTTTTTGGGCGTGGCTCCGCCCTTATTGGGCGCAGCACGCCCATTCTCAGGAAAACACAACTAGATCATGATAGAAACCTCCCACCCAAATTTTATCAGGATCGGATCGAAGCCCACGGAGCTATGCTCGGGACAGACAGACAAGCCGGTAGGCGGACATGGGTCGTCGGCCGTTGCTAGGCAACGGAGGGGTCCATAGCAACGGTTCTTTCTCACACATAACTAGGACATACCATGAACCTACTATACCAGTTTCATGTATATCTGACTCATAGTCTCTGAGATATAACGAACTTCGTTTTTTTTATTGTTTTCGACCAGGGTTCATTCAAAGTCTATCTTCTCCGACAGTTTTCATAGGTTCCGGCTGGAAATTTTTGACAATATGGCTGAATGTACCGCCCACAGTCGCTCGTGGCACAATTTTTGATTTTGAAAGAAATCAATTTTTTATGATTTTTCAAAAATTTCAAAGTCCCGTTGCTCAGCAACGGTGGTATCCATAGCAACGGTTCTCATTTGCACACAACTAGGTCATGGTATGAACCTACCAACCAAGTTTCATCGAAATCGCCATTGTATTAACTGAAATTGCCATTTTAAATACTGATAATAAGGGTAGAACAAATCTCAAAAAAAAAAAATTTTTGACGACCCAACAGACACACACCCATAACGAATATAGTGGTCACTTACTGACTCGTGAACCAAAAGTTAATTTTTCAGGGAATGGTGATAAAAAAGGGACATTGTCATTTTTTTAAACAATCGCTGCAATTGGAAAGAATTTTACAATATTAAATGTAAGAAGATAGGAATACACAAGGTGTGACATATTGTTCCAAATATCCTATATTGTTACACAATAGTTCAGTTACGTTGCTCAGTCACAGATTCACCTCTATTTTTATGCAAGCCCACACATTCTCAATAATGTTCATTTCCGGCCTCGTGCAGGAAAGGAATGGTTGGTAAGTGTTCTTTAAGACTCTGCCATCAAGGTTCGAATTCTTGTAGTATTAACAGTCCCATCAGCATCATTGCCAGGAGTTTTTTTTAGCTATCTCAGGAGCAGCCTAATAAAGCTGATTGAGATCTGATCCAGACTGTGGTTAAATCGTTACTTTGATTTATTTGTTTTTTTTTGAAAAATGCACTCTTTTGTCCAAAAAGGAATTTTGAAACAAAATAAAAAGTGATTTTCCATAACTTGTTGGATGGAATTCTCTTAATACTAAGCCGATAAACAACTAGCAGGGTATGCTTACACATTGTAATTGTGTAAGCAAGCATACGAATGCTTTCCGATGGTTCTGTGATTAATTTTTTTGTAAGCTCCGATGGTTTTGTAATTATTATTTTTTGTAAGCATACACACATTATGTAAGCATATGAACCGTGCTTCCCCATTGTCTCGGGTCGCTCACCTGCATTTGATTTTTCATTTATTTATTTTAATTTATTTCTTTCATTTATTTATATTTTAATTTATGGATGCTTTGACGGTTCCGTGATTATTCCTGGTGTGTTGACTTCGATGTCCATTGGCACACAAAATTACTGTGCAGGTCACTCACCTGCATTTTTTTCTTTTTATTCATTTATTTATATTTTCATTTTTGGATGTTGTACGACGATTCTGTGATTTTTTTTTCCCCGGTGTACCGGTTTCAATGTCCATTGACCCACAAAATTTCAGCTTTCTCCATCACTCGGAAGGTACCGATCTTTAATATCAGTCAGTCAGTCAGTGGTTAGAAAGAGCTTTATATATTGGATATACATGCACTTAAAATCCAGTACCATCTCCCAAATGTACATACACCATAAATTCACCCAAATTCCTAATTTTTACCTCTAACCCCAGTGCTGGAGGTATATCAGTTTTCACGCGATGCAACAGTAGCTGAAGCCTGGCTCCTTGCTCAAGACCCACACATTACAAGCCAGGAGATGGGTGCCAGCGTGGATGAAGTTGAAGACCTTCTCAAGAGGCACGAGGCATTTGAGAAATCTGTCACGGCTTGGGATGAGCGCTTTGCCAACCTGGTTAAACTCACTGGGGTAATTGGTCTAATATTCTTCTTATTTGAATACCACTTTGAATGGCTCTGAAGCAGAGGAGTGATGATGGAGTGAGCAGGCAATAGTGGGAAGGTGAAGTAGGTTAACAGGAAGGAAGAAACCATAGAGATTATTTTTGTTGATGATGAGACAATTACATCTGTAGATTGAGCTTTGTAAAAATAAAGAAAGTGTTGTCTAGAGGGGCTGGAGTGATAGTGCAGAAAAAAGTGGATGTTATAGTGTCAGGCCATGACAGGAGGACATTATATGCAGGAGCAAGTGAGATAGGTAAAGATTACTGTAAATAGTTGAAAGATAGGTGTAGATTAATAGGTAACATACTGAAAGTAAGGGGGTGTGAGGTTATATATATTCTGGTGTTCTCACAAGCATAGGAAAAGGAATGGAATTTGTGAGCAGGACAGTAAATGTAAACCTGTGGTTAGAAATATCATTCAGGAAGCAAGGTTTTGAAATTAGAAAATAGTGGGAAACAATTTGGGGGCTAAACTTTTCAAAAGGAAGGGTGGATAATAATAAGGGGTGGAGAGATGTTCATAGTGGTGAGTGAGGAAAGATGAAGGCTTTTTCAGGCAAGAGGAAAGAAGAAGAGCTATGAGGGGAGGGATGGGATGGGGTGGGGTAGCTCATAACACAGGTGTTAGGAAGAGACAGGAAAGAAAAATAAGAGGGATCCAGTCAATGCATGAATGGGAGGAATACTGTGTGAATGGGGTGTGATCTCTGGGTGATGTGCATGCTGTGTTCTACTGATGGTATATTAAGATTTCCTGATTCTTAAAGGTGTGGGTCTTGTCATGTCACCTTGTGAATGTTATCTCTGTGAATTCAACCCCTACCTAACCTTCCACAAAGAATAAGAAGGTTATGCAATATTTGAGATAATTATCACCTCTTTACAACATCATCCCCTTTAATGTTGTGAAGAATGGTATCTTACCTGTTCTGTATGTTCTCACCCTTCCCTTTTTCATTCTCACCCTTTCACATTTCCTTACCTGTCCCTCCCCACCTCCTCCCCATTCTCCCACCACAACCAACACACACCATACCATACAGGTTAGAGAGACTGCTTTGTATCAAAAGTGTTGGGAAGGTACTTGGCACAAGAAAGATGGACTGAATGGCCTTTTCCTGAGCTTCTTTAACTGTGGAACTGTATTTTGTGGAAGTATGAATAACTATAATTCAGGCCATGCTGTGCACTCTTACCAGTGCTAATGCTTCTGCTCTTCTGGAACAGCTGGAGCTAAAGGAGCTGAAGAAGAAGCAGGAGCAGGAACAGGCAGAGCAAGAGCTGAGGCTCCAGGAGCAGTTGGCTCAGGAGGAAGAAGCAAGACGACAGCGTGAAGAGAAACAAAGGTATTAGAGATGGGAAAAGGGATATGACTGTGGTTCTGCCTGTGGCGTTGTATACAGCTGGAGTATCACTGCAAATACAAGTTAGCCCATTGAACTGTGAAGAGTACATTTAAATACAACAACCATTCTTACAAGAAAATACTGTAGATGTACTTGTTCCAAAACATAGTAAAACGTAGCTGAACTAGAATTGCAGACATTCTCAAGCAAATGCAACATACCCACTCCAATCCACTTTGACCCCTGAAAAATATCAAGGAAGACACTGGATCAATATTTCCCTGTTCATTTTCTCTTGGGGCTGTGGCAAGGTATGTCTGTGCCTGATATTTTCTGCATTCATTAAAACCGAAAGGCTTGGCATGCCAAAAATCTTAATTTGATTTAAAATTTTGAGCTTTGACCCTGATTAATTTGAAAAGATACCAAACCAATGTCTACCTGCTTTAACCTATAAAAGCTGTGGTAAGGTAACATTTTTCCAATTCTCATCTGGATTGGTTGAAATACAGAGGCGTGACATGACTCTAATCCGAATTACCAGTGAAGTTACCAGATTCAAATAAATACAGTCATGTCTGGTGGAAGAAGAAAAAAAAAACCTGCTTCATTTAAATTTTCGTACATGATGAAAAAGATTATCTCATTAAATGTTTATTTTATCATACTAATGAGTGTGTGTGTGTGTGTGTGTGTGTGTGTGTGTGTGTGTGTGTGTGTGTGTGTGTGTGTGTGTGTGTGTGTGTGTGTGTGTGTGTGTGTGTGTGTGTGTGTGTGTGTGTGTGTGTGTCCTCCATAACTCCAAAACCATAAAACTTAGCAGCCTGAAACTTTGCATGCAGACTAAGAAAACTCCAAGCAAGTGCAAGAGTGAAAAATAGGTGTTTGGGTTAATTAAAACA
>NC_140975.1:64683811-64791311 GCF_056783735.1 Eptatretus burgeri | reverse complement strand
TCGTTGGTGATTTTTGTCCTGCCATCTGATTCCCAATTTGGAGCAGAGATGTCTTTTGTGGAAACTTTCTAAGGCTTTGGCATGGCGTCTGTAACAGATGCAGGACAGCACCATACAGGAAGATTGTAAGAACCATGGCTTGGTACATTCTCATTTTCGTTTCTCGTTTGATGCCATGCCACTTCCAGACATGATCATGGTGGCAATTATAAGCAATGCTTGCTTTTTCTATGTGAGTACTGACATCTTCATCAATAGTGGAATCATTGGACAGCATGCTTCTAAGATAGGGAAATTTCTCTACAACTTTTTGGGGTAGTGCCATCAATGGTAATGTTGGGAGCTTCTAATGGTGTGTCAGGTGCTGATTGGAACCTCAGTCTTTGTGACATTGATTCGTAGTGCAAAGTTCTTTGGAGCATCTGCAAACTTGTTGACATGCGCCTGGAAGGTTTGAGGGTAGTGGAGGAGCGGCTGAAACCCGAATGCTATCCAGGTTCCTCCTGATTACTCCATCTTTGCTCTTAACTTATTCAGGTTCCTTCTGATGACTCCAATGCAGTACTATGTCTTCCGTTATTCTTTACCGTGTGATGTCAAGGTGCAGTCATCTACACAGAGCAGTTCCCTTATTAAAGCCTTAATGACTTTTCTGGAAGCATTTTCTGAAGAGTCTGGAGAGAAGGAAGAGTTTTCCAGTGCAAATTCTGTTGGCAACACGAGGTGACATGTCTCTGGTGGTTTCATCCAGCATTCCAGCAAAGAAGAGG
Source organism: Eptatretus burgeri (assembly GCF_056783735.1). Classification (NCBI taxonomy): domain Eukaryota; kingdom Metazoa; phylum Chordata; class Myxini; order Myxiniformes; family Myxinidae; genus Eptatretus; species Eptatretus burgeri. The sequence continues at coordinate 64,790,541 of NC_140975.1, read as the reverse complement.
TTGAAGAATGTGGGAGCCACAACACATCTGCTTTATGCCACTATTTACAACAAAGCCATGTGACATCTCACCTCTGGAGCAGACATGGCCTGTCATTCCATCATATAGTAATTGTAGAATATTAACAAACTCGCATGGACATCCCAATTTTGAAAGTGAGCTTCACAACCCAGGTTGATCAATACTTTTAGAGGTTTTGGTGACATTGATAAGCAGCAGATACGGGTATTGATGCTGTTCTTTGCACTTTTCTTGCCTTTGCTTGGCTGAGAAAACCACATCTGAAGTGACTGTTGGCTCTGAAGCCGCACTGGGATTCAGGAAAGATTCCACCTCAAATGTTTACCAGTCGGAAGACGACTCAAAATTTTTCCTGCCATGGAAAAACTTATTCCTTTGTATTTCCCACATATTTTGACTCCTTTCACTTCCTATGTTTGTATATTTGAAGGCCTGCAGGACTTATTCCTGCATCCAGATTGGCCCAAAGAGTGCAGTTACCTTTTCTCTCGATGATGTTGTAAAAGTGAAAAAGGAGGAAGAGCATGAATCAGGAAATTTTAACATTTTTTTAATGTTTAAATCTACAAACATTTGGGATTTATAAATGGAGGCAACAAATAGCAAGTTGTCATTTTGTGTAATAATTAAATCGATTTCCAAATGCATTTGTCATGCGGTCGATGTTTATCTGGAAAACGAATACATTTTGAATTCTGCCAGTCAGTACTCATGGCACTTTCATTGCATTTGGCAGAAGTCTTTTGGTGTTTTTCTCAAGCTACTTGTTCAAATCGGTGACTATGTTTGGTGATAATAAAATCATGTACGCATTCCTTTCGTTTTTCCAGAGAGAAGAAGTTGAAGGAGGAGGAAGAAAGGAACTTGAGGCTCAGCACCCTAAACGCTGAGGTAGGTATTGCAAAGATATCAATAAACACGAGATAAAATAGATGGATAAAAATAATTTTAATTTTCACTGCATGAAAAAAAAAGTTTATACAGGTGATCTGAACAAAAGGTTAAAGAGTGAATGAAGATGGAGTCGTAAAACACCATGTTTTTTTCGAGATTTAAAAATCATTTTGGAAATATAATCATGAGGTTTTTTTTTCTAATCAATTATTTAATGAAGACACAAACAAACAAAAACAGCACTCGGTAGAGCACATACCTCCACCAGGCTGAACAGTTTACGTTTTGTTTCCCCACTGATAGGCCGGATCTGCTTCTGGACCTGAACCAAAATTGAATCAGCTTGTTCTTGTCAACTACCCAACTAATCCACAGAGTTTTGTCCAAGTCCATCCATAACTTTTTGAGATGTTGTGCTAGATATCATCGCTGGCCTGATCACTTAATGGTGAAGAATCACTTAAAAGTTATCGTATCCAAATCCTGACCTGTATCTTCACCAAAATCGAACCAATTCGTCCTTGGCAGAGGCCAAACTTGTCCACAACATTTCATCAGAATCTGTCCATAACTTTTTGAGATATGCTGTTCACAGACAGACCAGTGAAATCACAGACAGACAAACAGATTCGGTGGATGGAGGTAATGAACAGATCGGGCATCTGCAGATGCACAAAATTAAATAACTAGGTGAAGCCACGACTCTTTGTTTATCTGATAGATATGCCTGTTACAAATGGCTGACAAGATTTGGTGTGCAGCACATTGAAGGATCCAAAATAGCAGTAAATGGCACCGATGGAGCAGAGGGTGGAGATGACTCGATCGAGAGAACACCATCAACACCAAACTCACCACAGGCCTCTGGGCCAAGTACCCCAGGGAAGACACGGGCGAGTTTCCGTGAAGGTATCCTCGTCCGGAAACACGAACTCGACACAAATGGAAAGAAAGCATCAAGCAGGTGAGTTAGCACACATGACCTTGTGAAAACGGAACCTTGAGTGTCCCTTTAAAGGGTTTTCACTGAATGTATTCATGTCTTGTTGTATGTTGTGTTTGCTTTTTTGAAGGTCATGGAACAGCATTTACTGCGTACACGATGAGTATGGCCTGTCATTTTATAAGGATGCAAAGAATGCAAGTTCCGGTAACAAGTACCACAATGAGCAGTCCTTGGCACTGGAAAAATCTACTTGCACTGTGGCCACAGACTATAAGAAACGGAAACTCGTCTTCAAGCTGCAGTGAGTAGTTGCTGAATCTGCCTGGCTCCTCGTGATGGGCTGCACTGAACATGCTTATTAAGTTACAGGAATAACTTATAAAAACGACTTTTAATTTTCCTTTCTCTTGTTTAATTTTATTTTATTCAGGCTGGCAGATGGCAGTGAATATCTCTTCCAAGCCAAGGATAATGTGAGTTTTTATTTGCATCATCAACAGTCAAAATTGAAAAAAGGGTTCCTTGGAGACACATCTGTGTCACCATGCACTTCTTCTAAAGAATATTATGTAAAACGTTTCCTGGCGGATTGCCCTTGATCAGTCTCTGACAGCAGCACTTCCCATAGTAATGTGTCCCTACCTTGTTGCCAGGCCTTTGGCAGCAAGGATGTCCAATATTTAGCTGTTATTTTTAATATCAATAAGGCCATCTCTTTGTGAGATATCTAATATATAAAGCTCTTTCTAACCACTGACTGATTGACTGATATTAAAGATTGGTACCTTCCGGGTGACGTAGAAAGCTGAGATTCTGCATGCCGATGGACCTCGAAGGTGGTACACCAGAAAAATTCACAGAATCATAGGACAACATCAATAAATGAAAATATAAGTAAATGAAAAAAAAATTACTTTAAAAAATGCAGGAAAGTGACCCGAGACAATGGGGAAGCACGGTAATTTTGCGTGCTGACAGACATCGAAGCCAATACACCAGCGAAAATCACAGAGCCATCAGAAAGCATCCATAAATGAAAATATGAACAAATGAAAAAAATATTCAAATAAATAAATGAAAAATCAAATGCAGGTGAGCGACCCGAAACAATGAGGAAGCACCGTTCATGTGCTTGCACAATATGTAAGCATACCCCGCTACTATTAAAATAAAACGTGTACATATTGTGGTTGGCTGTCCCATTAGAGGTAATAACAACAATAATAATAATTGTATTTATATAGCACCTTTTTGCCAATGGATACAAGGCGCTGAATGAGTTGGGAACAATGAAGTTTGTGCCCCTTCACGATTCAGAACATATCAGATGTGTAAAACTAGAAAGGAACTCGGAAGAGCACATACCTCCGCAAGGCTGAACAGTTTACGTTTGGTATCCCACCGATATGCTGGATCTGAATCCAGACCTGAACCAAAATTGAATCGGCTCATTCTTGTAACCTACCCAACTCATCCACCAAGTTTTGTCAGAACTCGTCCACAACTTCTTGAGATATCGTGCTATATATAGTTTGTGGCTCCATCTCTCAACGGTGAAGAATCACTTTCAAAAATTCTCATGTCTGGATTTGGATTCAGATCTTCACCAAGATCAAATCAATTCGTCCTCGTCACACACCCAACCTGTCCACCAAGTTTCGTCTGAATCCATCCGTAACTTTTTGAGATATCCTGTTCATAACCAGATAAACAGACAAACAGACAGACAGGAAAACAAGCCGGTAGGCGGACATGGTTAGTCGATCAAGTCGAATTTAGTCGGTTTTCAGCCGTTACTAGCCAACAAAAGCGTCCATAGCAACGGTTCTTTCTCACACATAACTAGGACATACCATGAACCTACCATACCAGTTTCATGTATATCTGAGTCAGAGTCTCTGAGATATAACGAACTTCGTTTTATTATTGTGTTCGACCAGGGTTCATTCAGTCTATCTTCTCCGAATTTTCATAGGATCCGGCTGGAAATTTTTGACAATATGGCTGAATGTACTGCCCACAGTCACTCGTAGCCCGATTTTTGATTTTCGAAAAAATTAATTTTTGAGATTTTTTTGAAAATTTCAAAGGTCCGTTGCTAGCCAACGGATGGGTCCATAGCAACGGTTCTCATTTGCACACAACGAGGTCATGGTATGAACCTACCAACCAAGTTTCATCGAAATCGCCATTGTATTAACGTATCACTGGACCGAACAGACATACATACAGACAGACAGACAAACTTATCGATGGAAATACTCTTAATAAGGGTCGACTAGATATATATATATATATATATATATATATATATATATATATATATATATATATATATATATATATATATATATATATATATATATATATATATATATATATATATATATATATATATATATATATATATATATATATATATATATATATATATATATGTATATGTATATGTATATGTGCCTGGTGTTGGCGCAGTGGTTAGGGCAGCGGCTTGGGATCCAAAAGGTCCTGAGTTCAAGTCCCGTTAGGCCACTGAATTAATACACCAGGGGGTTGACTCAGCCTGTCATCCTTCCGAGGTCTATATATATATATAATGGGTTCGAGACTTGGAGGGAGATCTTGCTTCGAAAAAACAATAATTTCTTGGGAGGCATTTAAAGCATCGATCCTGGCACTTGTTTCTCTAATGAGAAAATTATTTACACAAATAAAAAGCTTTTTGTTTAAATCAAATCATCATCATCCTCATCATCATGCACCATGTTCTGTCATGTTGTTCGACCAAAGCATTTTCTTGGTTTGGGTTGCAATGCTGAACAGGTCGCCACTCTGATGCAAGACACCCCGCTGAGTGTGCAGGAATTTGTCAAATTTGTAATCTGTTGATTTCAACCATTGAGCCTAAAGGCCCGGTCACACCTTGACGTTTTAGCCAGCGATGGAAACGTATTAAAATGTATGTAAAACGATGGCTTACGTTGAACTTTTGATGTTTTTTTTAAAGATTCGGACATATTCATAGCGACTTGGTCTTATGTATAACGCATTGGTAACGGACACAGAACGTTTCGTTGTGTTATAGATAACTTATACCAACGAATGCTGAACCTGTTGTCGGCCTACACAACCGATGCCCAATAGTCTAACTTTGTCATAGCGCGTTGCACGCATCGCCGACGATGTCATGACGTAGCCTATTAAAAGGCTGATGCACAACGATTCGAATCATAACTGCCGTAGAAATGGAAGTGTCAACATCGCGGTCACACCTTGGCGATCTTGCCAGCGTATGCCGACCTAAGAAAAATGTGTCTAAAACGTTGATGAACGTCAAATACGGTTTGAGTAAGTTTGGTATACGTGAGTAGAACGCTAAAGTACGCTATCATACGTCGTAGTAAGTAGAGTACGTCGAGAAATTTTAAACATGTTCAAAATTTTACGACGTACTCGGCGTATGACACACGTTCCGCATGCGATGGGGATAAGTTGTACACACGATATGCGGACGCTTACACACGTCCACAAAGGCTACTTATAAGCTACTCATAAGTCGAAACACGTCGCGGTAATGTCTTTTTTACGCAAAACTTATTTCTAACTTATGTTTGACGTGCTTTGAACCAATTCTTTACGTAGTCCCAACACACATCGACGTATGTAGACGTATTCCAATGACGTCTTCCGGTCGACAAAAAAAATAAATTAACGCGTTTCTAGCTTACAACTGCCATATAAAGACGTGTTCCCAGCGGTTTTGGGAATTGGTATATAAAAATGCTGCTCATAAAAGGGGAACCCAACAGTGTTTTCGAGTCCTTTTTGAGTCGATGTCCATGTCAGCAGTAACAGTATCAGTATCAGTAGTAGTTTGTTCATGTTGGCAGTAGTAGGTGAGTGTGAGGGGGAGGGTGTGGGTTAAGATGGATCGTCCTTGCGTCCGCGTGTCCACGGGTAGGAGACATCTTTTCACCATTGCTCGAAGTTCTTCGCGGATAATTTTTTTATGGGGCTTTTTCAACAATGAGCTATAGCTTGTTTTTACGATTTAGGTCTATTCATAACGGGTTGGACAAATGCAAAATGAACTAATAATGTGCATAGAGCGCTTTGATTACTTATAGATACGATATACCAACGAATAATTATCGTGAAGCCGGCGTTCACAAACTATGCCCAACGATAGCCTAACTTATCCATATCGTGCGGCAGTTTATCTTTGCCGGTGACGTAGGGTTTGCAATTCATAGGCTGCCACTCACCGATTTAAATGGCTGCATCTCCACTATTGAAAGTAGACGCTTGCACTCAGCTATTTTCATTGTTTACAATGAACGATTTAAATTGCTGTCACTCGCCTTTGTTTTTTGACACTGGCGCTCGGAAATTTTAATCGTTTCTATTGAACGTGCTAAATCGCTCAAACCCCACTATTGAAAGTAGACGCTTGCGCTCAACAATTGGATTTTTTTTACACTCAACGACTTTTAAACGGTACCACTCAGCTATTTTCATTGTTTACAATGAACGATTTAAATTTCTGTCATTCGCCTTTGTTTTTTGATGCTGGGGTTTGGAAATTTGAAACGTTTCTTCTGAACGTGTTAAAACGCTCAAACTCGACTATTTTAAATAGACGCTGCCGATGGACAATTGGAATCATAGCCAAGCGAGACATCGAAGTGTGAACATCCTCGTCATGCCGAAGAAAAGTTTGAAGAATGCTGCAAATAAGTGTCCTGGCCGTGGCCGTGGACGCTGACGCAAGGACGATCCATTATACCGACGTCTTTCAGCCTATGAGTAACTTAAAAGTAACATCTGTCGATGTGTGGCAACGATCGCGTAACGTGCCAACAACACGTTAATCATAGGTTAGAAATAAGTTTCGGGTACGCTAAACATTACCTCGGCGTGTCTCAACTTATGATTAACTTACAAGTAGCATGTGTTGACGTCTGTCAACGATCGCAGACCGTGCATACAACTTGTGGCCAGCGTAGCGGAACGTGTGAGTCATACGCCGGCATACGTCGTGAAATTTCAAGCATGAAAAAATTTGAGGACAACCAAAAAGTACAACGTTTAAAGCCAACGTACAACGACGTATGGCAGTGTTTTTCAGCGTGCTCTCAATGTTATCAAAACTTACCCATAACGTATTCAACGTGTGCCAGCGTTTTAGAAAAAAAATTCAAAAATCGGCATACGTTGGCTAAAACGTCAAGGTGTGACCGGGCCTTAAGGCTGCCTGGGTATGCTTGTGAAGCCTGTGGTGCTTGCAGCACATTTCCACTTGTTACAGTTATGTTGGACAACTTTGTTCCAATTTCATGAATGAAACAAACGAGAAAGATCATTTTAACTGTACAATCTCGCTGGGGTATGTATTTACATTACATAAGATCTCAGAGTGAACGATTTATATTAAAGTAATCCAGAATGGGTGAGGCTAAAAATGTGCTATTTCACACCTGCATGTACATTATTTCAAATGAGTGTCACCCTTGTTACTTTATTTTTTTTAGTCTACCATGTCGAGGCTCGTGTAAAAGCTAACACACAGAACATATAACAAGGCAGGAGACAAGAGGGGTGGGAGAGGGAAGCACAAAATAATGGGGAAAAGAGACAATAGGAGATCTCTGCAAGTGAGAGGGATGGGGTGGGTTACATGGGGTAAACAAGATGGTACAACAGGGACTTTCAGGAAGGGAAGCAGGGAATTTGAAGGAGGTGGGTTTAGGTGTATTAACGGGGGTAGAAAAGACCAAGATTTTTGGATGGGGGAAGACATTTAAAGGTGGTGAACAGCTGTTTTGAAGACCTGGAGGGAAGAGTGGGATTGAAGAGAGGGTAGGAGTTTGTTCCAGAGGTGGGAAAAAAGAATAATGAAAGAGTGATGGTGAACAGTGATTCTTGATTTTGGCAGTTTCACCAGAAGGGGTTTTTTGACAGACCTTAAGCACCCTGCGGAAATATAGGGGGACAGATCATAGACATAGCAAGGGGGGGGAGGCCGGAGACGGTAGAAGACAGAAAGACCAACGACCTGCCTCCGCTGAGAGAGCGAGACACCAAAAGACTCGGCTTCATCGCAGGAGATACCAATGCTCCTAAAAGCCTTGGTTTCCACAGTGTGAAGCCGAGCTAGGTGTGAGGCGGGAGCACCATCCCAGCGGGGAGAGCAGTACTCCATCAGACTGTGGATGAAAGCTTTGTAAGTGGTTATAAGGCCAAGTGTGCCAAGGAAGGACTTTGCATGACATACGATTCATCGTCGGTGACTGGCTTTGGAGGCCACCTTGGAGATGTGGCTTTCCCAGGAAAGATCGTGGCAGATAGTGAGGTCCAAAAGCTTGAATGAAAAGACTTCTTCAAGAGGATTGTTGAGAAAGGGGGTTGGGGGCTGGGGGGGGGTGTTCCAGACAGTCCTTTTGGCAAGACATCGTGAGCGTGTGAGATTTGTCAGGATTGAAAGACATGTTCCAAGTGTTGAACCGGCTTGTGGTTTTATCCACATCTGCAGAGAGTGAAGAGGCTGCTGCCTGCCGATCAGAGGGATGAAAGATGGTACGGCAATATTGATGAAAGCCAGAAAAATCACAGGGCCAAGACCACTGCCTTAAGAAACTCCAGCCTGGACAGGAAGAGGAGATGAGCGAATTTCATGAAGAGCCACGCATTTACTGCAGCAGTAGAGAAAGTTCGTGACCCATGAGTGGTGATTGCCTTGGATACCATAGGAAGATAGTTTGGTGAGCAGTGCAGGATGCCAGACCGTATTGAAAGCTCACGATATGCCTGGAGCTATGGGTCTGACCTCATGTTTGACATTTATGACCTCCATCCATTGTTGGGAGAGCAGAAGCAGCATGTCTCAGGAAGAGTGACCTGGTCTTTAAACAAATTGATGATCGGAAATAAAGTCATTGGAGATGATGAACGATTTGATATCGAAAGCAATGATGTATTCCCTAACCTTGATAATGATTGGGAAAAGGCTGATTGGTCTGTAGTTGCAGCGATCTGTTTTTGCACCTTTTTTATGCAGAGCGGTAACGTTTGCTGATTTCCAAGCAGATGGCAGATGGCCTTGAGCAAATGAGAGGGTGAATAGAACAGAGAGAGGGTGAGCAAGAGCAGAGGAGCAGGTTCTTAGGACACATGGGCTGATGCCGTCTGGACCGGTTGCTGAATCAGAGTTGAGGTTTGACAGCAAGCCCTCCACCTTGTCAGGAGAAAAGGATACAAAGTCCAGGGACAGTTGGGAGTGACTGGGTAAGGTGGGTACAGAAAGCGATAGGTTTGGGACACAAGATTTTGAAGCAAACACCGAGTTTAGGCATTCAGCCTTTTCATGTGCAGTGTCAGCTGTGTGACCATTTGAGGTAAGGGAGGGGATGGAGGGAGAACATACACCAGAAACAGACTTAACCAGTAAATTATAGTGGGGCAGATAACGGCAATTTTTGAGAGGAATCGTGCAAATCAAATTTGCATCAGCATCAAATTTGGCACATTTGTTCTCCAGGGGATTCTAAACAAATCTGCCTGATTGGCCATTTGAAAATCCAAATTTTGAAAAATTTGAAGAAAAAAAAAAACTTCAAAAAAGCCAAGATCACGAATCAATGTTGGATGCTGGCTGAGATTGGTGAATGTTTCAGAAACATCATCAAAGACGTTCCAAGTCTGCCATGCAGTTTTCTTCCCTTTACCGCAGAAGGCAGACACGACATCACATCCAGTGAACGCATGGAAGTGTGGGATCCCTCGAGCTTTCTCAGGCCCTATTGCAGAAACTACCTCATGGACTGGAATCCATCGCGCCTTGCCTCTTTGGCCAAAGGCAATCCACATGTTCTCAAGACCTAGTTCCTGTAAGGATGGCAGTACAGATATTGCTATGACTAGTACATCCGTGTCATTAGCCTTAATGATAATGGACTTGCTACCATCCGTCGTTGCATCCCTGGCGTGTACAAATATTTGAGTGTCAGCTTCTTCATGACAACATGGAGACACAGCATCCAGTGACTTCCTTGTGATGCTAATGGCATCTTCTCCTTTTCTGACAATGACTGTGCTTGTCATCTGTGCTTCACACATCTTTTCCGCAAGGAAGTGAAACAGCTCAGTCTTGTTGCTGTCATCTCGAAGAAAGCTTCTCCAGTAACTTGGGGTCTTACTGGTTCCTGTCACTCTTCTTCTGATTCCTTGCCCCCTTTTCGACCTTGCCTCGGACTTCATACTTGACTTCTTGTAGACATCAAACACTACGTCCACCCTCTCGTACCTGGTACCATAGGATTCCACCTTTGGGATGATGTCTTCTTTTGCATAGTCATCAAATATCTTTGAAGTGCGTGGAGGTAGGGCATTGATAATTGCTGAGCCATCATTGATGACTGCATCTCCCCTTGGTTCTCTGTCTGGGATGTTCACTTGCACTTCAAGAATTTCAGCCAGCTGTGAATTCAAATTTTTTTGAAGTTTTTTTTTTTTTCAAATTTTTCAAAATTTGAATTTTCAAATGGCCAATCGGCAGATTTGATCAGAACAGAAATGCCAAATTTGATGCTTGTATCATAATTTGCACGATTTTTCTACTAGCTACACACTATAATGATCTTACTGCCAGAGAATCTTCAACTTAACGATACGCAGCATGCAACTTCAGGACATGAGTGACTTTCACACTTAAATATATATATATATATATATATATATATATATATATATATATATATATATATATATATATATATATATATATATATATCATCTAACTTTTGTTTTCCACAACAGGAGGACATGCAGGCTTGGCTACAAACCCTCAGCGATGCCGCGCTCAGCCCTTCAGGTTCCCCTTCATCCGAGTCAAAGCCAGTATTGATGCGCTCCAAGAGTGCAACGTTGGACAGTCCCGCAAAAGAGAAGAAAGACAAGGCAAAGCGCTTGAGTCTCTTCTCAAAGAAGAAATAGCTTGAATAAGCCATACTGACTTGTCAGTCCACTTGCGGTCGCACATCGTGTCGGAATTCAAAGCACAGTAACATTATGGATGGAGAATTTACAATGGGTCCTTTGTTTGGAGACCGCTTCTTTTGTACATGGTGCTGGGTTTTGCTTGAACGTGACATGTGACCCTAGTCACTGTGCGTGCCATCATGTGTGTACTCGTGTGTGTGCTTTGAAAGGCAAGGTTATTGTGTGATTGAGGAAGTAAAAAAAATGGGAGGCCATATATTTGGAAGTTTATCTTGTAGACATGTGGGTGAAAATAGGATCATGAAATTAAATGCACCTCTTATTGTTTCACAAGCTTCACGGATATCCAAATTCATTTTATGTTGCACGAAGCTTTTGGTGAATGTTTCTCTGCATTATTTAGATGTTTGTTACAATTTATATATATGTCTCCAAAAGAGAGGTACGGATATAAAATAATAGTAAAAACTATCAAAATCACAGAAGTTCTACATAAATGGGTCATGGGGTACTCTTATTTTTTTTTTGTTGTTGTTGTTTCCTCTTAGTTATTTTGGCTTTTAATAAAGTGGACCAAAATATTTACAATGTGGTTGAGTGATTAATCCAGTTTAAACTACCAAGATACATGGGTCAAGAGGAGGTAAAATGCTCATTGATCAGTAAAGTTCCTCCAACATCTGGAATGTCCAGTCTAACCTCACAGAGTTGTCTTTTCAGGTATCTTTAACCTCCCCACATTGTACGTACATATCGAACTGAAAACATTAATATTGTGTGCCTGACATATTTTTGCAAATCCATATTTGATTTTTTTTTTTATTATAAATTATTTCGGTTTTATTATCAAACACCTAACAAAAGTCTAAAAACCGAGGACATTTGGTTTAAAAAAATTACTGATAAAAAATATACGTACAGGAGGTATAAATGAACATCAAAAACAAAAACAGAACTCTACTGTTCAAAAAGTTTAACATAAGTAAATTAATAGTTAATCCAAAAATCGTGAAAATTTATAAAAAGAAAACCGGCGTGAGCAAATAAACAATAAAATGTAAATCAAAAAAGGTAGAGAGCTGATAATTGAAAGTGCAAAAGACAAACAGAAGGCATACAAGCAACATACAGAGTTAAAATGAGCAATAAATAAAATGATATCAACAAAGAAAATAACCACAAACAATTCCGGCCAACGTATATTTACCTTTTCATTGATTTACTTCACCGACAAACCTTCACAGTCTAAACAGTTAGTGACCCTTATGCTGTCAGAGGAAAATCATAGCAAACTCGGCTAACATTCTTGTTTGGGAAGCAATTCCCTTACTAATGGAACCCTGGGGCTCCTTACTAATGCATCGACTATCTTTTCGTAGGTGAGCAGTGCTGGATTAAGGCTTTGGGAGGCCCAGGGGCACTTTACATAGAGGGGTCTTTGTGCATTCTTCCATATAAAATAATTAGCCCATCCCCTGTGCAGCGGGAGACGGGATTTTGCAATCTGGTGTGTGTGTGTGTGCGTGCGTGCGTGCGTGCGTGCGTGCGTGCGTGCGTGCGTGCGTGCGTGCGTGTCTGGGCCCCATTTGAGCTTTTGTCATCAAATTTTCAACAAAGCTTTATTGTGAGAACATGGTGGAGACAAATTTAGAATTTGCTTGAACGGTCGAAGGTAGCATTTATTACACAGAAGAAAAAGTACGAATGCAAGGTGGAGAGGCTTTGCATTTTCAGAAGCTTTCTAGTTATAAATTGGAATATCACAGGTGATTGGTATGAGAGCATGCGCCGGAGCAGCGCGTCGCTGCGTCCACTTTCCGTCGGTACTCCAGGGGCCTCCATCTGGCCATCCCCCAGGCAGATGCCTGGCCCATCCCCATCTCCTTGAGATGCAGATCAACCTGCTGCTACCACAAGGCATGCGGTCATCCCGTTGGCCTCCTCCACTCACGGGGCTCCCTCTCTGAGAGAATCTGGTGAGCAGGATCAGCATCAGAAAATCGAGCCACATGTCCGTACAGCCGCAGTTGATGTGCTCGGACTATGCAGGTAACAAATCTCATTTGAGTCTGTCTCTCAGCAACCACTCGTTGGACACCAAGTCTGACCAGCGATAGCCAAGGATTCTCCGAAGAGACCTGGTACAAAGGAGTTAAGTCTTCAGTTCAGATCCTTGGTCAAAGTCAAAGTCTCACATCTGTAGAGCAAGATTGGAAGCCTCAAGGACTTGAAAACTCGGACCTGCATCCTCCTGCATTGGTACCGACAGCGCCACACCCCATGATCCAATGAATCCACGACTCCCCAGGCCCGACCCAGAAGTCTATTGACCTCTGGTCAAGGACTTGAGAACTCGGACCTTTATCCTCCTGCAAAGGTACCGACAGCGCCACATCCCGTGATCCAGTGAATCCACGACTCCCAAGGCCCAACCCAGAAGTCTATTGACCTCTGGTTCACAACCTGTAGAGGCATGAATATCACTGCCAAGGTACGTCAATCTCTCCATGACCTCCACATCCTCACCACAAACAGATGATGATGTGAGTCATCACTTTCGACAAATCTCTCCCCTGCATTGGTGTGCTCACTAAGTATTGTGTGTTGTGCGATGGCTGTGTAGTCCAATGCGGGACCCACAGCGTCTGCTGCAAACATCGCAGGTTTCGGCTGTTCCTTTCTGAGATAGATGTTGGCAGGTTTTCCTTTCTTGCTTATGCTGTCTCTTGATGGCAAGTCTCCCACATTAAAAGTGGTCCAGGCTTTTGCAGCAAATGTTATGCCAAGCTGACCTGTTTGTGGCCTGATGTTCCCAGGTGGTGACTGGAATGGCACAAGACTTGACATCCTTAATACTCTTCCTTTGTCTACCACGTGACCGTTTACCAAATTTAAGTTGACCGTAGAAAAGTGCTTTCGGGATCCTATGGTCTTCCATACCTGTCAGGTGTCCTGACCAGCGAAGCTGGGCTTGCATCAGGCAATACTCATTTCCTTGGATGCTACAGCAGTCTAGGATTGAAGTGTTAAGTATTGTCTCACCAGGTGATGCCAATAATCTTATGAACGCATCGCATATGGAATTGATCAAAGCGTTTGATATGATGACGATCGGGTGTCCAAGATTCGCATCCTTACAGAAGTGTTGATAGGACAACGGCACGCTAGACACTAATCTTGGTGTCCAGGCAAACGCCACGTTCATGCCAAAGGTGACGCGTCAATCTTCCAAAGGGCACACATGCTTTACCGAGTCTTGATGTTACTTCATCGTCAATCATTGCATTTTGGGAGAGGACATCTCCAAGGTTGCAGAACTTATGGGTCATTCCATGTCAAATCATCAAAGAATCTGCCGTCATCTCTCAGATTTTTGTAAAACTTTGGGAACCAATTGGGACCCATGAAAAACGGCAAGAACTCAAATATTTTTGCTAACAGCCTCTTAATTAGTGAGATACAGACTAACGAACTTTGGACTAATTAGCACGACGTCACGAATTCAAATGGCCATATCTCTAAAAGTATAACACCTAGAGAGCTGGTTTTGGTGTCATTTTAAAAAGTATTTTCATGCCCTATGAATTTGTCTGGGCAACATTTTCCTACCTCCAACCACAAAAAAGTTATCACAAAACATAAACTTCAATCGTGAATACCCCAAAAATGTATCCTTCAAATTTCCTCAAATTCATCCCAGAGGTACCTTATGATGTCAAGAAGCTTCCACATAAATTTTGTGATGGGCACTCCAATAGTTTCTAAGATATGAGCAATAATGTACATGTACGTATGGCATATAGGTTCGAAAATCAGCATTTATAATGTATTATACAATCAATAAGTGAGTTCAAGTACACAGTGTTCACTAACCTGACTTAGGCTTTCAATTTCCTCTTCAATGCAGCAACAGCAGCACTTGTTTCTTCCCCTCAGGCCCAGTTGAAAATGAAAGTATATGATACTTCAAAGCAATTGATGGTCGTTCCCTGTGTTCCCTGTCATGGCTAGGATAGAATGATTGTATAATACATTACAAATGCTGATTTTCGAACCTATATGCCATACGTACATGTAGATTATTGCTCATATCTCAGAAACTATTGGAGTGCCCATCACAAAATTTATGTGGAAGCTTCTTGACATCATAAGGTACCTCTGGGATGAATTTGAGGAAATTTGAAGGATACATTTTTGGGGGGATTCACGATTGAAGTTTATATTTTGTGATAACTTTTTTGTGGTTGGAGGTAGGAAAATGTTGCCCAGCCAAATTCATAGGGCATGAAAATACTTTTAAAATGACACCAAAACCAGCTCTCTAGGTGTTATACTTTTAGAGATATGGCCATTTGAATTCGCGACGTCGTGCTAATTGGTCCAAAGTTCATTAGTCTGTATCTCACTAATTAAGAGGCTGTTTGCAAAAATATTTGAGTTCTTGCCGTTTTTCATGGCTCCCAATTGGTTCCCAATGTTTTACAAAAATCTGAGAGATGACGGCAGATTCTTTGATGATTTGACATGGAATGACCCTTATCTACAACTTTGAGTGGCGTGTCATCAATGGTAATATTGTTACGAATCTGGAAGCTCACTGTATTCAACATTCAGGTCCCTAAAGAACAGTTATATCAGTAAGTATGTGTTTCTAGTTAGGGTCCAGTCCCTAGTGTAATGGGAATTAAATGTCCATGCGCTGCGGAGTTATTTTGATAGTCAGGGTTTTCTTTTACATTTATAACAACAACAACAACAACGCCGACACCTGCCTTCGCTTCCACCATCCTCCACCGGCACCATTACACGCGTGCGTGTCAGCACGTACGTGGGCGGAGTTCACGAGGACCTGATGTCTCTCTCGCCCAATCCGGGGGATGCTAGCGAGGTTGCCACCAGTCGGCCAATAAGCGCAGCCCACGCAGGACCATGTTACTCTCCTTGTTTGAGGGGCGGTCCGCTGCGACGGCCGTCACGCCCCCCCTGCCCCCCTGGTCCAATCAGCGGACTTGGCGCCCTTTTGGCCAATCACGGGGGCGACGAGCGAATCGCGCGACGCAACTGTCCAATCAGGAGGCGAGTGGCCAGAAAAGAAGCCCCTCCCGCCCGAGGAGAAGGAGTGGTTGTCGGGACGAATGTGAGGAGGAATAATTGCGCCCCATCTGCTCGAGCGCGTTTCGGTCTGGTCGGCGTTTGACTGCATCGCGCACATCCGAGGCGTCTCGTCTGGAGCACAACTACAAGAGGGCGACCATCTCATCACGGGAGATCGCCTCGCCTCGCCTCCACTGCTCCATAAATTCCGGGTGTTCGGTGGAGCCGACTCTACTGCTCCATCTAGTGGTTGTTGCTCGCCGCCGATACCCGGCCCACAACAATATATGGGACAATGTATGCACCTTCGGGTCTCGGCTGAAGCATAGCCTCGGTCTTTTTGAGGCTAATCGTAAGGCCATAGCGATGAGAAGATTGCGCAAAGGAGTTGACAATAAATTGCACATCCTTGAGGTTATGACTGAAGAATGCACAGTCATCGGTGAAAAGTAGATCATGGAGAAATATTTCTGTGATTCTTGACTTGGCCTTCAGACGCTGCAAATTAAAAACACTACCATCTGTGCAAAACTGGATCATCACTCCTCGGGTGCAATCTTCAAAAGCATCATGATGCATAGAAGAAAACACAATGCTAAATAATAGTGGAGCAGGGACACAACCTTGCTTTGTGCCATTGGTAACAGGAAATAGCTCCGAAGTGCATCTGTTGCGGAAATGGGCCCTTAGTGGGTTATTAAATATAGGATTAGCCCAGATCCCCCCTTTAATGCATGTTTCGCCAGGTTGTTTGGTAATCGGACATTACATGTGTGTCGGGTGGTGTAGCAGGCTGTCCAGTGTTCGTACAGTGGTGGTGTACCGAGAGGCACCTTGCTTCTTTTTCCTTCCCCCCTTCTAACTGGACCCCACCCGGCGCTGTGACAGTCAGTCAAGACGTGCCGGCATCCCATTGGCGGAGGGCTGCTGCAATCTCGAGCGATGGACCAATCACGGGTCCCCGGGGGAGTGTCCAGAAAAAGCGAGCCCCAAGAAGGCAAGGGAGAAACTGCTTGCGTCGAGTCGGCGATCTGCTGTATGAGGAAACTGCATGAGGTCAGTCTGCGATCTGCTGTATGAGGAGAGAAACTGCATGAGGTCCGTCTGCGATCTGCTGTATGAGGAGAGAAACTGCATGAGATCAGTCTGCGATCTGCTTCGAGAGGAACTGGTTTGGTTGGTCGGGGATCTGCTTCGTGAGAAAGGCCCACCCCGAAAGGCAAGAGGAGCTGCATGAGGTCTACGATCGGCTTTCGTGAAAAAGGCCCGCCCCGAAAGGCAAGAGGAACTGCATGAGGGGAGTCGTCGATCGGCTTTGTGAAGAGTGGTTTGGCTGGCTATTCCTCCTCGGCCATGGATCCAGCCTGCAGGACCTCCACAGGTTCATCCTGAATCCAGTCACGGAGCCTCTGACTGTCCTGACTCCATGCGCGGCTCGACACATCTTTCCACCCCATCGATTCGCCTGCGGAGCCCAACACCCAGATTTTGCCTAATCTGGTGAACAGGCCAGGCCTAGATTCACATACTGGACCTTGTGAGAAACCAGCTGGAACCCACCATAGAACTGACTGTTTTGTGCCGTCGACCTTATGGGGGCTGAACGCGCCGAGGCTGGTGCGTGAGTGGGCTACAAAAGGAGGCCGTCGCCACCATCTTGCCATGTTGCATGCTCGAGCTTGGGCGCTCGAATCCGTTGACATCGGCTTGTCACGAGCCGCATTCGTGCCTTCGACACTTTTCCTCTCATCCATGAGGCATCACCAAGTACTCCGTGTCTTGTCTGCATGTGGCCAGGCCAAAGGTTTATTTCGTTAGGGTTCCCTTCGAAACCCATATCCGTAGCTCCCTAGTTAAGAGCGGGTTATAGATGAATTATAACGTTCATGAATGCTTTGCTTGTGTCGTATTTCCCCGATGTATCCCCAATAAATCTGGCTGATTCATACGAAAGTTGCCGCCTCAAATCTATTCGTGCCACGTTGAGAGACAATCGCTCGATTTGTATATAAAACCAAACGGGCTACGGAATGGCAGACTTCGCTCGGTCTCTGACAAACCCAGTCTCTAGCCGGGGTCTATATCCCCAACTGGTATGGCCCAGGTGTGCTTTGGTATCGCGATCCGAGGCGCGTGACCCGAGACCTGTGCCAAACTAGCCAGCGTTATCACCCCTGAGACGGCGGTGCTGTTAAGTGACGCCGAATCTTCAACATTTGGTGTCCGGAGTAGGGTGCGAATCCCTCCGCCGTCGAATCCTCAACACATCCACTGTCCCTCACATGAGCAACCATGCCATCATGGAAGGATCTGATGATGTTAACCAACTTAGCAGGATGGCTAACTTTGTACAGTAGCTTCCACAGGCCTTCTCCACTGACCAGATCAAATGCTTTTGTAAGGTTGACAAAGACCATGTATAAGTTGCAATATTGTTCTCTACTCTTTTCCTGGAGTTGACGAGTGGAGAACATCATATCGGTCGTGCCACGTCTAGCGCGAAAGCCACATTAGCTATCTAGGGTGATGTTGTTGGCAATTGTTGATGACATGCGATTAAGAATGATGTGCGCAAGTATTTTCCCAGCAATAGATCATAGGGTCATGTCACGGTAGTTGTCAACACACGACCTATCACCTTTGCACTTGTACAGGGGAACAATCGTGCCATCTTTGAAGACCTGGGGTACTGACTCCTCACTCCACATGGTAATGTTGAGTTGGATCAGTCGGGTGAGGAGGTTGGCACCACCAAACTTGAAAACCTCTGAAAGGATACAATCATCACCAGGGGCCTTTCCAGATGACATCTCATTGATAGTTCTGGTGACCTCTATTTTAGTCGGATGGCAGGCAAAGTCTTCTAATATTCGCCGCTGGGGGAGAGAATCATTGGCCACATCCAAGATGGGGGAGGGGAAATTAAGGACGCCATTAAAGTGTTCAGCGTAGGGCTCCGGGATCTTGTTTGGATCTGTGATTAGGTGCCAGCCGTCTGAGCTACGGAGTGTGGCGATAACGTGAGAAGATGGACCGAACACTGCCTTGAGACCAGCATAGAAGTGCTTTGGATTATTTGTATTGGCTGCCTCCTGGGTTTCTTCCACTCTTGCTGCCCACCATCTGCCTTTCATGGAACGTAGTCTTGATTGTGTGACTCTCCTAAGTTGCAGGTAAGAAGAGTGTTTACTTGCTGAGCCTCTGTAATCAATCCAGCGAAGATGAGCTGCATGCAAGGAGTTAAGTCGATCTGGGAGACATTCTCGTCAAACCAGTCTTTGTGACTACGCTTATGGAAACCAAGAATGTCAGCAGCTGCCCTGAAGGTGATGTCTTGTAAAATGACGCATCCCACATCAGCAACGGTAGTTGGTGGATCCAATTGTTCCAAGGTGGCATTGAGATGGTGCTGAAGCTGTGAGTGCACATCTCTGCATTTAAGCTGTTCAGTGTTTAGCTTTGTAGCAGGCTAAAGACGTTGACTTTTCACGGGAGACTTGATCTTGAGTGACATTTTACTCCTAACAAGCCTGTGGTCTAACCAACAGTCGGAGCCTCTCATGACGCATGCGTGTTTAACATCATGCCAATCGCATTGCCTGGCGATGACAAAGTCGATGAGGTGCCAATGTTTAGAACGAGGATGCATCCACGTAGCTTTATGTTTATCAGCTTTCGATTAATACAACAAAATTTAAATGTGCATTTCAATAAAATAGACACTGTCAAAGCTTTTCGACTTGCACTTCTCAGGATAAAACCGCAAGCAGATGAAGAAGCACCAAACCGACTACTCACTCCACATGGTAATGTAGAGTTGACATCCACAATGTGCTCATATGATAAAGCCAGTCTATTCTCGAATGTCCCACTGACAGAAGTGATTGAAATCTGCGCGTAACTTCCGTATCATCGTGACTTGACACCTCCACCGATCTCTGAGTCTGTCTTCATTGAATTAATGAATACGGCGACCCGTTCTGTCGAGTTCAGTTTAAATGATTCAACATGTACTCAGAGATTGATGGAGTAGTGATGGGATCCCCTCTCGGCTCTAGGCCTCATCTTGGCAAACATCTTTGAAGGTTACTGTGAAAAACGTGCCTTCGCAGATCCACATCCTGGAGTTCAACCCCCTTCCGTCTATTACCGGTATGTGGATGACATATTTGCTGTCTTTGAGTAAACCTCAGCATGTGAAGTCTTCTTGGTATACCTGAACTCTCTCCATCCATCCCTAGAGTTCACCTTAGAGATGGAACGCTCCGGCATACTTCCCTTCTTGGACGTCTTAGTTGAGAAATCAGCCAATGCTTATAAAACCGCAGTCTACCATCAGTCTACTTTTACCGGACGGTGTACAAGGTGGGACTCTTTCAGTTCCTCGAGATAAAATATTGGATTGATTGGTATATTGGTCAATAGAGCAAGAAAGATCTGCTCCACAGATAACTCCATGCTGAAATTGAGACCATCAAGACTATTCTTCTTGAAAATGGGTATCCTGAACATCAACAGATACGAGGTCCGTCTAAAAAGTAACGGGACTGAGCCTGCCGTGTGCTCCACTTACACAACTTGAATGAACCGGTTGCGTCAAGTCTTTCGCAACATTCCAGCAATATATATTATTGGTGATGGTTGACTGTACTCATTGTGTGATTTTTTACAGGTCGTGCTTTACATGTTATCGAGTCTGAGTTGTCGCGCTATGAGTCGTGAACAGAGAGCCAATCTGAAGTTTCTTTCCAAGCTTGGAAAAACACCTTCCGAATCCTTCGCAATGCTGCAGTAAATCTACGGGGAAGAAACAATGTCATGTACAGGTGCATTTGAATGGCACAAGAGGTTCAAAGAGGGACGGGAGGAGGTTGAAGACGATCCACGGTCTGGAAGACCTTCAACGAGCAGAACGGTGGACAACATCGAGCGTGTAAAGCAGATGGTGCGTGCAGATCGTCGACTCATGGTGCGGATGATTGCTGAGGAACTCTCCATCAACAAGGACACTGTCTGGAGCATCATCACTGAAAATCTCGAAATGCACAAGGTCTGTGCAAAGATGGTCCCCAAGCTGTTGTCTGAGGACCAGAAACAACAAAGAGTCACTGTGTGTCAAGACATTATCGAACGCCTCGAGGACGATCCAGACGTGCTCGGGAGAGTCATTACTCGTGATGAATCGTGGATATTCGAATACGATCCCGAGACCAAACGGCAGAGTCGTCAGTGGAAAGGTCCGGCATCACTAAGACCAAAGAAAGCAATGATGTCGAAGTCGAAGGTCAAGGTGATGCTCAGTGTTTTTCGACATCAAGGACATCGTCCACTTCAAGTTTCTACCACAGGGTCAAACAGTGAATCAATGCGTGTACAAGGAGATCTTGCGGTGCTTCATGAGATCAGTCCGGGACAAGAGGAGGGATCTGTGGGAGAACAACGCCTGGGTGCTCCACCATGACAACGCCCCTGTTCACAGTGCCCTGAGCATCTGACAGTTTCTGGCGGAGAGGAACGTGCCAACTCTGGAGCAACCCTCGTATTTGCCAGACTTGGCTCCTTGTCATTTTTTCCTCTTCCCCAAGCTCAAGGGGGTGATCAAGGGGACCCGATTTCCTGATGTGGAGGCCATCAAAAGGGCCATGAGGACGGAACTCCGGAGGATTCCAGAAGAAACCTTCCCTTTCGAGGGTGTGTGTCGAGCTTGGGGGAAATCAAGGACCCGGGGTTTCTTGGAGTGCCCAATGTGCCGGAGTATGTGCGGAGTGCATGTGACGTAGCAGGGATGAGTGCACACGAAAGAGTGGCACACGGATCGACCCGGACGGGAGTAGTGGTTAGTGTAGTGGACCGGAGTGGCGAGCCTCCTGAGTGGGACAGACTTGTATTGGAAACGGCGCCGGCTCCACGGGACTTTGCGTACGAGGTACGGGAGTGCGTGTGGTCCGTGCCTCGCAGACCGCCCAAGCACGAACGGTGGCGCGATGTGTTGATGGTTTCAGAGGGACGGCGTGTAAACGCTCTGTGACAGATAAATCACTGGAGGATGGACGGCAAAACAAAACGGGTTTGGCTGCAAATTGTTTCCCACGGGAACCAGGTGTGCAATATGCACGGTACCCACAGCATGAGCGATGGGCGCGGCGAGCACGGCTTGGTTCCCCATGGGAAAACCCCAATTCCAAGTGGCAAGAATTCAAACACAAATTGGATTGCAACCGACATATGACTGAGCATTTCCGCGGATGCAGAGGGCTCATTATCTCACACCGGTCCTTGGCATCACGCCAGTCCTTGACACGACAGGACCGGTCACGCCGGTCCTTGACACGACAGGGCCGGTCACGCCGGTCCTTGACACGACAGGGCCGGTCACGCCGGTCCTTGACACGACAGGGCCGGTCACGCCGGTCCTTGACACGACAGGGCCGGTCACGCCGGTCCTTGACACGACAGGGCCGGTCACGCCGGTCCTTGACACGACAGGGCCGGTCACGCCGGTCCTTGATGTAGTGTCGTGATAGAGATGCTTAGCAGGCAGACACGAGCGGGGGAACAGTCGAGCCGGGCTGTGTTGCACAAGCGGGAGCGCGGGCGTACTTTGCCCGCAGCTCTCCTTTATTACGTACTCAGTACACTCACAAGCCGTGGCGACTACGGCATCACTACGACGCCTCAGGTGGCGCGCACTCCTTATATTCCTGGCAGACACGATGCTCACGACGACCACTCCCCCCATCATCATGCCCTGCCCAGCAGGCCCGCAGGCTATACCACACTACTCCCTCCTAAAACTATGATTATTAAATGATCACCACCATAATAAGCATAAACAGCACGAAGTACTACGGTATAACAGTAAACAAGGTACAAAAAAGAAAACAGCGAAGTATAAAAGCACATCACATCATACAACGTGTGAAGCGAGCTACTGGAGAAGCACAGCAGCACTACACAGCGAAAACGCCCCCAGGCGGCTCATGCTTACATGGCCCTCAGCGAGGTCGTGGCGACCTCCCGAGCAAACCTCCCCCGGCACCATCAAACGCCTCCGGCCCACAAGGCGGCACATCTCCCCCAGGCAGACCTGAAGCAGATAAACATTCCGAGGCCGGAAGCCCGCTGTCTGGAAGCCGTGGCGCCAGCGCCAGACTTGATTGACCTTGGATGGGGGCGCTGAACAGCGCCGCTGGCTGGATGCAACCAATGCTCCACAACAACCCACGCACCACAATCAGTTGAGATTCTAACGCCCGTCGAAACGGCCTTGAGCGAACCCAGAGAGCTGCGCCCCCGGCGCCAGGCACGTCTGACCTCGCCGAAACCAGAGGTCGGGGTAACGCTGACCAGCGCACCAGCCCTGGCTCCGTGTCGATCTCCGAGACCCACACGGCAGTTAGACGGTAGCAACTCCATTCAAACCACACTTCAACCATAGGCTCGTCATAAATCAATAGGAATATCATTGGAACCATTGCAAACTCATTTTCCCGTACAGCGCGTTCTTTCGGCAAAATCCCTGCACATGACAAAGCAACTACCCGCGGCCCGGGGCAATGGAAGGCCAACCAAACCTTTTTATTCGCCACCACCGCTCCCAAAGCCACAACAATACATTGACCATACTGCAAAACCCATCGATTGATCTCCGCCAAACCCACTCTCACACAGGAACTGTTGGCATTTATTTCAACAACATTAAACCGCATCACTAGAGCAAGGAAAAACAAATATGCAATGAACAGCAATCCATAACCCCCATCACGAGTCCGTCTCTTGGTTGTCGACTCGATGTTGCGACTCGCGACTTCCTTTAACGCCACGGGCTCACCGCAACCCGTTGAAGCTGCCCGAACAACACAGGCGCACCTCACACAATGAACGCAGCCGACGCGCGAGAGCTCATCGCGAGAGCTGGCACGGCTCCCGCTGCTTCCGCACCGCACACCACCGTTGCAGGCAGCAACGAACGGCCGCTCCCGTTGCATCGATGCGGCTCCCGCCGCCAGAACCTCGCCCTCCGGTCTCGACGAAAGCATCGAAGAGAGCACCGGCACACCTGGAGGTACGAACTGGAGATCCAGCCCGAGGTGCGCCAGCCAGTCCCGACCCAAAAGGACGGGCCCCTCCCCTCGCACCACAAACACCGTGAGTATGGCGCTTCGCCCCCGGTAGAGCACCGAGACGTCGGGCTCCGCAAGCGGCGCAATCGCCTCGCCAGTGTACGTGCGCGATGCGAGGGCAGCACGAGTGGACTCCATCCGACACCCGATCAGTGCCCCGATCACTTCGACATTCACTGGCATCGGTCCTGTCACCGTAGGACCAACTGAAACCAGGCTCAACATAGGCAGCATCAGTGGCCCGGTCACCTCAACCTCCCCTGCCACTGATCTTGTCATCTCCGGATCAATTGGAAGCAGGTCTAACACCGGCAGCATCTCCCGCCCCGGGTCGCTGGAATCTCCGTGCCCAGGCTGCCAAACTCGACCCGGGCCGTTACCGTGCACGCCATGCACCGAACACCATGCCGGCAGTAGGTCTTTTTTTTTTTTTTTTTTTTTTTTGTATACATTGGTCGAGGCTCGTATGAGAGCTAACACACAACTCACAGCAAGGAGGCATGAGACAAGAGGGGCGGGAGTGGAAGGGACAAAACAGTGGGGAACAGACACATTAGGTGAACTGTGGAAGGGAGAGGGATGGGGATGGGACGGGGAACATGGCGAAGAGAAGATGGACATTTCAGGGACTTTCAGGAAGGAAAGCAGGAGAAATGAAGGAAGTGGGCTTGGGTGGATTATCGGGGGTAGAAAAGATCGAGGATTTGGATGGGGGAAGATAAGAGGTGGTGGTGAACAGCTGTTTTGAAAGCCTGGAGGGAAGAATGGGAAAGAATAGAGTGAGGAAGTTTATTCCAAAGGCGGGAAAAAAGAGGAATGAAAGAGTGAAGATGAGTAGTGATTCGTGATTTTGGTGGTTTTACCAGAAGGGGGTTGTTGGCGGACCTTGAGCGCCCTGTGGAAATGTGGTGGGGACAAATCGCAGAGAGAGCAGGGGGGGCAAGGCTGGAGAGGAGTCGGTAGAAGACAGAAAGACCACCGACCAACCTGCGGTGATTGAGTGAGAGGCCCAAAGACTCAGCTTCATTGCGGGAGATGCCGATGATCTTAAATGCCCTGGTTTCGACAGCGTGAAGCCGAGAAAGGTGGGAGGCAGGAGCACCAGCCCAGAGGGGAGAGCAGTACTCCATCAGGCTACGGACAAAAGCTTTGTAAGTGGTCAGGAGCTCAAGAGGGCCGAGGAAGGACTTAGCATGACGGAGGATTCCCAGTCGGCGACTGGCTTTTGAGGCGAGGTTGGAAATGTGACTTTCCCAGGAAAGGTCATGGCAGATAGTGAGACCTAGAAGCTTGAAAGAAAAGACTTCTTCCAGAGGATTGTTGAGAAAGTGGATGGGGGGGTTTGTAAACGGTCCTTTCGAAGAGACATAGTGAGAGTGTGAGATTTGTCTGGATTGAAAGACATGTTCCACGTGTTGGACCAGTTTGTGATTTTATCCAGATCTGCAGTGAGCGAAGAAGCTGCTGCTTGCCGGTCTGAGGGATGACAGATGGCACGGCAGAGGGTGGAGTCGTCGGCAAAGAGAAATAGAGGATTTTCCAGAGAGTCCGAGAGATCATTGATGAAAACCAGAAAAAGAACAGGGCCCAGAACGCTACCTTGAGGAACTCCAGCCTGCACAGGAAGAGGGGATGAAAGAACTCCATTTAGGGCCACACGTTGACTGCGACAGGAGAGGAAGTCTGCGAGCCATGAGTGGAGATGGCCTTGAATACCATGGGAAGAGAGTTTGGTGAGCAGGGCAGGGTGCCAGACTGTGTCAAAAGCACGTGATATGTCCAGGGATACGGCTCGGATTTCCTGTCTGGCATTGAGGACCTCCATCCATTGATGGGAGAGCAGAAGCAGCATATCCAGGGTAGAGTGACCTGGTCTGAAACCAAATTGATGATTGGAAATCAAGCCATTGGAGAAGAGGAAGGATTTCATATCTGAGGCGATGATGGATTCCATCACCTTGCTGATGATTGGGAGAAGGCTGATTGGTCTGTAGTTACAGGGATCTGTTTTTGCACCTTTTTATGCAGGGCAGTGATGTTAGCAGATTTCCAAGCAGATGGCAGATGACCTTGGGCAAATGAGAGGGTGAATAGAACAGAGAGAGGGTGAGCAAGAGCAGAAGAGCAGGCTTTGAGGACACGTGGGCTGATGCCGTCTGGACCGGTTGCAGAATCTGACTCGAGGTTTGAAAGCAAGCTCTCCACCTTGTTAGGAGAAAAGGACACAGAGTCCAGGGACAGTTGGGTGCGACTGGGTAAAGTGGGTAGAGATAGTGATGGGTTTAGGACACAAGATTTAGCTGCAAACACCGAGTTTAGACATTCAGCTTTATCACGTGTGGAATCAGCAGTGCGGCCATTTGAGGTAAGGGAGGGGATGGAGGGGGAACATACACCAGAAACAGATTTGATTAAACGCCACCAGGATTTTGAGGAGGGAGAGAGGTTTGAGAGTTCAGACTTGAGATGAGAAAGATGCTGTTTTCTGGCTCTCCTGAGGGTAGATACACACTTGTTCCGAGCTTTGTGGAAAGAACTGAGATTGCCCTCAGTTGGGTTTGCTTTCCAAGAGGCAAAGGCAAGTTGTTTCAGGACAACTTCCTCGCCACAAGCTTCAGTAAACCAAGGGCGGGAGGAAGGGTAAGACAACTGAACATGAGAGGGGATAAATCTGTGCATGAGGGAGAGCAAGTTTCTTTGAAAGAATTCCCAGGATGAGTTGATGTTTGAGAAAGTAGTGATAGGAGACCAGTCTGTAAGTTTGATGGCTGCTCGGAGACCCTGCCAGTCGGCTTGAGTGAAATGCCAGACTCGACGGCGGTGAGGTGGTTCTCTGATAACAGCCAGAGAGATGTCCACTTTGACAAGGATGTGGTCAGAAGAACCAATTGGAGCGAAGGAAGAGCAGCAGATAGCGTCTTGACCCGGGACGGAAGGACCGCTTCGCACACCGCCATCTATGACTGTAATGATGGGCGATGACTCTCGGCACACACACCGTAGACGTCCTCGAGTGCTCAGACCGCCGTCCGAGTGATTGCATTGCAACGCTCGCCCACGACCCGCGCCGCAGACCGTGCGCGCCTGGCACATCGCGCTGACCTCCGGACCATCTGCTGCGCACCGACCATCGAGACCCCGGACATTCTTCAGAGCTCGCGCGACGTCCAACGCCGCGTTAGGGCCGAACCGCGTGTCCTCGTTCTTTAGCCATGGCTTTGCAGAAATCATTGCCCAGTTTTGTCGTGCCTCAATAAAACGAACACTGAGCGCGGCCGTTGCCCACTCGACGTGGCCGAAGTCGACTCCGACGAAGGCGGGCACGCGTCCGCGTGCCGTGCCCCGACTTCCTGTCATGCCTGAGCCGGCCGCGCCGGCGAGCCTCCTGGCTCCGGAGCCTGTGCGCGTGGCGAGCGAACCTGCGACACGCTCTTCGCGATGCGTACTCCTCCGGAACCTCGAACCGCGCGAGGTGCGCTGAGTTACTCGCTGCCACTCCGAACCCAGCCACCACCCTGCACACGCCGATCCGAAGATCCTCGTCAGCCAACTGTAGTGTCGTGATAGAGATGCTTAGCAGGCAGACACGAGCGGGGGAACAGTCGAGCCGGGCTGTGTTGCACAAGCGGGAGCGCGGGCGCGGGCGTACTTTGCCCGCAGCTCTCCTTTATTACGTACTCAGTACACTCACAAGCCGTGACGACTACGGCATCACTACGACGCCTCAGGCGGCGCGCACTCCTTATATTCCTGGCAGACACGATGCTCACGACGACCACTCCCCCCATCATCATGCCCTGCCCAGCAGGCCCGCAGGCTATACCACACTTGACACGACAGGGCCCGTCACGCCGGTCACTAAATCGTGTTGTGTTGATGTAACAGGTATAATGGTCCAAACGTCCTTCTCCCGTTTGAAAATTTCTTTGTATCCCATTATAAAGTTCATATTTCCGTGTTCACTGCAATTTTGTAACAAAAGCTTCAAAATTTTTACCAAACATCTGTTTCCTCCATTGGACGCACTCCCGTCATCCAGTGACATTTCAGCAAGGCGTGGCGAATGGACCAAAATGTTCCTCGAACATTTTAAACTCTACAAAATCTCCTGAGGGTGTTTTTTTAAGCGGTGTATAGCCGCTTCACTGTGTGGTATGTACTTCCTTTTCTCCGTCAGTTATAATGAAGAAGAAGAACCGTTCTGACGAACAGCTGTGTTTCATTCGTTTCTAGTTGTTTGTCGTTATTTTATGTCATTGTTGTTTACTTTGCATCAGGACAGAAAAGTCATCTCTCGTGTTTGGAAAAATAACCGTCACTCTGACACGAGGCTTCCTTTGAAGCGGTGTATAGCCGCTTCACTGTTCCGCTTCCTTCAGACACGGCTTCGATTTTTTTATTTTTTTAAGAAAAACATAATTTTGTGGTTTTACAAAGATAGAACAAGGTACTCACACGGTAAGGAATGGATATGCTCTTTAACATTTTGTTCTGTCCTGTTATCTTATGTTAACCTTCCCCCCCCCCTTCGAGTTCTTGAATAGTTTTAAAAATTCAACACTGAATAACAAGGCCCAAAATGGTGTTTGGTTTTAAAAAAAAAACAACTTAATCGCCGATTAAAGTGATTATTAAATATTATTATTATCTAAAGGATCTGATTATATTAATAACATTTAATATATTAATAACGGATTTGAGGGGACAGTCGTCATGGTGACCGCAGGGTGTGTTTCGCTCTTTCAACTTCCGGCTTCCCGAGCCGTGAAAAGGGTTGATCATGACGTCATTTCCGCCAGCTGCCAATCATTTATGATCGTTCGTCAGACACGCCCCTATTCTGAGCCCCCGCCCCGTATTGTTATAATACACCGCCTATGAAATCACTGTAGCCGTACACCTCGAAATCTGCACTCCGTCTCTTTTTCACAACAGGTAAAGAAGAGATCACGAAACATGGACGAACGGACACCTTTGTAAAAGCAGGCTCGATGATTCACAAACTTCCGCTCCATCTCAACCAATCACGAGCCTCTATGGATGTGACGTCACCAACCGATTATTTTCGTATTTCACGTGGATTGATGATGTCGCCTCCAAGGATTCGGGTTCGTGTTTGGCAAGTCACGTACACCTTTATAAAGGGTCAAACGTAAAAAAAATAAAATAAAAAAACACCTTCAATCAAAGGGGGCGCAAGCTTTGGTGGGAGTGGTCTTTCCCCGATAACAACGGCTTGCCCAGTTCAAACATAAGTGGGGAACCCTCGTCCGTCCCCTGTCCGGGGATTCCCCTGGTCGGGTCCTCCTCCGATTGACCGGCGGCTCGTCCAGTTCAGGTAAATGACCAGACGTCGAGGTGCTCACCGGGTGTGTTCGTACTTACTCTCATTAGTGCACGTCTCCATAGCAGACTTCACCACCAGGTGAGTGGTTAAAGGGATGGGGGGGGGACCACCACCAAGTGAGTGGTTAAAGGGATGGGGGGGGGACCACCACCAGGTGAGTGGTTAAAGGGATGGGGGGGGGACCACCACCAGGTGAGTGGTTAAAGGGATGGGGGGGGGGACCACCACCCAGCTTGTTCCATCATGTTGTTTGCATTGACATGGTGTCCACAGGTGGCACATTTACCTTTGGAGCTGTCTCGTCTATTCGAATCCAGACCCCATTATGAACTGTCGGATTGGTGCTTCGCAGGTGGAGGTGGTTCATCACAAGACGTCTGGGGGCCGTGTCCCGTGTGGACAGGACAGACATTGAGTTGGCAAAGGATGCACTCCCACCTCCGAGCCGTCTAGCCTGGGTCGAAGGCCAACACGGCTATAAACTGTCATCCTGGTGTTGCACAGGTATGGTGATTGATCAATGTGTGTCGTGTCCCTCGAATGGACGCTGTAAGACGTTAAAGATCCCATGGTGTCCTTCACGAACAGAGGCGAGCTCTCACCGGTAACCTGAACAAATTCCTGCCCGAACGGAACCAAATACAAAAGAGTCAATTCCCCATGGGGGGGGTGGGGGTGTTACACCCCTAAGCTGGGCATGTGGAGTAGTAGTTGTAATAAGTGTCTATCGGGAAGAGAAGGCAAGTTATCGCCGACACCTGAAATTACTGTCCCAATCACCTTCAGTTGAACACCAGGCCGTGTTGTCTGGTTGGTGAAAGACTGTTTTGTACCAACAATAACATTTCCTCGCTGACCTTACCGGAAGGTGATAATGAAAGTTGTAGTAGTAGTAATAGTAGTAATGACCATTGTTTTTATGAATCAAAATGTGTGTGTGTGTGTGTAAGAGAATTGTCCTGATACAATTCCATCAGCTGGAGAGGTGGATATGAATCGCTCAGGTCCCTTCACCGAGAGGAACATTTTCGGCTCTCTTCTCGCTGCGAGTCAGCGTCGCAACGCAAACTACTGGAAAGTGTGGACCGGAGGAGATGGAGAACGGTTCGATTTCACAACAATACTTCCTCAGGAGATCAGTCTCATGGTCTTTGGCATGCTCGACGCCGAATCTCTGTTCCACGCGACGCGTGTGTGCTGTGCCTGGCGGGACCTCTTGGAGGACGCCGTGAGCCTTTGGAAACACCATTACCTCACCATCTCCCATTACTGCCCGATGGAGGTGGAGAGAAACCTGCTCGAAGGGTTCTCTCTCAAGGTGCGATTACTTTACGGAAACCATCAGTCTCACACCGGACACGACCATTTCCATCGCGTGTAAATGTGTTTGGAATCATTTCAAACATGGTTAGAAGCTTGGTTTTTGGGGTAGTCATGCCAAAGACTTAAATGTTTACCCTTTGTACCCTCCCCCGTCCCTCACAGGCCATCGTGATGAATAACTACGTTTTGAGTAGACAGAAACGGGCCTGGTCACAAGGTGTGTTCAGCTACATACGCTCCATCTCCAAGCTCCCATCTTGGAGAATGTGTCCGATGGATGTGGAAACTTGGGGCGGTATCCTACAGGGTGAACTGAACAGATCATAACAGTGAAGGTCCGCTGCAAGGACCGGATAATTATCGAACAAAAAAAAAAACAAAGAAGGTATCACTACATCGAGTGGACACACACATCTGTATCCCACCGATTGCTCGTTTGGGACGAGCCATCATCCATTCTCTGGAACCGTGGTGTGAACCAAATTCCCAATCGGAAGGGTGTGGGATGACGTGTCCTTCGATGTGCAAATGGCGAGATCAAACGTCAGTTTCATCATCACCTTCGATTGAAATTACTTCTCGGTATCTGCTGCAGCAATCCCTCCCCATTGGGAAGATGCTCAACCCTGGCACACGATGCTTGCACACCCAGAGGTTAAACATCGGCACCGAGCCTTGTCCATCGAACGGCGATCCCAAATTGGCGGTGCCTTCAGTTCTGAACGCCAGGTAACGATCTACCAAAAAAAAAAGACCAAAGGTATGAAGATCATTTCCCCAGAACGTTTTAGTGCACTTCTAAGGATCCAAAGCGTCGGACTTTGTTCATCGGGTTCAGGGACTTCGTTCACGTCTCCCGGCATGTCAAACGATCGGTTTCCATCATCGGATGTTCACTGTAAAAATGTTAAATCGCTCGTATCACGCGAATGCTCCGACATGTTGGTCTCCGTTTCACGTGATGTTGGTAATCGTACACGATGTAAAGAGGAGACGATGAAAACACGGGACATCATTTCATAAACGTTTGATTATTTGCACAATGTACACTATTTACAGCACATGTACATCGGTAAAAAGTTATCTTCAAAGAGCAAAATGTTTTTTGTTTTTTCCGCACATTCTTTGCTGTATTATTATTAATATATATATATATATATATATATATATATATATATATATATATATATATATATATATATATATATATATATATATATATCCTGTTTGTCGAGTATCCTCGTCCCATCACCTGTAATCTAAGGGCACCGTCGCCTCTTGAACGAAAGAGGCCGAGGCTTCATGGAGCGGCACTCGCAGGGCTCAACGCGTCATCAGACAACAGCACGAGAGAAGCTCGCACCATCTCCATGAGCGGCTGTAATGGAGGAACCTCGGCAAACGAAACTCCCAAACGCTCCACCTGAAAGGTAGCCGGCGCACGACGACGTCATCATTTTGCACTTCATATGTTACCCCCACTATCCCCATTGAACCGAGAAGGTGTGTGAACCGGTACAAGTACGAAACAGCTTTTACCGTATGATGGCGGAACATGTCGCGATATATTTCAAGGTCACCTGGCTGGAGAAAGCCTGGACGTCCAGGTGAAGCTGGAGCCGGATCTTATCGTCGTCGCTCGTACCAGCCCCACGTGCGGAGGCAACGGATGGGTTTGTCCTCCGGGCCTGCATCAGTCTTTTGAGACTTTCTTCCATCTTTCGAACGGACGTCAGTACTTCTGATACCGTTTCATGGTATCTGTGAGGGCAGGGCAACAAGTTGTGACAATTTAAATACATCAAAAATATGCTTCTAAACTTTTCTATTCTTCGTCTCCATTGTGGTGAATGGGTGTACCTCTCTGTGCACACACACAAAATGGCAACGAGACAGTCGTGGAGCCGGCTGGGCTGCAAAAACGATGCATGATCACTCAGGAGTCTCTGCAGTGGCCTCATGGCACTCTCAATGTACGGAGAAGGCTTGCTGGGCGCTTCCTAAAGCACAGCAATAACCAAACGGTTATCAAAAGTAAACTTTCAGATTGCAACCATCCTAAATGCCCACTTCTTGTTTTCCGTCGGGCTGATCTCTTTATTACGTATGCATGGGGGGGGGGAGGGGTCAATTTTCACCACATGTATATACATACTAGGCAGTCCCTGAGCTAAAAGTGTTGGTTGAAGGTTACATTTTTCTAAACCACAGTCGAGGTAGAGGGTAAGACCAGGAATCCATTTGGACATTGTGATTGGCTGAATCCTTCATGAATCGCACACAATTCCTCGACACGGTTTGTTCATCTTTTTCTATCTCGGCTTTTGGAAGAACTTTTGGCAATAAAATTATGAGCTCGTTCTTTGTCATACAGTTATAACAAGGAAAAGAGTGATCAGAGATTGCAGACCCTCGCCAGGACGTGGTTTGTGTGGTGTTTGTGTACTGGTGTGTTGCGTAATTAATGAGACAAAAGAAGAACTGCCACTTTATAACTGCTGGCAGTGATGACCGGATACCAAGACGTCCCGCTTTGATTGGACACCTGACCAATCCTGACCAAACCTGACCAATTGGACACCAAAGGTTGCTCCTTTGGTGAAAATTTCTTCTCAATCCAACAAGCGGTTGTGGAAAAAAAACACAATTTCTGTGCGGACGAACAGACAGACAGACAGACAGACAGAGACCCAAATGCAGTGCCCTCTCCTTCGGTGAGGGTAGCAAATCTAAATAATAAATAAATTTGTCGTATCCCTGTGATAAACAATGTAACCACCTCGCTGCGGATTAGTGGTATAATATACGTCAATACATTTTACCCCACCCGACCCCATCTTTTTACTGTTTCATTACATCTTCATCCATTCTGTGTTCTCGCTGTCCATGAGCCTCGATATAGACTGATGTTGGGAAGGAAATGGCAAGCCACCCAGTATAACTCATTAAAAACTGCTTACGGCAGCACAAAGCAGGGGGCGGGATGATCCCGTCTACCAGCATTGCATTACTAAAAGATTGAACAAAATGGGGTACGTTAAAACAGCACATTCAAACAGGATGGCAAAACCACCTGTCACCTTCAAACAGCCTACACCATTTTTAAAAAGATTACTACATGGGCTTCCCTTGAGGTTTGTGATGCAAACTGTGGTTGCCACCATGTTTACCTGCTCTGGAACTGGATGTCTCGGAGGGGGTCA
Organism: Eptatretus burgeri; assembly: GCF_056783735.1. NCBI lineage: Eukaryota > Metazoa > Chordata > Myxini > Myxiniformes > Myxinidae > Eptatretus > Eptatretus burgeri. The sequence goes on along the minus strand of NC_140975.1, from coordinate 64,756,593 downwards.
CACACCTCCTGAAATGCCAAATAACACGCGAACTGGAGAAACGAACACCTCTCCAGCTGCTTGACCTGCTGCCCAACCCCACAGTTCAAACCCCAAAACCCAGCTTAGGCCAAGAGACCCTAGAGCCCATCGATCTCGAGCTGCAATGCTCATCAATGCCCGGAGATGCCAGTGTTTTGTGCCTTTATTTAATTTCAGTGCACGTTTTACAACCATAATGCAATAAGCCCCAGAATCTCTCAACCTGAGCCAAATCCCAAAATTCAAACCCATGAGCAGCCCCGACCACCAAAACGGTGCCTATCCGGCATCCGCCCAACCCGCACACTCCATGACAATACAAACACCACAGCACAACAACCACCTCCAAACCACAACACAACCACCTGTGGGAACTCATCACAACCACCCATTGTTTACCACTTCATTAAAGTTGGAAGAGAGGTGAGAGGAAGGAGGGGTGGAGGAGTGAGGACAAAAAGATGGGGGGGGGGCTGGATGGATGAGATGGAGGGAGACAAGGGATCCCCAGATTTCTGCAGGGCACACACGGTCCACCATCAACCTCCTTCCGTTGAAACTACCGAAATGCAGGATCGCTGCTCACCAATACTCATTAGTTTCCCCCCCCCCCCCCCACTTGTGGAACAAATTCCACATTCTCTTCATTTTCATTCTTCTCTCCAGGTTTTTAGAACAGCTGGTCACCACCATCTCAGATCATACCCCCCTCCCCCATCCAAAACCATGATCTTTTCTACCCTCGTTCACCATGCCCAAGTTCACCTCCTTCCAGGTTTCCAGTTTTTCCTTCCACTTCTGCGATCAATAATTTTCAGCTGTATCCATCCTGTCGACCCCACCCCATGTGCCTTTGTACCTCATTCCTCCAAGCCTCACTCCATTTTGTCCCTCATTCCTGCCGTTGGTGTGCTTCTCCCAATCCCCTCTTTTTATTGTTATTTTCGTCCTGTTACATCCTGATCCGTTCTGTGTTCTAGCTCCTGTATGCAAATATATATATTTTTTAATGAGCAGACAGTGTAGACAGAGGTTTTGAGGATAAAAGTGCTGATGCTGTCTGCACCAGTTGTGTATGAGGAAGGTTAGACAGACATAGGGTCTGGCAATATCCCGGTGTTGAAATTCTGAATATCCGGCATACCAAAAAATAACTAGAACTGCCACTTTATAACTGCTGGCAGTGATGACCGGGTACCCAGACATCCCACTTTGATACATGAGACTTAAATGATAGTCGCAAAGGTTTGCATCAATAGGATAAGTGGTTCCAGAGAAAACAATATTAAATATTTTCTTGAATCCAACATGGCTGCCAAACCATGTGACCAATCAATTAGAAATTAACAAACTTGTATTCACTACTCGTAAGCAATACATATGTGAAGTTTCCTCTTGATCTGACCAGGCGTTCTGGAGGAGTTGTTTGAAGGTTTTAGGGTAAATTCAAGATGCCCACCAAACCTTGTGACCTATCAATAAGAAATTAACAAACTTGAAAAAGGACGTCATGGGGAATGTGTGTGTAAAGTTTCGCCTCAATCTGTCCAGCCGTTCTGGAGACGAAGATATATATATATATATATATATATATATATATATATATTTTTTTTCAAAACAAGATGGCTGCCGAACCAAGTGACCAATGACGTCATTTTTTTTTTCAACGGTGAATTGTTGTGGAGATGAGGCTCAATAAATTTCAGATTTTTCCTGTGCAGCGTTCTCCCCGACGAATTTTCACCGGCATACCGCTTCACTGATGACGTCATGAAAAATCACCCGTGTTCCCGATGGGGAGTTCATTAAAATGTATGAAGAATTTTTTTTTCCATTGCAGTGTTTCAGAGATACAGAGCTCCAAAGTTTATCAGTTTTTGCAAGATAGTGCCCGTACCACGTTACAAATTATCAATTGAGTATGCTATCAAAAAAGATACATACTATGGTGAAAATTTTGTGTCGATCGGACTTACCATTCCTGAGAAAATGATTTTTAAAGTGAAAGAACCCGAAAATTGCCGGCGGAAAAAGAAAAATAATAAATAAACAGAAGAAAAACAATAAGTTACCCAGTCCATTTGACTGTATATATTACCCTAATAATCCTGTATATCACCAATAAATTTAAGAAAGGTGTTTACAATGTTTAAATACCGTACATGATTTTAAAAGCTTTGATGCACTCGGCATCCCGGCTACACCTGGACCAGTGGAACGTTTGACGTCAAGACGACCAGGAAATTAGTACAGTAGGTTTTAACTTTTAAACCTCAGCATCTGAGCTCCGGACAAGCAATCGCGTTGTTCTTTGCCCTCATGGATGATTTTTAAAGCAATTGCCAATTGGTTATTTTTATGAATCAGGTGTGTTTTAGAAGGCCCGTGCCGATTACCGACATGGTGTTCCGCAATAGTCATACCAGTACGGCGATCCATGATAGTCACATCGACACGGCGATTGATCCGCGATAGTGATGGACACCGGCCTGTGCCAGGTACCAACCAGTACTGATCTCACTTTGAAACAAAATCATTTTTCATACAAGTTTAAGTTGGAAGTTCTCATCATGGGGGGGGGGAGCCCCATGTGAGAATACTTTGAAACATTACCATGTGTCAACGATGAGTACGTCATACATGAATACGAAATGGACCGTTGTGTATTTTTGGAACCTGCGTCAAAAATTTTAAGCATTTAATTTTTTTTTTTTTTTTTTAACCAGTATATCCCGATATCCATCCATCCGTCGGGACCATACTCTGTACAGAGCGTCAGTGCTGCCAAAGCAGTCTCCTGGGCTATTGGGCACAATCCTGGACGGGTCACCACTCCGACGCAGGATACTCGAATGAGCCCACCGGTATATCTGTGCGAGAAAAATAAATAAATACGAACAGAGACTTGCCACAAATATCTTCATTTTGGCAGCGGAGCGCTAATAAAGCTTGTTTTGATGCATTTTTGTCTTACACCAGAAGTCCTAAATGAAGAAGAAGAATTATATTTAGTTCTTAGTAAAACATATTGGTGGTTATCCAAAAGGGCCATTCTCAAGATATTGACACTTCAGTTTTGAGATTCAGAACATGAGTAAACATTACGTTTTCTTTGCAAAAATAACATCAGAAAAGAGTGGGGAAGGGCGAGGAGGGGGAAGGGAGGGAGAGGAGGAGGGGGGAGGGAGAGGAGGAGGGGGAGGGAGAGAGTGAGGAATATTCAGCCGAGGCCGAACGATGCAAAGTCAAAGCAGTTTGTTCGTGCTTCGTGAAACTGCAACCCATGCCGACAGAAAAAAGGATTTTTTGGAACAACGGCCACATTTTCCATCCAATAATCATGTAACTTTGTCTGAAGTTCTTACCTAGCTAGCTAGTTCTTACCATTTCACACATTTCTTATTTAGTCAACTTGGTTGTGGGATGGCTCTGAAGACCATACAATACAAGATGATGAGCCTTTCCTTTGTGTTGGGAAAGCAATTGCACATAGTACACTGCACAAGTACATCTACATTTGCCATTAGGCTTGGACGAAAGAATCGATCCGCTGGTTAGAATCGATTCCCTTCATTGGAACGAAGAATTGAACCCTAAATTCGAGAGCCGATTACCCGCCTGTAACGGTTCCAATTCTCCAGAATCCATTCCTACTCTGCCTTCTCTCACTTCGTCCATCGAGAATCCTTTCGTTGGTTCAGAAAATTACATCAAAAGCTTCTCCTGCCATTCTTTACGAAACAGACAAAGACTACTACTTTTTTCTGCATGTAGTTTGTTCAAGTTGTGAAGGAAATGAGCAGACACATACTCAGTACTCACGAACTGTGTGCATGCGTGTTCAGCCCCTCCTTTCGGGATCCGACAAGACAACATTAGGCTGTTATGAAATCCCAAAAATCTTCATGTTTCTTAACAGCAAAGACATCGTGGCATATTTATTAACTGCAAATAAAAAAATTAATAATAACAAAAGAAAATCAAGAGCAATCGAGGAGTGGTCTTGTTGCTCAATACGCCGCCCGGGTAAACTGGGTTCACATTTTTTATCCAAACGAATTTTTTTTTTTTCACAATTTTCCTGAAGGTTTTGATTAATTTGAAGAAACTTTATTATTTGGCATGATTTATATAACATATAAAATGATATCCTGGTGTTGGGTTAACGGTTATGGTGGCTGGCTTAAGATCTTAGAGCCTGGAGTTCAAGCCCGTCATGCCGTTACATCAACAACAGGCGGGTCGACTCAGCCTGTCATCCTTCTGAGGTCGGTGAAATGAGTACCAGCGTGCTGGTAACGGGGGCATTGCATCAGCGGAACAGCCGTGACCCCAGCAAATGACGCAGCAAAGCAGAACGGCGCTGGCCTGACCTGAACCTGACCTGAACCAAGCAGCCAAAGGCTGCATACAAATAAATAAAATATAAAATGATCGGCAATATACCAATCATTTTATATCATATAAATCACGCCATTGATTTTCTTTACTCATTAAACATAAATTTTACAATTAAATTATTTCTCTTTATTCTCTCCACCACCGAAGATGGACGGAGGTTATGGTTTCACCCCTGTTTGTCTGTGTGCAGGATATCTAAAAGAAAAGACTTAAAGACAGGTTCTGACGAAACGAGTTGAGAAGGTAAGGTGTGTGACAAGGCCGAATTGATGAGATTTTGGTGAAGAATAGAAAGAAGTAGATTTCCTTTCGGAATCGAGGCAGCAGTTCAGCACCGGTATATAAATTTAAAGAACTGCCCAAGCCCACTTGCGACGAGAGATGATTTGAGCCCAAATTTTCAATCCTGAACCAAAAACATTATAAAAATAAAAATAAAAACACAGCAAAAGGTAGGAATCCCGAATCAATTTCCCAGGAATTTACAGGGGGGGGAAAAATAATAATAATTTTTAAAAAACACTAGCTTGGGTTTTTCTCAGCTCAAACTCGAGAAAATTAATCTTGCACCATCTCTAAAATCTCTATCATTCGTGGTGTGTCAGTGTTGTGGCACAATAGACAACAAAGAAGATGATGAGCACCAAAATATTATCCCGAACTTTGTGTGGACCGGAACTTTCAGTAGAGTCCTTTTTCGTCTCATTCGCACAAGGGTCTCGGCCAACGTTCCACAACCTGGTCAAGGAGGGCTGTGGACGCCTATTACTCGTTAAAATTATCACAACTTACTATAGTTGGAGAAAGTGAACAACAATGAAACCTCAGTGAGTGAATAGCATGAAATTCTCACCTTATTGGTGCGGCGATACAACCGTGGTACATCTTGGGCACTGCGCAGACAAACGCAGCATGCGTGAGCCAGCTCTTCGGTTACACGTTGTACATATCGTGGAACGATGGCCAACAGGCCATTCAGGCTGTCCTGCAAGGCCCCTGACAAAATAACCAACAGCAATGCTAATAAACCACAAAATGTGCTCTCTTGGAACACCGCATTCTGAAGGAAATACATGTCCAAGGCAACTCACCTGCCAGGAGATCATGCTTGAAAAATCCAAGATCCTCCACGCGAGGTCTCACAACTGTTGTCAAAAGATCTTCAAGCTAAGAGCAGACGGTGGACAAAGCAAACCGAACAATCAGAGTTACTCAAACTGTGATGCACATGGGATTATCATTTATAATCACTCAATTATTTTACAACAACATCTCTTGTAGCTCATTAAACCATCAATCTTCAATTTTTTACAACCACACTCCTCTCCTAATATTACAACACATCCATTTGCTTCAATTGCTTCAGTTTCATTTCCCCCTTGATGGTAATTTTATTCCTCCTTTGGGGAATGTTTCTCCTCCACCTCCTTAAGAGTGTTCACACCATGTGCAGGTAAGTCTCTGTCCTCACCTTGACTCGATGGTCCTCCAATATATGTATTATATATATATATATATAGTACATAATTTTTATTCATCGTCGAGGCTTGTGGAAGAAGTAGAATGTGATTATCAAGATAATGGAGTTCCTGCATCAGTGGATGTGTGACGTTCTCAAGTCAAAGAAACCATGTTGGGGACAACGCCATTCGAGCATTGTTTGTAGCTTATTGGACCGAGGGGTGTTTAGGAAACTTCTGCTTATCAGACACAACAGTCACAGATCCCATGCATATTTTAGATTTTTACATTTTTTCTCAATATAAATGTATAATTATAATATTTTATTTATGTATACTTACTATTATACTTTTCCTTGGCATTTATTGAATGATTGTGAGTATCTCGTCGGTTCAACCTTTTGAACACCCCCCACATATGAACCCTGACCTTTACGCAAAGCCATTCCTCCAAGCAGCCCACATCCAACGTCCCCAGGTTTTTATATACCCACAAAGCATTGCAGATACTCACCTTGTCCTGTAGTGTATCTGCATCAGCCAGGACTGCAATGAGTTGATCTGGTGAGGGCACACAACCAGAAGTCGCGAAAGCATCATGGTTGGTAGAATCCTCGTTCTTCAAGTTTGAAACGGTCAAAGAATGCTTAAGTGCCGCGGTAGTTCCTGCCGGTGCCATTGCTGTGGTATTGAGGTTTGCTAGATTCGGATTTGAGCGAGATAGTTGAAGGCTTGCATTCTGGTCTTTGGCAGCAGGCACTTCACTTATTTTTAACTCTAAAACCTGTCGCAGAACAAATGGGTCAGATCAATCCCAGTTTGCAAAATGATATCATGGTATATTTAAAAAAAAAAAAAATCTATATATATATATATATATATATATATATATGTATTAGTAAACATACAAACCTCATTCATCCAGCAGATATAGCGGCCCAAGAACTCAAGAACGACATTCCAGAAGCGGTGGGCAAGGGCTGGAAGGTACACAGGTTCAGCCCAACACTGTTCCATGCTCACCCAGAGTGTGTGTGTCACCAACAGTCTGAACACACTTCCATCTGCACAATAGACAGTTCATCCACATACTCAAACAAAGCCCAATAGCTCCTGCAGCAGGTGTACAAGTTCCAAGGGAAAGGAGTCTCACCAGGTGCTACCTGAAGTTCTTCCATCATTACAGTCTCCACTCTTCCAGAAAACTCCTTTAACCTTCAACAAAGAAGACACAGGAGATTAAAAAAAAAATAAAACCAATGTCACCCGCAGGCTGACCCGTATCTTGCCAAAAGGTGACCATGTGTGAGTTCTTTAAGGTCACACTAAGGTGAACAGAGCTGCTATCCACCAGGAGCGACTCCTTGAGGAATATCTGCCTACGAGAGATTCCGATGAGAATCGTTCTGCAGAGTAACCATGAAAAATATGTGTTTGCCTCATAACGTCACCAAATGATGTCATAATGTCTCAAGCTTGACATATCTAGAAAGCACTCATCGAGGTGTTCAATTTGAGGTGCTACACAATATGGTTCCGAAAACTTGAAAATTTGACCTTGGGGTCAAATATGTTTGACCTCAGGTGCTAACCATGAAGGTCAAGGCCAATCGCCACCAAAAACTAATCAGCTGAGCGCCAGACCATGAACTATATTCCCATGAAGTTTGAAGGCGATCCGATCAAAATTACTCAAAAAATAAGGGTTTCGTCGACTCCCCTGATTTGCGACAAAGTGACCTTGACCTTTGACCTTGACCTTCAAAATTTTATGCGCTGAAAGGGACCTTTATAGGCCTCTGATATGCGAAGTTACAAAAATTTCCAATGATAACTGTGCTCTGCAGAGTGATTTATACGTGATTACAGACCAAAAAACAAAACAAAACAAAAAAAAAAAACATATGAAGGTCAAGGCCAATCGCCACCAAAAATTAATCAGCTGAGCGCCAGACCATGAACTATATTCCCATGAAGTTTGAAGACGATCTGATCAAAATTACTCAAAAAATAAGGGTTTCGTCGACTCCCCTGATTTGCAACAAAGTGACCTTGACCTTTGACCTTGACCTTCAAAATTTTATGCGCTGAAAGGGACCTCTATAGGCCTCTGATATGCGAAGTTACAAAAATTTCCAATGATAACTGTGCTCTGCAGAGTGATTTATACGTGATCACAGACCAAAAAAAATAAATAAATAAAAACATATGAAGGTCAAGGCCAATCGCCACCAAAAATTAATCAGCTGAGCGCCAGACCATGAACTATATTCCCATGAAGTTTGAAGACGATCTGATCAAAATTACTCAAAAAATAAGGGTTTCGTCGACTCCCCTGATTTGTGACAAAGTGACCTTGACCTTTGACCTTCAAAATTTTGTGCACTGAAAGGGACCTCCATTGGCATCTGATATGCGAAGTTACAAAAATTTCCAATGATAACTGTGCTCTGCAGAATTTTTTATACGTGATTACAGACAAACAAACAAAAAAAATAAAAATAAAAAACATACAAGCTGACGAAACATATCTTGCAAAAACTTCGTTTTGGCAAGATAATAAAGGGAAAAAAGATCACCGGTTGATGAAAACACAAACAGCAGAATCGGTGTATTTGCAATTTACCGGATCTGGAAGTAGACTGGAAGGCTCCACTTGTTGTGGAAGTTCTCGTAAGCAGGATGGCGGCGGAGACGCTTAACACTCGCCTGCGAGCTGCATTGCTTCTCAAAATTGCTCAAGAACTCAAAGCTTATGGAATATCGCTGTTGAAGAGAAGTAATAAAAACAGTCTCAAACGGCGTTTACACCACAAGAAAACCTCTCACAAGGCAAGCAAACAGCTTGCTGATGCAAGCAGTCTGGTGATGGAGTGACAGTGGCCAAAGCAACACACCTCGTGGAAGAGATCTGGATTGCCGGGATTGAAGAGGAACGACAACCGAAGCTCCAAAGCTCGGACAATCTCGGGCCAAACAGAATTTACTGTGAATTCGAAGCCAGGCACAACCTCGGTTCTCTCCTCGCTGCTGAAAGGGTCAGATGAAGAACGGTTCAACTCGAGTAATCAAATGCTTTACTACCACATAGCCCACCCCCAACCACCATAACAACACCCTCAAGCAAAACCAATCAAGCGGATATACTGTATTAAACGTTTGGATCACATTAAATTTTAGTCTCATCCAAAACTGAAGGTAAACTAGACTGGCACTCGGTAGAGTGCGTACCTCCACCAGGCGGAACGGTTTCTGTTTTGTTTCTCACCGATAGGCCTGATATGCATCCGGACCTGAACCAAACTCGAATCCGCCTGTTCTTGTCACCTACCCAACTCGTCCACAACATTTTGAGCTTTCATGCTACACTGTATAGCGTGTCCCAAAAAATATACAACTTTTAAAATGCTTCGTTTGATCCTAAAAAAGCAGTAATTTTGTCACTAATGCTTCATTTCTTGTTGCAGAGACCCTGAAGTTTATTTTGATACCAAGCAAGCGCCAGAAAAATGCCAAGACTGACCGTACAACAACGGACGAAAATTGTTGAACTTTGGCACCAGACGAAAAGTGTCATACAGGTGCAAAGTCTTTACTCAGACATTTCTGTATCCACTTGAGCCACGCACCAAACTTTCGGACAATAAAGTGCACCATCGCAAAGTTTACCAATGTGGGAACCATCTGTGACCTTCACAAGGATCATAGTGGTCGGAAGAGGACAGGTTGTAGTGAAGAAAATGTGGAAATGGTGACACAGGCGGTCGTTCAGTCCAAAAAAAAAAAAAAATCGATTCGACGACTTTCTGCCAAGACAAACATTCATAAGAGCACCGTTCAGAGGATCCTTCGCCAAGACATTCATGCCTTTCCATACAAAATTCAAACGGAAACGGTGCTTACTGATCAACAGAAACGCAAACGACTAGACTTTGCAAATTGGTTCTCAGGAAAGTTGGAGGAAGATGCAGACTTCCTCAAAAAACTTCACATGACGGACGAATGCCATGCCCACTTGTCCGGGGAGGTAAACAAGCAAAGCTTTCGGTACTGGGGAACTGAAAATCCTGGTAATGCATCAACTGAACTGGTGCCTCGATCTGTTCTCAAAGTCACCATGTGGGTGGCGGTTGGTTGGTATGGGATAATTGTTCCATACTTCTTTGAAGATGACCAGGGATGCACTTGCACGGTAAACCAGAGGAACTGTCACGAAATGATTCAGGAATTCTATCTGCCTGAGCTACGTACTCAGGCCCGTAGGAGAAACAACCTGATCCAGATGAGAACCCAGTGGTTCTAGCAGGATGGGGCACCGCCCCATACAGCCAGGGAAACAAGGCGTTTTCTCAACCAACATTTTGAGGGCCGCTTTATCTCTCTCTACGAAGACGTTGAGTGGCCACCATATTCCCCTGACCTTACTCCTCCAGACTTCTTCTTGTGGGGGTATCTCAAGGACAGGATCTATGGAAACCCTAGGCCTCAGACTCTTGATCAGCTGAAGGAAAACATCCACCGAGAAATCCAGAACATTTCTCAGGAAACGTTTCCCAAAGTGATGGAGAACATGACAACGTGTTTGCAGGCAGTGATCGGACAACGTGGAGCCAACGTCGAACATGTGGTCGAAAAGAAAACTATGAATCTACACAAAAATTTAAATTTTGGTGGTAATTTTGACATTGGTACAATAAACTTCAACCTTTCAGCTTTCTATCCAGCCATATATCTTATTTTTTAAATACATGTTATGACCATCCTCTTTGCAGATGAAAAGTTGTATATTTTTTGGGACACCCTGCATATTGGTTTTGGTCCTATCTCTCAATGGTGAAGAATTACTTTAAAAATAATAAGTTCCAGGATCGGATCCGGATCCGGATCTTCACCAAAGTCTGATCAGTTCGTTCTTGTCACACATCCAACTTGTCCATCAAGTTTTGTCTGAATCCGTCCACAACTTTTAAAGATAGCTTGCTCACAGACAGACAAAGAAACGGAGGGGCGGGGGGGGAACATAACCTCCATCCACCTTTGGTGGCAGAAGTAAGAACCAGACAAGAACCCACACTCCTGCCATGGATGTGGTTCCATTCCAAATGGTTATAAAAGTGAACGAGTAGAAGGCTGAATTAAAAGGAAGAAAGATTGATTTCCAGTCACCCGACTGGCCCCACATTTCGAACACACCCAGTATTTATTCCCGATCACCAATTTTAGTAGCTTCCGTGCGATTCCCGCCACTCACATCACCCTCAGAATCCTCCGGGTTATTGTGGGAACTTTCACATCGACACGGCGGGCCAAACATCATGTCACCATTAATCCGTGTTAATTGTTGCGGCGCTAATAGTGACAGCCAACGTCGATTTATCAGAGTAAAGGGATCAGAAATTTTGCTCGGTGTTCATTTAAAATGACCGTCAAATCATCTTTATGACAAGCACTGCTAACGATCAACAGAGGCTGCAGGTTTGCGAGAACAATTGAGTCAGAAAGATTGCAAGAGTGAAGAGGGTGGATATAGGAGGAGGATTGATGAACTGAGGGAGGAGATTGGTGTGCAGATGAGCTCGACGGGGCAGATTGGTAAGGTGGTGCGGATGGGGGAAGAGAGAATGGCAAAGAGAGCGGATAGGTTGAGGGAGCAAGGTAGGTGGAAGAGGGTTAGACCCTAGTTGAGATGGGAGGGTTGTGTGAAGAGGGACATCGATACGGTGGATGGTTGGAGAGTGGAGAGAGTTGGCCGAGGACATGAGTGGAGGAGTATTGTGGTAAAGGCAGGGCAGAATATTGGAACCATTGGACCTCAACCATTATAAAAGGAAGAGGAAGAACAAAATTCCCCACAACTACCTACATGCGTTCTCAACGGTCAGATATGACATGGAGAATTGATACATGTTGTCATAAACACTTTATCACCCGGCCTCATGCAAATGGAAGCTCAAATGCTCAACACAGTGTTACAACCTCACCACAAATACCTTAACTCACCTTAAAAGCAAAGGTGGTAGATATTTGCACCATCGAAGATCGATGGACGTAGGTTACTGTTTTCACCCGTCTGTTTGTTTGTTTGTTTGTGAACAGCATTACGGAAAAACTCCTGGACGGATTTCGACGAAACTTGGTGGGGGGATTAGGTATGGTCCAAGGATCATGCCATTAGATTTTGGACTTGGTCCAAAGTCCAATATGGCCGCTATGGCGGCCATTTTGAAAAAATATTTGAATTTTTGTTTTTGCATTTCTACATGTTTTAAGTGATTTCGAACCCCCCCCCAAAATTGTTAGAGAAAAAAAAAATTTTTGCAACTTTTTTTTTCAACAAAATTTCGAATTTTTTTTTTTTGCATTTCTACATGTTATAAGTGATTTCCAACAAAAAAAAAACATGCCGAAATTATAATTGCGGCTGATTTTGGAACTTCAGGTGGATATACCCACGTAAAATCATTTTCTGTTTCAAGGAATCTAGTTATGACGAATGAATTGAGTATGTAAAAGTAAAAGGGAAAGTTGCAAACTATAACTCTGTGAGCACTGTTGACATCAAATTGAATGAATAGGATATCAGGTTCACTTGAGTGACCTAGCAGTATTGGCGGCGGTGGTTTTGCACTCTACCGAGTGCTCACCCTCTAGTTGATAAGTGGAGTTCGGTTCAAACAATGATAAAGGTTGCTGATCACGTAGAGCACCAACAACATCAGTCATTCCTCTCATTTACCACTGCACGTTTCATTGGCACATCATCCAGAGCGTCGTTCGGGTGCAACCCGATGCATACCTGGTGCCTTTACCCACAGTGATCTCCTTCAGAAGGTGACAGTGATGTGGTATGAACTCGAGGAGCTTGTTGTACATCCCACGGAGGCCCAGTGTGTGACGTTGCAAGAACTCCTCCGTTATTACCTGTTTCAAACACAATCTTGAAGCACCAAGTCCATGTTTTCATCTGAAACTTTATAAGCCTGAAAAATGCCTTCCTCAAACTTTTTGTTTGCTTGTTTCTACACTCAAAAAACGATGCCCCACATATATCCTGGCAAAGATTTCAATGTTATCTAGTCGGGCAATAACAAGGCCAAACTGCCATCACGATACAATAGAGTATGTGTTATAGAAAGCAAGCGTCAGTGGACCAATCAGGTAATCTTACTTGCAAATCCTTGTGGTCTATCCATGTAAAGTAAATGTAGTTCTCCAGCACGTTACCTTTTCAAGCGAATGTTTCAACAGCAACTTCATGGAGAAGATTTAAATTTTTTTTTAAAAGACAGCAGAGGGAAAGACCATGGCGAACTTTGATGCTGTCCCCGATTACCAATTGTACTGGCCACTCTGCAGTCAAAGTGACCAAGGACAGAATAGGCCACTTGGACGACTGGATGAGGATGTGATCGTGTGACAAGTCAACATCGGACGACGTTGATTTCGAGCTTACTTTGGGTAACGCAATCTCCTTGTACAAAATATGTTTTGATCGGGCAATGGGATATCCCGTTTCTGCCACGGCAGTGAATTTCGTTATGGAGTGATTAAAGGACAGAGCATTATCTCAGGGACAAGCCTGGCGTTGGCTTCGTGGTTAGGGTGGTGGCTTGGGATCCTGGAGTCCTGAGTTTGAGCCCCATTGGCTGCTGAATTAACACCAGGAGGTTGACTCAGCCTGTCATCCTTCTGAGGTCGGCAAAACGAGCACCATTGTACTGCTAAATAGGGGCACTGCATCAACAGCATAGCCGTGCCCCTAACTAATGAGGCAACCAGTAGCCAAAAAAGGCTGTACACGAAAGCATCTCAGGGATAGGTTTAGCTGCAGAATGTAGATGATACATTTTTGGTTGTGCAACAGGATATGGCTTAACCACTTGATCAACCACACAAGATAAGATACCTGATGCAGTGCTCCCATTTTCAAGTAAGCTGGTACTCATTTTACCAACCTCAGAAGGATGACAGGCTGATTCAACCCACCTGGTGTTATTTAATGGAAAGAACAAGGGCTCAAAATCAAGATCCTAACATCCTAAGATCCAAAGGCAGCCACCTTTATGTAAAGCCAACATCAGGCTTGCCATTCCTATTAGTAACGTGTTCATTGGCACCCTAATTGTTCATTGGCTACATCAGTTCGACCGTAAACCCACAAACAGATAGACTGTTGGATTTTTTGACATTGTGCCCCTTCTCACACACGACAGGAGTGGCCACCACACTGTCATCCTGGCCTTGGTCTTTTTGTTCAAGCTATAGAACTGATCATCAAGAGATACAAGATGTATGCAGATCATGTTGGCAGCTACATAGCTGCGAACAGACATTTCCACCTAACTTGAGACACTTGACAACACCTGTGGAAAAATGAAAAGAATGCATTGGCTACATCTTGTGCAATGTCTATACCAGGCATTAAATTTGAACTTTGCCTTTTTCAGCAATTGTGCTGAATGGTGGCGCTTTCATTTTGGGTCATTTTACCTCAATTCGCCCAAGGGTTGTAACCCGACCCCCTCAGATTTGGCTAATTTTTTGCAAGTATGTTACATATGATAGTCTATGTTCACATACAAAATTTTAGCTAAATCGGACTAGGGGTTGACGAGATATGACCTTTGACTTATGTCGCGTTTCCACCAAAATTCAAATCCTCATATCTCAGCAACCCCTTGCCCGATCTGGATTATTTTGGTGTCGTTGGAAAGGTAATTGTCCATACAATGCAAATCCAGCATTGGTTCGATCTAGTTAAGTTAGGGGTGGATGATTTTTGACCTGACATTTGACCTTGTCCTTGACCTTGAAGACCTTGTGACCTTGACCTGGCCTTGCATGAAAATGATAGTTGATACTGTCTACTATAACATATTGTTACAGCTGTGGAAATTCGCAGAACACCATAAAGGTTCCTGAGATCAGTTATCCCGGTGAGTGAGTGTTCAGATAGGTTTCCCCACCGTTGTGTCGAGGGATTTCTTCGTGCTCACCGGACTGCGACCCTTTGAGATAGTGTTTTTCTTTCTCCATCGTTATTTTGGACCGACAGAGCATGCTACCACCCCTTCTGCGTTGAAAACCGTCCGAGAACCTCAAACAAAGGCGCCAAGGAAAGAACTGCGATGACGCGCGGGTTTGACCGCCTTTTTTCTCCGAGGCTGGTGTGACGAGAAGGGCGAGGTGGCTCGCTCGCGATTGGTGGATACGAGGAGTGAGGCGGTCAGAGTTGAGAAACACCCCTTTTCGAGAAGCTTCTCGAAGGAAGGTGGAGCCGAGGACGGGGCGGAGCGACGGGCGGAGCCCCACGCTATAAAGGGCGGACCGCACGTGAGGCTCAGGCCCTCTTCTTGGTTCATGCTCGCCCCTGTCTCTCGCTGGTCCAGTTCTTCTTCTTCTTCCTCGCTTGGTTCCTGCGCTCATGGTCCTGTGAGCGGCCTGTTGGTGGGAGACACGGACGGAAGGCGCAGCAGTGCCAGCTGTGTGGTGGACCTGCGCGTCTGAACGAGGAGCGCCGGAGAGAGCTTGCCCGCCACATGGGATGCCCGGAACCAGGTGCGACCACGCTGACGGTCGTTGGAGCGGGACGTCGCGACTCGCCGACCACCGAGGGGGGCAGGTAACCTGCCACGGTCTCGCGGGACCCGTTCGGTCCTCCAGGTCCCGCGTTATAAAGGTCCGCGGACCCTGTCTGCCACCCTCGTCTTTGGGGGTGGCCATTTCTTGCTTTTGAACGAATGTTGGTGGCGCCGTGTCCTGTGAAGTAGACCGGCATAAGTGACTGTGTATGTACATTATTTCTCGTAGTCGGTGGTATTGCTTTTGTTTCTTGCTTGTACATACGTGCATGATTCCTTGCTTGTGTTGTGTGTAAGTAATAAATGTCCTTGTGTGAAATGTATCCTGTTTGTTGCGTCCTCTATTCCCCATTTAAAATGCCATCTTACTTCGCGGAATAATCAGTTGGGTTTTAAACACCCGGTAAGGAGAATCGGATACGTCGAGGTCAGCGATAATACCCGCTCGGTTATCACTGTAGAACGGAACGGACCGCTTAAGCGGTTCGTGTCCCAAGCTGACCTGCGGCGAGGTACGGCCCCTCAGTAGGTTACCCGCGCGAGTACTTAGGTATATCGACATCCAGCGAGTGACCCTATTTCGCGCGGGTAGAATGCGGACTGTGCTGTGGTGAGGTTAAACCCCCACCCGTGACTGGTTTCTGGCGATAGTTCCAGGAGGGTCATGACTGAATTGTCCGTCCAGTGGGCGACGCGGTCGCTATTAGGGGAAAGCGGCCGATCGCACGCCGGCGGGCACAAATTCGTAACAATATCAAAAAACTGGGAGGGTAGTATTTTTTGTTCGAGATATTTTCGGCCAAAGTTCAAAGGTCGTAAAAATGCAACCAAATCATGACATACATAGACATGCCCAGGCTTGTCAGTTTACAGCCAATATTGTGCCCAGACTCATCCCAATCATAGTTAATGACACATGTTGGTTCCACTACAAGTTGTAGCATGCTCCTTTGGTGACTTGAAACTTAGACGGGGGGGCATCTCTCAGAAAAATTTCTGATATCCACTCCAATGCTAGTAGCACTAAATAATACATTTTTGAAAATTTTCTGATCTCAACTCTCCAATCGTAGGTGTCGCCAAACCTACCATTAGGAGTTTATATCAGAAAATTTTCTGAGAGGTGCCCCCCGTCTAAGTTACAAGTCACCAAAGGAGCATGTTACAACTTGTAGTAGAACCAACATGTGTCATCAACTATGATTGGGATGAGTCTGGGCACAATATTGGCTGTAAACTGACAAGCCTGGGCATGTCTATGTACATCATGATTTGGTTGCATTTTTACGACCTTTGAACTTTGGCCGAAAATATCTCAAAAACAAAAAATACTACGCCTCCAGTTTTTTGATATGTTATAGTAGACAGTATGAACTTTCATTTTCATGCAAGGCCAGGTCAAGGTCACGAGGTCTTCAAGGTCAAATGTCAGGTCAAAAAAATCATCCACCCCTAACTTAACTAGATCGACGAGCCGATGCTGGATTTGCATTGTATGGACAATTACCTTTCCAACGACACCAAAATAATCGAGATAGGGCAAGGGGTTGCTGAGATATGAGGATTTGAATTTTGGTGGAAACGCGACATTAGTCGAAAAGGTCAAAAGTTCTCAAGGTCATATCTCGTCAAGCCCTAGTCTGATTTATCTAAAATTTTGTATGTGAACATAGACTATCATATGTAACACACATGCAAAAAATTATCCAAATCTGAGGGGGTCGGGTTACAAATTATTTTTTTTCTGGGTGATTTGAGGTGGAATGACCCTTTTGAGAACCACAAATCTACCCCCATAACACGAGTCAACTCTTCTAAACTAGCCCCCGATCCAAAAATAACAACTAAAGGGTCCAAAAGATCTGAAGACGTATACTTGTAAGCCAACTGAAAAAGGACACGGAGGAAAGGGAAGAAGTGATGAGATTAACAGCAAGTTCCTTGAGAAAGACTGCACATTTTATTGAGTTTGGTTGATGGAGGTTACCTACGGCATGTTTGGAACAGAGATAAAGGAACCACATCACAAAATGTTCCCCAAATAGCTTACCGATCTACACCTCACCTCATCCATAAATGGTCGCACGAGCATCTTGGCCACCAGGGCCTCAGCGTCATGGGTTTTGTCAATTGTCGAATAAGTGCGCAGGCACTGGCGCACCTCATCTGCCCGCCCTGCCTGCAACCCCTCCAACAACCTTCCCTCCAGTGACTGTTGCAGCGTGGCCGTGATATCCGCGATCCGCTACGGTGAAGCACGGCACATACAGTCAGTAAAAATCAATTTCCCACATTCCGAAAAACTAAAGCCGCTGAAGTGCAACGACTCCAACAAACTACGATCGGCACCATTCATTTCAACTGATCACAACAACACTTACAGGACGGATTACATCCAGAAGTGGCATGCCTTTGCTTTGCACGGCATAGAACTGCAGCTGGTTGAAAACAGTCGCGATGCGTTCAAGCACGTGACCGGCCAATGTAGAGCTGCAACACCAGAAAGGGTCAAAACCCAGAAGAGTCTGAATTTAACCCGTGACATGTTATTGCTCAGATTAAAATCAAATCCACTATATGTTCATGTTCTAACAATCTTGCACTCCACATAACCTTTCACCAACAGATCAGATTCAACATGTGATTTCTCTACAGTTTACCAAATCAAAGTTGCAAGTCATGGGAAACTATTCAAAACAAGAAAGGTACTCGATGCAAGAGCGCATACCTCCGCCGGGCTCAACAGTTTACGTTTTGTATCCCACCGATAGGCCAGATCTGCATCCGGACCTGAACCAAAATCAAATCAAATCAATCTGTCCTCGTCACACACCCAACCTGTCCACTACATCCATAACTTTTTGAGATATTCTGCTCACGGGCAGGCAGGCAGATGGGCAGAGGTGACAACATAACCCCCGTCTACCTCCGGTGGTGGAGGTAAATGTCAATCAATTACAAATCACTCATTTGATGACAAAGCTTTGGTTGTGTGCAAGTCGCGGAAACGTGGACAATGAGAAACAATGACAACACGACACTGGAAAGGCTTCTGATTTGGACATGGCAAAGAATATAAAGCATCAGTTTGGCAAAATATAATGGCAATAAGAGGAGGTTTCGCGTGGAAGGAAAAGAGATCTGAGACATTCAGAATCCGAGTCATCCTTCATTCCAACCACAACCGACTGACCCACTCGCCTCTCTTCCAGACGCACCTCGCACTGGAAAACCCCCGATCAACCCTGGCTCAAGCATATTTACACATTACTAGTATGTGCCCATACGTGCGTGCCCGTACGTGCAAAAAATTCTTTTTTTTTTAAACTTTCAAACCGCAAGCCAGAATAAACAACCACACAGGCTGTTCCTTCACTCTCGCGTGCCCGTACATGCAACCCCCCCCCTCCAAAAAAAAACAAACAAAAAAACAACTTTCAAACAACCACACAGTCGGTTCCTTCGCTCTCGGAAACGACGACTGGATTGGGGCATTGTGTTTATCTATAAATGCGCATAAGAAATCGAGAAATTATTAGAATACATTAAGTCATCACTATCCGGAAGTGGTGCGTGCCCGTACGGAATGTTCACATGCATTCCATGAATTATCGCTTGCATTGAAGTAACAACTGCTGTGATACTTACACACAGAGTTAATTAAAATCAAAATCAAGTTTACCTCCCTGTCTTTGCTTGCCATGACATTCGCTGCCATTGACCATTGACACTCCTATGCCACGGTAACTAAGGCACCGATCCCCATCGTAACCGGCACGGCACGTGACGTCATCGTCGGCCAGCCGCGCACCGGCCGACGCAGCCACATGTCCTTTCATTGGTTAGTAAATAAATGGCCATAACTGGGGAAGCACTTGTCCAATGAATATATAACGTTGAAAAGGCACATACGCAGGTCCACAGCAATATAGCTGGCAAGTTTCAATTAGATCAGACCAATGGTTGTCGAGAAACCGGTTACACACACACACACACACACACACACACACACACACACACACACACACACACACACACACACACACACACACACAGAGTTAATTAAAATCAAAATCAAGTTTACCTACCTGTCTTTGCTTGCCATGACATTCGCTGCCATTGACCATTGACACTCCTATGCCACGGTAACAAAGGCACCGATCCCCATCGTAACCGGCACGGCACGTGACGTCATCGTCGGCCAGCCGCGCACCGGCTGACGCAGCCACATGTCCTTTCATTGGTTAGTAAATAAATGGCCATAACTGGGGAAGCACTTGTCCAATGAATATATAACGTTGAAAAGGCACATACGCAGGTCCCCAGCAATATAGCTGGCAAGTTTCAATTACATCGGACCAATGGTTGTCGAGAAACAGCGGTTACACACACACACACACACACACACACACATTGCTGGAATTATATATATATATATATATATATATATATATATATATATATATATATATATATATATATATATATATATATATATATATATATATATATACAGCAGATAACATTAAAGGAACGTTGTAGAATAACAGATGTTTGACCACAAGTATAATGTCTGTCCAGCGCATGCAATTGTCATGCGCTTTCAGGGAAGACTTGAGTTGGCGGTGGAAACGCTCCACCATACCATTTGCTGCTGGATGGCAAGTGGTGGTTTGCACACAGTCAGCAACCAGTTGTTTAATCAGCTCGCAAAAGAGCAGATTCAAACTGGCCACCACGTTCTCTAAAGATGGTTGATGGAATACCAAAACATGCGATCCAGGTGTGGACAAAGGCCCTGGTGATGGTTGGTGTGGTGATGTCAGCTGTCGGTGTGGCCTCCGGCCAACAGGTGAAGCAGTCAATCCAAACAAGTCAGTAAATAGTGGTGCTCGTTTGAAGATGATAGGGGACCGACAAGATCCACATGCACCCTGTCAAAACGCCGATCTGGTGTTGAAAAGCTACCAAGTGGTGAAAAAGTTATGATGTTGGATGTTGGAGCGTTGGTATTGAAGACATTGTGCATCTGGTGAAACTGCACAAAGGTGGAAGGTTAATCATCCACCAAGCAAATTAATAACTGCATTAAGGAAGAGGTCGAAAAACAAATCATATGAAATATTACAAGATGCCAGTCTGTGCCCACCACCCGGGTCACTTAAAGATGTTTTTTAACGAAGTATTACTAAACCTTGGGGTGGCAGAATATCCCGATCGGTCGTGTGCTGCTCAAGCGAAGTCTTGGCAAGTTGATCGCAATTGTGAGTAGGAAACTCAAGTTTGATCCGAAAGGGTCCGAGTCCCGAGATGCAAATGATTGTTTCAACAAAATGTCGGTTACACACAATAACGTGCCATTGCAGGCGAGATGTTTATTTTAAGTTTGTATACGTTGGTCAATGAAGTTGATTTTATCATAATCTTCGCTTATTAGCCACGACCCCTCCATGCACCTTAGATCAGTCCAAGATGAAATAAAAAGTTCCGCCATGCGAACAAAGATGCGAAACATGGTTCCAGACTGGCGTGGTTCTGGCATGAAAAAGATTCAACAAGGCATTAGCATCATTAAAAATGAACAACATCCTGCCAATTACTAACTTTTTAATCAAAGGCCTAGCATCGTTGCTATTAACTTGAACTGAAGAGTTAATAAGTTAATATTGACGTGACTCAGGAGCGTGGACAACTTTTCACAAGACATGGCGAATGCACACAAATTTGTTCGGAAATTCATAAATATGACTCGTAATCAATTATTGTCACAAGCTGAAGGGCCTGTTTGTGACGGGCAATTCAGTACAGCACTGTTCCTCTGAAACAGCTCATTTGACCATGTTCTGTGATGGTTGTAGTATTATTATTATTTTTTTTCAAATGAAATTACTTTGTGTGAACAGAACATAAATCTTTATGCTTTACTTCTCGCTTCAGTTACCCATCCACTTTTGCCTCACACACACCAGGGGATGCTATTTTGGACACACAGACACACACACACACACACACACACACATACCACCACCAGGGGGCACTACATATGATCGGTAAGATATCATAGTATACGGATTTCTCCATCCATCCACGTTTGTCACGCGCTTTTTCGCTGGGAGGGGATTTCGGCGTTATGTCTGGTCGGTCATTACGGTGTTAAATCTAGCGCTAAGAAACCGACATGCACGTCACCCCAGTGTACAGCACTCAACGCATCCCCACATTTTGCTGACGGCAGTTCATCACCATAACCCATACATCAGAGACAGCTATCATGACATCCGTAGCCAACAAGCTGAATGCCAGAAACTCGGCGTCGGAATGACTGATTGGGTAAGATGGTGGTGTATTCAGACGGAGCAAATTCATGGCATTGTTTGTTTTCACTTCGTGAATAAGTGTGCGTATCACTAAAATCAACACTCAGTTGTTAACAGACAACAAAATGTTTGTGGAATTTTATTTATTTATTTTCTGCAATTATTGACTGTCAATAAACCATATATACACGTTTTGTTGCTCAAATACCGTCAGCGAAGCAACGGGTTCCTGGTAAGTTTGTTTAAAGGCCCAATATTTACGAGTGACCAGAAACAACAAGCACGCCCCGTTTGGTCCAATAAGCTGCTTTATTTATTTTCAATGTGAAGGTTCGACATCAAAGGAAAGATGACAGGCCGTGGCAGGTAAAAGTACACACCTTTGACCTGGACTGGAGCCTTCTTGGGATCCTTGCGCCTGGAGAACTCGCTCTATCTCTTCGACAGATCGAATCACTTGCATCAGGTGCTGCAAACATGTCTGTTAAAAGAAAAAGAAAAAGAGAATATCAAAAACACCCAAAACGTGTTCATCAACTTTAAACAATGAATTTGTTAACAATCTGTTGCCAGACTTTGTACGCCCATCAATGACGTCACTGCAGTTTCTCATTGTCATCTCACCTTTTTCTTTCGAATATCTGCCCTTTTCTCAAGATGATCGTTAATCATTTCAATGGCTTCGTGGAACACAGATCTCACACACTGTTCGACACACAAATGGCCGTCGAAAACTTTATACAGCAAGCAAAAATAAATCAATAAAACAAGAGTGCACATACATCTTTCCACGTATAATAAATAAATAAAATTAAAACCTCACCAAAACTTCCTCTCGCAGTTGTCCAAGGGGAACAGTGAGCTGGCTTAATGACTTGTCCATACCAACCTGCAAATAAGCGAAGGATTAAAAGTCTCTAAGGCCAAAAAAAAAAAAATGTTGCATTGGCGTAACCCGCCCGACCCTAAAAATTCCGCCGACCCTACGTTTTTTTGCTATCGATTTCAAGTATCTTGTTGATTGCGATCGCGATCGCAAAAACCCGGAAGTGTTTCGGACAGAACCCGCCGACAAAAAGGGTGGTACTCGAGCCGGGGGAGATTTTGGGAGGGATTTATTAGGATTTATTAAATTTTTGGATTTATTATCCAAAAATTTTGGGATTTATTAGGAAAAAAAAAAAAAAATAATAAGATCCCGACCGACCTACCCTAGTTTTCAGTGACCCGTTACGCCAATGCAACATTTTTTTTGGCCTAATGCAAGTGTAAAGCACCTGGAAGCAACACAGAACACAAGGACTTGAAAATTTGATTTCAAGAGGGAGAGAGAGAGAGAGGAGTGGTGGGGAGGGGCAAATCGACAAAAATGTTCCTTCCATGTTGGCAGGTGATTGTGAAAGCAACTATATCATAACAAAGTTCTTAACATCACATATTTCGACATCGCTCGGTCAAAGACAGTCGATTCCAGCAGCGGTATGAGTTTTTGGCAAACAAATTTTCAACAGAAGTAACGATCACTTGGTTAATTCCGCTGCCATCTTGCCGGCTGATTGCTGAAGCGGATGAATGCGCTCGCTGATGCGTCATGTCAAAGATCATGGCCGAGTGTCGTATCATCAAGTTGGACTTCCATTCATTGTGGAAAGCAAGCACAGAAATAGATCGTTTTGTGTTTTTTTTGTACACAATGTCGAAGCTCGTATGAGCGAACACACAGAACGTACTCTCCCAGTCGAAAGTTTTAGAACACCCCCATTTTTGTCGTTTTTACTGAAATTTAAGCAGTTTAATGATTCAATGTACTGTTGTGGAATTCCCGCCCGTCTGGCGTGCGAACGACCGCGTCTAACTAATAGCGGTCGCTTCGCCCACCGAACGGACAATCCAGTCGTGACTTTCTGGAACAACGCCAGAAACCAGTCACGGGTGGGTTTCTAATCCCACCATGGCCCAGTCCGTATTCTACCCGCGTGAAATAGGGTCAATCGCCGAATATCGATATACCTAAGTACCCGCGCGGGTAACCTACCGAGGGACCGTACCTCGGCGAAGGCCTGCTTGGACACGAACCGCTTAAGCGGTCCGTTCCGTTCTGGGATAACCGAGCGGGTATTATCGCCAGACCTCGCCGGACCCGTTTCTATTTATAGCCAATTTAAAAACCAACTATATTCCGAGTGCGAGATGGGGCAGTTCAATGAGGGAATGGACGCAACGAACAGGTTTACATTCACACAAGGACATTTATTATAATGAAGCACATATGCAATTAAACAAGGCAAAACACGTATGCAATTATACAAGCAACAAAAGCACGACAAAAGAACTACAACCGTCTACTTATTATGTAGAGTCACTTGCACTTAACAGCAGTTCCTACTTATTAGACGGGCCCACGGACACACGTACGCACACACCCACACCCAATAAATGGTGGCAGAGGCCTTTTATCACGAGCTCCAGCTCGGAGGACAGGTGAGCTGAAACCCAGAGCCCATCTCAAACCTCTCCACCTTGTGTGGTCTTCAAGTTGTTGGTACCCGGGCTCCGGCGAGAGCGAGCTGGATCCAATCGCCGAGCCGCCATCCTTCCCGAGCTCCCGCGAATCCTCCCGCGCTTCTCAACACGTGCTGGTGAGATGAGGCGCTGATCCTTCCCGTCGATGCGTCGCTTCCCCGAGGAACCACATCCACGAAGAGGTCGATGAGTCGCACCAAGCCGGGAACCAAAATGGAGAACAAATAGCTCCACGAACCAAGAAGAAGCCACCACTCGCAGCTCGAGCCGAACGACCAACTCAACTCTCTTCCAAGCAAAGCGGCTCGAAGAAAAAAACTCTCCCGAGCCAAGCAGAAGCCGAAGCTCACAGAACCATCAAAGCAAAGAGTCTCCAAAAAGCCTCCTCCCGAGCCAGGCGTCAGCCGAAGCTCACTGAGCCAGCCGAAGCAAAAAGCTTCCGAAGGCCTCAACCCTAACCCAAGCCAAACAGGACCCGAAGGACTGCTGAACGGCTACTCTCTGACGAAGCAAAAAGCTTACTAACCAACAACAAAGAAAGGATCTCGTCCTTATCCTTCTCCGCCCCCCTTCCCCCACGCCCGGCGTGACTCATGCCCTCGTGATCCATCCCCCTCCTCAGCCACGGGTGGGAGGGAGTTGTTGACATCATGAGTCACGGGACGGCAGGGTTCTTCTTGCTCTTCGCAGAAGAGGGGGAGGGATGTCTCCATTGTTCGTTCCCTAACTATTAAATCGATCCGCAGCACATCGAATTGATTTCTGAACATTTAAACAATGGAAGGTGAGCTATCTAGGGAACAAGCACTTATTGACATCGCTGACTAAAGGAACCTGTATGTTGTGTGCAACCGAATTCCAAATTTGTAACAGTACTCTGAAATTAAAGCATAGAACAAATAAACAATTGCAGATAAAAAAACAAATCATGGAATAGTTTTGTTGAACAAAATTTTATATAAATTTTTGACTCATCAAAGTAGCCACCTTTTACAGATATAACAGCCAAACATACTCGTGGTATTCTTTCTACAATGGAAATCAAATATTGTTCGGAAAGTTCTTCCCAACACTGCTGCAGAACTTCCCACAAATGTGTTGCACTTGTAGGTTGCTTTGCTTTCACCCTTCTGTCCAGTTCATCCCAAACCAGCTCGATGGGGTTTAAGTCTGGAGACTGTGCTGGCCATTCCATGATTTGAAGCCTACCATCTTCTTCTTTTCTTCTAAGGCAGTTCTGACATAGCCTGGAGGTATGTTTTGGGTCATTATTTGCTGTAGGATGAACCCCTGACCAACTCGGCGTAGACCAGAGGGTACTGCATGGTGCTGCAAAATGCTGTGGTAGTCCTTTTGGTTCAGGGTACCACTCTGTGAAAGTCGCTGACTCTGGATCCAGCAAAATAGCCCCAGATCATCACGCCTGTCACACACTGTGGAACCATCCTTTGACCTACTCGACAGCGTACAAAAACCCTGCGTGATGAACCGAAGATTTAAAATTTTGATTCATTGGTCCATAAGACCTTCTTTCAGTTTTCCGCAGTCCACTGGTGGTGCTTCATGGCCCAGGCAAGCCTCTTTTTCTTATTTTGCCATCTTAGCAATGGCTTTCTTACTGCCACCCGACCTGTCAAACCTGCAGCTTGAAGTCTTCTCTTCACAGTTGTGAGCCATCTATCACGCAAGTTGTTGACTCTCAGAAACTTGTCTTCTGATTGTGTTGTGGCTTTGGGTCTGCCAGACCTCTTCCCGTCAGAGTTTCCTCCAGTTTCCAAGTGCCTTTTGATGGTGTAGGAAACTGTACTCACTGACACCTTGGCTTCTTTGCAATTTCTCTAAAGGAAAGACCTACACTTTTAAGGGTTATAATGGTCTGTCTGTCTTCCTTTGTTAATTGTCTTTTTCTCGCCATGATGATCGTAATATACTACTTCCTGCAGTGCAATATTGTCCAAATAATGCTTCAGAGGGTGTAGCAACACAGTCTGTTTCACCGCTGCTTTTATGCAGACAGAGGGTTTGTAACGAATCAACAAATGTTGGGACATATGTAGGAATTGTTTGCATCAACTTTCAAGGCTTAATTTACTTCCATTGCTGCAGAACAGCTGCAGTTGCTAAACCATTACTTGTTCCCTGAAATTTACATTATTTTTCAGTTTTTGGTAACCTCAGCTTTTTTTTTTAACCACTGGCAGTTTACCGCTTAGCTTTGTACCATTTCAGGTTATTCACTGGACTTGAACTGCTTAAATTTCAGTAAAACTGAAAAATGGGGGTGTTCTAAAACTTTTGACCGGTGGAGTACATCATGAGGAGCAGGAGACGAGAGCGGTGGGAGAGGAGGATAAAACAGTGGGGAACAGAGACATGAGATCTGTGGAAGGAAGAGTGATGGGGTGGGGTACATGGGGTAAACAAGATGGACACCACAGGGACTTTCAGGAAGGAAGGCAGGTAATTTGAAGGAGGTGGGTTTGGAGTGGATCAACGGGGGTAGAAAAGATCGTGGATTTGGATGGGGGTGGTGGGATTTGGATAAGAGATGGTGGTGAACAGCTGTTTTGAAGACCTGGAGAGAAGAGTGGGATTGAAGAGAGTGTAGGAGTTTGTTCCAAAGGCAGGGAAAAAAAAAGGAATGAAAGAGTTAAGGAAAGCAGTGATTCTTGATTTTGGTAGTTTTACCAGAAGGGGTTGCTGGCAGACCTTGAGCGCCCTGCACTCTGCTTTATATCTGCAATAAAGTGACAGAAAATAGGGTCGACAATCAAACGGAAGACGAAATACTGCATACTGCATTGTAGTCCTCAGAAGGAACCTGAAGAAGTAGAGCAAAGATGGAGTCATCAGGAGGAACCTGGACTGGTATCGGGTTTCAGCCGCTACTCCACAACCCTCAAACCCATCCAGGTGTAGCCAAATCAACCTTACAGAAAAATTTCTGCAGTAATTCACTTCTGAGAGAGATAGATAACAAAAGAGAGGAATAAAGAGTAAAAGAGATGAAAGAGAACAAAAAGCAAAAATTAGAATGAATAAAGAGAATTATGAAAAAAACAAACAATTGGAAAGAAGTGTGAAAGAAACAAAGAACAAGATGTCAGGAAGAACCCTGACAGGTAGATTTCAGCAGTTATTCTCCGGGCACAAACGCAGCACCATGTACAAGCTACCAGATATCCGTCACATTCCCGGGTTCGACGAGAGAACTTAATCTCATATTGGTGAACTCGTCACGTGCGACAGGATGACGTTTCGTATTCTGTAAAGTCAGACTGATGATCGTGCTTCTGACTCTTGCAATTTTAGTGGTCAATGAAAATATCCAAATTGAATAAAACGGCAGCGTTGCGGGAAGCGATTGACGAGATTGACCTTGGAACCAACTTGGATAGGGAATTGAGCTTCCAGAGGCAGGTGGCAGTTCAGGTGAACAAGGACAACCAAACGATCCTTTGTGAGTCTGGATGAAGAAACCCTCCCTGTGATGTTCAAGACACTGGTATCCCTTACATTCCTGGGTTAGACGAGAGAACTTCATCTCGTATTGGTTAACTCGTCACGTGCGACAGGATGGCGTTAAGTATTCTGTAAAGTCAGACTGATGAGCATGACTCTCCCATGAGCACTCCATCGTACTGTTGGAGTAGGGCAACATTGCCTGGCGCCCGAGATTCCCGATGGACATCATTGAAACGAGCTCCAAGGACGATTCCCACCGTCCGTGAACTTTCTTATCCAGAGACTCCGGCGTTTGAATGCCTTTTCCCTTTCCTCCAGCAGTCACCATGGTGACACGATCCAAACGTTGAAGGTGCTCCAAGGAATCGAGCGGATAAATCACCAAATTCCTTCAGTCAAAGACGGGAATAGTCTTCCCCGGAATGCTGTGGATGTTCCAGTCTGTTGAAGCTTTCAAACCTGGGGGGGGGGGAGGGGGGGGAAAAGGGGTCGAGACAAGCTTTGGTGGGATGAGCGCTTTCACTCCCAGTCATCATGAGCACTCCATCCTGCACCAAGCACCATCCATTGTGCACACTGGAAGCTCTCCAGGACGACCTTCACTTCCGTCCACAAGATGATGACGACGATTCCTTGGCAACGTGTTGCAACGATTTAAAGACATTGGAAGTGTTGCTGATAAAACTCGTACTGGTCATCCAAGAATCGGTTTGTGTGTGCCTGTTCGTGGCACGCAATTTGTATAACAAATCAAGTTTGAATTGTGTATTTCTCCCCCTTTACGAGACAACTTGTGAGTCGCCCTGCATTTATCAAAACGCGAACACACAAACACCTACCAAGTTGGTGGACAGGTTGACAAAATCTGCATAGTCCTTATTGATGAGTTCCACCATGGACCGCTTCAACAACTTGTAGAACAGCTCCAGGTCTCCCCTGAGGGTTTCCAGCGACACTTGCTTCTTGCACTCGGCAACAAACTTGTCCACGTTGAAGTCATCCTGGAGACAGACAATCCAGGGCCTTACAATCCATCACGGACACATCACGTACACTGACCGTCTTCATCGACCGTTCCGCAAAAAAAACCATAATTGTTAAATCGTATCGAGTTTAAATTCCCACTTTTCTAAACCCCACTAAGAGCAAAGGGACGAGGAAAGGCAACACAACAGGCGAGCACTACGTGCCGAGTCGAGCCGACGTCGGGAGGAACTTGTGGGCCCAGGATCTGCGAACCTTCATAAAGAGCTTCTTGTCGAAGCACAAGGAACCGGCTTCCTCCTCGAGCATGCTGCTCCGCCAGTCTTCAGCCATCACCGATGAAGGTCCGTGGTCCGAAAAACCGTCTGGTGGTAAAATCTACATCACCAAACGGACCCAGAACAAGGACGGAGTTCCGTGCAACGCGGCACAGCATACGTCACATCCGGTATCAAGGCGTGCCGAGATGGTGGTTGTTGTGGTTGTTGTGGTTGTGGTTGTTGGTGTTGTTGTTGTGGTTGTTGTGGGTGTTGTTGGCTGTATCTCACGCAAATTGGATTTATTATGAAAATGTTTTCTCATCAGCTTTCGATATAATGGTATTTCTGAGACTCTCGTTAATGAAGGATGTTCGCCACGTTTCTTCATCAAAAGGGAGAAAAAACCCCAAAAACTACCGAAACCGCTACCAACCACAATCAATCACAATTATAACACAACAACGAACGAAACCACCACCGACCTCAAAACGCCAATCCAAAACCACCTCATGATTTTTTTCTCTATTGATCTTGTTTATTGTTTTGACTTGATTTAGTTTCCCCTCCACATGGTGAACCTCGTGTGTTTTAAACACCGAACTCAAGAACCTTGTTCATGATGTGGATTTGGACGAGATCGATGTCGAGCGTTGTGAAAAAAAAAAACTACCTTCTGGTGAGAAGGAAGAGGAGGAGACAGGACGACGAGAAGGGCAAGGGAGTGTCCCAGCGAGGTGAGGGGTGAGGGGTGGGAGGGGAGAACGTGTGGGAGGGGGAGAACGTGTGGGAGGGGGAGAACGTGTGTGAGGAGTGGGAGGGGGAGAACGTGTGTGAGGAGTGGGAGGGGGAGAACGTGTGTGAGGAGTGGGAGGGGGAGAACGTGTGTGAGGAGTGGGAGGGGGAGAACGAGGGGAGGGGGAGGGAGGGGAGAACGTGTGGGAGGGGAGGGGAGAACGTGTGGGAGGGGAGGGGGAGAACGTGTGGGAGGAGGGAGGGGAGAACGTGTGGGAGGGGAGGGGGAGGGAGAACGTGTGGGAGGGGGAGGGGAGAACGTGTGGGAGGGGAGGGGAGAACGTGTGGGAGGGGAGGGGAGAACGTGTGGGAGGGGAGGGGAGGGGAGAACGTGTGGGAGGGAGGGGAGGGGGAGAACGTGTGGGAGGGGAGGGGAGAACGTGTGGGAGGGGAGGGGAGGGGAGAACGTGTGGGAGGGGAGGGGAGAACGTGTGGGAGGGGGAGAACGTGTGGGAGGGGAGGGGAGGGAGAACGTGTGGGGGAGGGAGGGGAGGGGGGAGAACGAGGGGAGGGGAGGGGAGGGGGGAGAACGTGTGGGAGGGGAGGGGAGGGGGAGAACGTGTGGGAGGGGAGGGGAGGGGAGAACGTGTGGGAGGGGAGGGAGAACGTGTGGGAGGGGGAGGGAGAACGTGTGGGAGGGGAGGGAGAACGTGTGGGAGGGGGAGGGAGAACGTGTGGGAGGGGGAGGGAGGGGAGAACGTGTGGGAGGGGAGGGGAGAACGTGTGGGAGGGGAGGGGAGGGGAGAACGTGTGGGAGGGGGAGGGGAGAACGTGTGGGAGGGGGAGGGGAGGGGAGAACGTGTGGGAGGGGAGGGGGAGGGAGAACGTGTGGGAGGGGGGGGAGAACGTGTGGGAGGGGAGGGAGGGGAGGGGAGAACGAGGGAGGGGAGGGGAGGGGGAGAACGTGTGGGAGGGGGAGGGGAGAACGTGTGGGAGGGGAGGGGGAGGGGAGAACGTGTGGGAGGGGGAGGGGAGGGGAGAACGTGTGGGAGGGGAGGGAGAACGTGTGGGAGGGGAGGGGAGAACGTGTGGGAGGGGAGGGGAGAACGTGTGGGAGGGAGGGGAGAACGTGTGGGAGGGGAGGGGAGAACGTGTGGGAGGGAGGGGAGGGAGAACGTGTGGGAGGGGAGGAGAACGTGTGGGAGGGGAGGGGAGAACGTGTGGGAGGGGAGGGGGAGGGGAGGGGAGGAGGGGAGAACGTGTGGGAGGGGAGGGGAGGGGAGAACGTGTGGGAGGGGAGGGGAGGGAGAACGTGTGGGAGGGGAGGGGGAGGGGAGAACGTGTGGGAGGGGAGGGAGGGGAGAACGTGTGGGAGGGGGAGGGAGAACGTGTGGGAGGGGAGGGGAGGGGGAGAACGTGTGGGAGGGGAGGGGAGAACGTGTGGGAGGGGAGGGGGAGGAGAACGTGTGGGAGGGGAGGGGAGGGGAGAACGTGTGGGAGGGGGAGGGAGAACGTGTGGGAGGGGAGGGAGAACGTGTGGGAGGGGAGGGAGAACGTGTGGGAGGGGAGGGGGAGAACGTGTGGGAGGGGAGGGGAGGGGAGAACGTGTGGGAGGGGGAGGGGAGGGGAGAACGTGTGGGAGGGGAGGGGAGAACGTGTGGGAGGGGGAGGGGAGAACGTGTGGGAGGGGAGGGGAGAACGTGTGGGAGGGGAGGGGAGAACGTGTGGGAGGGGAGGGGAGAACGTGTGGGAGGGGGAGGGGAGAACGTGTGGGAGGGGGAGGGGAGGGGAGAACGTGTGGGAGGGGAGGGGAGAACGTGTGGGAGGGGAGGGAGAACGTGTGGGAGGGGAGGGAGAACGTGTGGGAGGGGAGGAGAACGTGTGGGAGGGGAGGGGAGGGAGAACGTGTGGGGGGAGGGGAGGGAGAACGTGTGAGGGGAGGGGGAGGGAGAGGGAGAACGTGTGGGAGGGGGAGGGAGGGAGAACGTGTGGGAGGGGAGGGGAGGGGAGAACGTGTGGGAGGGGAGGGGAGGAGGAGAACGTGTGGGAGGGGGAGGGGAGAACGTGTGGGAGGGGGAGGGGGAGGGGAGAACGTGTGGGAGGGGGAGGGGAGGGGAGAACGTGTGGGAGGGGGAGGGGAGGGGAGAACGTGTGGGAGGAGGGGAGGGGAGAACGTGTAGGAGGGGAGGGGAGGGGAGAACGTGTGGGAGGGGAGGGGAGAACGTGTGGGAGGGGGAGGGGAGGGGAGAACGTGTGGGAGGGGGAGGGGAGAACGTGTGGGAGGGGAGGGGAGAACGTGTGGGAGGGGAGGGGAGAACGTGTGGGAGGGGGAGGGGAGGGGAGAACGTGTGGGAGGGGAGGGGGAGGGGAGAACGTGTGGGAGGGGAGGGGAGGGGAGAACGTGTGGGAGGGGAGGGGAGTGGAGAACGTGTGGGAGGGGAGGGGAGGGGAGAACGTGTGGGAGGGGAGGGGAGAACGTGTGGGAGGTTGAGGGGAGGGGAGAACGTGTGGGAGGGTGAGGGGAGGGGAGAACGTGTGGGAGGGTGAGGGGAGGGGAGAACGTGTGTGAGGAGTGGGAGGGGAGGGGAGAACGTGTGTGAGGAGTGGGAGGGGGAGGGAGAACGTGTGTGAGGAGTGGGAGGGGAGGGGAGAACGTGTGTGAGGAGTGGGAGGGGGAGAGCGAGGGGGAGGGGAGAACGTATGTGAGGAGTCGGAGTCGGAGGCAGAGAGCGAGGGAGGGGAGAACGTGTGTGAGGAGTGGGAGGGGGAGAGTGAGGGGAGGGGACAATGTATGTGAGGAGTGGGAGGCGGAGAGCGAGGGGAGGGGAGAACATGTGTGAGGAGTGGGAGGGGGAGAACGAGGGGAGGGGAGAACATGTGTGAGGGGTGGGAGGGGGAGAACGTGTGTGAGGGGTGAAGGGTGGGGGGAAGAGCGAGGGGAGGGGAGAACGTGTGTGAGAGGTGGGAGAGCGAGGGGAGGGGAGAACGTGTGGGAGAGCGAGGGGGAGGGGAGAACTTGTCTGAGGAGTGGGAGGGGAGAACGAGGGGGAGGGGAGAACGAGGGGGAGGGGAGAACATGTGTGAGGAGTGGGAGGGGGAGAACATGTGTGGGGGGGGGAAGAGCGAGGGGAGGGGAGAACGTGTGGGAGAGCAAGGGGAGGGGAGAATGTGTGGGAGAGCGAGGGGGAGGGGAGAACGTGTGTGAGAGGTGGAAGGGGGAGAGCGAATGTGAGAGGTGGAAGGGGGAGAGCGAATGTGAGGGGTGAAGAGTGGGGGAGAGCGTGTGTGGGGGGTGGGAGAGCGTGTGTGAGGGGTGGGAGAGCGTGTGTGAAGGGTGAAGAGTGGGGGGAGAGCGTGTGTGGGGGTGGGAGAGCGTGTGTGGGGGGTGGGAGAGCGTGTGTGAAGGGTGAAGAGTGGGGGGAGAGCGTGTGTGGGGGGTGGGAGAGCGTGTGTGAGGGGTGAAGGGGGAGCGTGTGTGAAGGGTGAAGGGTGGGGGGAGAGCGAGTGTGAGGGGTGAGGGGTGGGAGGGGGAACGTGTGTGAGGGGTGAAGGGTGGTGGGGAGAACGTGTGTGAGGAGGGGGAGGAGGAGAGCGAGGGGATGGGAGAACGTGTGTGAGTAGGGGAGCGAGGGCGAGGGGAGAACGTGTGGGAGGGGGAGGGAGAGCGAGGGAGAGGGGAGAACGTGTGGGAAGGGGAGGGGAGAACGTGTGGGAGGGGAGGGGACAACGTGTGGGAGGGGAGGGAAGAACATATGTGAGGAGTGGGAGGGGAGAACGTGTGTGAGGAGGGGGAGGGGACAACGTATGTGAGGAGTGGGCGACGGAGAGCGAGGGGGAGGGGACAACATGTGTGAGGAGTGGGAGGGGGAGAACGTGTGTGAGGGGTGAAGGGTGGGGGGGAAGAGCGAGGGGGAGGGGAGAACGTGTGTGAGAGATGGGAAAGCGAGGGAGGGAGAACGTGTGTGAGAGGTGGGAGAACGAATGTGGGGGGGGAGAGCGTGTGTGAAGGGTGAAGGGGGAGCGTGTGTGAAGGGTGGGGGGAGAGCGAGTGTGAGGGGTGAAGGGTGGGGGGAGAGCGAGTGTGAGGGGTGAAGGGTGGGGAGGGAGAGCGAGTGTGAGGGGTGAAGGGTGGGGATGGAGAGCGAGTGTGAGGGGTGAAGGGTGGGGATGGAGAGCGAGTGTGAGGGGTGAAGGGTGGGGAGGGAGAGCGAGTGTGAGGGGTGAAGGGTGGGGAGGGAGAGCGAGTGTGAGGGGTGAAGGGTGGGGGGAGAGCGAGTGTGAGGGGTGAAGGGTGGGGGGAGAGCGAGTGTGAGGGGTGAAGGGTGGGGAGGGAGAGCGAGTGTGAGGGGTGAAGGGGGAGCGTGTGTGAAGGGTGAAGAGTGGGAGGGTGAAGGGTGGGGGGAGAGCGAGTGTGAGGGGTGAAGGGTGAAGAGTGGGAGGGTGAAGGGTGGGGGGAGAGCGAGTGTGAGGGGTGAGGGGTGGGGGAGAGCGAGTGTGAGGGGAGAAGGGTGGGGAGGGAGAGCGAGTGTGAAGGGGTGGGGGAGGAGAGCGAGTGTGAGGGGTGAAGAGTGAGGGGGAGAACGTGTGTGAGGGGTGAAGGGGTGGGGAGGGAGAGCGAGTGTGAAGGGTGGAGGAGGAGAGCGAGTGTGAGGGGTGAGGGGTGGGGGAGAGCGAGTGTGAGGGGAGAAGGGTGGGGAGGGAGAGCGAGTGTGAAGGGGTGGGGGAGGAGAGCGAGTGTGAGGGGTAAAGAGTGAGGGGGAGAACGTGTGTGAGGAGTGGGAGGGGGATTATTATATCAACTATAATATCAAGAGGTATTATATCAACTTCGATCAGAAAAATAAATGAATGAAAATCACACTTTGTTCGAGAGAAATATGGATGGCCGAGTGTAGTTAGTTATCTTTAATGCTTTAACACTGAGTGGGAAGGTTGAGTGCATATCTTTCAGGCTGAGTAGTACTCAAAATCAAAACAAGAAAAATATCAATCATTCAGAGATTGTAGACCCTCGCCAGAACTTGTTGTGTTTGTGTAGTTTTGTATGGTGTATTTTGTGTCGCGTTTGTGTACTTGTGTGTGACGTAATTATTAAGAAACAATTAGAACTGCCACTTTCTAACTGCTGGCAGTGATGACCAGATACCAAGACGTCCGGCTTTGATGCAACCCCACTTTGATTGTACACCTGACCCTGACCTTGACCCATGACGTTTTTTATTATTATTCATTTGAATTTAGAATGTGATTATAATAAATTCAATTCAGATCAAATGGAAGACCAAACAGGTAAAGTCCTGGATTGAAGTAATCAGAAGGAACCCAAACAAGGAAAAAGCAAAGATGAAGTCATCAGGAGGAACCTGGATCGGATTCACATTTCAGCTGCTCCTCCTCTACTCTCAAACCCATCCAAGCACAGCCAAGTGAGTCTTATTACAAATAAAAATAACCAGAGAGTTGGTGTCAAAGCCACCCAATCCTCACCTGTTTATACATTTATCGTTTTTAAAAGACTAGTCTTATAATATTTTTTTTCTAAAGCATTGCAGTGAAGTCTGATCCAAATAATTTTAAAGCAATATATGTATTTGTATATTGTAATCAGTAAAAAATAGTGTGGTAGATAAAAACATTGTGTGGAGGGGAGAACGTGTGGGAGGGGGAGAGTGAGGGGAGGGGACTTTGGGTGGCTTTGACACCAACTCTCTGGTTTTATTATTTGTAATTATGATGGCATCACAATTATAACAGTGCATGTGCAATGGTATTTATCAACATTATGCAATAATACATTACCTACTTGCCTTGCCATGAGAAATGCATCTAAAAGAAAAAGTAATATGTAGTGTTTTGACTTCACAAATATTGAGTCTCTGAAAGAGGTGCACCAACAAAATTTATTTCATTTGGACTTCATTGCATCCCTAGTACACATATTAAATGAATGGCAAGCGTCTCGTATAAACAGGTGAGCATTGGGTGGCTTTGACACCATCTTAGGTTGATATTTTTAAAACATTTAAAATCATTTGTTAATTTCAACTTCACGACACCAATAGCATACCCCAAAGGAACCTCCATGCCAAATATCAGCATCCTAGTACACATTAAATTAATGGCAAGCTTCTAAATAACTTGCACCAAAAACTTTAACGTTGATGTGCTACAAAAAAGTTAAGTTCAAAACAGGTCAAAAATTTAAAACATTTGAAATTATTTTTTTATTTCAACTTGACTACATCAACAATATACCCCAAAGGAACCTCCATGCCAAATATCAGCATCCTAGTACACATTAAATGAATGGCAAGATTCTAAATAACTTGCACTAAAAACTTTAACATTTTCACGCTCAAGCTGATGCTGACGCTCACGCCGGGGGTATCGCTATAGCTCTCTGTTCTTCGAACAGGCGAGCTAAAAACTAGAATTGCCACTTTATAACTGCTGGCTGTGATGACCGGGTACCAAGACGTCCGACTTCGATACAAATACCACCCTGCTTTGAAACAACGCGGGACTGATGAGTTACGGACAGATTAACACGAAGTGTTCAATCTACTTTTTACGTATGCAGTTGGCCCTTTTTCCTGGGGACATTGTTGGTATGAATTGAATTGGCATTTAAATTACCTGAACACGAAGTAATAAATGTGTCGGAAATGTCACCATGTGTTCATAGGGTAAACCACAACTCCACCGAGCAATACGAAGCCCACTCATACGTCTCTCTACTATGTGGGTTGATGAGTTATGGATCCAGTAACGCGCCGCATTCAATTTATTTATGACGTAGCAGTTAGCCCTTTTTCCTGAATACATAGTCGGTATCAATTGCATTGGTGTTTAAATAACCTGAACACAAAGTAATGTTGCGGGCCGGGGTCTGGTGGCGAGAATGACCACCTGGTGGGGGAAGTTACGTTGACTCCCACCAGACTCTCCGGAATTGTAGGCCGTCGCTCACGGATAATTCCGTGATGCAGCGGGTCGCTTAACGGACCGGTGGACGCCAATAACTCAACCGCGTGGCATAGGGTCCTCTTGTCTCGAATCAAGTTACCTAATTAACCACGTGGCTTTGACTACCGAGGAACGTTACGAAGAGTGCGTGAGGGGTGGGAGGAGACAGCCTCAGTACGCCTTGCCCGAACCGGATCACTCTCCCGACTACGGTAGGGTACCAACTACCTTTCTGGATCGGATGCAGCCGAGTGGAACTGCCTCAGACGTACCGGTAGTAGGAATGGATTATCGGGGATAAATACCCGGCTAAACTCGGATTCGAACCATGCTGGACCAACAGAGGCAAAGATAAAAACGAGCTGGGAACATTTCTACAATGATTTATTTACACTAAGGCGAGGAAAAGCACGTGGCACAGGAACAAGGTTTATTGGTTATGTTATGCAGGGGGAAGATGAGAGAGATGTAGTGCAACAATTATACAGCAACTTACCAAAGTAAACAGAGCAGACTTACACGAGAATAATAAAAGCAAGAATTACAATAATCAAAGATCTTATACAATTTTACTTAAAAGACAGGCACCACACTCTCAAACACACACTCAGACAAAACAAACCCAACGAAAAGAAAAGGGGACCCTTTTGCAGCCAGGAAGGGAGGGAGTTGAGGTCGCAGTTCTCAATTCGGGCGAAGGAGTGCTCCGTGGTGCGGCACCTGACAAGTCGTACAGTTCGGACCACAGCCACCCATGTGGAGTTCTGGTCCGTGGAGGAGCTTGAGTGGAGAGCACGGAGTCCAAAGTGGGAACGGGGCAGCAGACAGGACCCGACGAGAGATCCGGTTGAGGTCGGGTGTGCGCAGACCAGCACAACAGGCGGGCCGCCGAGGTGAGACATGGGCAGACACTCCATAACAACGACCCCTTCAACAACTGCACACTTCCAATCCTTCTTCCGCAACCTCCTTCGACCTTCCCAACCAACCAACGAACCCACCGAACACGAACCAACCAAGCACTAAGCACTTCCAAATCCAACTCCTTCCTTTCTTTCTTTCTCTCAAATTCAACCAGTAACTCCTTTTCATCCCATACCACCCTACTCTTTCATATTTCATAATATTTCACTTCAATCCAAAATGGCTGCCAAACCATGTGGCCGATCGGATATCTGCCAAACCATTGAAATTTAAAAATCACATTCCAGATGTCTGCTACACCATACATTTGAAGTTTCTCTTTAAATAATGCAGCAGTTCCAGAGTAAACATTATTTGGTATTTTTCCTTTAATACAATATGGCTGCCAAACCATCCGACCTCCATCAAAAGAAGGAGTTAACTTTTTGTTTGTCATGGATAAGTGTTCACACCTGTAAAGTTTTGCCTCGATCTGTTGAACCGTTTCAGAGGAAAAGACATTTTAATTTTTTTAATTTTCAATCCAATATGGCTGATGAACCACGTGACCTATGACATCATAAGCTTACATTCTGCCTCTAATAGGGTGGGGGATCAGGCTTGTTGAGTTTCATGTTAATCGGATAAGGTGCGTTTTTCTAATCAAGATGGCCGCCACGCCAATGGACTTGTGACATCTTTTTTTTATCGTATATGCAGCCATGGAGTTAGATGATAGTTACAAAGTTTTGCTTTGATAGGGTAAGTGGTTCCAGAGAAAACGTTATTTAATATTTTTCTAAAATCCAATACGGCTGCCAAACCATTTGACCGAGCAGTTATTCTTTAACAAACTTATATCCCCTTGTATTGGAGAATATGCATGTGAAATCTCCTCTTGATCTGACCAGTCGTTCTGGAGATGTTTGGAAATTTTAGGGTAAATTCAATATGGTGACCAAACCATGTGACATATCAATTAGAAATGATCAAACTTGTAAAAGCATGTCATGGGGAATGTGTATGTAAAGTTTCACCTCAATCTGTCCAGCCGTTCTGGAGAAGAAGATTAAAAAAAAAATTCAAAACAATATGGCTGCTGAATGACATGACCTATGATGCCATAGTATGTTTTTTTCTTTTTAAATTAGGTGATTTATTCGTCGATGACGCTCAATAAATTTCAAATTTTTCCGATGCCGAGTTCTTCCTGTCAAATTTTCACCGGAATACCACTTCACCGATGACATTACGAAAAAAAAACACACGTGTTCCCCATGAGGAGCTCTTGCCATGTGCCAAGTTTCAATTGTTTCCTTTGCGTAGTTTAAGTAATACAGAGGTCCAAAGTTTTTCAGTGTTTCAAGGATGGCGCCCGTACCACGTGACCTCTGAGGTCATAATTATCAATTAAGTATGCTTTCAAAAAAGATACATACGAAGGTGAAAATTTTGTGTCGATCAGACTTACGGTTACTGAGAAAATGAATTTTAAAGCGAAAAAACAAAAGCAAATTGACGGCGGAAGAAAAAAGATTAAAAAAATAAACAGCAAAAACAATAGGTGACCCGGCTTGGTACCCTCGTAATGAAAAAGAATAAAATTATTTTTCTGTGGACCATTTTATCCCCAGATGACCCTCAAAATTTTTTCATACTGATCAGATTTAGCGCTCTACATATGCAATTATGACGTCATGACAAACACACCTATAGTGTCATAAAAAAAAAATCTCGCGTTCTCCACCTCCTTCAAAATTCTCTGCCCTCCTTCCCAAAAGTTCCCTGTCGTGTGAGGTCCTGAAAGTCCCTGTGGTGTCCATCTTGTTTCCCCCCCCCCGTGTTCCCCGCCCAATCCCTCTCCCTTCCACAGATCTCCTCATGTCTCTGTTCCCCACTGTTTTGTCCTTCTCTCTCCTGCCCCTCTTATCTCCTGCCCCCCCCCATTGTGCGTTGTGTGTTAGCACTCATATGAGTCTCGACAATGTACACACACGCAAAAAAAAAAAATGAGGACTACTTCCTGTGTGCCAAGTTTCAATTTGTCCCTTGGTGCGGTTTCAGATATAGCCATCCAAAGTTTTTCCATTTTTCCAACATGGCTGCCACACTTAACCAATGGCATCATAATTTTGATTAAAACCTACACGAGTAGAAACAAGAAGAGCACGATTCTTGAAAAATCCATAAAACAAATTTGAACTAAAAAATAATTGGTTGGTAGAATTGAGTGACCTGAAATATAAATCCTCTTCAAATTTCAAGTCAAGGGATGAAAATTGACAATTTTAAAAATTCCACCTTAGTTGTTGACCTTGGGCCTATGCTGACCTTTTGACCTTTTCACCTCAAAAACAATCGGCTTCTTCCTTATGGCAAGCTCTACCATGAAGTGAAGCTATCCTGGCCTGCAATTCTGGGGAGTCTGGTGGGAACCCATCGCACATGGATAATTTTGTGATGCGGCAGGTCGCCAACCGATCGTGAACACCAATAACTCAACCACGTGACCTAGAGTCCTCCGTCTATGGGTTTACCGGGTTACCTAATTAATCACTTGACCTAATTACCGGGGACACGCCCTCGGTACGCCTTGTCCGAACTGGATCACCTGACCAGATCAGATGCAGCCGAGCAACACTGCCAACACTGCCACTCTTAAAAGGAACAGATAGTTGGGAATAAAGTCCTGGCTCGGTTAGGATATGGACCATGCTGGATCAATGAAAGAAAAGACAAAAATGAGCTGGGAACATTTCCACAAAGGATTTATTACAGGCAGGCGAGGAATGATATGTGGCGCCGTGAAAGTTGTTTATTGTTGTGTGTAAGCAGTGATAGGAAGAAAAGTGTGGTGCAACAATAATGCAAGCAACCTACAAAAGCAGACACAGCAGAGTTATCCCGATATAATTCTTCTGCACTCTTAACTTAAACGAGGACAGGTACCAGGACACACACACACACACACACACACACACACACACACACACACACACACACACACACACACACACACACACACACACACACACCCTTTTATTAGTATAGATTGTGACATATTAGTATGAGCCTGGTGTGGCTTAGTGGTTAAGGCGGTGGCTTGGGATCCTTGGATTCCTGAGTTTGAGCCCCACTGGCTGCTGAGTTAGCATCAGGGTGGTTGACTCAGCCTGTCATCCTTCTGAAGGTCGGCGAAATGAGTACCAGTATACTGGTAATTATCCCTGCGGGGTCAAAGGCGACTAAAGGGTTGGCGTCAGGAAGGGCATCCGGCCGTAAAAACATTGCCAAAAGAAAGGGTACCATGATTGGAGCCCGCAAAAAGCTGACCCCTGCTCAGGGATAAAGGCTTTCAAATGGTGTGATGATAATTATTATGACATATTAGCATAGATTATGACTCACATGGTGTGGCAGCCATGTTGGCAAAAAAGGAAAAACTTTGGACCTCCATTTCCGAAACCGTCCCATGGAAAAAAATTGAAACTTGGCACAGGTGAAGGATTCCCCATGGGAAACAAGTGTGATTTTTTTTTTGATGATGCCATAATTGCAAACGTTGAAACTTTATCCGATTGGTATGAAAATTTTTGAGGGTCATCAAGGGCTAAATTGTATGGGGCGATCAACATAAAAACCTTTAAAAACCTTCTTCTCTGAAACGGCTGAACAGATTGAGGTGAAACTTTACAGGTATGATCGCCTATCCATGAGGAACAAAAATTTTTTCCATCTATGGCATCGTAGTTCACATGGTTTGACACGTATGATTTTTTGAAGATTAAACGTTTAGAAATCTTCGTCTCCAGAATGGCTGGAAAGATTGAGGGGAAAATTCACGCCCATGGTTCTCCAAGTCTTGGGGATACCAGGGTGTCACAAATAATTGATAGGTCACATGGGGTGACAGCCGTGTTGGATTGAACGAAAGTCTTTAAAAAAATTATTTATCTTGAACCATTTCATCATTTGGCGTGAAACTTCACAATTTTGTCTAGTCGTCATGTGGAATATATGTTTTAAAATTCAACCTGATGGGATGCATGGTCTAATATTTAGCCAGGCAGCAGGAATCATTTAATATTTTGAATCTGCGTTCAGGGATTTATATCAAACTTGGTAAAAGTATGTATAATGATGTAATAATGTGTGCAGAATCATCCCGACGTCAGAGTGCCCTTCTAGTTCTCAATGTCATTGCAATGTCTACGTCCACTGGTTATTGT
Organism: Eptatretus burgeri; assembly: GCF_056783735.1. NCBI lineage: Eukaryota > Metazoa > Chordata > Myxini > Myxiniformes > Myxinidae > Eptatretus > Eptatretus burgeri. Next base: position 64,714,751 of record NC_140975.1, on the reverse strand, counting down.
TCGTTCCTTCCACTGGGTTTTGGTATTACAAGTACATGTTCAGCACCAGACTAGAACAATATCTTAATTCGTCCTCATCCAGACCGTTGTCCATAGAGAGTCAAATCCTCATCATCCTCTCCTCCGCCTCTATGCTGGTGCTCCCGTCTCTCACCTTCCTCGGCTTCACGCTGTGGAAACCAAGGCATTTAGGATGATTGGTATCTCCCACGGTGAGGCTGAGTCTTTGGGTCTCTCACTCGCTCACCGCAAGCAGGTTGGTGGTCTTTCTGTCTTATACTGTCATCCTCTCTGGCCTCGCACCCCCTGCTCTGTCTGAGATATTGTTACGAATCTGGCAGCCATGAGCACACAACAACCAAAGTCCTTATAGATCAGTTATATCGGTAAGTACTTGTTTATAGTTAGGGTCCCATCCCTAGTCTAATGGGAAAATAAATGTACGTGCGCTGCGGAGTTATTTTGATAGTCAGGGTTTTCTTTTACATTTTTACATCACTTACAACTACAACAACACCTTCGCTCCATCCTGACGCCATAACGCTCATGGTGGGCGGAGTTCAAGAAGGACTTGGCGTCTCTCTCGCCCAATCAGAGAGATGCGAGCGAGTTTGCCGTTGGTCGGACAATGAGAGCCAACGCAGGACAATGTTACTCTTCCTGTTTGAGGGGCGGTCCGCCATGACGCCCGCCACACCCCCCCCGGTCCAATCAGCGGACTTGGCTCCACTTTTGGCCAATCATGGGGGTGACGAGCGCATTTGCGAACCAAAACCGTCCAGTGAGGGAGAGCAAGTCGGAGGAGGCGGCTCCTCCCCTCTGGAGAAGGAGTGAATAATTTTTCGGCGCAATCCGACTGGCAGAGAGTTGGTTTTGGTCTGCCGGATTGCCTGCCCTTGCCTGCTGGTGCTCGCTGCCTCGTCCGCGCTCGTGCTGGTTGGCGTCCGCCCTTCATCCTCCATCCCGGGTACTTGGAGTGGCATCGTGGTTGCGGGTTCGAGTCCCGCTGGTCCCAGACGTCGAAGACCACATGAGGTGGACAGGTCCAAGATAGCTCTGGTTTCCAGTTCATCTTCCCTCGAGCTGGGAATGTTCAATAAAGATCCTACGGGGTCCATTTCTTTGGGTGTGTTTCTGTGTGTGGGCCTGTCTTGTTAAGTGCTTTTGCTTGTACATTATTTACATTTCATAGTCGGTTGTAATCTGCTCTTTGTCTCCCTTCCCGGTTTTTGCCAATTATTATTGTAAATAAATACCCCTCTTGTTAAATGTATCAGCTCGTTTCTGTGTTTCTTCCATTAACTTAGCACGGTGCGTGTTGGGAAATTGGGAAGCGGCAAATTGTGCATTTGGTCTGGCGGCTCTGGTAACTCTGCTCGGTTACGCCGGATCCGAGCCGTTACCCACGACTCGGATCGGACAGAGTCGGCCGAGGGTGTGGTTTCCCCGGTAGTTGAACGGCGTGAGTACTTAGGTAAATTGGAGTTAGACTGGACCCTACCTCGCGCCGTCGAAATATTGGCGACCACGGTCCTGTAAGGGACCCGTGCCTTTCGGAGTTCTTCGAGAAGCACGATCTAGATTCCGGGTGTTCGGTGGAGCCGACTCTACTGCTCCACCTAGCGGTCGTGCTCGCCCCGATACCCGGCATCACAACAATATAATTACCCCCGTTAATCACAACATCACAACAATTACCCCCTCCCCCACCCCATATTTCTGCAGGCTGCTCAAAGTCCACCAGCAACCCCTTCCGATAAAACTACCAAAATCAAGAATCACTGCTCACCTTCACTCCTTCATTCCTCTTTTTTTATCTGGAACAAACTCCCACACTCTCTTCAATGCCACTCTTCCTTCCAAGTCTTCAAAACAGCTGTTCACCACCATCTCTTATCTTCCCCCATCCAAAACCATGATCTTTTCCACCCCCGTTAATCCACCCCAAACCCACCACCTTCAAATTCCCTGCTCTACTTCCTGAAAGTCCGTGTGGTTTCCATCTTGTTTACCCCGTGTACCCCACCCCAACCACCTCCCTTCTACAGATCTCCTCATGTCTCCGTTCCCCACTGTTTTGTGCTTCCATCCTCTGCCCCTCTTGTCTCCTACTCCCCTTGTTGTAAGTTATGTGTGTTAGCTCTCATACGAGCCTCGACATTGTACACAAACAAACAAACAAACCAAAAATCCTCATCCTTAGTCGTGTTGGCACATGTTTGCAACCAGCATGTAGGAGAGGACTTGAAACCAATTGCCAGGCAGAAGTTAACTTTCACGTGTTGTTACTTTGGATGGATAATTGAATGTTATCACGAGGGAATTGGGATTGTAAATATCTTTTCTAATAAATTGGATAGATGTTGGTTTTACGTTTTGACTTGTTTCTCTCTTCTTCTGTGCACGTCCATGGTGTGAGTTTGAACTTATAGCTCAAGCTCGTTCTATTCCTTATATTGATTTGATCACAGCAAGAGGATCTTTGGACCACTGGAGCTGCGGAGAATCATTCTCCTGGGAAAGTCAATCACAATTCCGTACCACACCGAGACCCCAGGCCATTCCACGAGACCCCATCTCCTCACAACGACGGCAGATGGTTGACGTGAGAGTCCAAACAGCCGGCAGTACATCTTGTTCTCACATCCAAACACCTGTATCGTATAGTCCATGGAGCATCACGTGCAAATACCTGTTGATACAAGGACAACGGAATAAGATGTAATTAATTCACAAGAACTCGAATTGGGGGAACGCAGAGCACATTAGGGGGCATCAGGTCAAAAATGTCCACGTTCTTGCACACGTACTAAATGTCGACAACCACTTACAGAGACCGAAATGGTGTACCTCGTGCCTGATCGATCACTTCACTATCTACCTATCTCCCAGCTATCTGTTGATTATTATTAATTAATTAATAGGAAGTCCCCTTCCTGCCCCTCACTCTCATGTCATTGTGGCTTTAAATGAATGATTATTATTATCGAACAATTGGAGCGTTAACCTGGAATGGTCGATCTCTCCGTTCCACGGACGTACTTTGTGAATATCCCAATCGATGGTGTGTGTCCCTCACAAGGACCTCGCAGCGCCTCCGGGTGGACAATCCGGGCGAGGCGACGGACGAGCGACATCACGAGGAAGAGGAAGAGCCGGACGAGGAGCTCGTGGGGCAGAAGGAAAGGTTCGCATCGTCATCCCGTCGAGATGCCACGTCGTCCTCCATCGGGCATCGCAGCGACGCTGTGAGACGTAGTGCGGGTGGACGAGCCGGATATGTCGAATGGCGCCATGATGACCGCCGAGAGACGCTCGGTGCTGTCGCTGCTGAGGGAGGCCCAAGCCCGGTACGAGAGTTTACACATCTCGGACGATGTCTTCGGCGAAGCGGAGAGCGGGGGAGGCAGCAGTGAGGCCAATCCCTTCTACAGCACGTCGGACAGCTCTTCCGAGGCACCGCCCTGTCCAGGTGCGACGCCGAGCTCACCGGGACCGGGACACCGGGCACCCTGCCCTGGGAGTGACGGCCGACAAGAGCATCGCGGCTTGTTCTACTGCAACCCCTTGGCTGGAGATGAAGACGGCGATGATGTGGACACCGATGAGGGCTGGACGAGTTCACTGAGCGACGTTTCGACCCCCACCTTCAAAGGCACTTGTGGTGAGCGTGCTGCTTCACTAGTAGTATTAGTAGTTGTAAGTATGGTGTCGGTGGTGGCACGTCACAGTGGTATTTGTGTACATTGGAGAAAGTCACTTGGTCCATCATGCCTGTGCCACATCCGCTCCCATGAATCCTCAATCCAAACTGTAAAGACTCAACAAGTGTGTTCAGGCTGGAGTAGCAGTTGATGATCTCTTTCAATGAAGGTGGACGTTAAATATCCCACCAATGGCAAATCCAGGGGGGTTTCCTGGTTGCCCAGAACCCTCACCCCCCCCCTCCCAACAAAAAAATATTTGCCATTACAGTGGCAAACCCAGGGGTTCCCTGGTCACCCAGAGCTCCTTCTAGTATGTCATATAGGCACTACCATCACTCAGGTAGGTCTCACATCATATTTAAATTGAAACTTGAAGTTTTTTGAATTCAAGCTATTTTATTTTTAGTTATGCATTTAAATGTTAAATTAATTAATTTTTATATCTTTTTGAAAAATACATGCATATCAAAGAATACGTGAATGTGCATTTATTTGAAAGCTGCAATAAAGTTTTCATAACGTTCATATGACTTAGATTTTCTGTTATTTGGAAACCCCCCCCCCCCCGACCCAATTCCTGGATTTGCCCCTGCCCATGGTCCTTCATGAAGAGTCGGCGAGCTATCTCCGGAACTTTGAACAAATTTCTGCCCTGACTTCCTGAGACGGAGTGGTGACCTGACCAGGATTTTAGTCGAGTAACTGTTTCAGCAGCACCACCACCACTCTGCATTGGGTGGAGTACATGATGATGGTGACTGTCTCTGTCTCTGTCTCTGTTCTTCATTCCTTGTGTGCTTCCATGACAAATAGTTGAGCTTACATTAAGGAAATCTTATCTTCGGTGACAATTACGAGAGCAAATCAAAACAAGAAGACCAAATGGACTGTCGGGGCCATGCCATACAATCCGTTCAGGATAGTCAAATGGACCTCTGCCACCATCTCGCATCAGTGTTTAAGTCAGAGATTCACACTCCTGGCATTTATTATGACTCTCAACATCTTATTCTTATTCTTATTCTTATTCTTCCTGCATGTGGCAGCTTAGCTGCCAGGTAGCCATCATTTTGTTGGGACGAGATGATGCCGCTGATGCTGTGCCCCTATACCATTACACTGGTTCTCATTTCGCCGACCTCGAAAGGATGATCGGCTGAGTCAACCCCACCTAGTGTTAATTCGGTGGAAAACGGAGCTCAAACTCAGTACCCTAAGATTCCAAGCCAGCCACCCTACCCACGAAGCCAACACCAGGCTTGAGACTCTCAACTCAACACTCAAGAGATGAAAGACTCAATCCGACCCAGAACTTTCACTTTTACATTCCTCTCTAAACCTGAGACTCGACCAATTAATTTTCTTTCTGCTGCAAGAATTTGATACATTGTGTTTTATCCCAAAAATGTAAATAAGGTGCTGAAAAACAACATGTAGCAACATGGGATAATGGTGCAGGAGATCAAAGTGGTGGTGTTCGATGGATTAAGTTAAGTTATTCGATTCACGACTAATGACACTTGAGACTCGACCTGTGAGCTTTCCACTCTGGGTCATCTTCATGGTACCATGACAGCATTTTCCGCCGCTTGTACGTTGCGTCCGGTCATGCTAGGATGTAGGTGAGTCGAGCTTGGACCAGGTAGAGTGTCCCATTGTGTGATGATGTGAGTTAGTGTGTTGATGGATTCAAGATGACAATTAATGTAGCCAAGACCACCGCACGGTGTTCATTAATTTCCTTAACTTTACCGATCACACATAGACAATGCTTACCAGAGGTGTTTGAGTTAGGCTGATAAATGATGTACAGTTTACAAATATTGCATAATCCCCCCTCCCCCCTCCCCTACAATGATAGGGTGATTGCGTTGGCCACCCTACAGTGACCTTGTACCCTTTTAATCCCCCGAGTGACATACTCACAGGGCACCATTTCTAAGATCATATCACTCTCCAGTGGCAGGTTGTTTCCATTGTGCTCCCATGGCAATGTGGCATTGTGCCCTTGGACATCTGATCCAAGACTGGAGGTAGGAAAGGGGAGGTAGGTAGGTAGGTAGGTACAGGAAAAGAGTTGTGGAAAGGACGTTTCGCTGTCTCGGACGGATGCACTCATTCTTGCAAATCTTGCAAACTAGGCTCTACCTAGTACTCAGACAAAGGAGAAATCTGTCAAAAATCCTTGGGGAATATGTATTATCAAGAAGGTGATTTGTGGGTGGCGTGGAGGTACTTTACCTAATCAACTGATTTTGAAGTTACCACGACAACGGAGAGTTTCTACTTCTGTGAACATCCAGTGAGGTCTTGGAAAAGACTCCCATGGACCGGTTAACGTCGCAGGCTGCGAATGGCAATGAAATGACATACATCGGATACTTAGAGGTAGAAGTCAACAGTATGAGACAAAAGTGTGCCTTGTGTGGAAGTCCAGATGGTAAAATATCGAGTCGACCCAGGAAAAAAAGGAAAAAAAAGAAGAGTTTAACCCAAAGACTCTTGGGCACGAATGTCATAAGAAATTGCTTCGACCTCCTGAGGGACACGTGATAGTTTAGTGGAACATGCAACAGCAGGGTGAGGACAAGTCTTGAAGATGGCCATCAAGCGTTCAAATACAAGCAAACAACCGAAGGGTATGCTAAAGGTACTGGGAGACCACCCGATCATGATACTCATGTGGTTTGTAGTAACTATCACTACAGTGGGATGGCAAGGGAAGACCGGTGAAGACACAACAGTAAGAGTAGAAACCATATGCGGAATTCACTCCGTCATCGGTCTACGTAGTGAACACCTGCTCTCGAGTGCACATAACAACCTGTTCCCCATCAGGGTAGACAATTTGGGGAGCAAGAACATCTGGGCCTCAAGCCTGTACACCACAAACAGTGAGTAACCAATTTGTTCATAACTTCCTCATTTGTTGGAGTATGCTCAGCATTAACGTGACCTCGAAGTGATGTAACTGATCGTTATAATGTTAAGGCTGCTTGGTATACACCTTTCATTGGAATTGAATTCATTTCTCCTGAGTCTCGACAAACAATGTTTTCCCATTGATTTTGAACCTTTTCCTCGGCACATAATCGAGTAACTGCAAACTGTTAAATTAGTCATCATGTACTCCAGTTAAACTACTCAACATGTTTAGTGATTAGTGACTGTATAATTTTATGATGCAGGTCACACAAAATCTGCCATCCTCACTATAATTCATGGACCGGTGTTTGTGTGTGTGTTCGTTTGTTGTGCTACTCCTCCTACAGTTCTGGGCTGATTATATCCAGATTTACTACATAGAATCAGCATGACCCCAGTTTATGTATAGGGGTGTTCTTATCTTTGCTGGTTGTCGGAGGGGGGCGGAGGGAGGGTGGACACAAATTCTTTATGTAAATGTGTATCGTGTTGCACCGCCTCCAGGTGGGGGAGGGTATTAAATAATACAGACCAAGAAATGAGACTTTCCCTGGGGAGGATTAGAGGTGACTGGAGCAATTTGTCAAAACATTTGTCAAAGCATTGCTTATTGGAATGAGAGCATTGTATCTTCAGCATGGTAAGGCCATCTTTAGCATCCAGACATGCGCACACACACATACATACATACATACACACACACACACACACACACACACACACACACACACACACACACACACACACACACACACACACACACACACACACACACATACATACATGTGAGTAGATTATAAATGGGGTTGCTGGGACTCTCATTCAAATGAATGGGGGAAAGGGAAAAACTTTCTGACTCAAGCCCCAAAAGCCCAAAATAGGAGACTGATTTTCTCCCCACCTATCCCCTTCCCTCCCATACAAGCAAATGTAAAATTGAGATTATGAAAGATTGAGACTTACTGATTAAAGCACTTCTTCCCTTTCATATTTTCATTCCACTCAAAGAGCGAACCAACGAATATTTGCCCATGTTCTACTTTCGGGAATAACTTAATTTTCTGATAATTCATTTCCATCGAGTATATTCACAAAGAATAACTTGGAACTTCGTTCTTGGTATAAGTGTCTTTGTTGAGCAGAAATGAAATGATAAACTTCTCTTAATGCTCTTATTTGACCACCTCGTGAGCCACATATCATTTTGAGATTGTAGTAAATTGTTTTTCCATTGTTCAGTTGATAATCATCAAAGTTTTTCAGTCTTCCATTCAAAGATATTAATTTTTTTTTCTTTACATCCTCCATCTTATTTGTAATTTAATTTATCTGCTTATTTGTTTTATCTACTTTTACCCCGGTTATTTCTTCAATAAGACTTATTTGATATTTCTCACATTCTTTATGTTTCCCATTTAAATACCAAGGCTGATTACATCTCCACTCTTTTGTTTGGTTATTGCTTGGTTCTATCATTTATAAATCAGTAAAAAGACGGCGGTAGCCTGTTAAAATTCCCAACCCAATATCTTAACACTTATACTTATAAACAGAAGGGAGACTATTGATTCTATTCTCTAAAATATATATTTTATCATAAAAAGCTACTAATGCTTTCTAATTTATCTCTTCTGTATATAATTGATGTTTATAACTTCTTATTGTATTCATTTTTCTGAACTCTTCCTTCTTAAAGGTTAAACAGTTGTAATAATGTTTAAAGTTTATTGTTTCCTTGATTATATTTTTCTTTATTCCCTTTAGCTTCTTATCACACCTTTCAATGTTATTATTATTAATATACGTAAAAGCATAAGACTTTGATCTCGATCCTGTAAATTCACTCATGACCTTCCAACCCAATTCATCTTTAAACTTACCAATAACTTTTTTATTCTTTGATGAAAACAACACATCACCTGACTTATAATTACTTGTATCATATATATATATATATATATATATATATATATATATATATATATATATATATATATATATATATATATATCAATATTATCAATCATATCCTCATATACATCACTTGTCTTAATTTCTAATATAAAACTATCTGTATCCATATATAACAATAACTCATTATCCTTATACTTTGATTTTAAATTATTATAGTAATAGTCATACATTAACGACTTTGACAAGTCAAGAATTGATGTTCCTATATAAATAGGTTTATCCATTTCAATACTCTTTTTTTTTTTTTTTTTCAAATGAATAGCACAAAAGTTCTCTGAAAACACCTCCGCTCGCTCAAAACTTGGTCTATTAATTAACTTTGAAGCCCGTTTCCAAGATGTAACAAGTCTTATGTGTTGTCGATTCCTAACATTTATCACAGTCTTTCCAAATACAGCATTGTTCATTGATTTATAAAATTCTTTCTCAAAATCTGTTTTTGCTTCTGTTCTCCTTTTTGTATTAAAATCAATATACTTCTTTAACCAATGACTTCGTTTAAATTTCAAAATCCAATGAATTTTCCTCACTCTCAACCCAGCAGATAAATATTGTCTCAAGTTCCTTTGATGCAAAACATAACTTTCTTTATCATTTAATGTAGTAAGTAGTTTTTCTGTAGATTTACCTTATTATATTAAATGACTGTTGGAAATCACTTAACCATTCTTTTCTTGGACTTTCTTTATCAGGGGCATAAAGTTGGCCTTTATGTTTGTGATGAAGTTCTGGATATTTTAAATCAATCTCAAAATAATATCCAACTTCAGCTTCATCCAATTCTTTTTGAGAAGAGACAACAATGTCTTGTAAAACTTTTTCATAATGGTTTTCTTTAACCCATTTAAGTTTTCCATAAGCTAAAGATTGAGACATAGCCCTCCCATACAAATTGTTAGCATCATAATACATCAGATAAGAGTTATCCTCATTCTTATTATAATCAGGAAGATATTTGTTATTTGCTTTCGCATATCTCTTGGAACATACTTGAGATATTCCTCCTCTTTTAGCCTTCTCTATCATTAAAAGCATATCTATATCACTGATTAATTCCAAATTATGTTTTGCCATTTTTAACATAGCACTCCAAGCCAAATCCGGGGCTGTGTAATAGTGAGCGGGGTCTAATCCATAAGAATTTTTATTATGACAGACTGTTCTAAAAGTTTCAAACACATCAGCCAATAACAATACATCAATTTCACGATACAAATCATGATATTCTCCAAGATTCCTTATATTAAACTTCTCCCAAACCTTTGTAGCTTGTGTATAATCTCCATCGGAAATATGAGTTTTATTTAACTTGCTACAGAAACTTTCCCTTGAAGGAAGTTGTGTTTCTTCAAACTTCTCAAATGAATCCATGTAGTCATACAGATATGAGGCGCCACAAGGAGGAGTGATGTAAGGGCCACATTGGCTATTTTGGAGTTAATGCCATATAGCACTATTTTAACCCTTCCCCTATCATCCGAGCCTATCATCATCATATCATTAAAAAATGTCGCTTACATCACTCCTCGCCGGGCCTCATATATTCCCTTTTGTGATAAGAGATCAATCTCTTCTTGATTTGAGAAATGTGATTTAAGATTCAGTAAGTTTTTAATATTTGATGCTGTTAGATAATGGACTTGCCGTAAACTTGTATGTGTCAAGAAATCTGATATGGGTTATGGGGGATGTATGAATTGTTTTTGTGAATGAGATGTATTTTTGATCTGTGTTAGGAATGGCAGAAATATCTCCAGATGTCTTTGAAAGTTCATTTATAAATAGATGTTTGTCACAGTGAGCGTTGTTGTGAAGAAAGACAGGAATAAAGTTTGGGGGCTTGTAATTAAGATTACAACGGGAATGAGCTGGACTTCTATATTTTCCAGTAAGATGACACTGATCCCTAACTTTGACCTCTCCCTCAATTTTCTCCTCACAAATATGACAGATACTGTTCTTTCTAAATTCCTTTTTCTCTCGCTTTGTTAATGACATTGTTTTTTTTGGGGGGGGGTTTGTTTTTTGTATACCTTGACGAGGCTCGTGTGAGAGCTAACACACAACACACATCAAGGGGGGATGAGTGGGAAGGACAAAACAGTGGGGAACAGAGACATTAGGAGATCTGTGGAAGGGAGAGGGATGGGACGGGGAACATGGGGAATAGAAGATGGATATTACAGGGACTTTCAGGAAGGAAAGCAGGGAATTTGAAGGAGGTGGGCTTGGGTGGATTATCGGGGGTAGAAAAGGTCGAGGATTTGAATGGGGGATGATAAGAGGTGGTGGTGAACAGCTGTTTTGAAGGCCTGGAGGGAAGAATGGGAATGAATAGAGTGAGGGAGTTTATGCCAAAGGTGGGAAAAAAGAGGAATGAAAGAGTGAAGGTGAGCAGTGATTCGTGATTTTGGTAGTTTTCCCAGAAGGGGGTTGTTGGCGGACCTGGAGCGCACTGCAGAAATGTGGTGGGGACAAATCGCAGAGAGAGCAGGGGGGGCGAGGCTGGAGAGGAGACGGTGGAAGACAGAAAGACCACCGACCAACCTGCAGTGATTGAGTGAGAGGCCCAAAGACTCAGCCTTATTGCGGGAGATGCCAATGATCCGAAATGCCTTGGTTTCTACAGCGTGAAGCCGAGAAAGGTGGGAGGCAGGAGCACCAGCCCAGAGGGGAGAGCAGTACTCCATCAGGCTGCAGACAAAAGCTTTGTAAGTGGTCACGAGCTCAGGTGGGCCAAGGAAGGACTTTGCACGACGGAGGATTCCCAGTCGGCGACTGGATTTGGAGGCGAGGTTTGAAATGTGGCTTTCCCAGGAAAGGTCATGGCAGATAGTGAGACCCAGAAGCTTTAAAGAAAGGACTTCTTCCAGAGGATTGTTGAGAAAGTGTATGGGGGGGGGGGTTTCTAAATGGTCCTTTCGAAGAGACATAGTGAGAGTGTGAGATTTGTCTGGATTGAAAGACATGTTCCACGTTTTGGACCAGTTTGTGATTTTATCCAGATCTGCAGTGAGCGAAGAAGCTGCTGCTTGCCGGTCTGAGGGATGACCAATGGTACGGCAGAGTGTGGAGTCATCAGCAAAGAGATATAGAGGATTTTCCAGAGAGTCGGAGAGATCATTGATGCAAACCAGAAAAAGAACAGGGCCCAGTTTATAGGTTTTAACCATTATTTCTCTTCGTCTTATGCAGTCTTTTTCCAATTGTCTTACAAACTCCTCTGAGGCATCTTCTCCTCTATAAAGTTCTAACTTGTATTCATCACCAACAGATGATTTGATATAATAACAGAAACCACAAGGAATATTTATTTGTGTATGATTTATTTGGATTTGGAGAAACAGTATCTATCTTTTCAAGCATACTTTCAAAATCAGCATATATCACAAACGGATGTTTTATAGATTTGTTAAAATCTTTGAATGATATGTTTGAACCTGCTTTTGGTAAATTGATTACGGTTGATTTATGATTACTACAATATTTTGAATGTTGATTTAATCATTGTTTTGTGTGAAAGGAGTTGAGACATCTCTTTCAAGGATACGTTTCACATTTTCTCTTGTATAGTTGTGATTTGGATAATCTTCATAAATTTTTGATGAAAGCATAATGTGATTTTTCTTTTGAAGTTAAGTCGAGAAGGTCAATGTGTGTATCATCATTTTTATAGTTGTTTGAATTTTTTTTATATCTGAACTTTGTTTGTATCCGTTAATCCATATACATTAACAGATAGATTATTCATTTTATCAGATTTGGGAATATCTCTCAATGACATTAGAAACTTTAAATCTTTAACATTTAATGTATTCTCATATTTCTTATAATGTTCAACCCTTTCAGGATTCCATTGTGGAGGATGGAAGTGAGCAAAAACCGACCATAGAAAACATTTATTATCTTTGTTTTGAATCTTAACAACCGCTTTGTTAAGTTTTATCTCTTTTGGTAAATCAATATAAGAAGAAGCTTGAAGAAGATCTGATTTTAAGATGTGTATATCTAAAAAGATTATTTTTGTAATAGCAAATCCACTCCCGACTACAGTGTTATCAACATCTTGTTCTTGTTTATGGAGTTCATCGTAAACATTACATCTTACAAAATCTTGAAATGATGAGAAAAAGTGAGGGTTTGTCCTCGTATAGGGAGTAGTTTCATCGCCTTCTCTTACCATATTCAATTTTACTCCCATATAAAACTTAAAAGTTGTCATTTCACTTAATGTGTTTTTAATTATAGTTTCAATACTTTGTTTAACCATATCAACAGCTTCCATGATTGAAGATGGTCCAGGGTCTTGAAAGCGAAACAATCTTATTTTCATATGCCCTTTAAATGCCCCATCAGTGTTTTCAATGGAGAATTTAGTGGCACCTTCCCTTTCTTCATTGTTCTTGTGCTTGCGTGATTGAAGGTGTTTATTATTATTTTTTTAAAAGAATATCATTATGACATGCATCACAATGTTTTGTTTCTTGGTCAAGTGGAGATATTTATCTAAAAAGATTGAATGTGTGTTTGTTGGTTTGAAGGTGTTTTTTATAACATTTATATTCATCATTACAAACATTGCAGTACGTTGTATTCACCATATTTATATCACAAAACTTTGCTTAAAATATAATTTTCTTGATGAAAATTCCGTTTAAATTATAGGTGAATCTGTGCTTAAAACCATTTTATCCTCCAACTTTTTTCACTTAATAAATACAATGTATCAAGAGACAAAAGACAAGTTTCAATCAACCCCTTCATTTGTAAAAGACACTGAGAAATACGTCAAGGATGTAAAATTGAATAAAGATAAATATAACAACTATTGGATAAAAACAATTATGGTGAATAATATGAGTTCTTCAATTTCCTTCAGTGGAAGGGCTTTTAGTATATCTGGAAGAACATCAATTAAAGTAGCTCTAACAAAAGTTTCTCCTCTCCTTCTGGCGATATATTCAAAACTAGATAAAGCAATGAAACAATAAAAAAGTATCAAAAAAGAAAAACCTCCTTGATGAAGCTTTAGAAAGAAAAGATAAGACCATCTGTGATATGCAAGGAAAAATTTGTATTTTTTTCAACAACCCTAAAGATGTAAATCCTGATGAAATAAAGGATGTTAATATATCAGGTGAAATGACATTTCGTTCACTAGTAGTTAAGGACCATTTTAATATTACCTTTAATATAAAAAATGTAGTAGTTGAATCTGTTAATGAAAAAAAGTATATAGATATAGATGGTAATGTTTTTTCTCTGAATTAAATATGAGTCATTATTCAACTGAAGATTTTGAAGATTATGAGAGTGATGATAGTATGTATCTCTGTTGGAACAGAAAACAGTTTTGATACCGAGAGTTTGTGTTTAAATGATAGTTATGAAAGTCATTTTATAGATGATTGTGAAGGCACCGATGAAAGTACCGGAGATGATACCGAAGATGAATTTTATTTGAAGTAAAGTTTTACTTTATAAATATGCATAGTTTACTAGATTTTGAGCCTCTAAAATTTCCTGATTCTCCACATGACAAATTTGAGAATTGTCCTATGTGTGAAAGACAGGGATTAAACAGAGTCAAAAGCCTATAAACAATGTATGTTCTGTGATTATCTTCTAATGAATGATAATAAAAAATATAAAAAGGAATATAATTCTTTGAGATTTACACCAAAAATGAATTACTTTACAAGATTGATTCGAGAAATGAATGTAAAGTATGAGGGTGATAATACACCTTTTCTTACAAGAGAAGAGACTGAACAAATGACGACCATGTCTCGTGGATTGATGATTTATATTATTAGCGATTGTCATTTTCAGGGAAATATCAACACAAGATATTGTATAAATAAAATAATGGATTATCTTGAAATTAAACCTGAACTTTGGATAAAACATAGTTTCCAAAAAAGCAAATAAAAATTTTAACAACCTGTTTTCCAAATATATAAATGAATGATTTTTTACCCATTTGGGAAAATAAGATAAAATTTAACAACCATAAAAATCTCGAGCCTGGTGTTGGCTCAGTGGTTAGAGTGGCGGATTGGGATCCTAGGGTCCTGAGTTCAAGCCCCGTCGGCCGCTGAATTAATACACCAGGGGGTTGACTCAGCCTGTCATCCTTCTGAGGTCGGTAAAATGAGTACCAGTTCCAGTGTGTGTACTGGTAGAGGGGCACTGCATCAGCGACACAGTCGCGCTTCAAGAAATGATAGCTACCCCGGCAGCTAAGCTGCCATACGACCACCACCAACCATAAAAAATCTTCCAAATTCATTAAGATGTCTCGTAGTTGGTTCAAGCAGGTATGGAAAAACATGCTTACTTTTAAAGATGCTCCTTACTCCCAACTTTTTGGATTATGATAATTTAATAATTTTCACAAAGTCGAGTTTTCAACCTGAGTATCAACTACTCTCACAAGGTTTTAATGCTGGTCTTTAAAAAGAAGATATAATCAGTTTATTTCAACTTCAAAACAAACTAAATGATTAGAACATTGAAGATATAATACAACTATTTTGTGATGCACAGAGATATAAAAATAAATCAAAGCCAATAACTTGTATTGTTAGTGATAATACGGATGATATACCTTCTCCCCAAGATTTAGATAAATCAAAAAAGAACCTCGTTATCTTTGATGATTGTGTTAATGAGAGAAACCAAATGGTAATGGATAGCTACTACACAAGAGGGACACATTCTGCTTGTAATTGTATTTATCTTAGTCAATCATACTTTCAACTCCCTCGTCGCTCAATAAGAAACAATGCTAATACTTTTATTTTATTTAAGTTAAATTCAATCAATATAAACAATTTTTGGAGAGACAATTGTTCTACATTATGTAGTAAAAAGGAATTTGGGGATTATATGAAGCACACGAGTGAAAAATATAAATATATTGTTGGGAAACAAGATGAGATATTAAAAGCTATATATTTTTATTTTATAAACAATTACATATATAAATGACAACTATTATTATAAATCTTGTGGGTAAATCTGCTTTTGGAAAAAAAACAACTTTCATAAAGCAAGGTTCTTCTATAGTACAAATGAGAATATTGTAAATTTGCTTAAAAAGCACCATGTAGTTCGTATTGTATCAACAACAACTAGAGCAATAAGACCTGGAGAAGTAGAAGGTGAAGATTATTACTATATTTCAGTAGAGGAACATATTCAATCTAGTAGAAGAACAACAAAATATTTACATTGTAAGAGTGAGTTAAAGAAACTAAAATCTGGTGTTCGTGGGATATTAGAAACTAATCCAGAAGGAATGAGACAAATTATTAAACATCTGAGTTGTAATGGGATTAAGATTTTATCATTCGGTTTTGATGTTGATGAAGAAACTCAATGCAAACGTATGAAAAGCAGAGATACAAGTATTAGTGAAGAAGAAATTACAACTCTTATTAATGTTAATAAAGAATTTGATGAAATATTTAAAGAAAAGGATTTATTTGAGCACATCTAATTTAATGATGAAGAAAAGGAAAATTTCCCTGTTGGCCTTTATAATTCAGTGAATGATATTTTCCAATGAATAAATGGATGCGAAAGAAGAGCAAGAACATTTAAGGAGCATCCATAGTTGGTTTCAAAAGTTGTAAAACAACAGGAAGACATAAAGAAGAACCACAGACAGAAACTAATGGGTGAAAATGCATTTGAAAGAAAACAAGAGAAAATTTTTAAACCACTTTTAAAAACTTCCCAAGAAAAATTATAGATGCTTCCACAGTTCCCACAATATAATTTACTCCTAAAAAACTTCAAATGTTAAAAGATTTCAGTCAAATGACGGAGGAAGAATGAGAGCATATAGGAGAATTAGAAGATGAAGATGGATTATTTCAACAACTGGAAGAGATTAATCAACCCCCTGATTATATTGTGAAGGCTCTTCAAAACAATGAATATTCAGTGGATTCATAAACCAAAGCAGGACTCATTCCAACAGAACAACCAGCAATATTTCATCTTGTTCAAGAAAAGGGATTGATATTTAATGATGAATTAAGATTCTTGAGTTCTGCTCAACCCCCTGTTAAACTAACTCCGAGATTAATGTTTCTTCTCACAAAAGATGGAAAACAAGGTTTAACTGTGAGGGATGAATCAAAGTATTTTGATAAACCATTGGAGATGAAAAATAATGATGATGGAGTATATATTGATCTGCTGGACTCTCTTAATTATAGGGTTAGTCTTTCTGGTAAAAGTAGGAAGAATGAGGGGAAACACATTATTCAGGCATTAAGTAGCCAAGGTTCAGGTGTTAGTTTTCGTCCAAATGACCCATCACAATTAGTTAATAGACTGTTATTGCTGTTAGGTAGTAAGAAGGCTGGAAATAACAATTGTTTTAATGAAGCATCACCCATTTTAGACCAGTTGATGAACATGAAAATAATTAATAAATGTCAATACAAAGACATTTTATCCCGTATTAAAAAAGATGAGAAGCACAATCCTTAGTTTTAATTTCACAACAAGCGACCACACATCTTCATTCCCATACCCACTACAACTTGGCGCAACAAAAGAATATGAGGCGTCTTTATTGTTCATGGAAACTTATAATACCTTATTTAATATCACCGAGAAAATGACAAGTTTGGTTATAATCCGGGAAGTGGAAACAAAACGATAACGGTTTCACCCGGAACATGTGAGATTTCTCAAATATCTTCTGAAATTGCTCGTCTTATGAAAGAACAGGGCGATGAACCAAAAAATATTGTTATAGATATTCAAAAACAAACTTCAAAATCAACGCTTAAACTTAAAAATAACTACAAGGTTGATTTCACAATTGATAATTCATTTAGAGAGTTATTAGGTTTCTCCTCGAAAAAGATTGAAACGAATGGGCCATTTTACAGTGATAATGTCATTCAAATATCCTCAGGCATAAATTCGGTATTAATTCACTGTGATTTAATTGACGGCGCTTATAATGATGGAATAAGAACAAATACAATATTTTCATTCAGTGCATACTCAACCCCAATTGGTTATATATTCAATATGGAACCCAAAAATCTGGTTTATCTACCTTTGTCAGGAAAAACCTTATACAGAGTAAAGTTTAGGATAACCGACCAAGATAATCGCATGATTGTTTTTAATGGAGAAATTATATCCATCAGAATTCACCTACGAATTTTGATTTGTATGAGAGATGAATTAACAAACATGTCTAAACATACAAAGTATATTACTATGAACTTAGAAGATAATAATGGGAACGGTTCTCATTGGGTTTGTATTTTAAATAGTCAAGACAAATATTATTTTGATAGTTTTGGTCTTCTACCACCTGTTGAAGCAATCACCACAGAAGTGCACTGCTCCCTCCCAATTTTGTCTCCATGTGCTATCATCTTCCTAGCTCAAGAGGTGCCTGAGATATTACCGAAGAGAAAGAAAATAAATGTTACTAATAAATCGAAGTAATTGATTAAGCAAAAACTCTCACGATGTCTCTCAAAGGACCATCTGGAAACCCCCTCTCAACAATCCTCTGGAAGAAGTCCTTTCGTTAAAGCTTCTGGGTCTCACTATCTGCCATGATCTTCCCTGGGAAAGCCACATTTCCAAGCTGACCTCCAAAGCCAGTCGTTGACTAGGAATCCTCCATCATGCAAAGTCCTTCCTCGGCCCACCTTAGCTTGTGACCACAAACAAAGCTTTCGTCCACAGCCTGATGGAGTATTGCTCTCGCCTCTGGGTTGGTGCTCCTGCCTCTCACGTTTCTCAGCTTCATGCTGTGGAAACAAAGGCATTTCGAATCATTGGCATCTCCCATGATGAGACTGAGGCTTTGGGCCTCTCAATCTCTCACCGCAGGCAGGTCGGTGGTCTTTCTGTCTTCTACCATCTCCTCTCTGACCTCCCCCCACTCCCCTGCTCTGTCTGTGATGTGTCCCCCCTCCCCCATATTTCCGCAGTGCGCTCAAAGTCCCCCAGCAACCCCTTCTGGTAAAACTACCAAAATCACGAATCACTGCTCACCTTCACTCTTTCATTCCTTTTTTCCCACCTTTGGAACAAACTCCCACACTCTCTTGAATCCCACTCTTCCCTCCAGGTCTTCAAAACAGCTGTTCACCACCACCTCTTATCTTCCCCCATCCAAAACCATGACCTTTTCTACCACTGCTCATCCACCCCAAACCCATCTCCTTCAAATTCCCTGCTTTCCTTCCTGAAAGTCCCTGTCATGTATGGACCTCAAAGTCCCTGTAGTGTCCATCTTGCTTACCCTGTGTACCCGGCCCCATCCCTCTCCATTCCACAGATCTCGTCATGTCTCTGTTTCCCCACTATTTTTTCCTTCCCTCTCCCACCCCTCTTGTCTCCTGTTCCCCTTGTTGTATGTTCTGTGTGTTAGCTCTCATATAAGCCTCGACATTGTAGAAAAATATATCTTGTTTTTAATGTGTGCAAGTCAGCATCGCTGGGTGCCGAAAGTGCTTCGGCAATGTCACACACTGGAGGATTTGTTATTTAATTATATGGCAGGGGGTTGGTGTACTTTAATGTACCTCGACTTGTTATATTTCGTGTGCAGCCTGTAGCTGCTGTTCGCATCATTGCTGGGAGTGCCTTTGTGCCGCTGATGCAGTGCCTCCTGTTTCCATTAAGCTGGTACTTATTTTGCCAACCTCGGAAGGGTGACAGGCTGAATCAACCCACCTGATGTTATTTAACAGCACGACTGGGGGCTCGATCTCAAGACCCTAAGAAATTAACCCCGTCACCTTAACCCTGAAGCCAACACCAGGCTTTCGTCACACACATTACCTCAACACATGCGATCCTCAATGCAACAACTACAACTGCAAGAACAATAAAAATCGAGCAAATTGCTCATCCCTTTATTTCAATTACATGCACAAGTGTGGGCCCGTACGTGCGTGGCCGTACGTGCAAAAAAAAAAAAAAACAAGAAGAATTGTGATGTCAATCCTGATGTCATAGCACCGTGTCCTGTCATTGGTTTGGTAAATAAATGGCCATAACTTGGGAACCACTTGTCCGATTAATATCAAACCTTGAAAAGGCACATACTCAGGTCCCCAGCAATATACCTGGCAAGTTTCAATTAGATTGGACCAGTGGTTGGCAAGAAACAGCAGTCACAGACACACACACACACACACACACACACACACACACACACACACACACACACACACACACACACACACACACACACACACACACACACACACACACACACACACACACACACACACACAATGCTGGAATTATAGATAGACTAGTACGTGCGGGCCCCTACGTGCGTGCCCGTACGTGCATGCCCGTATGTGCGTGGCCGTACGTGCAAAAAAAATAAACAATTAATTGTGACGTCAATAGTGATGTCATAGCACCGTGTCCTGTCATTGGTTGATAAATAAATGGCCATAACTTGGGATCCGCTTGTCCGATTAACATCAAACCTTGAAAAGGCACATCCTTGGGGCCCCAGCGATATTCCTGGCAAGTTTCAATTAGATCGGACCGGGATTATCGAGAAACGGCGGTCGCAGACACACAAACATACAGACAGACACACAGAGATTGCTGGAATTATAGATAGATGAAGTAAAACCGTTCTATGTTTTCATACTATTCAGCCTTGAGAAGTAGGGCTAAAACTGAAATTATATTCAAAAATCTTCATTTATTAAAAAAAATTGCTTCTCCCCTCATTTAGGCAGTGTATAATGCCACAGATCGTCCCAAAAATAATAAAAAATAACCCAGTGTACAAACATGAAACAAAAACATGGTGGTTATATTTACCTTGCACAATTCCAATTGCACTGTGCCATGGACTTACCCCAAGGCCTGAGGCCTGTCACATGTGCTGCTTCACAACATGATAGTGCATGATTCCGATTGTGGGCAGAGTCGGGTGAGCTATCCAACCAGTGGGGCCAAGGCAGTTGCAATGTCACTTCTGTGAATGTGAGGTCACTTCCTTCCTCTGTGACAGAGTAAAAATAGAGGATATATATATATATATATATATATATATATATATATATATATATATATATATATATATATATATATATATATGTTAATATACAGAGTCGAGGCTTGTGGAAGAGCTAGTACTAGTACACTGAATGGATCGTGACACAACAGGACAAAAAGAACAGGAGAGAGAGGGGAAACACCAACAGCAGAACCGAAGGGAGGCGGTCAAATCATCGGTGTGGGGAGGAATGGGGGGGGCAGAAGAGGATGCATGGGGTGGACAAGATGGATTCAGAAGGAAACTCTCAGGATGGAAAACTGGAAAATTTGGAAGGAGGAGGAATTTGGGTGTTTTTAACGAGGGTAGAAAAGATCATGCTTTTGGATTGGGGATGATCTGAGATGGTGTTGAACAGCTGTCTTGAAGACCTAAAGGGAAGAATGAGATTTAAGAGGATGTGGAAGTTGGCTCAGCAGGTGGTTATAAAAAACAGAACTAATGAGTGGAGGTAAGCAATGATCCTGGATATAGGTAGTTTCACGAGAAGAGGGTTGATGGTGGCCCATGTGAGCAGACACCTGTTTGGGGTAGAGTGGGACAAAGTATGGAAAGAGCAGAGGGGGAAAGACCAGAAAGGAGGTGTTGGAAGACAGAGACCACCTTCCTGTCTGTGATGGCAAAGTGATAGGCCCATAGACTCGGCTTCATCGTGGGACATTTAAATAACCTTGAAGGCCTTGGTTTCCATGGCATCAACCTGATCAAGATGTGAGGCAGGGGAGCCAGCCCAGAGGGGAGAGCAGTACTCCATCAAGCCATGGATGAAAGCCTTGCAGGTGGATAGGAGTTCATGTGTTCCAAGGAAGGACTTTGTATGACGGAGGATGCCCAGTCAGCGGTTGGCTCTGGAATAAAACTTTGAAATGTGGTTTGCCCAAGAAAG
This sequence comes from Eptatretus burgeri, assembly GCF_056783735.1. Classification (NCBI taxonomy): domain Eukaryota; kingdom Metazoa; phylum Chordata; class Myxini; order Myxiniformes; family Myxinidae; genus Eptatretus; species Eptatretus burgeri. The sequence continues at coordinate 64,693,174 of NC_140975.1, read as the reverse complement.
ATCATGGCTGATCGTGAGATCGAGGAGTATGAATAACTGAACTTCCTTGACAGGATTGTTAAGAAAGTAAATAGGAGGGTTTGCTTGACGGTCCTTTCAGAGAGAGATTGTGAGAGTGTGAAATTTGTCAGGATTGAAAAACATATTCCAAGTGGTTGACCAGCGAGGTCTGAAGAGAGGGAAGAGGCTGCAGCCCACCTATCTGAAGGACGAAGGATGTCATGGCAGAGGGTGGAGTTATCAGCAAATAGATAAAGGGGATTTCCCAGAGAATCAGAGAGATAATTGATGAAGATCAGGAATATGACTGAGCCCAAAACACTGCCTTGGAGCACTCCAGCCTTTTCAGGGAGAGTAGATGAAAGGATTTCGTTGAGTGCCACCTGTTGGCTACAAGAGCAGAGGAAGTCAGAAAGCCAAGTGTGGAATTGGCCTTGGATGCCAGAGGGAGAGAGTTTGGAGAGCAAGGGAGAATGCAAGACTGCATCAAAAGTATGAGATATGTTGAGAGAGATGGACCTGATCTCATGTTTGACGTTGAGGGCTTCCATCCATTGTTGTGTGAGTAGAAGTAGCATGTCGAAGGTGGAGTGACCTCATCTCAACCAAATTGGCGATCTGAGATGAAGTTGTCGAAAAGGGAGGATTTAATATCAACTGTCATGATGGTTTCCATGAACTTACTGATGATTGGAAGTCAGCTCAATTGTCTCGTGTCGTGCATATTATCGTGTTTGGACTACGAATTCACAGTGACAGTGAAGGAATACTTACTATCTGAGGAATCAAAAACTGTTCACGTGAGCACAAGTTTCGAACAACTCCCTCTTTAAGATACAAGAGGTTCTGTTACATGCAAGTGCAATGGTAAGTGGTGGCTCACCTCTGACACGGAACAGTTTCTGAAATATGACGAGATCAAAGTAAGATTCCTTCTGCCGGATGGACTATCCTCATCATTCTTTTATCCCAATGAGAAGGTCCAATGAGACAGCATCTTGTCACTCATGAACCGACAACGTCAACCAGACAGACCTACAAATTCAGCGAAAAGAAAAGAAATGATGCCACTCACAAATTGATTAAGGCAAATTGAAAAAGTGGTTTTCATGGATAATCACGATGCACTCCATAAACAGCGTCCAATGTGGTTCTTCCAAAGGAACCCATCCTGCAAGGTGCTAACCCTTAAACAGGTACAGTTAAAATAATTTAATTTTTACATTTTGATGATTTTATTTTTATCCTTTTGGGTCTTAAGTGCATTTGAATTGTGGAATTTGTCCACTCATTTGGCTGACATCTCTTCAAGGTCAATGGATGCTGATAATGCTATTACCAATGATATATAGCCATTGGTTACAAAGCTGAAAAATGTGATGATGCGAACTGCAGCAATGTTTTTCGTACACATGATGCTGAACTTGTATTGTATGAGAATGCAATTAGTGACTTGTTCTGAGGAAAGTCATTGGTCACAGGTCAAAGTTCAACTGCAGTCTCAGGATTTCCCCCCTGTTTTTCATTTGGCAGATCAGCAATGGTCACATTTGATGGGGCTTCCAAAGAGCTTTAATATTTTCAGCTTTCTATATTGTACAACTAGGACGTTATGGCAGATGTAGTGAATCCCTCTACCTGTGGCACAAACCGAGGTTAAATGTTTGATTGCTCATAAGTTGGCAACCAAGTGTTGCTGCGGACCTCAATATTTGCACGGTTTCATTGTTAAATGGTATCTCCCTCGATACCGAATTAAATTAAGATCTGAGAAGGGGAGGTTTGATGGATTTGATGGGAAGGTGGATGGAGGAAATGTTTTCACCCCTGTCTGTTTATCTCTGAGCACGATATCTCAAAGAGTTGTGGATGGATTCGGATGAAAGTTGGTGGACAGGTTGTGTGTGATAAGGACGAATTGATTCGATTTTGGTGAAGATCCGAATCTGGATACAATAATTATTTAATTTTTTAAGTGATTCTTCATCGTTGAGTGATCGGGATAAAAACGACATACAACATGATATTTCAAATCGTTGTGGACGAGTTATGACAAAACTTGGTGGTTGAGTTGGTTAGGTGACGAGAACAAGCAGATTCGTTTTTTGGTTCAGGTCCGGATGCAGATCCGGCCTATCAGTGAGATACAACACGTAAACTGTTCAGCCTGGCGGAGGTATGCGCTCTACCGAGTACCGTATGCGCTCTACCGAGTACCGTTCTAGTTTCAGGTGGAACGACTCTATAATGAATTTTAATGTCGGTACCAGTTGTATATATTTGTGAATTGGACTCCATCGTATTTGAGATCAATTGAAACACACTTATTGTAAATCTGGTGGATTTGTGAATTATATTCAGGATTTAACACATTTCCTCTTCTTAGGCCCGACACACCCTATGCCCGCAACAGCAAGTCCATTGGATTTCCTCCAACTCTTCATGCCGGACAATCTACTGAAGCTGATGGTAACGCAGACCAATATGTATGCACACAAGTACCAAGAGCGGTTTGGTAATGATCCTGGGTGGCGAGATACTAACTTGGCTGAGATGAGAGCCTTCCTCGGACTAGTGGCTTCAACGGCGGTGCACCATTCTGAGTCGGTGCTCAGCATCTGGGGTGGTGGCTTCTTTGGCAATGGGCTGCTAGCAAAGGTCATGCCTCAAGATCGTTTTGAGAAACTCCTTAAGTATTTCCATGTGGTTGCGTTTCGTTCAACGCAAAGTACTGATGGACTCTACAAGGTGCAGCCATTCCTCGATGCCCTGCAGTCTGGGTTTGATGCTGCATTCCAGCCCAGCCAGACTCAGGTAATATCTTTTTCTGCTGCTGAGTTTTGCAAGCAGAATATCTCGAGCACTATTTCATCACTCGTGTCATTCATAATCAATAAAACTTTTACAATGTTTTGTTTTCAGAAAGACAAGGTTTGTGATTTAGCAGATTGGGGGAAGGGAGATAAATGTTGTGTGTGTGTGATTTTGGGGATTTGGTGGTGGTGGAGGGGGTTGAGAGTTGGAGTAGAGAATTAAAGATCTTCATATTACATTGCTATGGAACACCATCCAAAAGAGACAGTGCACAATGATTACATGGATTTTTATGAGGTTATACCCCCACTAGAAGAAGAAAGTCAGAAACAGGAGAGGTTTTAAGGTTTTTGAGGGTTGAACGTCATAAGTGGATAATGGAGAAGAAAGGAGGTGAAGATGCATCTCAACTTCATGGTGGAGGAGAATCCAAAAGAAGGGGATATATACATATACATATATAGTGTTAAACCTCCGAGCATGATGGAGCAGTGAGGCACAGATCGTGCGTGTCCCATAACAGCTGAAGCTTGGTCATCTGTGAGCAACAATGGCCGTCTGCCACAGGAGCACATTGCTTGAAATACTCAGTCTTCAGAACAGACTCGAGTATGCCCTGCTGAAGCTATCTGGGCCGGAGGTGAAGGCGAAGTGGTGTGCATGCGAACGTGGAATTTAATGCCGTGTTGCATTTTTCGGGTTGGAAGGGCTTTGTTCTGGATTATATATATGAAGAAGACAGGAGGTGAAGATGCATCTCACCTCCGATATATGCACAGTCTGATAACCGCACTCAACTGACATCTCTTAAATTGTCTTTTGTGCATGCTCCATCTCCAGTTTTCCAATCCAACAAACTCACCAAGAAGTAGGCTGCTACAAGCAGCAGTTGAGTGAATCAGCCACAATGAATGACGTAAGTTTATGTTTGAATGTCCAGGCTTCCTCGAGCATGCCAACATGTGCAGGTGGTGCACAAATTTCTGGAATAAATTAAAAGCTGATCAATGATCATACCACCTGCTGACTTAATAACACTTACCCTGAGTGGCCCAACAATGCAATATTTACATTCTGAACGTGATTATCATAACGAACTTGCTGTACACACAAAATTGTTTTCTAGGCGAAGATGTTGGAAGGGGTAATCCCCTCTTGCTCGGAGGTCTAGCCAGAAATATATTTTTGAAAACAAGTTTTCAGAAGTGCATCTTGGAAGCATCTGGGATATAAAAATGTAGTAATTCAACGTACACACTCAACCTAAAGGCTGATAGAATGACCGAGAGTGACACACACTCGCCTCTTGGCCGTCTAGCCTGGGTTTGAATCCCAACTCAACTTTAAACTGCCACCCTGGTGATGTGCAGGCAGGTGAAGGCATCGCTTAATATGTGTGCTATCCCTTCGATGGACATCAAACGGGTGTCCTATCTGCTGATATTAGTTGGTAGACATTAAAGATCCCACGGTGTCCTTCCCAAAGAGTAAGTGAGCCATCACCGGCACCATCAACAAATTACAAATTCCTGCCATAATTATTGCTGGGAGAGAGATGGCAAACTGCCCAGCATGACTCTTGCCAGGACACTCCTTTGGCACAACCAATGCTCTGCAACACAGGGCAAGGTACATCAGTCATTCAACCAATGAGATTTATTAAAATGAAGTGTTTATCGTCAATAAAGTGTATGAATAAAGATTGTCGATGTATATAGTTCACTTCCGAATCCTCACTTTGGCATGAAGAAAATACTTCATTGAATTGTCCATCAAGTCTATTGTAATATTCCCCTTTGTCCTGCTATTCCCTTTGTTATGTTGTCCTGATTTGTTCTGTGTCATTGCTTCTCCACGAGCCGAGAGCACGTGTTTGTGTGTGTGTGTGTGTGTGTGTACATATATATATATATATATATATATATATATATATATATATATATATATATATATATATATATATATATATATATATATATATATATATATATATATTGTTACGGCTGTGGAAATTCGCAAATCACGATTCAGGGCCCGTAGGTGAGATATCTCTAAAGGCCCGGTCACACCTTGACGTTTTAGCCAACGTATGCCGATTTTTGAATTTTTTTTCTAAAACGCTGGCACACGTTGAATACGTTATGGGTAAGTTTTGATAACATTGAGAGCACGCTGAAAAACACTGCCATACGTCGTTGTACGTTGGCTTTAAACGTTGTACTTTTCGGTTGTCCACAAATTTTTTCATGCTTGAAATTTCACGACGTATGCCGGCGTATGACTCACACGTTCCGCTACGCTGGCCACAAGTTGTATGCACGGTCTGCGATCATTGACAGACGTCAACACATGCTACTTGTAAGTTAATCATAAGTTGAGACATGCCGAGGTAATGTTTAGCGTACCCGAAACTTATTTCTAACCGATGATTAACGTGTTGTTGGCACGTTACGCGATCATTGCCACACGTCGACAGATGTTACTTTTAAGTTACTCATAGGCTGAAAGACGTCGGTATAATGGATCGTCCTTGCGTCAGCGTCCACGGCCACGGCCAGGACACTTATTTGCAGCATTCTTCAAACTTTTCTTCAGCATGACGAGGATGTTCACACTTCGATGTCGAGCTTGGCTATGATTCCAATTGTCCATCGGCAGCGTCTATTTAAAATAGTCGAGTTTGAGCGTTTTAACACGTTCAGAAGAAACGCTTCAAATTTCCAAACCCCAGCGTCAAAAAACAAAGGCGAGTGACAGCAATTTAAATCGTTCATTGTAAACAATGAAACTAGCTGAGTGGTACCGTTTAAAAGTCGTTGAGTGTAAAAAAAATCCAATTGTTGAGCGCAAGCGTCTACTTTCAATAGTGGAGATGCAGCCATTTAAATCGTTGAGTTTATCATTTAAATCGTTAAACGCAAGGAGGATCCATCATAACCCACACCCTCCCCCTCACACTCACCGACTACTGCCAACATGAACAAACTACTACTAATACTAATACTGATACTGATACTGATACTGATACTGTTACTGCTGACATGGACATCGACTCAAAAAGGACTCGAAAACACTGTTGGGTTCCCCTTTTATGAACACCATTTTTATATACCAATTCCCAAAACCGCTGAAACACGTCTTTATATGGCAGTTGTAAGCTAGAAACACGTTAATTTATTTTTTTTGTCGACCGGAAGACGTCATTGGAATACGTCTACATACGTCGATGTGTGTTGGGACTACGTAAAGAATTGGTTCAAAGCACGTCAAACATAAGTTAGAAATAAGTTTCGCGTAAAAAAGACATTACCGCGACGTGTTTCGACTTATGAGTAGCTTATAAGTAGCCTTTGTGGACGTGTGTAAGCGTCCACATATCGTGTGTACAACTTATCCCCATCGCATGCGGAACGTGTGTCATACGCCGAGTACGTCGTAAAATTTTGAACATGTTTAAAATTTATTGACGTACTCTACTTACTACGACGTATGATAGCGTACTTTAGCGTTCTACTCACGTATACCAAACTTACTCAAACCGTATTTGACGTGCCCCAACGTTTTAGACACATTTTTCTTAGGTCGGCATACGCTGGCAAGATCGCCAAGGTGTGACCGCGATGTTGACACTTCCATTTCTACGGCAGTTATGATTCGAATCGTTGTGCATCAGCCTTTTAATAGGCTACGTCACGACATCGTCGGCGATGCGTGCAACGCGCTATGCCTAAGTTAGACTATCGTTGGGCATCGGTTGTGTAGGCCGACAACAGGTTCAGCATTCGTTGGTATAAGTTATCTATCATTCTGTGTCCGTTACCAATGCATTATACATAAGACCAAGTCGCTATGAATACGTCTGAATCTTTAAAAAAAAAAACATCAAAAGTTCAACGTAAGCCAGCGTTTTAGATACATTTTAATACGTTGCCATCGCTGGCTATACTAAAACGTCAAGGTGTGACCGGGCCCTAAGTACATGTGTAGTTAGCCCCAAACCCGTTGTATAGAGGGAATTTATGTGATTCATCTGGGCTGCGATCCTTTGAGTTAGGCGTTTTTCTGTTCTCTCTTTATTTTGAACCAACCACGTCTCAACCGCCATCACACAACCACCTTAACCACCACGCCAGCCATCGTCACCAACTACAACCACGCTCCAACCCTCAGACAACAACAACAACGCCAACAGCTACGACCTTTACCTTCACAACTCGCTCCCACATCATCGCATCACCGCCATTCCCAAACGGCACCATATCCATCAAACCACCACCGAAAACCCTCCACCACCTTCACCTCTCTCCTTCTACGGCCATTCCCGCACCACCTGTGAACACTGAGCGTCGGGCTGTCTCGGGCCCGTTCAGCGATTGGTGCCGAACGCACCGAGCCGCGAGCGCAAATAGCGGCCTTTCCGAGGGAAAATTCGGATCAGGAACGCTACACACCCACTTTTGCTCCGTCCAATTAGCAAGCGCGGGGCGGCTTGGCCCCGCCTCCAGGCGCGTCTGTGTGAAATCGATATATGCAAATTCTAGGATCAGGGGAGATTTACGCCCCCTTTCCTCCGACCAATGGGCGAGCGTGGCTCTGCCCCCGAGGTCATCCTGATACGGCTATTTGCATATCAGCTGCTCCTGTCAGCCTATAAAACGGCGAGCGCAAGGCGGATCGGTGTGGCAGGAAGAGTCGAGTTAGGTGGCGAAGTGATCGGTGTGGCAGGCAGGGAGAGCGAGTCGAGTCGGGTGGCGAAGTGATCGGTGTGTCTTCGAGTTGGGTTCTGGAGTCGGCTGAGAAGAGTTGCGGGAAGAGGCAAAGGAGCTCGGGTCCGAGGCGAGAAAGACGGCGGTCGGCGACGAGGTCGCGGTGTGGGATCGCTCATCGCGGGACCCAAGCCAGCCAGCCATTCTCCCTCCCCCAGGGCATCAACAATTCCCCCTTTCCCCCACGCTGAGATAGTGCAACAAGGGGGCCCCGTTCCCACCCCACTCCAAACGTCGTGCCAACGAAACCCGCCAAGGAGCACGGAGTCGGGGCACAGCCACGCGGCCACATCTACGGCTCGTCCACCAACGCATCACGAGGACACGGGTAGGACCCCCCCCCCCGGTCTCGCGGGCCTGGCCACTCCTTCAGGTCACGTGCACATATTGGCAGACAGGCCCGTCTGCCCCCTTGTCTATGAGGATGGCTCTTTCCTTTGCTTTTGAGTAAATGTCTGTTGGCGCCGTCTGTAAAGTAGAACTGTATAAGTATTGCCGTGTGTGCGCGTAGTCGGTAGTAACTCTGCATTGTTGTTGCTTTTGTTTTGGTTGCTATATGTGCATTTTGACTGTTTGGCTGTATATATGTGCTTTCCGTGTGCCGGGGAATAAATGTGCTTTGTGTGAACTGTTTTCCCGTTTCGCTTCGTCTTTTCTCTATTGATCCACCATCCTGCTTCACGTAAAGGGTTCGTAGTGGGCTTAATATGCCCGGTAATTAATCGAGGCCGACGATAACACCGCTCAGTTATCACTAGCACGGAACGGACCGCTTAAGCGGTTCGTGTCTGGAGTCGACCTGCAGCGAGGTACGATCGCCCGGTTTACCATCCGCGTGGGTACTTTTGGTAGGTCGAGTTTAGCGAACAACCCTATCCTACGCGGGTGGCCGATTGTCACGATTGTGGTGAGGTCGAAAGGCCCACCCGTGACTGGCTCCAGGCGATAGTTCCCGGAGGGTCGCGACTGAATTGTCCGTCCGGTGGGCGACGCAGTCGCGATTCGAGTGACGCGGCCATTCGCACTCCGGCGGGTGCGAATTCGCAACAATATATATATATATATATATATATATATATATATATATATATATATATATATATTTAAAAATATATATATATATTCTTACGGTTCTAGGAACCGAATGCATACAAACATACAGTTGTCCCGAAGTTAGTTATGCCATTAGTATATGTGCAGATAGATCCCTCCCTTGTGTGTAGTGGGAAGACACTGGGGTGCGTTGCGATGGGCTTTTAGTGAGAAATATAAATCATTTCTCCCCTTTTATTTTATTTCCCCTGTGGTTGGAGCCGCAGTACCTTCCTCTCGCTTGCTACTCTCGTTTGGGCTGGACAAGCACTTTACCGCCTACTCACCTAACCAGCGATTTGTTTTTAGAGGCAAAATCTTGCAGTCGTTCCTTCTGGGCGGGTCCTCGCACGCGTGGAGTGGGCGGGCTTGTCTGCCTCGCCGAAACCCCGCCCAGAAAGGGTGGACCCCACGAAGGCCCTGTCCAATCGGGACGGACGACGACGTCAGCTTCGCCAAGGCCCCTCCCCGCCCAGGGGGATCTATAAAGTACGAAGTGATCCTCAGAGGAGGGTGGAGTGCTTGGAGTTCGTGGAGCTTGTAGTTGGATTTGAGGGTTCGTTTTGTGGGGGTGGTTGAGTTGGTGGAATGGTCTTGAGTAAGAAAGAAGGAAGGTCGTTGGTTCATTGGTGGTCGGAGAGTTCGGTGGGTTCGTTGGCGTTGTTGCGAATTGTCTACCCACGTCTCGCCT
>NC_140975.1:64636311-64678811 GCF_056783735.1 Eptatretus burgeri | reverse complement strand
TATATATATATATATATATATATATATATATATATATATATATATATATAATCTTCCACAAATATGATTCGATTGAAAGTGTATGAACGGCCACCAAGTGCATTTAGATAACACGCACACATAGCCAGATACTTCACCAACATCTGGTTTCGTGGCCAATGGTGCAGATGGAAACCTGAAATTGGATGTATAGTGGAAATTATACTCTTTTATTCTGGGGAATATTTATTTATTTATTCGTTTATATCTATGCACGTTTGATTGAGGATTACGAAAGGGTGAGGAGATAGAGGGTAAACAGTTGGACACAATACACAGGGGAATGATGGAGCAAGAGGAAAGGAAATACAGTGACCTGCAAGTAAGAGTGTTGAGTTAGGTGGGATTCATGAGGGTAGAAAATATCATTGGTAGGGATGGGGGAATGACACGAGATGGTAGTGCACCCGTCCGCTTAATTATGAATACGATAGTGGAAATATACACAATACTTTTTCGTTTGATAGTTATCGATAATTACATTCCATGTAAAGTGTTTATTGTTAATAAAGTGTATGAATTGTGATTGCCGATGTACGAGTCATATTGTTCACGCTCACCAAATCAAGTACCCAACAAATTGAATCCAGCAATTAATTTAGGGTCCCACAGGGACCATTATTGTCAACTTGTATGCCACCAATTCAAAACTCAAATTGATCCCTTTATTTGAAAGGTTGGAGTGATTCCATAAACTGCATAACATTTCACTCAGTTCGACAGAATGATGCATAATGTGGTTGTATGGCAATTAAAACCTGCCTCCATTTGCTTCTGCGACTTCACTATAAAGTGTCCAGTAACTTATAGTAATGGATATAATATGAACAACGGATTGAACGCAATGAAATAGATTTGCTTACCAACAAAAGTACGCTTATGGACACAATCTAGACCTAAGAGGATGAGGATGAAGCCACTATGGAAGATGGCAAAGGATAGACATCTCCACAAGGCATTCCACAAGAGAGCTTTGACTACACTTGCTTCCTTTCTATTGACCCAGATTCACATGAGAATTTTCTGCACTTTCAACACATCCCACTATTACCTCCACCACCGAAAGTGGAACGAGGTTATGTTTTCACCTGTTTGTCTGTCAGTCTGTGAGAAGGTAATATCAAAAAATGATGGATGGTTACGAACAAAACTTGGTGGACAGATTCGGTGTGTGACAAATCCTAATTGATTATATTTTGGTTACGATCTGCATCCACATCGGGATACTAGAAAAATTTTTTACTGATTTTTCACCCCTGAGAGATGGGGCCAAAAAACGATATATAGCACGATATCTCAAAAAAGTTGTGGACGGATTGAAACAAAACTTGGTGGATGAGTTGGTTCGGTGACGAGAACAAGCCAATTTGATTTTGGTTCAGGTCCGGATCCAGGTCTGGCCTATCAGTGGGATACGAAATGTAAACTGCTCAGCGCTTGACGGTGGTATGTACTCCACCACGTGCTAATCTAGTTGTAGACTGTATTCATAATCGAACAGCAGCAAATGTTTCTGCTGGCAGAGTGGGTTTTATAGAACCTTTCCTTTTGGTGTGCATGGCTACCATGAAAACCTGTTATCGTTGTGTCCTGCCAGAAATCGTTCGCATGATTTGGCTACCAACAAATTGCCAACAAATCTTTTAGATTGCTGATTATTACGTTCTTGTATACAGTCTGAAAGTACAGAAAAGACGCATGAAAATGTATAAATGAAAGAGCAAAATGAAAAATTCTCACAAGCTATTTTGTACTGAAGTTAAAAGCATGTCATCACGTTTGTAGAAAATTTTCCAAAAAAGATAAATAAAACTCCTTGCACATTTACCTCTTAAACCCGATTGAACAGCTATTGACCACACACAAAGCAACAAGCGGAGTGAAGCAATTGGTTAATATCCGTCTGTCTGTCTACAAACGTCAGCTTATGATAAAAGATGAACTTTATGACTTATGATTGAACTCAAATCAGAACATGAATCGGAAAACAATCCTGCAGTTTAGCAGTACTTTGGCTTTGACTTCGTCCCGATCACGCACGCGCAGAGGAGAGATGATTTTTTTTCTACTCCGCCTGTCTGGCAGTCAAACAAAATTGATAATCATTCCAAACAAGAAACTTTCCGTTTGTAAGGATGTCATAAAGGACACAAACAACAGGCACGAAGAAATAATGTAACGCGTTAGATAGGGTGATGTAATAGACATTTGGCAAAACGGTGGTAAAACCCAATGGCGAAGAAATTGTGGTTAAATTCCAGAATTTATTGATTTATTTATTGATACGGCTTTTACAATCTTTGTTTTATTTAAATTGAATTATGTACTTGAACACTGTAGAACACAAATCGCCTTCTAATCACTTCCAAAAACCTCGAGTTTAGCAGTACTTGGAATGTTATATAAGGGTGGTGCATAAGATTGCTTCAAGTGCCAAACTTCTGGAATTTTATTTAAAACTACAAGGGCACTCGGTAGAGCGCATACCTCCGCCACGTAATTCCTGATCCAAGAGAACATTTCGGGCCCAATACATTTTTGAAATATCATGCGATACAGTATGATATCGTTTTTGGCCCGATCTCTCAATGGCGAAGAATCACTTTAAAGATTAAATAATACTCGTATCCAGATCCGGATTCGGATGTTCACCAAAATCCAATCAGTTCGTCTTTGTCACACACACAACCTGTCCACAAAATTTCATCTGATCCGTCCACAACTTTTTGAGATATCCTGCACAGAAACAAACAAACAGGCAGAAAGGGGTGAAAACATAACCCCCTTCACCTTCGGTGGCAGCGGTAACAATCTTTAAAATCATTATTTTATTTGAATTGAAGCATATAGAATGTTCGAATACTATATGCGGTTTCGTGTTCTCTGAACTCTCTATTTACTAAAGTAACGGTGGTACATTTAACCAAAGAGAAGCGAAGTAAAATGTACAGTTTTTTTATTGATCTTTTGTGCAATTACCATTGTCCACATGAGCAACATATTTACGTCCTTCACAACAAGCTAATTCCCGACCACAGTGAAAATGCAATGTTTCATGAAATAAACAATGCTTGGTTGCCGTTCAAGATAATATATTTTTCTTTCCAATTGTTCGATCAAAAGTTTTGCCTCGGAAAGTTCTTCCTGCAAGCTTTCATTCTCTTGGATAATTTTTTTTTTATAACGAGCATCCTCCTGCAAAACAAAATATTGCATATATATATATGCATGTATATATATGTATATGTATATATATATGTATATGTATATATATATATATATATATATATATATATATATATATATATATATGACTCAGCCTGTCATCCTTCCGAGGTTGGCGAAATGAGTACCAGTATACTGGGCCGGTGTATACCCCGGTTAAAATAGGTGTACCATATCCCTGTGTCGTAAGAGGCGACCAGCGTTGCGTCAGGAAGGGCATCCGGCGTAAAACATGTGCCAAATCACTATGCGGATCAGACGGATGATCCGCTGTGGCGACCCCTAACGGGAGCAGCCGAAAGAAGAAGAAGAAGAAGAAAAAGAAGAAGAAGATATCAAGACCCACCCACATCTCTCACCTGTGAATTGAGGGAATAGCCAATCAGCTCTCACCGAATTGATAAAAACCCAGGTGGCTCGGAATATATAAATAATTGACCCCTCCCACACTCCTCTAGCCGAAGAAGCTGCATAAAGCAACTCAAGAAGACCTACACAAGGTAAGCGCTACACTGTTTTGAACCCTTCCCAGAGTTCCTCAACACCTATATAGTTACGACTACTGTACCATCTGACAACTTGTCTTGCATCATTGTTCATAACTAATTAGTCTTGCATCATTATCTCCGTTTTCTATGAAATTTGGACATCATTTTCTCCAAAACCGTTCATCCAAAAAAATTTTACACTTGGCATATGTCATCAACTCCTCATGGGGTATGTAGGGTGATAATGTCATCGGTGAAGTAATATTCTAGCCATAATTGTTTGAATTGAAATGTTTATTCGAAAAATCTGAAACTTCTATCTGATCTATGACCCAATGTAAGTGAAGAATAAAATGTACAATATTTTTTTTTAATTAACTTTCATTGTGGTGACATTTAGTTTGAGGTCAAAGTGGATGCTTTGCATTTTGAGATGCTTTCTTGTTGTAGGTTATATTGTATGGAAGACCCATCACATGATATTCTATCTGATTTTTTTTATCTCAGGTTCTACATGAACCCCTGATTGAGGAGGATTTGACATATGTGGCTGCTTGGGCAGGTCTAGATGGGGAACGTCGACGCAGGAAAAAGCGAAAATTCAGCCTGTGGGTTCGCCAGTGTACAACTACAGGTTTCATCTGCCAGGTAGATTTCCGTCTTTGGGGTATAACAACCTCTTCCATGTCCATATGCATGATGGTCACTTAGAACAAGGTTCCACATTCAGTACCACAATTCAATCATCGAGTGCGCACACAAAAAACACACACACACACACACACACTAACGGGTGACATGACTCCGCTGGAGAATTATCTCCCAAGACACCAAGAAGAGACGAAACGTCCACATGCCCGGATAATAATCCGCCACGATACAGTTTTATTAATTTAACCACACAGCTGTTTCAGCGTGTGGTTGGCTTAACAGGGGGATTCAGTTATGCAGGAGGAAGTGATCACGACTCAAAATACCTAGCACTTGTTTTAACAAATAATGGAGAGTGGAGACACGGAAAGAGAAAATGCAATCAAAGCAACTGAGACGACCAAATGGCAGGCTCAACAAATGGTAGCAATTACCATGGTTACCTTAACATGGGCAGACTCAGTCAGGCACACAGGTTGAACAGAAGAATGACATTGTGTGTGTGTGTAGGTGTGGTGGGTGTGTGTGGCTTTTCCTCGAGCGCACACATGACGCAGGCATGGCCTCAGACGCCTCTCTCAGGACAGTCTCCTCCTTGGCTGCTCATTGCTGCATGTCTGGTTGTGCACTCACTCTGGGGTGGGAGGGTCTCGGCTGCATGGCTTGATCTCTGGCTGAGTGTGGCTGATGGCTGAGCGTTCTGGACTGTAAGTCGCTGGATGGGCGTTCACTGTCTGAGAGTCCTCGATGTGGCTATGCATCCCCAGGTGTCAGGGACTGTGAGGTGCGATTGTCCTGCCTTATATATGTAACCCACTGGTCCCCCTGCTGTGTGGATCTTGCTTGATCTTGGATTCAAGATAAAAGACGGATGGGAAATCAGGGGAAAAAAAAAAGAGACAGAAACGAGGATCAAGGATGTTAGGGAATCTAACAAGAGCTACAATTTCAATCGGTGCAAATTGGGAGTTTACAAACACTTTTATGCTGACTGACACTCATTAAGGTGTAACGATTGAATAATTAAGCCCTATGTAGGGCTGGCAGGATGGCCGAGAGGTATGCACACTTGTCTTTAAGCTGTCTAGCCTGGGTTTGAATCCTGACCCAGCTATAAACTGTCATCCTGGTGTTTCATCAGTGTGTGTGCTGTCTCTCGGATAGATGTTAAACAGACACCCAATGTACCGACATTAGTTGGTGGATGTTAAAGATCCGACGGAGTCCTTCGCGAAGAGACGAGACGAGCTAGTGTGGGCACCATGAACAAATTCCAAATTCCTGCCCTGGACCTGACCAGGACCTGACAAATTCCAAACACCCTGACCCGTAAAGGGCATTGCATCAGCAGTACAGCTGTGCCTCAGCCAATGATGCCGCCCTGCAGCCTTGTGCTGCACGTAAAAGAGTTGAAAGTGTAACAAAGCAAAATCCTTTTTGAGGCCATTCCATTCTTTCTGACATTTTCAGTTTCTATTTATTCTTGTTTCTTTCATTCAGCATTCTACCTGCTTGAGCTCTGGATGTGTTTATGCCTTGCAGTTTCAATGCTAGAGAAAGTTGAACACACATCCGAGGGACGTTGGACACATTGATGATTATCACAAAAGTAAAAGTATTGACACAAACATGACGACAAATGCTCATTCAAACCTTCTCAACCACTTATTGGTCCAGGTATTGCAATCGGTTGACTGAGTATGAAAATATGGTGTTTACGGGTGATTGAAGCATGAATAAACCCTCAGAGGTGGCCTACCTCGGCCCTAACAGGAGAGGTAGGACCATTAAGCATAATATAAATACACCTACCTGAAGTCTTTTTGTGATCCTCCACGTTGAGCTGTTCGCCGGTCATCAACAATAAGGACATGATCTTATGAAGATACACCTTGAGTTAGTCATACACAAATTGTAACCGTGGTGTTGGCTTAGCGGTTAGGGGCCCTGAGTTTGAGCCCCGTTGTCCGCTGAATTAACACCAGATGCGGATGACTCAGCCTGTCATCCTTCTGCAGATGGCGAAATGAGTACCAGTGTACTGGTAATAGGGGCACAGCATGCGCGGCATAGTCGTGCCCTAACAAAATGATACCTACCTGGCAGCCAATTCCAATGGAGTAGAGTTGGCTGGATTAGCTGAGAAATTACCATCGTATGTCTTGTGAAAGAGATAATCCAGTCTGCATGTGTGTGCAGATGCATGTTTACCTGAAGGCAAATAGCGATGCTCTGGAGGCTTTTCGAAACCGGGTACAACTGCACAGCCTTGTGGCCAAGCATCTGTGTGTTCCTCTTCCGCCACACAACTACATCATTTTCTGTGGTCCGAGCATCACGAGCTTACAGCTGTTCCAAGAGTTTGAAAAAAAAGGTCAGTATCATTTATGTTTGCCCTTGCTATTGATTTACAAAATTATATTGCCCTGGGCGTACCGCAGCGTAAACAATCTTTCAGCTCAGATTATACTCGGAAGTTACAAACACTAAATAATTACCTCCACCACCAAAGGTGGATGTTTTCACCGCTGTCTGTCTGTCTGTTTGTTTGTTTGTCTGTGAGCAGGATATCTCAAAAGGTTTTTGACAGATTCGGATGAAACTTGGTGGACGGGTTGGGTAGGGGGACAAGAACAAGCTTATTAGATGTTGGTTCAGGTCTGGATACAGATCCGGCCTATCAGTGGCCTACAAATGGTGAACTGTTCAGTCTGGCAGACGTATACCCTCTACCAAGTGCCGTTCTAATTTAAACAGACGTTTCCTGAGAATCGCATCATTACAACCTAAAGATGAAAGAATCGATTTAGCTATTGCTCATGCTCCATCACTTGTGACACCTCTCTATGACTCGTATGCTGTTGCATCACACGTGACAAGTTTAATGTCAGAATGGTGCTACCGTATGAAACGGATACTTTCACCTGGATTTCACCTAGGGTTGTTAGGATATAGGTCAGAGGTAGTTCACTCCCTTTTGAGTTGTCCCACATAGTTTTGATTCCTGATAGGACTCTAAATTCTCACCCTGATGTCTCAGAGGCAAAACGTTACATGATTGAGTGCGCTCTCAATTGGATGAGACATTAAGTTGGAGACCTGCCTGGCAGCAATTGTTGCTCACGATTAGTGCAGCAGTGGTGCCCAAAATGACAGATCTTCTTCAGCTAAAAGGCTGCATCCTTTATACCTGCATAGGTTCAGTATCCGTTGAGAACACGATTGAACGGAGAGATTCCGAACACCCTCTGCTCTCTCTCCTCATGTCTCCTTATCTGAGCACTGCTGGGGACTGAGGGCCATTTTTCAGGCTGTGACATGTCATGTTGAGGGGGTTTTGCACACTTGCCATGTTTGCTAACATCGGTAGGCAAAGGAGTTCCCCCGAGTCTGTTTGCTACTCTTTGACCTTCTCAGCATATGTGATCCCCCCCTCCACCCCCCCCCGGTATTGGTATTAAAGTGACAATACCAGTGGTGCAGCTCTTGGAGATATTGTAACATGCAAACTACAGCACCATGGTAGGTGCAGGTTTTCCGTTCCTGTAGGTATTTTATAATCACCCAAAATATTTTATCTTCCCCATGTGTTATGCAAGTTATTTTATCTTCAAGGTAATGATTTATGAGGGCATGATCAGGCACCATTTCTAAGTGGGCCTGCATGTATTGATGTGTGGTGCATGTTGGGTTTGGCAGGGTAATGAGCTATGAGGACATGACCGGATACCGTTTCGGTCCGTTGGAGTGAAGCTCCATGGTAAAACAGATCATGGTGAAACTCCGTGATAAAATTGCCCAGAAGGGACACTGGATGAATGTGAACCATGAGCTGCAGTACTTTATTAGGTTTTAAGGCTCAGGAGACCTCATCTACCAAATTATTCTGGCTTTTAGAAATTGTTGCACATGGTGAATGCATTTTGCATGGATTGTATGGCAGGAATCTACTGCTGTGGCCTACTCAGCTCTCGGAAAAGTGACTGCACCGGCCTTCCTCGCTCGGCCCTCGTCAGCCCGGTGCTCCCACTTCCTCGAGGCCAGTACAGCAGCCGCATGAAAGGCACGTACTCAATCACGTGCTGGGCCAACAAGGGTGTCTTCCGTTTCCTAACCAATGCCTACTCACCTTTGAAAAGAGGTAACTAAACAGATTTTGGTGTTTAGTCGGTTTCACACTCCATGATACGTAGCTTCCTAGTTCATAAAACTACTCTTGAAGTTTAGTCTTGGTTCAATTCCCATCAGAATAAGACTTGACTCCAGACTGTTATCAAAATGCTTTGTTGGCAGTGTTAGCTGATAGGATGGCCTCGATGTAGGCACATTCACATCCAACCTGTCCAACCTAGGTTCGAATTCCGACCCAGCTATAAACTGTCATCTCGGTGTTTCGCAGGCAGGATGATTCATAAATGTGTGTGCCATCCCTCGGATGGATGTTCATCAGGCATCCCATCTGACAGCATTTCTCGGTGGACAGTAACGCTGTACTTTGGTGACCTTTGTGAAGAGTAGGCAAGCTATTAACGGCACCGCCGTGCCCTCAGCCAATGATGCCACCCCCGCAGCCTTGTGCTGCATATGAACGGACAAAGAAGTTGGCAGTGTTCTTGTTGGTGTTCGAAAGAAAGCATGGTACCTTTCAAAAAGAGTAGGTCATTGTGTAATTTTGACCAAATTCCAATTTCTTGCCCCAAGCGACAGTATCGAAGGATTAGTTAACGGAATCTTTGTACTTCTCTATGTGCCCTCTCCGCCAATGTCGAAGTTGTCTAACGTTGGCATTCAAAAGGTCGAGGGATGTTTTTTTTTCTGCAGGATCAAGGACTCATGGAGGAGCTGTGGGTTTTCAATGAATTGACAATCATTTTCCATCAGGTACACACTATACAGTGGAGGGACCCTGAGTTGGCTGCCTTTAGAATGACTATTTATGGAAGGGGAAGTTGTAAAGGCTTCGTGCAATTGGAGTTAGGATGAGTCGGGAGGGTATGTTACTTCGGAGTCCGACGGGTTACTTAAAGAAGATCATTACACACTTTATGCCGCAGGGTATGTATCAGCCACAAAGAACACTTACCAAAATAATGGCGATTTTCTGAGAGCAATTCTTTTACTCACATTGTAGCTTTCACTTCCCGTCGGTTGTGCATGGCAAAGACGTTGGACAGTTAGTTACTCAAGCCCTACCGGACGTTGAGGAAAGGGTCCGTCCAGTCAGCAAGCGTTCCGAAGGGTGTGTCTTACATTTATCAAAAGAAGAGTTTGTACTTGCTGCTGAAAAGGGGGAAATGGCTGGCTTGGGATATTAGGATCCTGAATATTGGTTAGCATGGCTGGCTTGGGATATTAAGGTCCTGAGTTCGAGCCCCTTTGGCCACTGAAGCAACACCAGGTAGGCTTAATTCAGGCTGTCATCCTTCTAAGGTCAGCAACATGAATGCCAGTGTACTGGTATCGGGGCACAGCATCAGCGGCATAGTTGTGCCCCAACAAAATGATAGCTACCCAGCAGCCAAGCTGCCAGACTCAAGAACAAAAAGAAGAAGCTGAAGCTCTAAAAGTGGCTCGAAAATGAATTCCATTCCACCATCTGGGGGACGACCATTCTTTGATGGTTTTTGATTGCCAACAATGTGCCCGACGCTGTGATAAAAGTTTGACTTCAAAATCCTGCTCGTATTTTTGTGAAGCACCGGGAAAATTGGTCATGTGGGGCAAAAAGTGCTCTTTTTTGGAGCTAAGTATCAGGTTCACGCCTTCGTAATATCATCCTCGGCAATTTGCCAGGTATAAGATTTTGTCGGCTTCTAGACATCTCGGGGAACACTCCCTGCCCGAAATTTAGTGAGGCCAGGGTTGTCACATGATGCATGAGCAGAACATGAATTTCGCTAAATTTACCTATTTATCGGCGTCTACAACAGGTGACCAACTTTATCAGAAACAGACGACCAACTTCACGGCCCCATAATATAACCTCGTGTTGGAACTTGTTTCATAAAATCGCGACCAAAATGGTTAAGTCGGTTACATCAAGTGAGCAATTTGTACAAATTTCAGAGAAGGGAAACAAATTTCCCTCCACATCATTGAGCAAAATGGACGAATCGAAAACAGCAGATGACATGAAAATGAACATTCCAAAGAACTTAACGACAATGCGGAGGGGGAATTTTAGTTTGACACCTCACAGAAATGCTTCAACGCACGAGAAACTGGAAGGTCACTCAGCAACATGGTAGTCCTCCTCTGCCTCAAATAAGTCCGAGTTGTCCATGAGACGGTGTTCGAGAGAAGTCTCCACACGGTTCTGACAATCCTTGCATCTGCACAAATCCATGCAAGATAAGCCAGACTTGCGACAGGAACATCGTTGCATTTCACAGCATGATTTTGCACAGTTGCAGTGCACAATTTCCAACATAGTATCGGGTGCGGGGGTTCTGTGTCATTCACTGGAAACGTAGCAACTTATTCACTGCAGCCCATCCATGCTCATCAGGAAAGGGGGCACTGATATTAGCTTGTAATGCTCGATGGGAAATCGCTGTCTTATATGACGAATGTCTGTTGTGCAGTACCAGCGCATCCTTCGTAGGAGGTAAATTCTGCTCACGCGGTGAGGATGAGGCAAGGCAAAAAACAAACAAACTCTGCAGTGGGTCTTGTTGATGTCCTCCAACATCCGGAATTCATAAAGATGACACGTGAATCGTTCAAGTTGAAGAATGAGGAGGTCAGGTCAGGTATGGGAGAATGCGTTGGAACAGCACGTCACTGCGTCCACTTTCCGCCGGTACTCCAGTGGCCTCCATCTGGCCATCCGCCAGCCAGATGCCTAGCCCATCCCCACCTTCTTGACATGCTGATCAACCTGCTGCAACCACGAGGCAAATGATCAGCCCATTGTCCTCCTCCACCCACGAGGTTCCCTTGCTGAGAAAATCTGGTGAGCAGGATCAGCGTCAAGAAAACGAGCCACATGTCCAAACAACCGCAGCTGACGCTCACGGACTACACAGGTAACAAATCTCATCTGAGTCTCTCTCAGCAACCGCTCGTTGGACACAAAGTCTGACCAGGTAGAGCCGAGGATTCATAAAACAAACCTGGTACCAAAGGAGTTACATCTCCATCTCAGATCCCTGGTCAGAGTCCAAGTCTCACATCTGTAGAGCAAGACTGGAAGCACCAAGGACTTAAAGACTCAGACTTTCGTCCTCCTGCATAAGTACTGATTGCACCACATCCAATGATCCAGTGAATCCATGACTCCCCAGGCCCAACCCAGACATCTATTGACCTCTGGCTCACATGTGGAGACACGAATGTCAATGCCAAGGTAAGTGAATCTCTCTGTGACCTCAATATCTTCACCGCAAACAGGTACTTACAATATAACAACGTCCATTATGTCGATGAAAGCCGGGATCTTAGTTTTGACCCAGGAAACCCGTAATCCCAGTGGCTACGACTCCTTATTCAGCGCCTAGAGGATCCCATAAGGATATCCAGCATATCCACAACGATGACTGAATCATCCGCGAATTCAAGGTCAGAGCTCGGAATGAACTTTCCAAGTCCAGAAAATGTTCTCTGGAACTCCTCCGAATCCCTCAACAATGACAAAGCCTTCTTTTTGCCTTTGTCGTAAAAAGCACTGGTGGTGTCTCATCCATTAAACACATGAAGGCCAACCAACGCTTTTCAAATGCCCTCTCCTAATGAATGAGTGAGCTATGTCAATGATACGCATTCTGTTCTTCACACCAGTGGAGAACAAGAGACGGCAGGTTAGAGCATGACAGGGATACAGCGATCAGCGCAGTATCTGAGCCACAGGGATCTGAGTCACACAGGGACTGTGGATAATCACAGTGCCGGAAAGACTGCAAACATGCCTCGTGGGCAGTAACAGGCAAGTGTCCACCTCTTCGTGATCAGATTTCAGTTCTTCAATCATTTACACAGTTGTCATTGAACCGTGAATATCCATTCAGTGGCAGAGTGAGCCACGTGTGATGAACACATGAACATCATCTTCAACGACATGGTACATGGATGTCCACTGACGAAACAAAAACTCAATCAAATCCTCTTTATTCATCCCGTTTGCGCAATAGATATCTCATAGTTCTTGATACTCATCTCTGGATATTTGTTGGTGACAAAGTCCATGAGGGAGCTGTGAAACTTTTTAGCCAGGTCTAGAACTTGCCTGAGTACACTTTCAGTCAAAGAGTTAAAAGCATCGTGAACTTTACAGATCTGGTGGATGAGACCCGTCCTCTCTCTTGTACACCACTCGACTCTCTCGTACACAGCACGATTCACTTGAACGACGTGGTCCATGGATGTCTACTGATGAAACAAAAACTCAACCAAGTTATCCTGATGCTGTGTGGACTGTGCTTCCCCGCTGATGGACCTCTGGTAGCCTGTACATGTTGCTGCGTTTGAGCCTGGGGAGTAACTACTGAAATCTATCTGTCCGGGCTCTTCCCGACATCTTTGTTCTTTGTTCCTTTCACATTTCTTTCTAATTCTTTCACAATTCTCTTTATTCGTTCTAATTCTTGCTTTTTCTTCTCTTTCATCTCTTTTACCCTTTATCTCTCTCTCTCTCTCTCTCTCTCTCTCTCTCTCTCTCTCTCTCTCTCTCTCTCTCTATCTATCTCTCTCTCTATCTATCTATCTCTCTCTCTATCTATCTATCTCTCTCTCTCTCTCTCTCTCTCTCTCTCTCTCTATCTCTCTCTCTCTCTCTCTCTCTCTCTCTCTCTATCTCTCTCTCTCTCTCTCTCTCTCTCAATCTCTCTCTCTCTCTCTCTCTCTCTCTCTCTCTCTCTCACGGCAATGAATTCTTGCAGAAATGTTTCTGTAAGTCTGACTTGGCTGCGCCTGGATGGGTTTGAGGGTTGTGCAGTAGCGGCTGAAACCCGAATCCTAACCAGGTTCCTCCTGATGACTCCAGCTTTGCTCTTTACTTCTTTGAGTTCCTTCTTGGTCTTCCATTTGATTGTACACAGCACGACTCTCCTGTACACAGCACGACTCTCTTGTACACAACACGACTCTCTTGTTCTCTAAATCTCTGGACCGTGAAAGAATGTACATTGTTGTTCTTGATGAAATCGGAGTGCATGAGGCACAATTAAATCAGATCTTTCTCCCCATATTCTGACATCTCAAGCTGAAATGACGGATCCTATTTATTTTTATTTTTTTTAAATCTTGTTTCTCCTACTGTATATTCCCCTCTCCGTGACTTCTTTCCCTCCTTCCCCTCCTCCCCCTTCTCCTCCTCCTTTCTCACGACCATTTTACCTCCCTCATTGCAACATTTTGTCTCCCATGTATAGGTGTGATAATCAAGCGAAAAGGTGGGAACCTCCAAGAAATGCCTTGCCCACAGGCTGTAGAAGCATTTGCAGCTCATCTCAGCTACATCTGTAAATATGATGACAAGTACAGCAGGTGAGGCTGCCAAGGAATCTTTTCTTATTAATTGTCTTAACTTTAAAACAAATGAGTATAAACAATGACTTGTAAGCATAAAACACATCTTTGACAATAAACAAAGCAGGATCTGGTTGACGAGAACATATTGACCAAATTGTCATTGTGATGCGGAGTTACCATCATACTAAATGAGGCCAACATTGATTGGCTTGAAAGAGCCAACTTGCATTTATTACATTCATCAACATTGAGCTGTTCATTGGGAAGGAAGGTGTCACTTGGTGTCAGGTGACATCTCGTATTACCTGGTTTTCTTAGCCATATGGTGAGTATAAAACAATGCATCAGTTTTAACATTTTCCACTGACAGCCTCCGAGTGCAACTTTGTCATGACAGGATGGTGCAGAGGTAGCGCACCACCGTCTCGTGTCATCCCCTTCCTTATCCACAATCTTTGTTACCCCCCTTTGACCCTTCCAAATCCAACCTGATTACTTCAGGTTGTAGTGTTTCCTTCTCTTTTTCTGTTCGTTCATTCACTTGCTTATTATGTCCAAGATATGCCCCCACTGCCCTATTGTTAGTCCATACCCTCCGTGCCTCGATGTTATCGAGAAGACGAAGTGCAATATTATCGAAAGCCTTAGCTCCGACCTCAAGTAGCTCCTGCAGCTTTTGTGAAAGTTTTTGAAAAAAAAAGAGATAAATCAAATTGACAACTTATAGCAACCGTCGAAATCTGTTGGCTTTCCGAACGCATTTTATCATTTTTAGCTCACCTGGACTTCAGTCAGGTGAGCTTGTGCTAATGAGGAGTCAATTAGTCAGTCTGTAAACACTTCAGTCATTATCGCTTGAACCAAACATACGATTTTGATGAAACTTGGCCACAAGCTTCATATCTGATGCCTCAGGTCGTTTCTTCACTTCATTTGGAAGTGTCTTAATGGCTTCTCTCGTTTCCCTGTTTTACGGTTGGTTTGTAGGTCTTCTACGCAATGCCATGGCGGCTCTTCTGAAAAATTAAAAATGAATAGATAACCGTCGAGAAGGATCCATTCTTGGTGTAGTAGTTGGCTTCCAGGGATTACATCAGGAAGGCAGGTAAAATCCACTTAACTGTCATTATGGTGTCATCTTTTCATTGCGTTCCAATTTTGGCCTTTATACGGTTCTCGAGGGGAGCTATTAACTCTTTAGCCTTGGTATCCACGGTGTCCCGCTTTGAAGAATATGTTTTTTTCATTTTCCATTACTTCATATTTTAATTATTTAAATTTTCGTTTTTAAAAGTTTTTCCATTTTTCATTTGTTTAATTTTTTTTTCTAATTAGCAATTGCAGATTGTAGTACGTATTTCCGATGTATATGCAAAAAACAATAATAATTTAAAAAATTAAACTATTTACTTTTATTTTTTTTCAATTTTTCGTTATTTAGTTGTTGTTTTTTTTTTTTTTTGGGGGGGGGTTGTATACATTGTCGAGGCTTGTATGAGAGCAAACGCACAACGCACAACAATGTTGGCAGGACATAAGAGGGGTGGGAGAGGGAAGGACAAAACGGTGGGGAACAGAGACATGAGGAGATCTGTGGAAGGATGAGGGATGGAACAGGGAACATGGGGTATACAAGGTGGACATTACAGGGAGTTTCAGAAAGGAAAGCAGGGAATTTGAAGGAGGTGGGTTTGGGGTGGATTAACGGGGGCAGAAAAGATCGAAGTTTTGGATGGGGGGAGATAAGAGATGGTGGTGAACAGCTGTTTTGAAGGCCTGGAGGGAAGAATGGGATTGAAGAGTGTGGGAGTTTATTCCAAAGGTGGGAAAAAAAGAGTGAAGGTGAGCAGTGATTCGTGATTTTGGTAGTTTTACCAGAAGGGGGTTGTTGGTGGACCTTGAGCATCCTGCGGAAATATGGGGGGGAGAACATATTGCAGACAGCAAGGGGGTGAGACCAGAGAGGAGAGGGTAGAAGACAGAGACACCAGAGACGAGAGAGAGAGACAGAGAGAGAGAGACAGAGAGAGAGAGAGAGAGAGAGAGAGAGAGAGAGAGAGAGAGAGAGAGAGAGAGAGAGAGAGAGAGAGAGAGAGAGAGAGAGAGCACAAAGACTCAGCCTCACTGCGAGAGGTACCAATGATCCTAAATGCCTAGGTTTCCACAACGTGAAGCTGAGAAAAGTGAGAGGCAGGAGCACCAGCCCAGAGGAGAGAGCTGTACTCCATCAGGCTGCGGACGAAAGCTTTGAATGTAGTCAGGAGCTCAGGAGGGTCGAGGTAGGATTTTGCATGACGGTGGATTTCCAGTCGGCGACTGGGTTTGGAGGCCAGGTTGTAAATGTGGTTTTCCCAGGAAAGATCATGGCAGATAGTGAGACCCAGAAGCTTGAATGAAAGACTTCTTCCAGAGGATTGTTGAGAATGTAGATGGGGGGGGGGGGTCCAAACGGTCCTTTCAGAGAGGCATAGTGAGAGTGTGAGATTTGTCCGGATTGAAAGACATGTTCCACGTGTTGGACCAGTTTGTGATTTTACCCAGATCTGTCGAGAGTGAAGAAGCTGCTGCTTGCCGGTCTGGGGGATGACAGATGGTACAGCAGAGGGTGGAGTCATCAGCAAAGAGATAAAGAGGATTTTCCAGAGAGTCGGAGAGATCATTGATGAAAACCAGAAAAAGAACAGGGCCCAGAACGCTGCCTTGAGGAACTCCAGCGTGGACAGGAAGAGGAGATGAAAGAACTCCATTTAGGGCCACATGTTGGCTGCACCAAGAGAGGAAGTCTACGAGCCCTGAGTGGAGATGGCCTTGGATACCATAGGAAGAGAGCTTGATGAGCAGGGCAGCGTGCCAAACCATGTCAAAAGCACATGATATGTCCAGGGATGTCGCTCTGGTTTTATGTCTAGCAGTTTCTCTCAGTTTTTTATTATTATTTTTTCTATTTTAAATTACTCGTACTTAAATTTTCCATTATTTAATTAATCTGCACTCGAAAAGTGGGGTTAAGCGATCGTTCCCATACGTACGTACATGTCTGCATGTTGTTCCCTTTTCTCTGGAACTGCTTGTCGGATTGACACAAAATATTCACCATAAGTGTGACTACTCATGGAGAATGTTTTCGTGATAATAAAACATCATAGGAGATCTGTGTCAGGTGAGACGAGAGATGACGAGAGATGGTGTGGCAGCCATGTTGGGAAAAAGGAGAAATGTTTGACCTCTGTATCTCTGAAACCGTTCCATGAAAAAAATTGAAACCTGGCACCTGTTAAGTACTCCCCATGGGGAATAAGTGTGATTAAAAAAAAAAATTATATCAGAGGTGCCTTCGTTATGACGTCATAATTGCATATGTAGAATGTTGCATCCCCTCAGAATTAAAATTTTTGAGGGTCATCTCGGGATAAATCGGTCAACAGAAGAAAAAAACAATATGACATCATCAGTCACGTGGTTCGGCAGCCTTTTTTTTTGTAAACCTTCAAAAATCATCTTCCGAAATGACTGAACAGATCGAGGAGAAGATTAAAAGTATGACTGCCTATTCATAAGAAACAAAAAGTTCCCACCTATGATGTCATCATTCACATGGTTTGGCAGCCATATTGTTTTTTTTTTTTAAAACAAAACCTTCAAAAATCTTCTGAAACGGCTTAACAGATCGAGGCAAAACTTTACACAAATGTTCCCCAAGCCTTGGGGATACCAGGGTATTCATGAATAAATGATATGTCCCATGGTTTGGCAGCCATATTGGATTGAAGGAAAATACTTTTTTAATTCTCTCTCCTCAACCACTGCATCATAATTTTGATCTTGAAACCTCAAAATTATGATCTAGCAGTGATGGTAATATACGTTTTAAATTTCAATGTGATCGGACACATGGTCTAGCATCCATAAGTATTTAACTTTTTGAATTTGCATTCTTTTTGTTTGTTTTTTTTTGTTTGAATGAGGCTCACTTGTTTGCGCTTGGATTGGTTTGAGGGTCGAGGAGTAGCATTTGAAACCCGAGTCCTATCCAGGTTCCTCCCGATCACTTTATCTTTGCTTTTTCCTTGTTCGGGTTCCTTCTGATCTGATAACTCCAAACTCCAATGCAACAGTGTGACCACTCGGCTTTTTTCACAAGATCTTGGCTATTCGTTGTTCACCTTGGCGTCTTGGTTTTCTATAGGTTTTCTTGGCGTATAGGTTTTCTATTATCATCGCTTTTCCGAAACCTTGTGAATTCTTGGCTTTTTTCATTAGCTCACCTTGGCATTTATGAAAATGAGGAGTGGTCACACTGCAATGCAGTACCTATTTTATTTGGTCTTCCATTTGATTTGAATTTAATTTTTTGAATTTCAAATTTGCCACCAGTAGAGTAGTTTTGCATCAACTTCTTTTGAAGACTGCACAGGGGTAAGTATTCAATGAATACCATCTAGTGTCTTTTTTACAGCACGTGCGCTGTATACAATTGCACCTAGTTTGAAATGTCCCAGTGCCCCCCCCCCCCACGTGCCTCAAGTGAACCAATCACGGCCGTCTGGTAGATGGCAGTGCGTAACCTAGACGGAAATGGCGACAATTGATGGAAATACCCGAGTATTTCAATGGAAATTTGTGAAACTAATGTGTTGTATATGTGAAAACCATTGAATTTATTGCTTGACAGAAAAAACCAAGAAATGCTCCCCTCTCATGTACGAACGAACGAAAGACGTCATTTCCATCCACCATGGCATTTCGCACCGAACGCTGAAAGCTAAGTTCTTCTTATGCCATCATTCTCTTTAATATTAGCCATAAACAAGTGTTTCGTCATGCATCAGGAGTTTAAATTTACTTATAATTATGGCAGATATTGGTGGCAAAGTGATAAGTGGTTCTTTCAATAACATTAGCGTACTCATTTGCTTCACCACACGCGCTGTACTGAAGGATTTCACTTGTTTTTCATCCGTTTGTTTTCATTATGAGGCAAAATTATTTCAAGTGCTACCAATTGGCTAATATTATGAGTTGGCTATATCGGGAACTATCAGCGATCTCTGATTACAGCCCTCTAGTTATTCACTGTTATAGATGCTGGAGCTTATACGTTGTTGGCCTCAACAGCATGCAATGTATGCAATGTCAATCTGAACTTTTAACAATATTCAGTACAATTTGGAGCAAGACAAAAGATAAAAAAATATTCAAACAAATCGGATATAAACATGATATTTAATGCATACTTAAATGATGTTACTTTTCTTACTGTGCTGTTCCTTCGAAAATACCGTTCATTACAAATGGCCTGCAAATTGGTAGGAAATGAAAGTTTCCGACTTCATTAGTTTACATTGTATATTGTTTTGGTTTATACATGCCAGTAAATAAATAAATGCCTGTAAACATTTTGGCTTGCCGACATTTTGCCGGGACTGTATAGAAAAAAAAATACCACATTGAGCATTGCAATCTCATCATCCCAATAGTTAAACAAAGTTATCTGTGAAGGCAATGTTCATAAATGGTGATTATTAAAAAAGATTGTTTTGTAACTTTCAGGTATTTCATTACACACAAGCCCAACAAAACATGGCAGCAGATCTTCTGGCTGGCACTGAGCATCACCATGAACAATGCCTATGTATTGTACAAGTTGTCTGCAGCGTATGCACGATGCCGGTATAGCCGCACCCAGTTTGGACAACACCTCATGCAAGAGCTGCTGGGTCCGGAGAATGAAGTACCGCCTGAGAAAAATCTGTCTGAACCCCTCACAAAGCATTTTAATACAGACAATTAGACCAAGGTAGAAGTTAGAACTAGAGAATAAGTGTGCATAAATAATTTAAACAACTATATAAATGTAAGCACTGAACAACAAAGCAGTAAGTATACAGGTAAATATAAAGTGATATATCAGCCAAAGAAGCACACTGACCCGTTCACATGACATTGACGTCATGCACATAAATTAAGCCAACACGTCACCTCCAAACTTGGAGGCATCCATATGGCACTCAATCCGCTGCAGACTGAGATTTAAAGCCTTTGGGCAAGAATAGACAAAAGCAGAGATGTCAATCTATATTTCGCCTTTGTTATGGGCTCATTGGGACATTAAAATCAACCAAAGAAGTACACTGACTGAATGATATGATGCTGATGTCATGGACATAAATTATGCCAACACATCACCTCCAAACTAAGAGGCATCATTATGACACTCAAGCCTTTACAGACTGAGATTTAAAGCCCATTGACTGAGAAGTAAAGCCTAACAATGGCGAAATCTAGATTGACATCGCTACTTTCATCTATTTGTGAGTATAGACTTTAAATCTGTCTGCAAAAGCTTGAGTGCCATATGGATACCTCCTAGTTTGGAGGTGATGTGTTGGCATCATTTCTGTACATGGCATCAGCGTCATGTCATCGGGTCAGTATGCTTCTTTGGCTGATTTTAATATGACTGGCTACAAACCTCCTGATTAGTGATCAGCAGGGGAGAGACAATGTGCTCGTGTGGCAGGTGACACTTTTTGCTGAAAAGTTGTGCAGCAAGTGCTGTGATGGGATTCAATCTGTGCCCTGCTGCCTCATCAATTTAGGGGGTTTGACTATATATATATATATATATATATATATATATATATATATATATATATATATATATATATATATATATATATATATACACACACACACACACACACACACACACACACACACACACACACACACACACACACACACACACACACACACACACACAGAAACATGTGGAGTGTTACGAGCACTTCCTTGATCTCCAATGGACATAGTCCACCAAAGCGTCACCTTCAACCCAGAGGGCCTGGGCCCGATGACTGTCAAACAGACAAAGATTACATGGTTAACATCAGTGAACCATCAAACTGAGCCACCTATCCAGATTTCGGGATTATTTGCCCTCATCAGGAGGGCATACCGATAAATATCTAACCAATGATGACCACATTCACCATTTAAACATCAAACGCAACTCCTGACCATTATGGTGAGCATCACCGCAGATTATGTCTCACATGGTAAAACCGCATAATCTGCAAAGAACAACCTTCCATCTGCCACCCAGACGATTGTTCCTGCTAATGCAAACCAATCAACCAGATGGCACGTAATGTGATCGGCGGGTGAATCGAAATATGTGGAGTATGAAGAGCACTCCCCCAATCTCCATTGGTGAAGGACTATGTCCAATGTGGAGTGTGCTCATCATTATGTGTATGTATATATATATATATATATATATATATATATATATATATATATATATATATATATGTATATGTATATGTATATATATGTATATGTAACCTTTGGACATAATTAAGTTTGTGGACCTCATGTTTGGAGGGGTTCTGGGCTTGAAAGGTCAAGACCTGAATGATCGATGGTGCCCAGCTGAGGCATGCACGCACCCACGCATGCACGCACCTTTTCACATTATCTTTGAATGACGCGTCATTTTGAAGCAGACAATAATGCTTTCTATTTGAAAAAGACTTTTCTTTACCAGAACCAATTCAAGCTGTAAGCAGCTGTGTCACTATTTGCATGGACGAATCCACAATCAGAGGCCATTACATTATTCACTTACACTGCATATTGAAAAAAGCCATACATTACAGCTTTGATCAGTCCTCCTACATGGCACCACCTTTGATCCAACTGCATAAATCTACATTACATGTTCTTATGTTTGTCAAAATCAAACAAATAATAATCGTTGGAAGTTGAACAAGCAAAAATCAGTGAGCATTTATTGATTACCTCTCTTTTCTTTATCCTGCACCAGGTATCCGACAAACTGATTGGACGAAAGATGGTGTCAGGTAGAGTGACTGCTCAAACTCCCTTACAGAGAGTGCTTTGCCATTGGCAAGGCTTTTATAAACTTCTGCAAACCACACTTCCATAGTGTCTGGTTACGGTTATGTGACCTTTTATTTAACATTAAAAAAAAAAAATTGGCAATGACTGCATTTATTAAAACACCACGACATGCGCTAATACTTCAATGCTATGTTTAGTTACAGAGTTATGCAACTTTTGTAAACCAGTAAATATCCGCAACCGTTGTCTGTGGATGCTTCTGTGGCAGGTTATTGGGTCAACACATCATATGTCAGGAAGTTTCACACTCTCAAGGCATGTAAGGGGGGGGGGGACCAAACCTACCTTGTGAGCACATTGCAATCAGGAGTATTGGCTGTATTATTGGGGTTTTTTTGGCAGCTGGTCAATATAGCCATCTAAACATGACTACGTGAGATGTGCACAAGATTTTGTACCACATTAATGCTGTGATGCTACTTGATGATGTGACGTCTCTCACTTAATGCCATGGTTCTAAACCCAGCTGTACAAACTAAACCCTAAACCCAGCTGTGCAAACTAAACCCTAAACCCAGCTGATTTGGCTGATTTGTCATCGTGGTTTTATTCGACTTGGAACCAACTTGTGCACGATTCCGTTGAATGGAGATTCTACATGGAGGACATTGAAACCTATAATAATTCTTCAAATCCCTCCAGCTTGGTTAAGGGTCCACCTGTTCGATTCATTCTTCTACACGATTTGCTAATCTACTCGTGAGAACAGATTATACAAGGGCTGTGGCTTCAATATGCCGTATGCTTTTGGTGGATTTTGGTTCTTTTATTCATCGATCTTTCCTTCTAGTCTCACTTCCTCTTCCTGTTTCTTTTCTCTTTTTATATCATCTTGTGTCTTACCTAGATGGAAAAAAGCATTTTTTGGTTTTGGCTACTCTTAATGTCTTAGTGCTTCTCAGCTTGATTGCTACCTTGGTTTGTATTAACCTTATATTCCCCAATTTGTTTTGTCAGTGAGATGAGCTGCAAAAAAATAACTTAAATTGCCTTACAGACAACATTCTTGACTCAGTACCATCTATCTGAAGCTTTTTGGTCACATGCATGTGTACGAGTTTGGGCTGGCAGGATCGCCTAAAGGTACGCACACTTGTCTCTAAGCCTGGGTTTGAATCCCGACCCAGATATAAACTGTCATCCAGATGTTTCACTGGTAGGGTGGACGTTAAACTGGCCGGCCTATCTGCAGCATTAGTAGGTGAACTTTGAAGATCATGAACAAATTGCAAATTCCTTCCCTAACTACTTAGTTGAGCATCAGGCCTGATCAGCCAGTTTCTGAAATAGTCGGGCCAAAATCTTCCTCCGGCTAACCCCACAAGAACGTAGGAATAACTGTGGCCGTTAAATAAGGAGATGTGTATGAGTTTCAATTAAGTTTATGTTTGTCATTATTTGTAAAACAAATGACAGTATTAAAAAAAAAAACCTTCCCCAATCCCGTATTCCGCATCTGAAATTGCTCTCTAAGCCTCGTCTCCACTTACAAGTTCTAAACCAGTTCAGGCCAGAAATATCTGGAACGAGTACCAAGTGCATTGTTCCCACAAGCAACCAGTGCAAATGAGCTCGTGAAAACGAAAAAAAACTAGTGCTGATGTAAACTCTTTCAAATTCATTAGCACCAAGTGGTGATCTAAAGCCTGTGGAAGGATTTGAGTCTCAGTCTCTCTCAGTCTCTCTCAGTCTCTCTCTCTCTCTCTCTCTCTCTCTCTCTCTCTCTCTCTCTCTCTCTCTCTCTCAGTCTCTCTCTCTCTCTCTCTCTCTCTCTCTCTCTCTCTCTCTCTCTCTCTCTCTCTCTCTCTCTCTCTCTCTCTCTCTCTCTCTCTCTCTCTCTCTCTCTCTCTCTCTCTCTCTCTCTCTCTCTCTCTTCCACACTCTCCACTCTCCACCCTCTCTCTCTCTCTCTCTCTCTCTCTCTCTCTCTGTCTGTCTGTCTGTCTGTCTCTGTGTCTCAGTTTCTCTCTCTCCCTCAAGAGTAGCAGCACAAAACTAACAGTTTCCTTAGGGGAGTTCCTTATATTTAATGCTTTTGTACACTTTGATTGAAAATTTTGCCTTGACTATTGTAAAATACTGCTTTTTCTTTTCAACAAGCCTCTTGATGGGACATGCAAGTACAATCATCCTGTTTACACCGAGCCCACGATGAACTTCCTGCAAGCATACAACATGGGTTCAGATTTTGTTTTTTTCAATCCAGTGATTGAAGCTCATGGAGAAACTTCATGACGGAGGGTGTAACATTGATAAACTGACAAAGAGAGGTAGTGGAATATGTGAATGTGGAACAGATGAACAACACCAATGTGATTACAAGGAGAGACTCGATAAGGTGCAGGAAAGAAGAGGGGACCGCATTAGCGAGAATATCAAAGATGATTGGTGGGTAAGGGAGTCAGTGTATGTGATGGGGTTGGGATGACTGTGCAGTGACTCTGAGAATAAATAAAAAAGAGCACATTACAACAGACTCAGGAAGGTGATTCCATGGATAATAAAATGAGAATACAAAGATAGAACTAAGCATGTATTTCACATTTGAAGACGGAAACAAGGAGTCAGGTGATGAAAGTGTATGACCTGATGGGAGGCTCAGGAGAAGGACAGAGGGAAGAATGAATACTGGAGTAAATGAGAGAGAAGACCATGAGGTAACCAAACTATCTGTCGAGGAAAAGGAGTGCGCCCTGATCCTGGATCACCTGATAAGAGAGGCAGACCGTTTACTCGTATGAAGTGTACAATGATTTGGTTACGCCGAGGTCAAAAAGAGAGAAAATTCATCGAGGGTTATGGTTTTGTATAACATTGTTGCATTATCAATGACTTTTTTTTTTGCATACATAGTTGAGGCTCATGGAAGAGCAAGTACACTGAACTGATCAAAATGTAACAGACAAATACAGTATGCAAAAGGAACAGTAGAGAGGGGATACATTATGAGGAGTTGATGGGGGAGACACCAACAGCAGAGAAGACCAAGATAGAGGGAGACTTGGACAAATAATGGGTGTGGGGAGGAATGGGGGGCAGGAGAGGATGACTGAAATTTTACAGACAAAAATAATTCAAAAATATAAAGTTTTTTTTTTCCTTGTTTGGGATATTAGTTTTAATCTACATTACAATTTAACATCCATTTTACAACTTTGATATCACATGATACATTCTCTGTTCAATACGTGCTCAATTTGACCTATGAACTGTAGCCAGTAACCTATTAGGCCTGAAATGAAAAATGGTGTCCTGCACTTGTTTTTGGTCGTCGTCGTCGTCGTTGCTCGTCTGTTTCTTCACCGTGTAAAGCATGCACTGTGAAAATGGACCATTTTACCCAAATGTGCCACTTGAAAATTCAAAATGACATTTGACATTGTATCATGGACTGATA
Organism: Eptatretus burgeri; assembly: GCF_056783735.1. Classification (NCBI taxonomy): domain Eukaryota; kingdom Metazoa; phylum Chordata; class Myxini; order Myxiniformes; family Myxinidae; genus Eptatretus; species Eptatretus burgeri. Next base: position 64,653,617 of record NC_140975.1, on the reverse strand, counting down.
TAAGTTACGCTTATTTAACAAGGTGGTTGCCAAGGTGAGTTATCACACCAGGTTGCGGTTGTACACCAACTTACACATGCTGTGAATAGTCATCACATGCTGCACTTCATAATCACAATTATTTCAGTTTACAAAGTGAGAACATTCCATTACAGCAGAGAATGCCTTGTTTGTAAAGTAATCGTTTTCATCAGTTGAATTACCAACAGATATTTATCTCATATCGTGTTCGTTTCACATTTTTATGTACGGACATTGGTCATTTCCTTTTTTTTCCTTCACATGTGTTATTTGGAATGACTGGCATGGATTATGGACAGAATACTGTTGTTTGTTGTAGTTTGTGTGCCATTGAATCATATTTTGTGGCTCATGGTTAACTGTCATTCTTGCTGGTGCTGTTTTTGTATGTATGTATGTAATTACCACGTTCCTGTTGGATTAAAATGATTGTTTGTTTTTGCTCAATGATTGTGTGATTGTGTTTAAATGGAACATGCATGAACTGCAACATGGCTAACAAATATAACTAGAAAGCATCTGAAAATGCAAAGCCCATCTGCGTCCGCTTTGTATTCAAACTTCTTCTTCCCGATGTTAAACATGACGAAAACAGCTAAAATAAATACAAGAAAAAATTTGACGGTTTTAGGCAAACTTGACCTTTTGACCTCCAAAGCAACAGCCTTCAGTGACTCGATATGCAAACCCTGCTCAAATTTCAAGTCAATCGGATGGAAATTGACATTTTGTGACCTTGACCTTTGACCTTCTCAACAGAACACAGGTTACACTCGATCAATATGGTCACTAATGTATGGATATGACCGACATGCCGATATTGACCTTTGACCTTTTGATCTAAAAAAAATTAAAAAATTGGCTTCGAGCTTTTGATTAGTGAACCAATTCAGTGACCCAATATACAAGTTCTTAAAATTTCAGGTTGATTGGTTGAAAATTGACGATTTTATGTGACTTGACATTTGACCTTTTGACCAAATTATAAATTTTTCTTTCTCCATATTCTCACAATGAAGCTTTGTTGAAAAGTTCAAGACAAAAGCTCAAATGGTAAAAAAAAGGTACGGCCCAGACCGACAGACACAGAAGTGATTGCAAACCCTGTGTGTGTTATCTCTGTCTCTCTCTGTCTCTGTCTCTCTGTCTCTCTCTCTCTCTCTTTCTCGGTGTCTCTCTCTCTCAGTCTCTCTCTCTCCCAGTCTCTCTGTCAGTCCCTGTGCAAGCGACGGGTGAATAAACACAAGGTGTAAACTAGAACGGCGTTTGGTAGAGCGCATACCTCCGCCAGGCTGAACAGTTTACATTTTGTATCCTACTGATGGGATGGATCCGAACCAAAATCTAATTGGCTTGTTCTTGTCATGTACCCAACTCATCCACAACGTTTTGGGATATCATGCTACGTATCGTTTTTGGCCCCATCTCTCAATGGTGAAGAATCACTTGGAAAAACAAGGAGAAAAAGACATAAAATGTCAGAGCCCCCATTGTTTTAGTAATTTTGCTGTACGGAGTTAAAGGGATAGCATATATTTATTTACAACTAAAATTGCCGTCAGTCAACCAGTCAGCCATCTTTAATGAGATCATAATATAAAGTGAGGGGCACGTGTCGGTCATCATGTGCTGTGCTTGTGTCAAGTTTGAACAAAATCGGACCATGCATTTCCGAGAAATGGTTGGAGACATGTTCAACATCGGGTTTTTACAACTCGAATGGCCGCCAGTCGGCCATCTTTAATCGAATCGCGAAACAAGATGATGTGCACATGTACACCGTCATGTAATGCCTTTCTGTCAAGTTTGAACAAAATCGGTCGATACATGTCCGAGATATGGCTGCGGATGGATGAACGGACGGATGCACGGACGGACGAGACCCGATTCATAAGCCCCTTGTTTTGACCAAGTACAACGGGGGCTAATTATCGTACCCAAGTCGAGATGTTCACCAAAATCTAATCAATTCGTCCTCGTCACACATTAATATTGTCCACCAAGTTTTGCCTGAATCCGTCAATAATGTTTTGAGATATCCTGCTCACAAACAGGCAGACAATAATTACAACGACATTCAGTAGAGCGCTTACCTCCGCCAGGCTGAACGTTTTTTGGGTTTTGTATCCCACTGATAGGTCGGATCTGGATTCGGACCTTAAGCAAAATCTAATCAGCTTGTTCTTGACACCTACCCAACTCATCAACCAAGTTTCATCCGAATCCATCCATAACTTTTTGAGACATCGTGCTCACAAACAGGACAGACAAACGGATGAAAACATAACCTCCGCCCACCTTCAGTGGTGGAGGTAATCACATTCAAAGTCAAAGATAACAGCTCTCTCTCTCTCTGTTAAGTTTATAACAAGCATTTTGAATTTGATGGCAGAGATTTAATAACATACCGCATTGGTTGAGTTTCCTTTGTTCAATTACTCGTGCTCTGTTTCTTCCATCGTGTCTATGTTTCGAGACACAGATGTTCACGACACAACAGCTGTTCATGGTTAACAGTTCCTGAAACAGTAAAAAGCACCTAGTTATTATTATTATTTTGTCTGCAACCTGTGGCTCCAGGTTGCATCATTGCTGGGAATGTGGTTGTGCCGCTGATGGAGTGACCCCTGTTACCAATAAGCTGGTACTCATTTTGCCAACTTCGGAAGGATGACAGGCTGAATCAACCCACCTGGTGTTAATTCAACGATTAAAGGAATCTCGATGTCAACACTCTAACATCTTCAGCCAGCAACCTTAACCGTTCAAGCCAACACCAGGCTTAAATCACTTAATGCTTACTTTTGAAACCTTGTAACCTTGATATATGAGGAAGTTGGAGATCTGCACTCTGACTTAACAGATCTGCCCATCCACAGACTGCTGCAGAAAACCCACATAATGTGCATCTCACAAAAACATTTCTTTCACAGGATGTCCCAGGATCTTCTTCCATACTTCCTGTTCATTGTCTCCTTCCCTATGATAGACGTGATTCCCACACCGATGGTGGAGTCGCTGTTTGTTGGATCGTCCCTTCCTCCCCTTCACCAGTTACCCCAAAACCTATGCAGTACATTTGGCTTCATATGCCTCTCTGTGACGTGGACCATGCCAAGCCTCATCAGACTCGAACCTGGTGACGACGGAGTTAACACTGCAAGATTGCCTGAACATGGAGGCTATAATTTAAACTGGATCCTCCCAATCAGTGACTCGGGAATGTTACAATTCTCAATTTCGTTGCACACGCCGAGAACGTAGCTTACGTGTATCTGCTTATAAACTATAAAGATCTCGTCATCCAGTCTCGCTTACCCTATCCTTGTCCACACAGACTCACTTGGGAAATAGTTGGATACACAAGGAGAAAAAAGGTTATAAAACGTGGGAGGGGGATAACATTAACATTGGGGACACTTCAAGCCTGGTCAAGCTGAGCGAGGTGCATTTGCCTAGATTCAATGGGACGAACAGGTAACAGTTTCCCCATGCATGGAGCGTGGTGAGGTGGGTCTCTGGGCGAACTTTCCGCTGACATTCCCAGGATAAACAATGGGTGGTTCAGGCCTGGTCGTGATGAGTGAGGTGCCTTTGCCTAGATTCTATGGGACGAACAGGCAACAGTTTCCCCATGCATGGAGCGTGGTGAGGTGGGTCTCTGGGCGAACTTTCTGCTGACGTTCCCAGGATAAACAATGGGTGGTTCAGGCCTGGTCGTGCCGAGTGAGGTGCCTATGCCTAGATTCTATGGGACGAACAGGTAACAGTTTCCCCATGCATGGAGCATGGTGAGGTGGGTCTCTGGGCGAACTTTCCGCTGACGTTCCCAGGATAAACAATGGGTGGTTCAGGCCTGGTCGTGATGAGTGAGGTGCCTTTGCCTAGATTCTATGGGACGAACAGGCAACAGTTTCCCCATGCATGGAGCGTGGTGAGGTGGGTCTCTGGGCGAACTTTCTGCTGACATTCCCAGGATAAACAATGGGTGGTTCAGGCCTGGTCGTGATGAGTGAGGTGCCTTTGCCTAGATTCTATGGGACGAACAGGCAACAGTTTCCCCATGCATGGAGCGTGGTGAGGTGGGTCTCTGGGCGAACTTTCCGCTGACGTTTTCAGGATAAACAATGGGTGGTTCAGGCCTGCTCATGATGAGTGAGGTGCCTTTGCCTAGATTCTATGGGACGAACAGGCAACAGTTTACCCATGCATGGAGCGTGGTGAGGTGGGTCTCTGGGCGAACTTTCCGCTGACGTTCCCAGGATAAACAATGCGTCGTTCAGGCCTGGTCGTGATGAGCGAGGTGCCTTTGCCTAGATTCTCTGGGAGGAACAGGTAACAGTTTCCCCATGCATGGAGCGTGGTGAGGTGGGTCTCTGGGCGAACTTTCCGCTGACGTTCCCAGGATAAACAATGGGTGGTTCAGGCCTGGTCGTGATGAGCGATCTGCCTTTGCCTAGATTCTATGGGATGAACAGGCAACAGTTTCCCCATGCATGGAGCGTGGTGAGGTGGGTCTCTGGGCGAACTTGCCACTAACGTTCCCAGGATTAAGAGACCAGTTCCTCATGGGACTGGCAACCATTCCTCAAAGAAAAGGTAATAGTGGGGTTACTCTTCTGGATTCCCATGACTATTTTGAGAAGAACTAAGTTTGAAGTTGGTTTCAAGTAGTTTGGGACATTCTCTTTAAAATGAAATTCTATAACTTTGGCGTAAAGGTGGGGAACAGTCGCTCGAGGGAGTTTTCAAAGATAGCCATCTTGAAAATGTCTTACATATTAGATTATGCGTTCAATTTCCCGACAGATTCACTCAAGGCATCTCTGGACGAAATTATCTGGATTATGAAAGGAGGCTGGACGAAATGCTGCTGTTTTTAACACTCATGGCCATGACTGTTCGCCATATTTCTACTGCTCGCAACACACTGTGTTCCATCGCAAGTTGTAATGAACAAGAACAAGGTCATCATGAAAATGTGAAACCTCAGATGACGGCAGACAAAAAAATCTGCCGAGGATATGAATTCCTGCATTGAGGAGTGGAGCTGTGACCCATTTTATCCTTCTCACAGCGCTCTTTGGTCTCTCCAATCTGAAAAGGTGGCTTCGCCTGACATAGCTCTTGACTTTTTAATCCGCAGAAGATGATGGGGAAAAGCCGGTTTACCACTTTCACAAGGACTTTGTTTTTTCAAACCAAAGGCCCCATCAAGAAAAACAGACGGCGAAGCTTTCTTGGATCAATGGCTTCAACTTCCTCGTCCTTGGACAGTAGAAGCAAGGAGATGGACAACAGAGCAATGTCAAGCTTGATTAACCTTGCTCACAATTCAAAATTGCTTTTCAACCCAAATGGAGCCACGACGAAGGTTGTAAAATCAAAACTTCAAGACAAAAAAAAGTCTTTTGTAGAAGTCCAGACCTTTCATTCAGCACCCTAAAGAACCATTGCTGCCATGGGCTATCTAACGTGCGGTGACCCCATCCCGAGATGACCGAGAAACTCCTGCACGTAGGGCGACTATGCAAAGGTACGTATTCAACATGGCAATGGGGAGACCTCATCGGACTGTGGAGTTTCACCTCGTAAATGACAGATATGACGTTAGTGATGGCCTCAAGGTTAGTGAGCACAAGAGAGGAGCTAAAGATTCCATTGGTGGTAGCAATAACATTTACGTCAAAGCTGATGAATTCCTGTCTGCCTGAGAACTCAGCGCATTGTTTACAAATCCGCACAACAAACAAAATTCGGATCTTTCAGGAATTCAAAGGGTTTGTAACTCCACAAGATGACCAAGAATTCATTTATATTCTTCGAGGAAATTGCTACAATCTGAGAACCCAAACAGAGGTTCCAATTTTGGAATGATATCAACATGAGGCAAATTCCAGGACCTTCTTCCGTGCACATTTTCTGATTCAGACACCAACGCAGCAATCGTTGTCGACGCTGAAGATACAGGTGTGTTAGCGCTATGCACCGAAGAGGTGTCTCCAGTTATCCTTCAACTCCATGTCATCTTGGGGGGGATGATTGTGTATCAGGATTTTACAGCCAATGGAAAACATCAGTAGTTGTTACAAGAACGGTTTAACAGTTTCTTCCGAAACCCAATTCGTCCCTCTTCTCAAAGCTGGGGATTTGCCTTTGACCTGATGTGACTCTCTTGTAGGACATGGAAATGCTCGCCCTTCTCGGACAAGCGTGCACTACGAAGTGGAACAAGATGAAGGAAAAAGTGATGCCAACTCCTTATTTTTACATATATTGAGGGCAAATTATTATCAAGTGTGGATTTTCAAGAATGACAGCAACTCATAATCCCCTCCTTCACCAGTGGAATATGGCTGAATGAGAGGTACCTCTGGCACAATCGGTGCCTGTGATCCACTCCAAGCCTATGATTCCTGAAGGTCTTGCCATCTTTATTGGTGATGAGCAGGACACAACTGCTGGAGATGATGACGGAACAGATTCAGATTGTTCTGCTCATTCGGATGACGATGAGGAACCTGACGAGTGAATGGTGTTCTGGATAAATCCACATGTAGATGATCCGGCATTTGAATTATACTCATATATTACTGTCTGAGGAAGCTTCGTGAATGGGAAGGGACTCTTGCCGAGGCGAACAACTCTGCGAGTGAGATGGCCATCAATGTAATATGAGCAAATGGTGTTGAGCAACCAACATACATGTTGGGCCTTTCAATATGTCATCGGGTTTGGATTTATTCCCCATCTTAGGGTACAAAGCTGTTCACCACCATCTCAGGTCATCTCCCATCCAAAGCCATGATCTTTCCTCCACCCGTTAAACCACCCTCCAAAACTTTTGCTTATGCGTCCATCTTGTCCACCTCCTTGCGTTGTCCCTAGCCCTCATCGTTATCTGCATCCCTTGTTTGTCCATCTCCATCGACCTTCTCCCTCAATCTGCTGTTCCCTACGTTATGTTGTGTCCAGGTCTGTTCTGTGTCCTCGCTCTTCCACGAGCCTTGACCATGTATCAAAAAATAAAACGAGTGATCAACACCTCAGTCGAGGTCCGCTTGTTGTCCTGATTGTGGCAGTTGATTGTAGTTTATCTCACTTCACTCAATGGAAGTTTTCAGTATTTTTTTACGTTGGAGAAGGATGGAAAGTCGATTCGAATGTTTCACGGTCCCCAGAAGTGACAACGATTATAATTTAGGCAACACGGGTCAAAATATTATTTTCCAACTTCCCATCGTGATTTGTGCGCCTTGAAATGCCATTAAAAGAATGCTTCCAGTAGATATAGATTCCTTTGAGTAACATATGTGTGACGAATGAATTCAGCATTCGTACAAACCCCAGCTGGAGAGAGTAGTGTCATCCGGAAGGAGGAGGCGAGCTGTCGCCGGCACCGTGGACAAATAACAAATTCCTTCCTTGACCGACGTGCAGCCACGCCCTCAGGAGATGATGTCACGCCCTCAGGAGATGATGTCACGCCCTCAGGAGATGATGCCACGCCCTCAGGAGATGATGCACCCCCCCCCCAGGAGATGATGCCACCCCCCCCCCCCAGGAGATGATGTCACGCCCTTAGGAGATGATGTCACGCCCTCAGGAGATGATGTCACGCCCTCGGGAGATGATGTCACGCCCTCAGGAGATGATGTCACGCCCTCAGGAGATGATGCCATGCTCTCGGGAGATGATGCCATGCCCTCAGTAGATGATGCCACGCCCTCAGGAGATGATGCCACCCCCCCAGGAGATGATGCCACGCCCTCAGGAGATGATGTCACGCCCTTAGGAGATGATGCCACCTCCCCCCCCCAGGAGATGATGTCACGCCCTCAGGAGATGATGTCACGCCCTCAGTAGATGATGTCACGCCCTCAGGAGATGATGCCACCCCCCCAGGAGATGATGTCACGCCCTCAGGAGATGATGCCACCCATCCCCAGGAGATGATGCCACTCCCCCAGGAGATTATGCCACCCCCCCCCCAGGAGATGATGCCACGCCCTCAGGAGATGATGTCACGCCCTCAGTAGATGATGCCACGCCCTCAGGAGATGATGCCATGCTCTCGGGAGATGATGCCATGCCCTCAGTAGATGATGCCATGCCCTCAGGAGATGATGCTGCTCTACACCCTTGTGCTTGCACATGAAAAAGCCTGGTGTTGGCTTTGCAGTTGGGGTGGCTGGCTTGGGATCTTCAGGTCCTGAGTTCGAGCCCTGTGGCCATTGAATTAACACCAGGTGGGGTTGACTCAGCACGTTATCCTTCCAAAGTTGGTGAAATGATTACCAGTGGACTGATAATGTTAAAGGGCATAAGCATTGCATCAGTGGCATATCCGTGCCCTCAACGGCTCAACCAATGATGCAACCAGCAGCCACAGGCTATACACGAAGAAGAAGAGGAGGACGAAGAAGAGGAAGAAGAAGAAGAAGAAGAGGAGGACGAAGAAGAGGAAGAAGAAGAAGAAGAAGAGGAGGACGAAGAAGAGGAAGAAGAAGAAGAAGAAGAGGAGGACGAAGAAGAGGAAGAAGAAGAAGAGGAGGACGAAGAAGAAGAGGAGGACGAAGAAGAGGAAGAAGAAGAAGAGGACGAAGAAGAGGAAGAAGAAGAAGAAGAGGAGGACGAAGAAGAAGAGGAGGACGAAGAAGAGGAAGAAGAAGAAGAAGAGGAGGACGAAGAAGAAGAGGAAGAAGAAGAAGAAGAAGAGGAGAACGAAGAAGAGGAAGAAGAATAAGAAGAGGAGGACGAAGAAGAGGAAGAAGAAGAAGAGGAGGACGAAGAAGAAGAGGAAGAAGAAGAAGAAGAAGAGGAGAACGAAGAAGAGGAAGAAGAAGAAGAGGAGGACGACGAAGAAGATGAAGAAGAAGAAGAAGAAGAGGAGGACGAAGAAGAGGAAGAAGAAGAAGAAGAAGAGGAGAACGAAGAAGAGGAGGACGAAGAAGAAGAAGAAGAAGAGGAGGACGAAGAAGAGGAAGAAGAAGAAGAAGAGGAGGACGAAGAAGAGGAAGAAGAAGAAGAAGAGGAGGACGAAGAAGAGGAAGAAGAAGAAGAAGGAAAGAGGACGAAGAAGAAGAAGAAGAAGTCGAAGACAAAGAAGAAGAATAAGAAGAAGCATTTAAAGAAGACGTCATGAAGTAATATAAACCAAAATGTATTTTATTTTGCTTGTGCATTTGCTAGTTGTATTTTATTGATATTTCTCACATTTGATTCGTGAATATGACAAGTCTATTGGCCAATGAGCACGTCATTTAAGGAGCGGTGTATAGGTTAACCGCGAGCTCACCTTTGTGTTCTTTTAAAGTATAAAAATGTTTCAACACCGTAAAAAACCTTTTTGTTTGTTTGTTTTTAAATGTTTAAATTTAACTCAAAGTCTTAAATCGTTTTTAAACTTTCCACAAAAAAAGGACATAGTCTCACCGACGTCACGTGATCGGTAATCATGGCGACGCTGTGGAGGTCTTCGTGTGTGGCTCGTGCGGCGGGGGTCATGCGGCTCTGTTCTCCGTCCGCGGTCACTCTCCCTCGGGCTCTGAGCACCTGGAGACCCGCACAAAGGTGTTCGACGAAAGGAGCCGTGTTCCCGGTACGTGTACGTGTACGTGTGTGTGTGTCTGTGTGTTTTCATCGACCCGATGTATCCGAGGCCTTGTGCAAGGTCACTCGACGAGTGGACACGGGTCTTGTTTCGGACGATGCCTCGAGGTCTTTTAGTGCTGCTCTCGACACGTTATTACAATCCCGGGTGTGTGTCTGAAACCCTGGCTCGTGATGCAGGGAAATCAGGTGGAATGCCGCTGATGCAGTGCCCCTCTTACCAGTATACTCGTGCTTCATTTCGCCGACACTGGAAGGATGGCAGGCTGAGTCAACTCCACCTGGTGTTAATTCGGCGGATATCCGTCCATCCATCGGGACCATACTCTGTGCACAGTGTCGGTGCTGCTTGAGCAGTCTCCTTGGCTATTTGGGTACAATCGTGGACGGGTCGCCACTCCGACACAGGATACCAGCAAGCTGGCAATCATTTCGCCGACCTCAAAAGGATGACGGGCTGAGTCAACCCCACCTGGTATTGATTGAACATCCGAGTGCGATTTGAACTCCGGACCCGCGGATCCCGAGCCAACGCCGGACTTGCTGCAACCTGTAAAACTGCAATGATGTCTATCGACTCTGAGGCTGAAACCCAACATGATGAAATGTGCTCAGAAAATGCATTTCGCTCCCATCTCTGGATTGGATACGGTTTCGGATCGCTGACAAGATGTCTGACCTCGTGTGAAAAGTTTAACTCTCAGGTCCTGCCAGTTAGTTCATACAGAGAGGTTATGTTGAGGTTGAGCAAGCCTGATGACAACGTCTCAGGTCAGTATTTTTCAAATGAAATGTATTTGGGGTTCAGTATTCTGGACCATCGTGGACCTTCTTGGGTAGTATTGGCAAACCGATTTTTGAAGGCTTTGAGGAACGCTCGTACTTGATTCAGTAAAATTGTGAAATTGACACTTTTCGTCAGAAATATTGGAATGCACTGCGGGTTTCTCTAACTTTGAGCTAAAATATCGATAACAGGATTTGAGATGAACCTTGGCCCGATGACCGCGGTGGCAACGACGAAAATGGTGCAGGAGCTTCTTGGGGCCGGGTTGTTGGCCAGGTGGAGCAAGGTGGCATCTTTGGTGGCATTCCTGTATCGTGTGCTCTGATGAAATATTCCCATTAAACAAGACTTTATTGACGCCATTAGACGGTGAACCAGTGTTAACTAGAGGGGCACTTATGATGTGCTGGAATAAAGGAAAGGGGCACACCGGATGTGCTGGAATGTGCTTATGATGTGCTGGAAGTCAAATAAAACATTGGTTGGCAAAAAAATCTTGACTATAATATGCAAGGAAAAATTCTTACTCGTACTAGTATCGCTTCCAGTTCCTGCATGTGCATATGGAAAATTTATGTACAATATACTGATATAGTGTATTGGAAATCTTGTGTTCAAATATTGTGCTATGTATTGTGTGTCCAGCACCCGAGTCCCCCAACATCAATCTTTGCCATGCGTGAACCCATTGGGATCCCATTTTCATTTATGCTGAGGTGTTGGAGTATATGAAGGGGTATTCTCACACGAAAAAATTGGGACCATCGGTTTGGCTGGGGAGCGGGGGCCCGAGGTCAAACGGTGCCCCAAACTATAACTTTTTGAATTACTGTTTCGGAGTGATTTTACTTTACGCGATTCGAAAGATCTCGCTTTTACGAGCATTTTGATACCAAGATCAGCCAAATCGGACCACTACAACCTGTGACATGGCCTCTGGAAGATTGTGGGGCAGCCGGGGGCACCCAAATTTGGGGGGCCCCTAAAATGGGCCCACATGTCTAAAAGTTGGTATTTTGAGTTTTTTTCACCCAAGTGAATAAATGACCAACATATGGGGAGAAAATGAGGTATTTGTGTCAGGAGGGTGTGTACACTTGACATGGTATGCCCATTTATTTAATTTTTTTTTTTAATGATTCTCCATTGAGAGATGGGGCTAAAAACGATGTCGTGCTGTATAGCATGATGTTTCAAAAAATGTAATGGGCCAGATATTTTCTCGTGGATCAGGCATTACGTGGCCAAGGTATATGCTCTACCGAGTGCCATTCTGGTTATTGGTTCACGAAAAAAATAAGTGACCACTATGTTCGTTATTGTTGTGTGTGTCTGTCTGTCTGTCTGTCCCGAGCATAGCTCCGTGGGTTTTGATCCGATCCTGATACAATTTTGGTGGGAGGTTTATATCATCATCTAGTTGTTTTCCTGAGAATGGGCGTGGTGCACCCATTATGGGCGGAGCCACGCCCAAAAAAACGTGTTTTTAGGGGGTAGCCGATTTCAATTTGCATCTTCTCCGAGGGGTTTGTCGAATCTGGCAGGGGTTTCGGTATTTGGTTAGCCCAATGGCACCTGCATAGCCCCACGGAGCTCGGTTTATTTATTTATTTATTTATTTATTTTTTTCATTTTCGTCACAAGGTCACGAACTTAGAAAATTTCGAATTTTGACATAAAAATCATACGACCAGCCAAACATTGAGAGCTAGGATGACAATATTTTTTTATGCATCATCTTGAGGTCATTCCCCACCTAAAGTCTTGAAACCATTTTGCTCTATCTCGAACACCTTGCCCGTGGCGCCCCCTTCAAGTTTGTTTTTACGCTGATTTCATCAAAGTATGGATAATCCGAGGAGTGCGAAATTCCATATAGCCTATATGACGTATTGTTCCTGGAATGTTCCAGAGGAAGTTTTGCACCAAAGGTCATAATCCTTGACCTTTGACCTTTAAAGTTCACAAAGGTCAAATTTTCAAAGTTGTGGGAATCGAACCGGGTTTTCGACCTTCTTCGACGAACTAACTCCATTAAGCTTTATCACGTATCCTGTTTCCTTATTTTAATGTCCACAACATTGTTTTGTGACCTTTGAAGGTTATGCAAAGGTCAAATTTCTAAAGTTGTTGAACAAAACCGGGTTTTCGACATTTTGCAGCTGGGCAATTCCGCAGTTAGTAACGTTACATTTTAGGGACATTCTCATTATTTAGATAAGAGTCCTTTCTCTATCTGTGGATGTAAAGTCTCATTAATGTCACCAGAGATCAACCTAGTCTAGACGTAGAACAGAGCAAAGAATGAAATCATTTCATGAAACATTCTAGAAGAAAACTGCTTTTAATGCCGGTTAGTAACGTCCTTTTTTTGTAACGTTACTAACCGGCATTAAAAGCAGTTCTTTCTTCTAGAATGTTTCATGAAATGATTTCATTCTTTGCTCTGTTCTACGTCTAGACTAGGTTGATCTCTGGTGACATTAATGAGACTTTACATCCACAGATAGAGAAAGGACTCTTATCTTAATAATGAGAATGTCCCTAAAATGTAACGTTACTAACTGCGGAATTGCCCAGCTAATAACCTGTCACTCGTACCACATCATGTTGATCATTTTTATAACTTGGTCAAACATTATCACATTGTCTCATCCTTGACTTCTGAAACGATCTACATCGTCAAATACCGCTTGTGAACCATCGTCGTCTTCAGACTTCTGTATATTATTGTCATGGCCAGGCCGTTTAACACCGACGCTGGACGGATGGACCGACCTTGCTTTAACTCCCTCGGACTGCGTTTGAATGATGGTGGTCTTATACACGCGAGAACCGAGGAGCGACACAAGAATCTTAGCTCTTGTAAAACCAACGGGTTTATTTCCGAACACAACAACACCAGGGGAAGATTGACCCGATGGAGGAATATGACATGAGGTTGGGAGAGAAGGAGGGAAATGCAATAAATAGATAATTATATGCAGCCGAAGAACTATAATTTCTTTGGCATCACGCACCGGACTCAATCACAGATAGGGGAGGGGAGGAAACGAGCAACCAGGTGGGCCTTAGTTCCTTGGGTATGTCGATAGAGGATTTAAGCGTGGCAGGCACAATGACCAGATAAGACAGGTGAGGCATGAAGAGGGGGTGGCTGACAAAAGCATTTCTCTCTCTGAGGCAGTTTTTCTCCCCTTCCTCCTCTTCCTCCTCTTCCTCCTCTTCCTCCTCTTCCTCCTCCTCCTCTCACACCAGACCAAGCATTCTCCTGTTCAGTTATACAGGCCTCTAAGCCCTTTATTTCCTCTGATAAACCACTGCCCTGGTGCTGCAGCCATTCCCATTCCTCTGCTGGTGCATTCTGGCATCCACACAGGTGCGATAATGTTCCAGGTCTTCATTCATCTTATCAACGCTGGTGTTTGTTGCTCCAATTTTGCTTTCTAATTCTTCTCCCATTTTAACTGCCTGTATTTTACTTTCTTCTATTTTTAAATTTAACTCTGTTTCAATTCAAACTCCTCTGCCATATTCCCTTCTATCTCTTATAACCTGTCCTCCAATTTGTCGTCCAGTTTTCCCAGTCTGTCTTCCAATTGACCTTCCATTTTCCTCTCCAATCCATCCATTTGCTCTCACAGTTCATTCTTTATTTCTTCCAACCTCACCCCCAAATCACTTTTCATCTCATTCATTTCATTCCTCATTCGTTCACTTTGTTCATTATTTTGCTCTCCCATTTTATTCATATCTCCCTTCATTTGTGTTCCTCGTTATCTGTTTTGGTTTTTCAATTCCTTAATTTGATCATTCTGTTGTGTTCATAATTGTAATATGACCTGGTTGGACATCATGCTTGATTCTGAGCTTGATCACTCAGGAATAGAGGAGGTTCCTACCCTAGGGTCCTCACTAATTCCCAAACCAAGGCACACTTCCCTCATCCTCGCTGCTTCCTCGTGCCACCTAATCTATCACATACGCATTTCTGTGCAGCGGCTTTCCTCCCACATGTGCTTGATGAATTCCAAAAAAGAAAACAGTTTTAAATTTGCAGCTCAATCCCCTGCACTTTCCCAATACCAGCTGACACTAAATTTAGAAACTCCTGACACCATGACCCTCACCATGTTCCAAGATCCCACTCCTGACACCAATTGTTACAGGTGATGGGATTCAAACCAGGGTCCCAAATGTCACTCCAGACTAAGAGTGTTGCAGGATGAACCAGCGATGTTGGCAACCATCGGTCCTCTTTTCATCCCGCCGAGCTGAGGCCCGCAAGCTGGCCAAGCAGTTTTTGGAAGCTTTAATTTAGGGTTTAGCGCAAGGGGTAGAGTTCTAGATTGTCTTGCTGGCAACTCAGGGGGGCTTGCGATTTAAACACTGTTTTAAGTTAGAGCATGAATTACTAATTTCCGAGTGCCAGAGATAACTCGCCTTCGGCTGATGTCAAACAAAGTCTCACTTGGGGATTTGGGTGCACATAAGCCAGCTTGATAGTGTAAACAAGCTATCAATTGAGCTGTAATTGTTTCACCCACTAAGGTATCCCCATTAGGAGTCTTCCTGATAACCCTGTAAATGGTGAGCAACATATTCCTTCATGGAGTCTTGGTGAATCAACATTGTGAGGATTCATACTTCATTTTCTACAGATTGGATTTGGTCTCTCATTATACTGCTTTCAAAAGCCCACCTGATTCATATAAAATGACCAATTGGCAATTGCTTTAAGAACAGCCACAAGGGCGAAAAAAAAAAAAAAAAAACACTCTTGCTTGTACGGTGCTCGAGTGCTAAGGGTTAAAAGTTAAAACCTATTGTACCTACTTCCTGGTATGTCTTGATGTCTTACGTTCCTTGTTCCAGGTGTAGCCGAATGCATCAAAGCTTTTTAAACCATGTACGGTATTTAAATATTGGAAACACCTTTTTGATTTCTTGGTGATAAACCAGGTTGTTTTTTTTTCATAGCGTTTCTCCTCCCCCACTGGGATACCGGTATATCGATATATCGCTGGACCCAACTACAAACAAGAAAAAGAGCAATCAGAGATTGCAGACCCTCGCCATGACTTCTTTTGAGTGGTGTACTTTTATAGTTTTTTTTTTTTTTTTTTGTATACCTTGGTCGAGGCTCGTATGAGAGCTAACGCACAACTCACAGCAAGGAGGCATGAGACAAGAGAGGTGGGAGTGGAAGGGACAAAACAGTGGGGAACAGACACATTAGGTGAACTGTGGAAGGGAGAGGGATGGGGATGGGACGGGGAACATGGCGAAGAGAAGATGGACATTACAGGGACTTTCAGGAAGGAAAGCAGGGGAATTGAAGGAAGTGGGCTTGGGTGGATTATCGGGGGAAGAAAAGATTGAGGATTTGGATGGGGGAAGATAAGAGGTGGTGGTGAACAGCTGTTTTGAAAGCCTGGAGGGAAGAATGGGAAAGAATAGAGTGAGGAAGTTTATTCCAAAGGCGGGAAAAAAGAGGAATGAAAGTGAAGATGAGCAGTGATTCGTGATTTTGGTAGTTTTACCAGAAGGGGGTTGTTGGCGGACCTTGAGCGCCCTGTGGAAATGTGGTGGGGACAAATCGCAGAGAGAGCAGGGGGGGCAAGGCTGGAGAGGAGTCGGTAGAAGACAGAAAGACCACCGACCAACCTGCGGTGATTGTGTGAGAGGCCCAAAGACTCAGCTTCATTGCGGGAGATGCCGATGATCTTAAATGCCCTGGTTTCGACAGCGTGAAGCCGAGAAAGGTGGGAGGCAGGAGCACCAGCCAAGAGGGGAGAGCAGTACTACATCAGGTTTTAGGGTAAATCCAAGATGGCTGCCAAACCATGTGACCTATGCTATCATATGTGTGAACCTTTTGTTCCTCATGGACAGGTGGTCATACATGTAAAGTTTCACCTCTCTCTGTTCAGCCACTTCAGAGAAGAGGATTTTTGAAGGTTTTATTTATAATTATTTTTAACAATATGGCTGCTGAATCACGTGACCGATGACTTCGTCAATTTTTTTTCTGTGGACCATTTTATCCCGAGATGACCCTCAACATTTTTCCCTTTTTCCAATATGGCTGCCACACCACGTGACCTATGAGGTCATAATTATGATTAAAACATTCTTCACGAGTAGTCACACCAATGGTGAAAATTTTGACTCAATCCAGCAAGCAGTTGCGAAGAAAAACACAAAAGTTATGTGCGGACAAACAGAGAGACACAGACAAACAAATGGACCCAAATGCAATACCCTCTCCTCTGGCGAAGGTAATGAATACAAGCTTAAAGAATAGCCGGCTTGTCCATTGTTCTTCCCATTACAAGTTATCCCCAAGCTTTTTAGAAGAAAAATAAAATGGGGGCAGATTGTATTTGTGTGTCTGTCCGTCCTTCCGTCCGTCCATCACGCTGTCTCCTCAAACGGTTTCAGCAGAAATTCACCGAACTTGGTAGTTATGATCACCACATGGCACGAAGGTGCAAGCTCCGTGCCATGTTTGGCCCCGCCCCCCCCCTGTGGGGGCGTGGTCAGAAAGTCAGATACCAAAAAATGTAATTGTGGGTACATTCCAAAACAATCCACCGAATATTTTGATGTGTAATCAACGTTGGGGGACACGTGATATTTGAAATGTTTTTTAAAATTTTACTCCCAGGAGATGGGGACTGAGGGTCATGGGGTGAAAATGTCAAAAAAAAAAAGTATCTTAAAATTTCATATTGGGTTATTCCTGGTGGTACTTTTTTCCATCTTTCAACTTTGCCTTAGGTGGGAAGTGTTGGGAGAGGATGATGTGCCATCGACTTTGTTCTAGTTACCCTTGCTGAAGGAGAGGGTATTGCGCTTGAGTTTGTTTGCTTGTCTGTCTTTG
>NC_140975.1:64618811-64631311 GCF_056783735.1 Eptatretus burgeri | reverse complement strand
AGACAAGAGGGAAGGAAAAACCAGTGGGGAACAGACATGATGAGATCTGTGGAAGAGAGAGGGATGGGGGTGTGGTACACAAGGTAAACAAGATGGAGACTACAGGGACTTTCAGGAAGGAAAGCAGGGAATTTGAAGGACGTGGATTAATGGGGGTAGAAAATATCGTGGTCTTGGATGGGGGAAGATAAGAGATGGTGGTGAACAGCTGCTTTGAAGACCTGGAGGGAAGAGTGGGATTGAAGAGTGTGTGAGTTTGTTCCAAAGGTGGGGGAAAAAGAGGAATGAAAGAGTGAAGGTGAGCAGCGATTTCTTGATTTTGTAAAGAATTGATTTTAAATTTCTTGATTCTTGAGCAGCGATGTAAAGTCCGAGTAAGGACTTTACACAACAGAGGATGCCCAGTTGGTGACCTGGCTTTGGAGGCCAGGTTGGAAATGTGGCTTTCCCAGGAAAGATCATGGCAAATAGTGAGACCCAGAAACTTGAATGAAAGGACTTCTTCAAGAGGATTGTTGAGAAACTACATTGGTGGGGGGGTTCCAGATGGTCCTTTCGGTGAGACATAGTGAGTGTGTGAGATTTGTCAGGGTTGAAAAACATGTTCCACACATTGTACCTGCTTGTGATTTTATCCAGATCTGTAGAGAGCGAAGAGGCTGCTGGTTGCTGATCTGAGGGATGGCAGAGGGTGGAGTCGTCAGCAAAGAGATAAAGAGGATTTTCCAGTGTCAGAAAGATTATTGATGAAAACCAGAAAAGAACAGGGCCCAGAACACTGCCTTGAGGAACTCCAGCCTGGACAGGAAGAGGGGACGAGAGAACTCTATTTAGGGCCACACGTTGGCTGTGACAGGAGAGGAAGTCTGCGAGCCATGAGTGGAGATATCTTTCGTTGCCATAGGAAGTGAGTTTGGTGAGCAGGGCAGGGTGCCACACCGTATCGAAAGCACGTGATATGTCGAGGGATATGGCTCTGATTTCATGTCTGGCATTGAGGACCTCCATCCATTGTTGGGAGAGCATAAGCAGCATATCCAGGGTAGAGTGACCTGTTCTGAATCCAAATTGATGATCAGAAATCAAGCCATTGGAGAAGAGGAAGGATTTAATGTCGGAAGCGATGATGGATTCCATAACCTTGCTGATGATTGGAAGAAGGCTGATTGGTCTGCAGTGGCATGGATCTGTTTTTGCACCTTTTTTATACAGAGCGGTAACGTTTGCTGATGTCCAAGCAAATGGCAGATGACCTTGAGCAAATGAGAGGGCGAATTCAACAGAGAGAGGGTGAGCAAGAGCAGCAGAGCAGGTTTTTAGAAGACGTGTGCTGATGCTGTCTGGACCGGTTGCAAAATCTGAGTCGACGTTTGACAGCAAGCTCCCCACCTTGTCAGAGGAAAAGGACAGAGTCCAGGAAGAGGTGGGTATGACTGGGTGAGGTGGGTATGACTGGCAGCCCATCATATGCATTGAATCCTGTGCACCCTGGTGTAAGCATTTGGTCCCTCATCCATTTGAGTGCTCAATCTGCAGAAATTCTCGTGGCAACACTAGTCACTTGATTGATCGCCAGCCACCACATTTAGTGATGCCATCTCATGACGCCATCTTGTTCGTCCCTGCCTGTATGAAATATTCTCACCTAAGCTCAAAAGCTTTACAAAGGATCAGTTCTTTGAAATTAATCCGAACGAGTTGCTCTGGATTATCCGTATGAACAACGCTCCAGTCGAGTCCATATGGACCGAGGATGTTAAGATGTTTCTCATTTATCGGATGGAAATAACATCATAATTCTAAAAGCATTGTGCATTTTGCTTTTGCTTGTTTTCGCATGTTATAAACCATAACAGCAGTCTTCTCAAAAATATTCCATTGCTTTGTTTCTCAGCTTGATGTGACTTCCCACTTCATGAAAGACTTCGGCTTGGACAGCTTAGACCAAGTGGAGATCATTATGGCCATGGAAGATGAATTTGGTACGAATTGAACGTATTCTATGCTCGTGAGTATGTACAATGAGGGTGAATCGGGTTCATTGATCGCAGGTTGCTTTGTGGCAAAATCTAACGTATATTGATCAACGATGCAGTGCTCCTGGTCGATGCTGTGGTCAACGATGCAATGCTCTGATCGATGATGCAATGCGCTGCAGTCATGCCAAGATGTTGGTCTTGGTTTTTTTTTATTGTTTATTTTCCTGGTTCTATATTTAAGCTTTTTGTTATTTGTGGATTGTTCCTTTTCAGTATTTGAAATTCCCGATGGAGAAGCCGAAAAGTTGATGACTCCACAAGACTTGATCGATTACATTGCTGACAAGAATGACGTTTATGAATGAAGTGTCGTTTTCATGTGTTTTCTCCACCGATGATTATCCATCAATCGAGGAAAGCTTTTGTTCCTCGATAAGAATGCCCGATAATTGTACATGTTGTCTGAGAAATGTTTTGTTTTGCTTGTACATTGGGTCTTCACCTTGGCACCAATAAAAATTGGTCACAGCTGTGTCTTCGCTTTAGTGTTCGGGGATTTCTTCTTTTTCTCCTCCCCTCCTTCCCTTCCCCTCCCCTCCTTCCCTTCCCCTCCCCTCCTTCCCTTCCCCTCCCCTCCTTCCCTTCCCCTCCCCTCCTTCCCTTCTCCTCCTCTCCTCTTCTTCTTCTATCCCGGATGAAGGTCGGTTCACAAACGCTCGTCTGCATCATCACTACCAAACGACGCCTTGTAGTCGTCGTCATACCAATGACGTTCGGGATAGTTTGGAATGGCAGTCTGATCGATTTTTGTGCCTCCTTGTCGATGTGATAAATGTGGCTATTCCGATACTTCCTGTATATTCCATCATTTGATGAAATGTCCTGGAATAGGTTGTTGAGCTTGTTTGGCGTTCCCATTTGTTCCATTTCATAGTGTTGATTTTTCCATTGACTTGTCAACGGAAAGTACACCGATCTCTCAATGACTATGTAATTTATACAATTAAAAATACAAGGATGTAGTGCAGTGAAGGTCATGGGAGGGAGCACAATTAGTGGCTTTTCCCAATTCATAATTTAATTATTTTAAAGGACACCTTTGAGTGGGTACCTGCAAATAACTTTGTTAAAATGCTTCCCGTACACTTGCTAGTTGGGAAAATCGTAAAAAGATGACTTTTTATTTGTTTTGTACGAGTGAGTTTGACACGACTTGGGGCCAGGTAGGTTTTCGATTCTACCTGTGCTATCAATCACCGCACATGTCCAACTATTCATACTGTAAGCATGTGGGGCAATATCACGATTCTGAGGTTTTTGCTGGTGGGAAGGGTAGTCGGGTCAAACTATTGCTTTGGACCCGGGGTCGGGGGCGAAGACCATGAGGGTTGAGCCACCTCGGGTTCCCACCAAACTCTCTGGAATCGTAGGCCGTCGCACACAAACAACTTTGTGACGTGGCGGGTCGCTAATCGACAGTGAACGCCAATAACTCGACCATGTGACTTCGCATCCTCCGTCTGATACCGTTTCCCTAAAGGTCACGTGATCTAATTACCGGGGGACATGCCCTCATTATGCACTTGCTCAAACCCGATCACCTTACTAGATCAGATGCAGCCGAGCGTAACTGCCAAGCACGTACTGGCTCGGAAACATCACGTTGGGGGATAACGTCCCGGCTAAATTAGGGTGCGAACCATGCTGGACTAATGGAGGAAAAGACAAAAACGAGCTGGGAACATTTCTATACAAAGCATTCATTTTCAATCGTGAGGAAAGGTATGTAGCACATTGAATGGGGTTTATTTATATGTACAGCAGGGGATAGCAAGGAATTTGTGGGGTGTGGCAAAAGGCAACAGCTGACAAAAGCAGACACAGACCAGAGTTATCCCATTATAACTTCTACATTCTTAACTTAAACTAGGACAGGCGCCATCACATACACACACAAACCCAAGGAAGATTAGATATAGCCCAGAGAGAAAGAGCAGATGAGGATAAATGGCCTCCCAATACCTGGTGCAGTCAGCAGACCAACACAACCCAGAACGCTTAGGGAGAGGTCGGTGGGAGGGATACTGGTGGTGTCTAAGGTGTGGGAGTGGGAGGTATGGTGTAGTGCAATGTGGGGTGTGCAGTGTCGTGCCGGAGGAAAATGGGATTGCGAGTCAGTAATGATGCTCTTTGTGCGTTCAAAGAAGACTGGATAGAGAGAAAATGCGTAAGGAGAAAGATCCTTAACCAAGCCGTGTATAGATCTGTGTAGCATGTACCTCCATGGGACGCACCGCCTGAGCGTTCCCACCTTGAGATGTGGCGTGTTATTTCCTGCTTAATCACTTTGCCGGGGCTTGTTGCAACACCCACTCCGCACTGGTCTGGCTGGCTGCACGGAGGTGGCGGAACGTTAACACGGCAGGGAGTCTCGGCAGTCGCCCCGGATCAGGCTCTCAAGAAGAAGCAGGTCCTGGCAATCACACCAATAACGAGACAGCAAGCGAAGGGGAGGCAGCGAAGAAGAGGCAACGAAGTGAGAGCTAACACCTCCGCACTCCCCTTTTATAAGACCCGGGTGAAGGGTGGCGTGATGACCCAAAGCGACGTGCTGTGACCAAATCCTACTTCTTTATTGGGCCACAGCAGCCCCAGCCACACCCTGCCATGCTCCAGGATTGGAAATTGTCTCAGTTGCCCATCTGCTTCAGCACGGGTCGAAGCTCCTGACTCGACATCGGTATACTACCTGAGCCGGCACCCCAGCCCTGAACGTGCTCCGAGTGCAGTCTGAATGTCGAATAGCAACAGACTTTCCCTGCCACTCACAAGCACCCTCTCATGAGCCAAAATGCACACGCAGGCCCCGTACCAAACACCTGGATTGCCTTTCTTGTGACCCCCCACCCCCCTTGTTGCCCCTGTCTTACTGTGGTCTGGCAACTGGATGAGGGATGTATCAATTCCACGTGCTCAGCCAGGATGTCCCCGGCGAGATGCGGTCGAGCCATTAACATCTGTGGCTTAGCCAAGTATCGCGCGGTCCTGAGGACAGCCCGAGTCGTGCAGTACTCCTCTGTATAGAGTGACGAATTGTAGCGATGCAGAGGTACGAGAGGGTGTAAGAATATTTTTCTCGTTTATGGGAGGTGTTTGTGGTGAGGTTTGGTGAGCGAGGTGTGAAGTAAGGTGAAGTGCCGGTTGGGAATTGGCGTGTACATTTGAACGAAATTATGGCGTGCGATGCTCGTGCGTGGGTTGTGTCATGTGTGGTGGTTCTGAACCACGGGAGGCATCGTGGTGTGCTTATTATCAATCGCATATTGAATGGTGTGTGTGTGGTTGCATGCTTTTGATGTACTCTGGCTAAAAGGAAAGGGTTGGAGTCGAAATCAGAATATGAGATTGTGATAGTTAATGGACCTAACTACGAGACCCCAGCAACACACTTCGTCCCATGAACCCACGAGACATGAGGGGAGGTCTAACTGCACGAAGACGAACGAAATAACTTCCTCGGGATCACTATGTTGGGTGCCATTGCTTTGGAGGATTGCGGTTTTGAAGAACTGCACCATGATCTTCGTTCCTGACATAACTGTGGTTCACTGTGGCTTTACTGGGTGACTGGATGAAGGTCTCTATCATTTCATCTCGTGGAACCAATCTTAGAACTACACACACACACATGATGGTTTCTTATCAATTTTGATCTTATAAATCCAAATCTGCTTGCTTGGTTGTTCAAAAGCCTTCAGTGTGTTGTAAAAATGACAGTGCATAATTGATTACTCATAGTTCTTTGCACGTGTGAGGAATGGAGGTCCTCAATGCCAGACATGAAATCGGAGCCATATACCTCGACAATCGCGTGCTTTTGATATGGTCTGGCATCCTGCCCTGCTCACTAAACTCTCTTCCTATGGTATCCAAGGCCATCTCTACTCGTGGCTCACAGACTTCCTCTCCTGTCGCAGCCAACGTGTGGCCCTTGATGGAGTTCTTTCATCCCCTCTTCCTGTCCAGGCTGGAGTTCCTCAAGGCAGCGTTCTGGGCCCTGTTCTTTTTCTGGTTTTCATCAATGATTTATCTGACTGGAAAATCCTCTTTATCTCTTCACTGATGACTCCACCCTCTGTTGGACCCTCTGTCATCCCTCAGACCGGCAGGCAGCAGCTTCTTCGCTCTCTACAGATCTGGATAAAAATCACAAACTGGTCCAACACGTGGAACATATCTTTCAAACCTGACAAATCTCACACTCACTGTGTCTCTCCGAAAAGACCGTTTGGACCTCCCCCCACCCACCCATCTACTCTATCAACAATCCTCTGGAAGAAGTCCTTTCCTGCCAGCTTCTGGGTCTCACTATCTGCCATGATCTTTCCTGGGAAAACCACATTTTAATCTGGCCTCCAAAGCCACGACGGCATCCTCCATCGTGCAAAGTCCTTCCTCTTCCCACCTGCGCACATACAAAGCTTTTGTCTGCAGCCTGATGGAGTGCTGTTCTCCCCTCTGGGCTGGTGCTCCTGCCTCTCACACCTCTCAGCTTCACGCTGTGGAAACCAGGGCATTTAGGATCATTGGTATCTCCCACGGTGAGTTTGAATCTTTGGGGGTCTCCTCTCTCCTCTCTCCTCTCTCTCCTGTATTTTAATTTCCTTTGACTACAAAGTGTTACTTTGCTATTCACATGTCTCTTCCTACACAACGCCAAGTAAATCTGCTAGTGAGGTAATAAAGTTGAACTGCTTTGTAGGATTCAGATTCAATGGAAAATACTACATTAACTGCTAGCTTCTGAACATTTCAATTTTATTATTTGGATTTCTTGTCTTTCAATCCTTGAGCTTCGTTAATGAACATTCCACAGTCTTCGCATGGAAATAAAAATCAAATTTTCCAAAGAAAATAGCAGTTTATTTATTTGGATGTTGAACATTAAATCCGTACTTTACACTGCTATATAATATGAAATGATGAGTTTTCTACAATCGGCCAGTAGCACCAGTGACCATGAATGGAGTCTTTTCACGCACGTGACGGGAACTTCATCTCTAATAAAGAATCCTGCTTCATTGGCAGGTTTTTGAACAACCAAACGAGCAGATTCAGATTCCTGAGATCAAAAGCTACAGGAAACCGTCATGTTTTCATAGTTCCAAGATGGGTGCCATAAAAATATTTTTCTGGGTGTGATCGAGACTTTCATCCAGTCGCCTACGATCATAGGCCATCTACCCGATATGGTTTGTTTGTGAGGTGCTCTCGTGCGGAGAGAACACACGTCCCAGTACGGCTTCAAGAAGGAACGGACGCCAATGCTGATCAGCTAAATGAGTGCGAACCTTAACGGTTGGGGATTTTATTTCTGGGGAAATCTTGACCATGGAAGGGGATGAGTTTGCGGGGTGGGGAGAGAGAAAGAGATCGATTTCCAGTGGAGCGAAGACTTTGCTTGCAGTGGATATGGTCCTCGGAGATGACATTTCATGATAGTGTACGGTGTGCATGTGCGTACGGAGCGTACATGTGGGTGCTGTGTGCATGCATGTTGGTGTGGAGATTACATGTGGATGTGGATGTGGAGTGCACATATGCATGTGTGTGTGTGCATTTTCAGTAATTAACACCTTGATTTTCAGGCATCAGGAAGATAATCGAACCCAGTGCGTATGTGACCTCTGAGCTTTTTGAATTTATTTCCATGCATTTCTTCAACACAATATTTCTGTGTACAAGCACTGTCAAAGGAATCATGTTTACATCAATGAAGCATTGAAATGATCAAGAAATCAACACTAATGAGTGCTTATATAATCTTGTGGGGGAACCGAAATGCTTGTCGAGATGAGGCTTCAAGAATTGAAGATGAAAAAAACCAACAACACAAGAGAATAGACAAAATCATGCACACAGTCCTAATACAGAAGACAAAACTAAAATTAAAAAAGATGTACAAAGATAATGGAATCTTCAGCTATAGTTTCAAATGTAAATGACACGAGTCATCATCACCAGTCATAAATGAAGAATAATTTGGAGGATGTAATAAAATCTAAAGATGTTTTGCATTGGTACTCAACGTTTACTCATCATTTATATTGTTGCGGTTGTGGAAATTCACAGAACACCATTCAGGCTTCCCAGAGATCAGTTATGTCGATAAGGGTGTTCAGATTAGATTTCCCCACCGATGTTTAAAGGGATTTATTCATGTAACTGGGCTGTGATCTTTGAGTCAGCCATTATTCTTTTGCTATCTTTATTTTGGAACAACCACAACTGCCTCTCAACAACCATGCCATCCCCACCGCAGCGCCAATCACAACCGCCTCTCAACAACCACGCCATCCCCACCACAGCGCTAACCACGACATCTCAAACACACAACATCGCCTCACCTTCATCTCCATTGCGCCGCCATCTTTTCGCCAGCCACGGCGAATCCCACGGACGAGCAACATCGCCGCCGACAGATGCGAGGGTTCCCTGTTAGAGTGGGAGCCGATGATTCCTGCAACGTCTGCGTGGTTGATGATTTCAGCCACGTCCGAGCTTCGCGAAGAGATTGGATCAGAATCACAAAAGGGGCGGAGCCAGCGGGGGGTGAAAGGTGAGAGATCAAACGCACCCCGACCCGATAAAAAGGCGTGCCGGAATGTCAGTCGAGGAGTGTAGGTCTGGAGTCGAGTCAGAGGAAGTCAGCAGTCCGCCAAGGTTTGAGTCAAGTGGAGGGCAGTCAGGGTCGTCGGAGCGCAGCCAAGCCTGCCGTGCCGCGCAGAACTACGGGAAGGTGGAGAAAGCCAGAGAGAGGTCACAGCCAGGGACAGAACGGTCTGAGCCAACGCTGAGGAATGGGCGGGCTCTTAAAAGAGCATCAACTCTTGAAAAAGCAAAGGCCCGTTCATTCCTCTGAGCCGTCGTCGACAAGGCCGATCCACCAGGCCGCACGGTGGGGCCTGGACCAACCGAGCTGCCGTGTTTCCGACGAAACGTCGAGGGTCGCTCAGCGAGTCACCACGAGGGTGACAGGTAACCATCCCAGCCTCTCGGTGCTCTTGCGGTCTCCACAGCTCCGTGGATATTAAAGGCCTACGGGTCCAGTTCTGCTCCTCCCTTTCCTGGGGTTTCCTTCGATGAGAGTTGTGGTGTCGTGTCCATAAGTAGAACTGTTAAGTGAATATACAGTAATAAATAGAATCATTGTAGTTATTTGTCTTGCTCGTGCTTTGTCCCTTACCTGCATTGCTTTACTGAGTGCATGATTGCATACGTGTTTGCATGCATACGTGTTACAAATAAATGTCATTGTGTGAATGTTCACCTGTTCGTTGCGTCCTTTCTCTCAATTGAGCTGCCGTATTGCGTTCGGGATATTAGCTGGCTTTTAAATATCCAATAAAGTAATCGGATCTGGCAGGGCTTGGCGCTATACACCGCTCGGCAAATCGCAAACGGAGCGAGCTGCTTAAGCGGCTCGTTTCCAAGCAGGTCCCGTTGAGGTGTAAATCCCTGGCATTTCTGTCTGCGCGCATACTTAGGTAAATCGACAATTCAGCAATCGGACCCTGTCGCGCGTGGACAGAATAGTTGGCTGATTTACGGTGTGATTAAAAACACACCCGTAGTTGGATTTCGGCGTTGATCCGAAAGCTGCGACTAGGTTTGCCACGTCCGGTGGGCGCGCGGCTGCGATTAGCTAAAAGCGGTCGTTCGCATGCCGGAGTGGTGAGAAACCACAACAATATAAACAAATTGCAGAAAATAACAAGACTTTATAGAACACCTTACCCCACACGGTGTTAACGATGCGCGGACGCGGGCGAGGTCGAGTGGCAAATTTGAATGTTCGAGATGACGACGTAAAATGCGCAATGTTTTGTTCTGATGATGTACAGGACAGGACACAATTGGAGCACGAGAGACCCGAGAGGTGAAAGTAATATAAATCCTCCACCTTCAAAAAGTTATTTTCTAAAAACAATCGATTCGTGTGTGATCGATACTTAAAAGATAACCTTGTATCTCTCTTCTCAATGATTTAGGATTCTATCCAGTTGGAGTTTTAGTGTGTTGTCTCCAAGCAAGAATTACCATAATAAAAGTAAGTAAGGTAGCGTTTAAAGTTGGAGTTCAACACATGTCATACATTTGGTGGACATGATGATTTCAACCTTTAAGTAATACCAATATTTCTGGATATTCAATGATGATCGATTTGCATCGATCCACTCGGAAACACGATGAAGTTCACAATCATCAACATCAATAAGGGTGTGCGGATTTTTATATAACAACCAAACGGATAAAATCACAAACTGGTCCAACACGTGGAATATGTTTTTCAATCCTGACAAATCTCACTCTCACTATGTCCCTCCGAAAGGACCGTTTGGACCTCCCCCCCACCCCCACATCTACTTTCTCAATCCTCTTGAAGAAGTCCTTTCATTCAAGCTTCTGGGTCTCACTATCTGCAACAATCCTGGGAAAGCCACATTTCCAAGCTGGCCTCCAAAGCCAGTCGCCGACTGGGAATCCTCCATCGTGCAAAGTCCTTCCTTGGCCCACCTGAGCTTGTGACCACAAACAAAGCTTTCGTCCACAGCCTGATGGAGTACTGCTCTCCCCTCCGGGCTGGTGCTCCTGCCTCTCACCTTTCTCGGCTTCACGCTGTGGAAACCAAGGCATTTAGGATCACTGGTATCTCCCACGGTGAGGCTGAGTCGTTGGGTCTCTCACTTCCTCACCGGAAGCAGGTCGGTGGTCTTTGTCTTCGACCATCTCCTCTCTGGCTTTGCCTTCCCGCCCCCCCGCTCTCTGTGATTCCCCCCACCCCAATATGTCCGCAGGGCACTCAAGGTCTGTCAAAAATATCAAAATCAAGAATCACTGCTCACCTTCACTCTCATTCTTCCTTTTTTTCCTCCCCACCTTTGGAACCAGCTCCCACATACTCTGCAATCCCACTCTTCCTTCCAGGTGTTCAAAACAGCTGTTCACCACCATCTCTTATCTTCCCCCTTCCAAAACCACGATCTTTTCTACCCCCGTTAATCCACCCAAAACCCACCTCCTTCACATTCCCTACTTTGATTTCTAAAAGTCCTTGTGGTACCACCTTGTTTACACCATCCCTCTCCCCTCGACAGATCTTGTAATGTCTGTTCCCCACTGTTTTGTGTGTTCCCTCTCCCACCCCTTGCTCTCCTGCCTTGTTATATGTATGATCTTTTACACGAGCCTCGACATGGTATACAAATTTTTTTTTTTTTTTACAATTAAATAAAAACTCGAGTCGAGTCAACAAATGTAAGATAAACCTCTTGTTGCCCCAAAGCCTTCAATATCGGAATGAGCCCTCGGAGAAGGGGAAGATGTTCAGAGCAATCGGTTGTGGTTTCACGAGAGTACACAGACTTGGGTATTTTGCATTTTGATGTTCCATATATATTCTTTCCACAACGATGAAGTGCTGAAGCAGTTTCTTGACACAGGTTATACTAGGTGGTTTGCCATTGCCTTCCCAGCATTGGTTGTTCATGCTCTACCCTTTCAAAGCAGCACAGACCATTTTTAAAATCTTTGGCGCGACTCGACCAAGATTCAAAGTTCCAATCTCCCAGACCCGGTGGACTTTAACAATTACACTACCGGGGCTAGTGACTTCGACGTACAAAATTGTACACGTAAGTACGAGCAGCTGTGGCAGCCGGCTTAACACGCCCAGGTGGACCGCCCTGCTTGTAAAACACCAATTCTGATACTTCGCACTTGGATCTCACCGAGTTGAGAATCGAATTGATTAGTTAACTTAAAGGGTTATGATCACTACCTGTGCCCAAATAGCAGTCCACAACCCACCCGATAAGACCGACGGCCTATGCACGGTCCATGCAATGAGCAGAGGGTCACATGTGATACAATTCAGGGATGGGTCATCATGGCACTAATTTACCATTTATGTGAGCTCATAAGAAAAGAGAGAATGAGGAGGAAATATTGAAACGAAAGAGTTGGGTTAATGGGGGTAATAAAGATCACAGGGCAAGGTGGGGGATGACAGGAGGTGGTGATGGTGCACTGCCTGCTTGGAGCGAAGAGCACGAAAGGAGATTCTCGAAGGTAGTTCCATACATAGGTTGAGGTTTAACTAGGTTGGGGGTTACTGGAAAATAAATAAATCCATCCTTGATCAGAGGACTAAAGAGAGCAATGTTGGAGAGTAGCCAGTCAAAAAGGAGAGAGAGATCATCACCTTGGCTGCAATTGTAGACCTTTAACTTGCCCCCCCCCCCCTCTGACTAAATTCAATTGAAGGATCTCCAAAGCTGCAAGAAGAGAATGTCCAAATCGAGGAATAGAATGTCATATTTTAATAATAAAATTTTTTAAAAGTTTAAAAATGAAACACAAGAGCATTGGTGCCCGTGGACCATTACAGTCTCGAACCACCACAACATCATGGGATCACAGTCCTGCACAATGGACGTGCGGCGGTCACGACACGAGGCA
>NC_140975.1:64511311-64613811 GCF_056783735.1 Eptatretus burgeri | reverse complement strand
TCCATTTACAGTGTAGTGTTTCTGCCCCCACGTTTTGCGCCACCTCCAGGTCGAGGAGGGTATTACAAGTCTCCATTTACAGTGCATCGTTTCTGTCTGCACGTTTTGCACCGCCTCCAGGTCGGGGAGGGTATTACAAGTCTCCATTCACAGTGCAGTGTTTCTGTCCGCACGTTTTGCGCCACCTCCAGGTCGAGGAGGGTATTAGAAGTCTCCATTTACAGTGCATCGTTTCTGTCTGCACGTTTTGCACCGCCTCCAGGTCGGGGAGGGTATTACAAGTCTCCATTCACAGTGCAGTGTTTCTGTCCGCACGTTTTGCGCCGCCTCCAGGTCGGGGAGGGTATTACAAGTCTCCATTTACAGTGCAGTGTTTCTGTCCGCACGTTTTGCGCCGCCTCCAGGTCGGGGAGGGTATTACAAGTCTCCATTTACAGTGCAGTGTTTCTGTCCGCACTTTTTGCGCCGCCTCCAGGTCGAGCAGGGTATTACGAGTTTCCATTTACAGTGTCGTGTTTCTGCCCCCACGTTTTGCGCCGCCTCCAGGTCGGGGAGGGTATTACAAGTCTCCATTTACAGTGCAGTGTTTCTGTCTGCAAGTTTTGCGCCGCCTACAGATCGAGGAGGATATTACAAGTCTCCAATTACAGTGCAGTGTTTCTGTCTGCACGTTTTGCTCCGCCTCCAGGTCGAGGAGGGTATTATAAGTCTCCATTCACAGTGCAGTGTTTCTGGCCGCACGTTTTGCGCCGCCTCCAGGTCGGGGAGGGTATTACAAGTCTCCATTTACAGTGCAGTGTTTCTGTCCGCACGTTTTGCGCCGCCTCCAGGTCGAGGAGGATATTACAAGTCTCCATTTACAGTGCATCATTTCTGTCCGCATGTTTTGCGCCACCTCCAGGTCGAGCAGGGTATTACAAGTCTCCATTTACAGTGCAGTGTTTCTGCCCGCACGTTTTGCGCCGCCTCCAGATCGAGGAGGGTATTACAAGTCTCCATTTACAGTGCATCATTTCTGTCCACACGTTTTGCGCCGCCTCCAGGTCGAGCAGGGTATTACGAGTTTCCATTTACAGTGTAGTGTTTCTGCCCCCACGTTTTGCGCCGCCTCCAGGTCGAGGAGGGTATTACAAGTCTCCATTCACAGTGCAGTGTTTCTGTCCGCACGTTTTGCGCCGCCTCCAGGTCGGGGAGGGTATTACAAGTCTCCATTTACAGTGCAGTGTTTCTGTCCGCACTTTTTGCGCCGCCTCCAGGTCGAGCAGGGTATTACGAGTTTCCATTTACAGTGTCGTTTTTCTGCCCCCACGTTTTTAGCCGCCTCCAGGTCGAGGAGGTTATTACAAGTCTCTATTTACAGTGCAGTGTTTCTGTCCGCACGTTTTGCGCTGCCTCGAGGTCGAGGAGGGTATTACAAGTCTCCATTTACAGTGCAGTGTTTGTGTCCACACGTTTTGCGCCGCCTCCAGGTCGGGGAGGGTATTACAAGTCTCCATTTACAGTGCATCGTTTCTGTCCACACGTTTTGCGCCACCTCCAGGTCGAGGAGGGTATTACAAGTCTCCATTTACAGTGCATCGTTTCTGTCCGCACTTTTTGCGCCGCCTCCAGGTCGAGGAGGCTATTACAAGTCTCCATTTACAGTGCAGTGTTTCTGTCCGCACGTTTTGCGCCACCTCCAGGTTGGGGAGGGTATTACAAGTCTTCATTTACAGTGCAGTGTTTGTGTCCGCACGGTTTGCGCCGCCTCCAGGTCGAGGAGGTTATTACATGTCTCCATTTACACTACAGTGTTTGTGTCCGCACATTTTCCAATACAGTGAGGTGTTTTGAATATTATAAACAGTGGGTATGTTTTTGCTTCCTGCACATAACCCCGGGTTATTTGTTTTTGCCGATACAGGGCTATCACTTGCCTATACACCGCCCAAATAAAAGGTATGCGTCAGAAGAACGTGTTGCATGCCTGGAACCAGATCGCCCATCGGGTGGGTACTCTGCCAGTACACATACAATGTTCTACTGCCGATTTACAAATCTTGTACAAACTTATCAACGTGCTCACATTGTATTGGTACTGTACATATTTTATAGACGATCTAACATTCTAAATAGTACGTACTTTATAGAAATATGTGAGTGTTGTTGTTACTGTTGATTGGCTCCACGACTGCCCTGCACGGACAGGGTTGATAATGTTCCACCATCAGCTACAGCCATGTAGGTCTGATTGGTCTTTGGGCAAATGTGTCGAGCGGCCGAGCCCCCATCAGACTGATTGACAGTCGTAATCCTGCCCATCCCTCTGATCCCTTCATATTACTTTAGGAAGGAATGTAGTTTTCCATACTTTTCGTGGAATCCTTTCAAGCTATCAAAATTTTGATCAGTTTGCACCTTCCCACTATAAAATGCAGTAGATTGGTGTTTAAACCAAGTTCTTAACTTCAACCAATTTCGTGTTACACTGTCAGAAAAGAATAAGAAAAAGAATGACAAACTGGCATTGTTCGGTCTTTCATTTTTCTTGTTCAACGATGATGTCCCAAAGTTTAATGGATGTCATTGGATGGGGAATTCTCCGCAGATGATTGATAGGTAACTTACAGGTCTATACATTTTATGGAGAATTTATGTTGTGTTGAGCCAATGGAGTGTCCAGACCATTCCTACATACTAAGTCTACCGACTTCTTGATAAAGCTATTCTGGAAATCCAAACCCCAAACCAAGTCATTATCGAAAGCGCACCTCAATCCTAATCCTAACTATCCAGTGTACACCCCGATCCTACAGCCAATCTGAAAACCAACCACAATGTGAAACTAGACCCCAATACTCTCCACAACCTGAACCACAATACCACCCAACATTTGTTCTGCAAACATAACCACAAAGATAACCCCGAAACCTAAACCTAACATGAACACCAACCCCAGTCTTAGTTCAAACCCATTAATCTCCCCAACCCCAGTCCTAATCCAAACCCATTACTCTCCCAAACCCCAGTCCTAATTCAAACCAATTACTCTCCCCAACCCCAATCCTAATTCAAACCCATTACTCTCCCCAACCCCAATCCTAATTCAAACCAATTACTCTCCCCAACCCCAATCCTAATTCAAACCCATTAATCTCCCCAACCCCAATCCTAGTTCAACCCCATTACTCGCCCAAACACCAGTCCTAATTCAAACCCATTACTCTCCCCAACCCCAATCCTAATTCAAACCCATTACTCTCCCCAACCTCAATCCTAATTCAAACCCATTAATCTCCCTCAACCCTAGTCCTAATTCAAACCTATTACTACCCCCAATCCAAGTTCTAGTTCAAACCCATTACTCTCCCCAACCCCAATCCTAATTCAAACCCATTACTTTCCCCAAACCCAGTCCTAATTCAAACCCATTCATCTCCCCCAACCCCAGTCCTAATTCAAACCCATTACTATCCCCAATCCAAGTCCTAGTTCAAACCCATTACTCTCCCCAACCCCAATCCTAATTTAAACCTATTACTATTTCCAACCCCAATACTAATTCAAACCCATTACTCCCCCCAATCCCAATCTTAACCCTCAACCTAAACTCCAATCTTAACCCTGAACCCTATTCCATTCCTCACTTTATTTAAAACCCCAACACAAAGTCCCAACCCTAATAATTATCTTCATTATCCAATTCACGAGCTTCTTATATTCAGCACAACCTCAGTTTTCCTGTTTGTTTTCCCATTCCTGCATTTCCCTCTTGGATCGCACGTTTACTCCTGGATTCGGATTGAATGAACCTCCCAAGGTGAGTATCCCATTGAAATGATCAACATTCCCACGATGATCACTCTCACGAGTCCGAAATAACTAAACCGTTTTGCTTTCATGACATTAAATTCATATTGAATCGGATGCCTCGTCCCTGGAATAGACAATGATTAATCTTGTCTAATTACACCTGTCCATGTAAACTGGTCGATTGTTCAACACAGCAACAAAAGACCAACCGGAAAGGTCATTTGAATCCTAATTTAGTCTCATTGTTGTTGGTTTGTTTGATTATGATACATTCAATGGCAGGTTCCGTACTTAGGAGAAAAGTGTTTGATCACTCACAACTCTAAATCAGGTCGATGGAAACACGAGGGTTCAAAAAGTTCTTGAAACAGGACACAATATTCCAAGAAATGCCAACATTGCTAATTTTGAGTTCACCTGGAACTTCGTTCCAGGGAGTTTGTGGGATGGCGCATTGTCCATCCGTCTGTCCGTCCGTCCACAAATATTTGCACCTTCTTCTCTGAAATGCTCCCCAAAATAGGTATTTGCTTTCCTCTCCGAAACTACACGCACAATTTAAATGAATCTTCACCACAGCCTTCATCACCCATGATGTACCAAAGTTTAATCCTGATTCCGACCCACGTTTACTTCCTCCTCAGCATCATTATTCCACCAGGTGAGCACCCAGATCATTATTCCACCAGGTGAGCACCCAGGGGCAAATTTCCCCAATGTTTTGTGTACTGAAATGTAGGCTCGTGTAGGAGATAGACGACAGAGGGCAGAAGGATGAAGCTGCCACATACAGGGTGTGGCGTCGAGCTACCTGGATGAGATTGATGAGCAGAGTACCCGCACGATGGGCGATCTTGTTCCGAGTATGCAACACATTCTTCTGACTACATACCTTTATTTAGGGCGGTGTATAGGCAACTGACAGCTCTATGTTTGCAAAATAAATAAATAATCCCGATTACATGCATGAAGTAAGAACATACCTCCTGTTTATAATCCAAAAACCTCACTGTACGGACAGAAACACTGTACTGGAAAATGTGGGGACAGAAAGACTGTACTGGAAAACGTGGGGGACAGAAACACTGCACTGGAAAC
Organism: Eptatretus burgeri; assembly: GCF_056783735.1. Lineage (NCBI taxonomy): Eukaryota > Metazoa > Chordata > Myxini > Myxiniformes > Myxinidae > Eptatretus > Eptatretus burgeri. The sequence goes on along the minus strand of NC_140975.1, from coordinate 64,608,921 downwards.
GTGAGGACAGAAACACTGTACTGGAAAACATGGGGACAGAAACACGGTACTGGAAAACATGGGGACAGAAACACTGTGATGGAAAATGTGGGGACAGAAACACTGTACTGGAAAACGTGGGGACAGAAACACTGCACTGGAAAACGTGGGGACAGAAACACTGTACTGGAAAACGTGGTGACAGAAACACTGTACTGGAAAATGTGGGGATAGAAACACTGTACTGGAAAACGTGGGGACAGAAACACTGTACTGGAAAACGTGGGGACAGAAACACTGTACTGGAAAACATTGGGACAGAAACACTGTACTGGAAAACGTGGGGACAGAAACACTGTACTGGAAAACGTGGGGACAGAAACACTGTACTGGAAAACGTGGGTACAGAAACACTGTACTGGAAAACGTGGGGACAGAAACACTGTACTGGAAAACGCGGGGACTTGTAATAGCATCCTCTACCTGGAGGTGGCGCTACACGATACACATTTACATAGAAAATTTACATTTCCTCATTCCCTTCCCCCCCCCCCCCCACTCACCCCCTTAAAGACCACCGACAAAGATAAAACAACCCTATACATTAATTGGGGTCGTGCTGATACTTTGTAACAAGTCTGGATGTAATCAGCGCAGAACTGTAGGAGGAGTAGCGCAACAAACAAACACACAAACAAACAAACACTCTGGGTAGTAGCGACATGGCAACCATGGCGCCGCCTTTCTCACTGCATTCAGCGGGGAATTTCGGAAAGAGAGATTTCCTCTCCCCATGGATGCCAACCTGCGGAGATTGTCCATGCTCTTATCCTTTTAAATGCTGAACGTCAAGCAAGGAGTGGCACGTCCCATTTTTAATGTCTTCAGGATGACTCAGCAGGGATTGAACCACCGACCTCCCAGACTGGGAGCAGATGTTCTAACTCTTACATTTCCGAGTATTTTGGGGGACATAAACGACAAATTTACTGTGAGATGAAGGCAGCTGTTCGATAAACTTGAGAGCGAAGATAAACTTGTGTAGATCTCAACTGAGAGGGTCCTGTACCTAAAAAGGGAACCCAAACTGAATTTTTTTCTTCTTCTGAAAACCTATGAGAATAATTAGTCATGGTCTAATTTGAAAGGGAAAAAAATGATTTTTTTTTTTGCCAATCACAAAGTGTCGGAAAAAGCCTGAGTGTCGATTTTCAATTTCGCTTGTGACGTCACACCTGGAAGCCATCTTGATCTGAGCGTCAGATCTGAACATAGAGAATCAATGCATGGAGAGCAAGGATTCTGATTCTGATTCCACTGTCATGAACAACTCTGAAGGTTCTCAGAATGTTGAAACTGATCAGTGGGATTTTGAAGAAACTATTGGAGACAAAATTAGAGATGGAAACGCTTTCAGGGGAATTGTGGATCCGAATCATTTAGAGCCTTGTGCGAGCGATTCAGAGGAAGATGGTCAGTCAAGATGAAATCACTGGTCAGTCACATGATCACTTCAACTCGGTTGGGTCGATTTTCCGTTCAAATAATGGTCAATAAGGGATGGATTTTGTATTAATTGATAAATCTGTTTATATGTTACTCAAGTAGAAATACCCGTCATCGCCCGACAGCACTCAGACACCACCAGGCACACTCACACACCTCAGACAAAATGGGCGACGAATGCTTTGACCCACCGTCACAGGCTGACCTTATATGTTATGGGATCGTCTTGTTTCTTACTTTCCTCGGATGCCGGTTGTGTCTGTGCCGTGTCCCACCGTCATGTTGGTGAGGTGTTGATGTCCTTCCCCAGTGGTTATGGATTGTGGAGAAGGAAGGTGGGCAGAGGGAGGGTGGAGGGTGTGTGTGGGATGGTAGAGTGGGTATTGTGGGGGTGATGATTCTGGAGGGGGGGTGTGTGGGATGGTGGTTGGTGTTGTAGGGATGGTGGTTGACTGGGAGGGTGGTGGAGTGGAGAGGGGACCCTGAAAGTTTAAGCGTCCAAGGACAAATCCTCTGGGAGTCGTGGATGATTATACATCCGGTTTCTACTTTCTCTTCACCATAAACAGATGGTCGTTCATTTGATTTATAGAAATTGTGTTTGGAAGAGATAATTATTTTTCAGGTGCTCTTGTGGTAACTGTTGGGCAATGGCAACAGGTGTTTCATTCACCTCTCAAATCGTCCATGTACATGTGCTGGTAGTTGGGTAGACATGGTGTTACAGTTCCGAGAGACGGCTGTTTCTTCTGCTTAATCGTGGGGATGGCATTCTTTCTCAATCATTGCAGATAACCACAAGATCTAGCAATCTCTATTGTTTCATAACAGTGCTCTGTAACATGTTCTGAGCACAAAAAGCGAACATGTTGTCGGCCCGATCCACACTGGGGTATTTCAGACAAACCTCGTCCTATTTCTGGCAAACTTATGGTGTTTTGGCCATTGGTGTAACATGAAACCACCTCGTTGTATGACTATTCGAGCACCAAGAATGCATCGCCGAGGCACATTTGTGGAAAATCGAAAGTTATTCGCCATTCGAGTGAAATCATATCACGATGTAACATTGTAACCCATATACAGTACAGATCTGGTGGTCTACTTTCATGTGTGACGTCACGGGTAATCTGAAGAAGATGATGACTTTTAATCACAAATTTACCTCGTTTATAATTTGGAAATCAGAAAAAGACACATCTATTTTGTAGGGTATCAATGGATAGATTAGCATCGAGGTGGTCTGAACGTTTGGGTACCCCTTGAAACACAATATTCAAACCTGCAGCAACCGTGTGAAGGTAAGTGGTCTATCCCAGGCCTCTAGTTATACCTGTTGCATTACATTTGAATATCTTTTCACACCCCCACCCCCTTCAGACACACCATCATACACCACCACTTGTCTGTCCCTCTCTCCCCCTCCTCCTACTACTAACCCTAACACCATCTATACTACCTGTCCCCTACCAAGTTACTGTATTTCCACCTATTCCCCTCACCAACACCCCTTCAACATTTCCTGTCTCTCCAACCCCTACCACCAGAACCACCACAAACACTACCTTTCTCTCCACCACCACCAGCACCAGCATCAGCAACAAAGGCCATACAGAGAGCACCAAGTGTCAATGATGGTCCAAATTCTATTTGGGAAAAAATAAGGGGATATTTCAGTTCACCATGAGACAGCAAGCAATGGGCGTTATGGTATTATATCCATTACGGTATTACGGAGTGCGAGGGGTTGTTGGAGTGGTTGGAATGGTTTTTGATTGAACATTACTGCAGTAATGGTTCAGATAAAACCCAAACCAGCTTGTAGTTACAGGAAATGAAAGGGTCAAGATATAACTGTAATCATTAAGGCTTGAGTGGCATTTAAGATTCATGCACATAATGGCTTAATGCATGAGCTAGCTCGAATAAATGGGTATGCAGTGGTACAGGGAAGTTGGTATAAGTGGTTCTGGGAGCTTGTGATACTGGGAAGGCAATGTCAAACCAGCCAGGATAACCCATCCCAAGACACTGCATTTGCAGCAGCAACATTCCATAAAGTTTGGAACACTGTACGGCTTATCGGAGATTGTGATTGGCTGGGTGTGTTGTGTGGTTGTTGTGCTAATGGATATCGAGATCTGTTGATTCTTATAGATTATTGTTGTAGGTGTGGGTCTTACAGTCTTGTGAATTGTGAATGTGTCGGTTGTTGAAAAAAAAAGAAAATTGCACACCTAACTGTCCCCACCCCCCCCCTACCCCACCACCCTCAGAAAAACACGAAAATCGAATCTAATAAATAAACTGGAAAGCATCTGAAAATCCAAAGCACATCTGCATCCGCTTTGTACTCGAACCAAACTTGACGAAAACAACAGTTAAAAAAAATTGTGCATTTTATTCATTTGTGTTCTCCACAATCTCATAGTGAAGGTTTGTTGAACATTTGATGACAAAAGCTCAATTGTCAAAAATGTTACGGCCTGAACATACACACTGTCAATGGTAAACAAGGATTTCGATTGAAACATTTATGGCTGGTCTCCCACTTCACCGATGCCGCCATCCTTTCAATCCTTTATTCTCCATTGGGAGTACAATGATATGTGCCAAGTTTCAATTTTTTTCCGATCAGCAGTTTCAGAGATATCATGTTTTAATTTTTCGTGTTTAATCCAAGATGGCTGCCATACAACATGGTCTATGATGTCACAAATATCATTAAAATATTCTATATTGGCGGGGGGGGGGAGGGGTCGCTCTACCCTGCAAATTTTGTGTCAATTGGACAAGTGGTTGCTGAGAAAAAAAGTTAAACAATTAGCGGTACATTCAAAGTACACTGCCCCCGTCCTCGGGGGTAAATAAATAACAATCCTCGAGCACGCGACATCGCTGGGCGCCCTGCAATGTCACCTTCCAGCACATGGAGTCAGAATTTGGAGGGAGCGGTGCACAATAATCGATTGATTAATTGCAGAATTAAAATCAAGAAATGAACGGATAATAATTAATTTCTCAATCAATTGCCGAATGGCAGACCAGCACCGTTTCATCGGAATGTGTAACTTTTTGAAGATTAAGTAATTAATCGAAAAATGAATAATTAATCGATTAATTGATTAATCAATAAATCAAAAATACCTTTAAAGCCAAATCACTTGGTCACTTCACTGTCATGTCCAAAATATCAGCCTCCGAGCTCGAAAGGTGCCTGAGATATTGCCAGGATGAGAAATATAAGAAATAAGTAATTACTAAATCAATAATAATGAAGTAATTAATCAATTAATTGATTAATCAAAAAAATATTAAAATACTGTTTTTGCCAAAGCACATCATCACTTTTGTCCCTAAATCTAAGCTCCGTAGCTCAAAGGATGGCTGAGATATCACCTGGACAGACAAACAAACAAATGAAACTGCTCGTTGAGCAAGGAATTGATGGAATAACTTTGTCATATCTCCATGATCTCTGAAAAGTCATACAGCACACAGACAAAGGATGTAACAGCTTGGACGTCTACCTCCTCAGCTGTTAGAGATCGCAATGCCATCACATGAGCTGCATCTAACTCCATCCGCTGGAAGGGCTTCACTTTGCCCTTTCTGTAGAAACACGATGTGAAATCACAACCAGTCAAGGCATGAAGGCCGATTAGTGCTTCAGTGATACCAGTCTGGTTCTTCTCAAGAATGTCAGCTCGTTTAGTGACATCAATGTACCTTTGGTGGTTGCCAGATCCATAGTCCATGATGATGTTTATCCCTTCTGACCTTCCAGAAAGCCCAAGCAGAATGATGAAGATGTCCGTATCAGTGGACCTTACTAGAATGTTACCAGTGGAAATGTTTGCTTGAAAGGCAATGAGTGTGTCAGCTTCTTCATGTCGTCATTGGAGGTGATTCGGGTCCTCTATTTGCAGCACATCATCCTCGTTGTTCTTCATCTTCATACACACGCCATGTGAAACTTAGTGTTTTTCTTCCAAGAATTGAACCATATTGGAGCTTCTTCCATTCCTCTATTACAAACCGGGCAAACTCTTCCTTGAATGATCCACTTTTGAGTAACTCTGTGCCACTCTGTCACTGAGCCTGGTCAGGTCCAGTAATGATGAATGATTGAGGAGTAGTTGAACGATGCAGGTTTCGTTCGGTATCTTTGATTGATGGTGACTAGTACTTGTCGAGCACTAAATGGATTTTCTCCCCACGATACAAACATATTTTTGCCAAAAGATCCTTTGCCATGGCTGCATATGTTGACTTGCTGTGCTGCAGCACGGTTTCATGGAGGATGTGTTGTGTTGTTCGTCCATCGGGTTCGAAGATGACCATGACTTCACTTTCAGTTGGAAGATTGGTGACTTTGGGTCCGGAAGTGACTGGTGAGGCCAATCCAGGCGCGGAAGGCACGCCCACACGTAGGACATAAATGGATGGGTGCTGCAGTGGAAGTGGAGGTAGCCTGGGCCTTGCGGGCAGTGCTTTCCTCTGGGCCTCTGCAGTGCGTCTGTTCTCTGCTGCACGGGCTCCTGTGGTGAGCTTGCTACGTCAGGTTGGACGGTCCAGAGCAAGAGATTCCCAAGTGCTGAGGTTGATGTCCAAGTGTTTGAGGGACACTTTGAGGCAGTCCTTAAACCATTTCTTCTGTCCCACTACTGAGCACTTACCCTGACACAGTTCTTCATACAGAAGCTGTTTTGGCAGTCGACTGTCGGGCATTCTAACAACATGACCTGCTCATCTGGCTTGGACTTTCCTTAGAAGGGTGTGGACGCTGGCGATTCTGGCCCATTCCAAGACCTCTGTGTCGCGAATTTTGTCCTGCCACGTGATGAAAAAAGAGTCTGCGTAAGTCTTTCACCTGAGCTATCCGTTCATGGAGGATAATATCGCCATCAATCACTGCGGCTGTTATTGTGGGAAGACTGTTGTCATCGAGAAACACTTCCTGTCTGCTTTCAAATTTCTTTGTGAGAGATGCCTTGTCCATCTGCAGGGGAGTTCCATCGCTATGGGCAAGAAAAAGTGGTACTTCAGTAACCGGGCAGCTAAGAATGTGATGCAGATCAAATGCATCGCTTGTCTCAGCGGCAACAGCTAAGATTCGTCCAAAGACATCCCTGACTCCCTCTGCCACATTCGCTCTTTGTGCTGTGGTCTTGGATTGCTTCACAGTCTCTGCAGCAAAGTTCAACATTTTCACTTTGAATTGCCTTTCGCTGTCTCACAGCATTTTTGGCTGTTTCCCAGTTGCTGGAATTGAAACACTTCAGGGCACGTGTCTTTTCTCCTCTTTCTTTGCAAATTATTATACGAACGGGGGCGTCATTTTCCATGATCTGTAAATAACAAAAAGAGACAGAGACCAATGCATTATTTGCCACATTGAAACAAAAGACATGAGATGGTACGACTCCAGTAGGCAACTTTCAGGGTGAACTCAACATTTTCAAGCACTAGAGTTGACATTGTAATATTTCACCAGAAAAAAACATGGGTAAAGACACCTTATTTGTGATATTATCATGCAGCGTTTTTCAGATATTAATGAAAATGAGGTTTTCCGCAATGGCCTTGCCAACTGAGTGGGTGAACTAAACATTTACACGGTAAACTATACATTTTCTAGCAATAACGCGGGTGTCAGTGTAATGATTAACCATGAAAACATAGGTGTAGACACCTTATTCGTTGTATTATCATGCATATTTTTCCAGATATTGAGCAAAATAGGTTTATCGGTGATGGCGTCGCTAATTCAGTGGATGAACCATGCATTTACGTGGTAAACTATACATTTTCTAGAAATAATGCGGGCGTAAGGGTAATGATTGACCATGAAAACATAGGTATGGACACCTTATTCGTGGTATTATCATGCATAGTTTGCTGGATATTGAGGAAATTAGGTTTTTCGGTAATGGCGTCGCTAATTTAGTGGATGAACCATGCATTTACGTGGTAAACTATACATTTTCTAGCAATATGCATAGCATCAGGGTAATGATTGACCATGAAAACATAGGTATGGACACCTTATTCGTGATATTATCATGCATATTTTGCTAGATATTGAGGAAATTAGGTTTTTCAGTAATGGCGTCGCTAATTTAGTGGATGAACCATGCATTTACGTGGTAAACTATACATTTTCTAGCAATATGCATAGCATCAAGGTAATGATTGACCATGAAAACATAGGTATGGACACTTATTCGTGGTATTATCATGCATATTTTGCTAGATATTGAGGAAATTAGGTTTTTCGGTAATGGCGTCGCTAATTTAGTGGATGAACCATGCATTTACGTGGTAAACTATACATTTTCTAGCAATATGCATAGCATCAGGGATGATTGACCATGAAAACATAGGTATGGACACCTTATGGGTGATATTATCATGCATAGTTTGCTGGATATTGAGGAAATTAGGTTTTTCGGTAATGGCGTCGCTAATTTAGTGGATGAACCATGCATTTATGTGGTAAACTATACATTTTCTAGCAATATGCATAGCATCAAGGTAATGATTAACCACGAAAACATAGGTGTGGACACCTTATTCGTGATATTAAAATGCATATTTTGCTAGATATTGAGGAAATTAGGTTTTTTGGTAATGGCGTCGCTAATTTAGTGGATGAACCATGCATTTACGTGGTAAACTATACATTTTCTAGCAATATGCATAGCATCAAGGTAATGATTGACCATGAAAACATAGGTATGGACACCTTATGGGTGATATTATCATGCATAGTTTGCTGGATATTGAGGAAATTAGGTTTTTCGGTAATGGCGTCGCTAATTTAGTGGATGAACCATGCATTTACGTGGTAAACTATACATTTTCTAGCAATATGCATAGCATCAAGGTAATGATTGACCATGAAAACATGGGTATGGACACCTTATTCGTGATATTATCATGCATATTTTGCTAGATATTGAGGAAATTAGGTTTTTCAGTAATGGCGTCGCTAATTTAGTGGATGAACCATGCATTTACGTGGTAAACTATACATTTTCTAGCAATATGCATAGCATCAAGGTAATGATTGACCATGAAAACATAGGTATGGACACCTTATTCGTGATATTATCATGCATAGTTTGCTGGATATTGAGGAAATTAGGTTTTTCGGTAATGGCGTCGCTAATTTAGTGGATGAACCATGCATTTACGTGGTAAACTATACATTTTCTAGCAATATGCATAGCATCAGGGTAATGATTGACCATGAAAACATAGGTATGGACACCTTATGGGTGATATTATCATGCATAGTTTGCTAGATATTGAGGAAATTAGGTTTTTTGGTAATGGCGTCGCTAATTTAGTGGATGAACCATGCATTTACGTGGTAAACTATACATTTTCTAGCAATATGCATAGCATCAAGGTAATGATTGACCATGAAAACATAGGTATGGACACCTTATGGGTGATATTATCATGCATAGTTTGCTGGATATTGAGGAAATTAGGTTTTTCGGTAATGGCGTCGCTAATTTAGTGGATGAACCATGCATTTACGTGGTAAACTATACATTTTCTAGCAATATGCATAGCATCAAGGTAATGATTGACCATGAAAACATGGGTATGGACACCTTATTCGTGATATTATCATGCATATTTTGCTAGATATTGAGGAAATTAGGTTTTTCAGTAATGGCGTCGCTAATTTAGTGGATGAACCATGCATTTACGTGGTAAACTATACATTTTCTAGCAATATGCATAGCATCAAGGTAATGATTGACCATGAAAACATAGGTATGGACACTTATTCGTGGTATTATCATGCATAGTTTGTTAGATATTGAGGAAATTAGGTTTTTCAGTAATGGCGTCACTAATTTAGTGGATGAACCATGCATTTACGTGGTAAACTATACATTTTCTAGCAATATGCATAGCATCAGGGTAATGATTGACCATGAAAACATAGGTATGGACACCTTATGGGTGATATTATCATGCATAGTTTGCTAGATATTGAGGAAATTAGGTTTTTCGGTAATGGCGTCGCTAATTTAGTGGATGAACCATGCATTTACGTGGTAAACTATACATTTTCTAGCAATATGCATAGCATCAGGGATGATTGACCATGAAAACATAGGTATGGACACCTTATGGGTGATATTATCATGCATAGTTTGCTGGATATTGAGGAAATTAGGTTTTTCGGTAATGGCGTCGCTAATTTAGTGGATGAACCATGCATTTACGTGGTAAACTATACATTTTCTAGCAATATGCATAGCATCAAGGTAATGATTAACCACGAAAACATAGGTGTGGACACCTTATTCGTGATATTAAAATGCATATTTTGCTAGATATTGAGGAAATTAGGTTTTTTGGTAATGGCGTCGCTAATTTAGTGGATGAACCATGCATTTACGTGGTAAACTATACATTTTCTAGCAATATGCATAGCATCAAGGTAATGATTGACCATGAAAACATAGGTATGGACACCTTATTCGTGATATTATCATGCATAGTTTGCTGGATATTGAGGAAATTAGGTTTTTCGGTAATGGCGTCGCTAATTTAGTGGATGAACCATGCATTTACGTGGTAAACTATACATTTTCTAGCAATATGCATAGCATCAGGGTAATGATTGACCATGAAAACATAGGTATGGACACCTTATTCGTGATATTACCATGCATAGTTTGCTGGATATTGAGGAAATTAGGTTTTTCAGTAATGGCGTCGCTAATTTAGTGGATGAACCATGCATTTACGTGGTAAACTATACATTTTCTAGCAATATGCATAGCATCAAGGTAATGATTGACCATGAAAACATAGGTATGGACACCTTATTCGTGGTATTATCATGCATAGTTTGCTGGATATTGAGGAAATTAGGTTTTTCGGTAATGGCGTCGCTAATTTAGTGGATGAACCATGCATTTACGTGGTAAACTATACATTTTCTAGCAATATGCATAGCATCAAGGTAATGATTGACCATGAAAACATAGGTATGGACACCTTATTCGTGGTATTATCATGCATAGTTTGCTAGATATTGAGGAAATTAGGTTTTTCAGTAATGGCGTCGCTAATTTAGTGGATGAACCATGCATTTACGTGGTAAACTATACATTTTCTAGCAATATGCATAGCATCAAGGTAATGATTGACCATGAAAACATAGGTATGGACACCTTATTCGTGGTATTATCATGCATAGTTTGCTGGATATTGAGGAAATTAGGTTTTTCGGGAATGGCGTCGCTAATTTAGTGGATGAACCATGCATTTACGTGGTAAACTATACATTTTCTAGCAATATGCATAGCATCAGGGTAATGATTGACCATGAAAACATAGGTATGGACACCTTATTCGTGGTATTATCATGCATAGTTTGCTAGATATTGAGGAAATTAGGTTTTTCAGTAATGGCGTCGCTAATTTAGTGGATGAACCATGCATTTACGTGGTAAACTATACATTTTCTAGCAATATGCATAGCATCAAGGTAATGATTGACCATGAAAACATAGGTATGGACACCTTATTCGTGGTATTATCATGCATAGTTTGCTAGATATTGAGGAAATTAGGTTTTTCGGTAATGGCGTCACTCATTGAGTGATTTCGGGGGGAAAGCCACGGATCAGACCCGGCAGCAATGCATTTTTGTGATGTCGGTGGATGACCCCATCAGCCCATGAGGTCAAACGTTCCGGCGCTTTTCACTTGAATAAACCTTCTGGACTCCTGGACTACTACTGACAACACAGCAGGCAGCATGTCGTATTCGCATTCGATTGTGCAAGAACTCAACGACGAATGCCATTCCCACCCAACGAAGGAATGTAACCGTAATCCTCGGGGTTCTTCACACCCAGGGTTATCTTCGTCTTTATACAATGAGGCATCACTCTCGACGTGACCACGCCCTCGTTAAACCGAGCCTTCCTATTGGCTATCGTCCTGGGCGTGGCCACCAATGACCCACCTGAAGCAGCCAATGAGCGAAGGAAGCTGCCTTTGACCCAGAAAACACGGTCCGCCGTGGCGGCTTCGTGCGTCGCGATGTACAGACGGTGTTCGGACCGAATGATGTTTTAACGGAGGCACTTTGTTTCCATGGAGACGTAGCACGGGCGGAAGTCGTGATCTACCACAGGTCGTTCTTCACGTGACATTTTAAAAACACACTCGCTCTTTGCAGGACAATTAAATGGATCGAAAAGAAAGGCAGAATGTTTGCCAATGCGCTCAAGACAAGTTTTTGAAGCTGTGTCGGGACATTTGCCGAAAGAAGACCAGGTAATAATGTTTCCCCGTGGCCGTGCGTGACGTTTCATTCTCTGGTTTCCACTCGATTACATTAAACTAACAGGTTGTTTTTTTTTTTTTTTTAAATAGAATTTCCTTTTTAATATTATGACTCTTGACATTATCGAGCACCGAGAAGTTTTCTTTAATTTATCTTTTGAAATGTCCCGAAAAGAAAAACAATTCGTGTTTATATATTTAAAAAAAAAAAATTCGAACCTCGTCAATCACCAATGATGACTACACCGCCATGGCTTCTTTAAACAGGATGAACAGGTTTTGTCCAAACACGAGTAATCAAGTCGCAATAAGTGGAAAGAACAATGCAAGGTTGCTTTACCAAGTCACCTCACGTTACATTCGTGGAACTTACCGCTCGTAAACAACACGTGTTATGGAGTTTGCTACATTATTTATTTACTCCACTTTGACCCATAAACTCACTTTTCCTTGTACGTATTTTGTAGACGGACTTCGAGGCTCCAACTAACCAGCCAAATTGGATGGGTTTGTCTTTCACGTGGTTGTAGATCCTTTTGTGTGTTTTTTTTTATGTTCTGGAGTGCCATTATCTGTGACCCCATTTATATTTGTTTGAAGGGTTCATTGTGCTGTCATTGTTCATTCGGTTTATGATCATGAGAAGGAATGATTTGCTTCTCTGTTGTCAGGTTTATGAACAAGCCAGCTCCGGCGAACCAGAGATACAAGCCGACAAACTCCGAGCACACCGCTAACTGTGTCACTCATGCGGTGAGACCTGGGGGTGACCTTTGTGACATTGTCCAATAATGGAAGTTGAACTTTTATTGATGATGTCGATCTCCCCCTCTTCTCTGTCATATGTCCACAGGTGTGCATTTTGCCGAGCATCGTGGGTAGCACCGCACTGCATCTGCTCTCCAACGAGAAGTGGCATTCGCTTGCTGCCTGGTTCTACGGGGCAGGGTTGTGCGGCCTGTTCATAGTTTCCACCATTTTTCACATCATTACTTGGAAACTCGCACATCATCAGTACGTCTCACGAGATCCAACGATAGTAGTTTCATCATCATCCTGCTGTTATTTTATTTCATTTCGCTTGGTGCTGAGTGGTGTCACCTGCTCTAAAGGGCTATCTATTTATTGCACACGCACATACACATACAAACGAGCACGGAGAACTTTTAACACTTCCTCTCCAACCCCCCCCCCCTCCCACACCTCCGCCCCAACAATATTCCAAATCTCTTCCCTCCTTCACTATGTTCCATACCTTAACTGCAATCCTCTCACAACCTTCTCTTCTCAACATCCATTGCATTCTTCCCATTTATCCCTCTTCTCCCCCAGTCCCCCCTCTCTTTTCTTGCTTTTCTCTAATTTAATTTTCATTTTCTCCCCCCACCACTCCCCCCTTCTCCTCCCTTTTTTTTTCTTCCACAAACATATCTATAGATATATATCGAAATGTGGTGGAGTGTGACGAGCACTCTCCCGAGTGCTCACAGGTGTCGGACTGTGTCCGATGGGGATCAGGGGAGTGCTTGTCACACTCTACATGTTTTGATGTGCCCTCCTCTCACGTCTTCCCCCCATCCCCATTGGGATTACACATTTTTAAAGGAGAAGAAGGTGCTTCCAATCAACATCTGCACTTTCCGCAACATCTGCACAGAGCAACAATGGTTCTATTGTGCCCGCTGAAGCCGGTGAAACGTTGCCCGAGACCGGGTCTGCTCTCGGTTTTTTGCTCAAATTGGCGGAGTCGATGTAGTTTTTACTCTGATTGGAAGCACCTTCCTCTTCTTTATATATATATATATATATATATATATATATATATATATATATATATATATATATATATATATATATATATATATTAGATAGCCCTCACTGCAAAGAGAACAGTATGTTCCCTGTTTTGATCAAACAGACTTTATAGTTTTCATGATAAACCGTCGGGGAAAAATGGATCGACGCCAAAAGTGTTGTGTAGATTGGTAGCTGTCTTCATCAAATGACACTGTGCAAACTTATGGGATCCTGATTATTTTTTGGAGGATGTTTGCACCATTCCAAGGATCTGCACATTTAATGTCTCATGCAGTTTGATCCAGTATCATTCATTGTAATGACGTTTGCATCTGAGTTTACATCGTCTTCTAAAGCCTCCACCCCCAAATTTCTAGGGCCGCAATATCTCCGTTCTACAAAGATCCCAATGCTAAAAACATTCTACAGATTCTGTCTGAATCCATTCGTTCACTCATTCATTCGTATATAGCACGTAGCTGCTGGTTTGCATCATTGCTGGGAGAGCAGCTGTGCCGCTGATGCATTGCCCCTCCTGCAGGTTAGCTCATGAGGGATACCTCACCTACGCTTCGGTGGCATTCATGAAGAGTAGGTGAGGGAGGTATCGTTGATGTCGTAAAGAACATCTTTTCACAAAGACAGTCCATATCATGTAACATAAATGTCTGCTTGTTATCAGCTACTGTTCTTGTAGTCGGACACATCAGCTGCCATAATTTGCGATTTTGCAACTTGTTTGCGCCTGCTGCTTGCTGCCTGATGCTTCTCAAACCCCAACCTTTCCCTCCCCCCTTATCCTCCACCTATTCCCACATCTCATATTCTTCCGACCCCGACTGGCTGCACAGAACGATTGAGCACTGCTTTCACATGTGTGACAGGGTCGTCATCTATATTTTCATTGCAGCTTCCTATACTCCCTGGTAAGTGCATTTCACAGTGCGTTGTGGCATCCTCATTTGCATTAAAGGTTGATTCTGCTGCAGGTTTTTACGTGCGTACTTGGAAGTTTTGATTTAATTTTGATAATCTTAAGTTTGTTTCGTCCTGCTGCAGAGTAAAAGCTGAAAATTGGAATTTCTTTGAGGGTCTTTGCTTTAAGTTGCAAAACGAATAATACAAACCTGAAATCTCCAACAAAAAGTGCAATCAGAGATTGCAGACCCTCACCAGGACTAGTTTTGTGTGGTGTTTATGTACTGGTGTGTTACGTAATTAATAAGAGACATAATCAGAACTGCCACTTCATAAATGCTGGCAGTGATGACAGGTTCAGCCATTTTATAGAAGAGGATTTTTGAATGTTTGAAAAAAAACAAAAAACATATGGCTGCCGAATCACGTGACCGTTGATGTCATCCAAAAAAAATTGAGAACCATTTTATCTCAAGATGACCCTCAAAAATTTTCATACTGATCACATGTAGTGTTCTACATATGCAATTATGATGTCATAATGAAGGCACCTATGACATCATAAAAAAACACACCCATTCCTCATTAGGAGTACTTGCTATGTGCGAAGTTTCTATTTTTTTCCTTTGTGCATTTTCAGGGAGACAGAGGTCCAAAGTTTTTCCATTTTTCCAATATGGCTGCCACACCACGTGACCTATGAGGTCATTATCATTAAAACATTCTACATGAGTCGTCACACCAATGGTGAAAATTTTGTCCCAATCTGACAAGCGGTTGCGGAGAAAAACACGAAAGTTCTGTGCGGACAAACAAACAAACAAACAAGCCGGTAGGCAGGGATGGGTCGCCGAGCAGGACTGTTAGTATTGCAACACTGTGACCGCTGACCTAGTCGAGATATGTTATTATGCAAATGAGCAAACTTGTACTACTCATCGGGGAGTATTCACATGCAAAAATTTGTTTGAATCGGTTGAGCCGTTTTGCCGGTAGGGGGACTTGAATAGACATTTTGACTGAAAAATGCACTTATTGACCTTTGACCCCTAAACTAATCGGGATAGGTCATTATGCAAATGAGCAAAGTTGTAGTACTCATTATGATCTATAAGCATGTAAAGTTTCATTCGATTCGGTTCAATCGTCTTGGAGCTAGTGTAGTTTGAAGTTTCAGCGGGAATGCTCAATGGCCCTCGGACACCCAAGTTGAGAGGGTTGCCATTTGGAAACTATAAGATATAGAACAAAATGGATGTCATATAGCGGATTGGGAATCACCTTAAGATTATGCATATCAAATCTCATCCAGTTCCAGCTACTGATAACTAATCGGTATCCATTTGAATGAAAAGTATCGAAAATGCGGTTTGAAATCGGAAATCCCCAAAGTTCGAGGGGGTGCTGTGGGTGAACAAAGATCTAAATCAAAAATCCGGCTCTATCGTTTGTGCACAATGTATTCCAGACGATTAGTGTGAATTTTCATTACCATCCGACCATAACCCGAGGAGGAGTAGCATTTGGCGCGAAGGCACCTCCAGCTCTCGCATGTTATCGATTTTTGCACCAATTGACCTTTGACCCCTGACCTAATCGAAATCGGTCAATATGTCCTGAGGCAAAGTTGTAGTACTCATTGAGTACCATGAACCTGCAAAGTTTCATTCGTATCGATGCACTCACCTGGTTGCTAGGGGGCCTTCAATTTTCGCGCATACCCTAATTGTAGGGGGCGCTGCAGGTAAAGTATTCCAGATATCACAAAAACCGGAATATATTTGATAGAGCATCAGCTGAAGATCATTCGTGCCAAATTTCATAACCCTACGTGGGATAATGGCTTTCGGAATTGATTTCGCATGAACGGTACCGATTTTGAAGGTTTTTCGTTTGTTGCTAGGGAACCAAAGCATCCCTCGCAACCATCACAATTTCCAAAGCATTAGGTCATAAGATGTACCTTCCACCCGAGTTTGGTCAAAATCCGCCCACGTTTACTCCCAATTATGCTGATGACAAACGAACAAACATCCAAACAAACAGACAGAATTACTGACAATAAGGGTCATCTATTTCGGCGACCCAACAAACAAATGGATCCAAATGCAATGCCCTCTCCTTCGCCATGGGTAACAAGGATCGTTCAAGGTTGACATTGACTTTTTATTGTAAAAACAACAAAACAAAAAAAGCGAGTTAAAAACAATTGATCCAATTCTAAAATCATGTACAATGCCATTGGCGATCTTGAGCTAGTTGTCCAAGAAGTGACCTTGCTGCTGCTCAAAGCATTCTGGGTAAATCTAAGATGGTGGCCAACATATCTAAAATGTTCCTATGTGCGGTATACAGCACTATTGCCGCTACTAGTACTACTCCTACTACTGGCCACAATTATTCCCACCTGCTTACGGGGTCAGCCAAATAACATTTTTGGCCCAAGTCTTGAACCAGCCAGCTCGGCCTGATGTTCGACCGAAGGTGGGAGAAATTTGTAAATTTTTTTTCTTTTTCAAGTTACTGGAGATAACTCACTTACTTTTCATGAAAGACACAGTTAAACTTTAACGTCCATGAATGACCAGTGCTGGTAGACAGGTCCTTCCGCTTAATATTAGGGGTGCCAAGGTGCAGAAATGTGCTTAAAAAGAGATTGAGGTAGTCATGAAAGAACATACTTTTGTCCTCGATGTTTTTTTGGTAGATTGGACCTTGGCGCACATGACTGGGGTGGCCTGCTCGGCCAACTCTCTTGCGAAGGTGCTCATCTGGCTCGATTTATCATGTGTCACCATGACGAAATTCGGCCCAAAAATTATGGGTAGGGGAAATGGAATTCATTATTTGAACATGTTCCTATTGTTGTTTACCAACATTTTAGGTATCAGAAGAAAGGGTTTGGGCTGGGCTACAATTTGGTAGGAGAAACATTTTGATGGGGTCATTGAGTGAAGGTTGAGGGGTCAAAAGGTCACGCTCGGAAGGGTCAGGTGAAAATCTAGGGGCCGTGGGTATAAATGGAACTGTTGATCCCAAACCAATAAATATAAATGAATGACACAAACACAAATTTAAGAGTAAAATATAACAAAGTTTTTGATAATCAAGCCATGTTAGGTGGATACAGAGAATTTGAGAATTAACCCGTTTATGTCTCTGAACAGAATCGCAAAAATGGCAAAAGTCGGCTTTTTCTCATAAAAGTTATTATTCGCTAATTACTTGACCAAAACATGACTCGACATTGTCAGAAAGTATCAATTGATCAATTTCAACCTATTCTACCATTTACTTTGGCTGAAGGTAAGTTTTATGCCTACAATATCATTTTAACCCAAGTGAGAATTTGCTGTCCCAATGAGACACCATACTTTTTAAAACAAAGAGCTCTTCATTCATTGGAGGTGTAAAATTGATCTCCTCATGACCTTCACCCATGCAACAGGAAAATTCAGAAGGATTTTAATCCATCATATCCAATAACATAATCAAAATGATATTGAACTGATGATACGTAATAATAGAGGAAGTTTAAGGTAATTAGTTTAACAATACAAACACCATGAATCTTGAGTTAGATGATCAGAATCTTGAGTTAGATGCACAGATTAGGGATGTTGGGCCTTCAAGCGTGTCATCTCTTACTTTGAACTTGAAGCCAAGATAACCAAACACCCAAGGGCCTTGCAAACTCTGATCATGTCGGCCTAAGGCATGTAAGGAGATTATGCAGCTGGCCTCGAACTGTAAAGTAGAAATTGAAGTCATGTAATCATAGATTCGCTGTGCTAATTGTAGACTACATCTGGGCTTCATGAATCATGTGTTTTTTCATGAAATCTACGGAAGCTCATTCGGACAGAGGCATTCAGTTCATTGTTTATCTGAAAAAAATGTCTCCTCTTGCCATGTCTGATGTTAATTGTAACATCATTGTTATGTTACTAGTAGTCGGCCTATATATGTTATCATGCTCTGTAAATAAATGGGTATAATGGAATAAAATTTTGAATTGTTGACCTCCCCCCCTCCCCCCCCCCCCCCCCCGTAATGCTGTCTGCTGAAATGTAAGTCTAACTGGCTATGATTATAATCTTGATATTCTATACACCCATTGGAATTCACCAAAATGTGACACATTGCACTTTGCCTTTCAGCCTCAAGTTAGATCATTCAAAGTCTACCAATGGCAGAACTCACCGAGCTACAGTTGGGGAAAAAAAAGGAAGAGTCCATCATTTCCCAAAACTGACTTTGGTTGCTGCATAATATGTCAGAAGACGATTACGGACCCTTTGCAGCAAGTAACTGACAATGGATACGCCACGCTGTTGTATGCAGTGACACATCGCAATGATGACATTGCTGACCGTCTCCGAGATGATGTCATTTGCAGAGATACATTTCTTGAGAAACAGCCGCAATACGTACACGAACAAGAAATCGGTGGATCAAAAAAAAAAAAACCTGCCAAGACATTAAATAATGAACTTGAGGACAAAAATCAATGTGCACCTCATGTCACCAGATCTTCCTCTTCAACACGGGAATTCACAAAGGTATGTTTCCTCTGTGGAAAGGAGAGGGATAGAAAGGGCGAGCGCAAACTGACCCTTGTCGCAACAAAAGACCGGGAGGACACCATATTGAGAAAGGCAAAAGAGTTGGATGACTTTGCGATGCTTCACATGATACAGGGACATGGTAAACGTTGTACAGACTTAATTGCCAATGACTTTCACTTTCATAAATCATGCTTGACATTATATTTGTTGAAAAGTTGGCCTAGTAGTACTGAGCAAGCTCAGCCAATTGATTCTGAGCAGAGAGTCGATGAGTATGAACGTGCACTTAAAGAAACTGTGTCAAAAGTTGAAGGCAAATTGTTGAATGAGAATACTGTATTCTTTGTTTCTCAATCGCGTGACGTGGTCAGGCAAGGGTTGTCGGACAGACAGGTTAATCATGCAATACAGTATAGTTCAAACCAACTGGTAAGGCAATTAGAAAACTATTTTGGGGACAAGATCATCATTGTTCCCCTGGTGGGTACCTCACGGTTGGTGTGTTCTTCTAGTTTATCCCTGTCAACTGTTTCGGCTGAAGTGAAACAGCTCAAAGGCAAGCTTGAAGAATGGGAATATCTTGATGAAGAAGATGATGAGCCTGATGAAAAAAATGGTGACAGAGGAAGAGATCTTCATGTTCAATTCCAGCAAAGGCAATTCAAAGACATGTGAAGGAAATCAGACCCCAGGATGAGGCTGATGATGCAGGAAACCTTGATCTTGGATATATCTTACCAAGCAGCCAAAAAACTTGTTCCTACGGACGAGTACAATCACTTGTCATGGATGCTTCATGATGTACCCTTTGATGTCGGACCTGACGGTTGTGTTCCACTGAGTCAGAAACAACACAAACAGGTTTTGAACATTGGTCAGGATGTCATTGCGGGTATGTCTACTATACCGACACCAAAACAGGTCGGCACTGCCCTGCACATTATGAAACGGGCACGGAGCAAGGATATTGTTACCCTACTCAATAGATTTGGAAATTGTATTGGTTATCACGATGCTCAGCGGTATATCTCCACCATGGCATCGAGAGCAGAGGGACAACTTCAGGAGAAAGGTTATTTCATACCTGAAAACATCAGCCAAGGATTTTTCACCCACTTCGCCATCGACAACTTGGATTTTTATGAGAATACTGTAGACGGAAAGACCACACATGGAACCACGCATATCATATACCAGTACCAACCCATCTCTGATGACATTACCCATGCCAGGTCACTGCCTGTGCCCCTGAATAAGTCTCGCAAGCTTAGTTTGAGTTCTAATGTGCCTTTTGTAACTCAAGATTCTGATCATCTAACTCAAGATTCATGGTGTTTGTATTGTTAAACTAATTACCTTAAACTTCCTCTTTTATTATGTATCATCAGTTCAACATCATTTTGATGATGCTATTGGATATGATGGATTAAAATCCTTCTGAATTTTCCTGTTGCATGGCTGAAGGTCATGAGGAGATCAATTTTACACCTCCAATGAATGAAGAGCTCTTTGTTTTAAAAAGTATGGTGTCTCATTGGGACAGCAAATTCTCACTTGGGTTAAAATGATATTGTAGGCATAAAACTTACCTTTAGCCAAAGTAAATGGTAGAATAGGTTGAAATTGATCAATTGATACTTTCTGACAATGTCTAGTCATGTTTTGGTCAAGTAATTAGCGAATAATAACTTTTATGAGAAAAAGCCGACTTTTGCCATTTTTGCGATTCTGCTTATAGACATAAAGGGGTTAATTCTCAAATTCTCTGTATCCACCTAACATGGCTTGATTATTAAAAAAAAACTTTGTTATATAGTACTCTTAAATTTAGGTTTGTGTCATCTATATTAATATTTCGGCACGCCCCTTTCTTTGTTCCACCATCAGATTTTTGTTACTGCATGAAATGAAACAAGCTTTGACATATATAGTAATGATATTATTGTCTTCCTTAAGAGGCCCCTCAAAATTCATTTTGATGATTATGGTAGTTATATCTTATTATTATCTATATTAATATTTCGGCACGCTCCTTTTTTTTTGTTCCACCATCAGATTTTTGTTACTGCATGAAATGAAACAAGCTTTGACATATATATAGTAATCTGATGGTGGAACAAAAAAGGGGCATGCCGAAGTATTAATATAGATGATATTGTCTTCCTTAAGAGGCCCCTCAAAATTCGTTTTGATGATTATGGTAGTTAAACAGTTCATGTTCTCCATTTGCAGAACGGGAGGAATTATTGCACAAAAAAGAAATAAAAATGTTTCCCATTTTTAGAGGACTACTAAGATGAGTTCGTAAAACCTTTTGTAGAGTATGTTATAATTAATCACTATACGCCATAGTAAATTGCTCATGTTATTGAGCTGTCTATAAACTATCAATCATAGACATATAATAAACTCACATGAGTATTCATATCTCTATTTCAATGCGTAATATCAAGCGGTACCTTCATGATGACCTCATAAAACCGGTCTCGATGTCCGTCCGTCCGTATATCTGTTCACAATCAAACCGATCGTGATGCATTTTAAGGCTTTCCGAGAGCTTTGGAGAGATTACCTACACTCCCGCACGGTGCTGTTTTTATTATTCCTACTGCATTTCATTAGAACACAGATCGTGGATGGATGCGCAGATACCAGGAGAACAACTATACCTGTACAGAACAATTCATATTATCGATGGATAAAAATGATATTTAATTGATATTATAATAAATTGTTTATTTAAAATATCTTCAAATTTCGTGAGTTTTTAGTTTGTTGTGAAATATTAGGTCCTCGGGTCTCCGCATAGTGGTGTACAGGCTTAAGTCGTACTTCTGTTTACTACCGAAGAAAATCACAGAACCATCCGATCGACATGCTGTTAACAGTTTCAGAATCAGCTAAAATCTACAAGATATGAATATGTAGACGAAACTGATCCGGCCTTTTGGATCACTTTAAAGTAGGGTGCCCTGTAATTTTAATGCGCTCTATGGATCCTCCGGAACTCACGAATGGACCACGTTGTGTAGTCACTAAACTACGTGGTAATGTCATCGAAGTGGAGCTACTGCGGGACAGTCAAAGGGGAAAACCTGAATGATAATGAATGGATAAAAATGATATAACATGTTGTTTAAAATACATTCATGCTATCTGTCTTTTTACCATATGTTGCCAGTGACGCCCGTCCAAGACGGGCACCTTTACTAGTTCATTTATATTTATTGGTTTGGGTACAGCAGTTCCATTTATACCCACGGCCCTTAGATTTTCACCTGACCCTTCCGAGCATGACCTTTTGACCCCTCAACCTGCACTCAGTGACCCCATCAAAATGTTTCTCCTACCAAATTGTAGCTCAGCCCAAACCATTTCTTCTGATACCTAAAATGTTGGTAAACAACAATAGGAACATGTTCAAATAATGAATTCCATTTCCCCTACCCCTAATTTTTGGGCCGAATTTCGTCATGGTGACACATGATAAATCGAGCCAGATGAGCACTTTTGCAAGAGAGTTGGCTGAGCAGGCCACCCCAGTCATGTGTGCCAAGATCCAATCTACCAAAAAACATCTAGGACAAAAATATGTTCTTTCATGACTACCCCTATCCAAGTTTCTGGGCTCTGGCACCCCTACTATAACGTCCTTCCAATGGGTGGTCCAAGTTTTTGTGAAACACCAGGGTGACCATTTATATGTTGGCCAAGATTCGATCGCAGGCTAAACAGCTAAATGTCGAGTACATACCTCGACGATATCCGACCACCCCTCCTCTGTACTTTGGAACTGTGTTGTATCAATTAGTTCCTTGTGAATGAGAACATCAAAACAGCTCAAAATCGCAGGAAATTTTTGAAGTTACACATCTTTCACTTGTGTTTTAATGGTGAAGCGAGTTCAAAAATAGCTGCTAATTTGGGAGTGATCTTAAGTATTCTCACATTCAACCAGCTGTTGTCCATCACGGAAACGTGAAATGGGTCGGACAGTTCATTTTGGAGAATCGTCAGATTACTATCTTTATTATTGATGTTCCTAACCTCTCTCTATCGAGTGCAGCCTGTGGCTGCTGGTTGCACCGTTGGTTGGGACGCGGCAATGCCGCTGATGCAGTGTCCCCCTTACCAGTACACCGGTACTCATTTTGTCGACCTCGGAAGGATGACAGGCCGAGTCAACCTCCTGGTGTATATTAATTCAGCGGCCAACGGGGCTTGAACTCAGGACCCTGGGATCCCAAACCGCCACCCTAACCACTAAGCCAACGCCAGGCTTTGATGTTCCCAATAAATAGAAATGATTGATTGATTGATTGACTATACATGAAATTGCAGGTTTGTACATCATCACTTGAAGTATGCCTGGTGATTGCTTGATGGTTAGGGTGGTGGGCTTGTGATCCTTGGATCTTGAGTTAAAAATCCCACTCTGCTGTTAAATTAATACCAGGTGGGGTTGACTCTGCTTGTCATCCATCCAAGGTCGGTAAAATGAGTGCCAGCTTGCTGGTATCCTGTGTCGGAGTTGTGACCCGTCCACGATTGTGCCCAGGATCCAGGATCCAGGATCAGGTGTCAAGAAGACTGCTTAGGCAGCACCAACGCTCTGCACAGAGTGTGGTCACAATCTCCTCCTCCTCCATGAAAGTCCATCAATGTCTTGTCTATAACTTTCTTACGTTTCTCACCAGTCGATGTGTTTGTCATTTATGTTGAATGACACAACCTTGAAACATTTAAATTTTCATTTCTTGAAGATCATTGTGTTATTGTGAATAGACTGCAATATGGAACACCTTCACCAAGAAGTTTCCTCCATGGTGAGTGTTTAGAGTCACCTCTGTGCACCGCATGTCTTTCAGGCTACTGCTGCGACAACTAGGTCCTTGGGGAGTTCCCATGCGCTGGTTTGTGTGGGTGATGGCATGTGCTGGAACCCTTTATGTGATCCTCTACCATGAGCGGTATGTCTACTTTTCTCAAAACTTTTGAACTTCATATCGATACCGCCCTGTGGAAGAACCTTGCATGATATCCAGTAACTCTGGGAATATTGGAGAGAACCGAGCAAGTATATACAGTCCCATCCATAGGGCCCGTTAATACAGACTGACTGAGCCGGAGGTCTGATAAAGGCCTCTACGAATGCCAAAACAATCTCCCAATTGTCACTGTGTTCCTAATTACCTCCGCCGAAGGTGAAGGAGGTTATGTGTTCACCACTTTCTGTCTGTTTGTTTGTTTGTTTGTTTCTGGACAGGATATCTCAAAAAGTTGTGGACGGATCAGGATGACATTTTGTGGACAGGTTCAGTGTATGACAACGACAAACTGATTAGATTTTGATGAAAATTGTAGTAGTCGGATCTGGATCTACTACAATTTTTATAGTGATTCTTCACCATTGAGAGATCCAGCTGAAAATGATACGTAGCACGACATCTCAAGAAGTTTTCGACGGATCCGGATGAAATTTTGTGGACAGGTTGGGTGTGTGACAAGGAAGAATTGACACGATTTTGGTGAAGATCCAAATCCGGATCTGGATACGAGAATTATTTTACTTTTTAAAGTGATTCTTCACCTTTGAGAGATGGAGCCAAAAGTGATTATAGTACTGTAGAGCATGATATTTCAAAAATGTGTTGGGCTTGATATGTTCTCGTGGATCAGGCATTACGTGGCGGAGGTATGCGCTCCACCGAGTGCCCTTCTCGTTTGCACTGCATTCTTTACGATCTTCAAAACCCCAAGCATCACCCAAATGAAGCCGAAACTTGGCAGTGGATCGTTCATGAAGACCCAAAAGCGGGAAGAAGTTTCTCATAATCAAAAGGGTTTTATTTACAATGAAAAAAATATATATCTATATATATATTTGGGGATAAGGAAGGACAGGACGATCAATAAATGAATGGAATGAACCAAGCTGTCAACAGACACAAATAGGAATGAAAGGAACACACAATGTTATGTACAACGAGAAATGCACTCGGCAAAGCGCATACCTCTGCCAGGCTGAACAGTTTACGTTTTGTATCCCATTGATGGATGAGATCTGCATCCAGACCTGAACCAAAATCGAATCGGCTTGATCTTGTTACCTATACAATTCGTGCATCAGGTTTCGTCCAAATCCGTCCATAATTTTTTGAAATATCGTGTTTTATATATATATATATATATATATATATATATATATATATATATATATATATATATATATATATAATATAATATAATATATATATATATATATATATATATATATATATATATATATATATATATATATATATATATATATATATATATATATATATATATATATATATGTATGTCGTTTTTGGCCCTCCTCCTCTCAATGGTGAAGAATCGCATAGGAATGAAAAAAATTCTCGCATTCGGATCCGGATCTGGATCTTCACCAAAATCGAATCAGTTTGTTCTTGTAAGACATCCAAACTTTCTACCAGGTTTCGTCCAAATTCGTCCATAACTTTTTGAGATATCTTTCTTACTAAAAGACAGACAAACAGGTGTGAAAACATAACCACAATCCATCTTCGGTGGCAGAGGTAGTAATAAGAAATAGCTTCCCATTATGGTGCCAAAATACTGGACTCAAACACCGAATGGGGCATACGAGGACTGAAGGCAGCACGAGCTGGTCTCTCGGTCTGCCACGACATATGCAGGCTGTTGTGACACAAAGCGGAAGAATGGCGATTAGTCGTCCAGAAGACAAGGGTGTGATGATCAAGCAGAGAGAGAGAGATAAAGAGCGGTCTTCTCCTTTGTCTCAGATGTAATCTGCCATGCGCGGACACGGCCTTTTTTCTCCTCTGTCTTTGCTTTCATGGGCGGCAGGTCCCGTCATTGGCCTCCTGCTGGTGTGGGTGGCGCTATCTTTCGTGCCATCTCGCCCTATGGGGATGGCCCCTATTAAAAGTGTTCCACCCCTCTCCAAGATTCTGCAGCTCACTTTGCTGATATATACATATATGACATGAGGTTCGCCGGCCAAACAGTCCATGATGATTCCTTTAAAGTGCCGGGTGTCAGAAGTCCTCGACCTCGCCTCGCCTGTACACAAGGTTGGACACAATACCTTACTCTATGTTCTTCTACGATTCCGATCATCACCTTCTCGGTGCACATATATATATATATATATATATATATATATATATATATATATATATATATATATATATATATATATATATATATATATATATATATATATATATATATATATGACTTCCTCTGACAAATGTCGAATGCAAGAATAATTCTACCATATTCCATCACACATCCTCTACTATACTAAAAAACATAGAATATGTTTGTATATATGTGTGTTTGTTTGTGTGTTTGTTTGTTTGTTCGTCCTTTATAGGCGGCCAAACCGTTGGATGGAATGAGATGAAACTTGGCATGAGTGATCCTTGGGACATGACAACGGACATAGGGGGGTCAAGTTCAAGGTCACCAGGTCAATTTCATCCGATCGAGATGAGACCAACGCCATTCGACAGATAATCAAAATTAAATGACAGTTGATTGACGAAATTCACTTCTGACTTCCGGTTTTCGAGTTATGACGTCATAAATTGACTAAAACGTCAATTTTTCATGTTTGTTTGTCCTTTATAGACGTCCAAACCGTTGGATACAATGAGATACCTAAGCTGTTGTGGTTAGGGTTAGGGTTAGTTGTTAGGGTTAGGGTTATCTAACCCGAACCATAACAGCTAACCCCAACCCCAACCCTAACCCTGCCTTTCCATTCCCTCCCCTCATTCCCTTCCCACCCTATGGGCGGGTACTGTCTTGTACTATACTAAAAAAAATAGAATATATTTGTATGTATGTGTGTCTGTTTGTTCGTCCTTTATAGGCGGCCGAACCGTTGGATGGAATGAGATGAAACTTGGCATATGTGATCCTTGGGAACGGACATAAGGGGGTCAAGGTCAAGGTCAAAGGTCACGGGGTCAAGGTCACCGGATAACGTCAATTTCATCCGATCGAGACGGGACCAACGCCATTCAACAGATAACTGTACCTGCCCATGGGCGGGTACTTTGCTAGTTCCATCCTATTCTTAGCACAATCTATTTATGGATCCCCTCCCCCTCTTCCATGTAACAATACCACCGTTGGACCCTGACATTCACGGACCCCACGTATTTGCGGGTCATAAAATGTGACCTGCTTCTACATTCCTGCTCCGTGTATTCGCGGTTTAAAATTATTTTTTTAACACCTGGGAAATTGAAAATCAGGGAAATTAGAAATCAGCCAACATAACAGCATAACAACAAAAAAAAAAGTGCAAGAACAGATCCCATTAACTACAGCCCAATTAGCTAACTGTACTTCCATTCATCGGCAATGTCATGTAATTTATCATCGTAGTTGACATGAAATCATTCCTTTTCTCCAACAGCCTCATCTCAGATCATCAATTTGGATTCAGACCTGATCACTCCACCTTGGCCGTGCTGCTTCTACTCTCCCAACAATGGTGGAGGCCTTCACTATCAGACGTGAGATCAGGGCCGTCTCTCTGGACATAGCTCGAGCTTTCGATACAGTTTTGCATCCTTCCTTGTTCCTCAAACTGTCTGCCTTTGGAATCCAAGGCCAACTCTACTCTTGGGACTTCCTCCACTCTCATGGACAACGTGTGGTTCTCAACAGAACCCTTCCATCTCCTCTCCCTGTCAAGGCTGCAGTACTCCAAGGCAGTATTCCAGGCCACATATTATTCCTAATCTTCATCAATGATCTACAAACTCTCTGGAAATCGGACAGGTAGAATAATGGAAGAAATCAACATGTCGATTGAGGTATGCCAACCGGCATGGGAAGCAAGAAACTGACGTTTCAGGCATTAACCCTTCGTCAGACTAAAAAGTATATATATATATATATATATATTTTTTTTTTCAGAACAAAGTATGAATCCCTGTCTAAAACTTCAGGTGACAAGTTACACCACTTGTTATCTCAGAGAGTTGTCGAAGCAGCAGGTTCAACACCATAAATGAACTTGCATTCCCAGGTTGTTTGCACGTCACACGTGAACGGCCACCTTCAGCTACGAAAGGCAACCACGATCTTCATTTTTAAAACCAAAAACAAATTAAACAAAATGATCACCACAAGAACTCTTTAAGGATACAGATGAGGACATGATTGAGTTGGAGGGTTTTTCGACATAATATCTGTTTTTGTGTTTCAGGTACAAGGTCCTCGAGCTTCTCTGTTACCTAACCATGGGCTTTGCCCCACTGGTGGCCATATTCTCCATGGTGAGTTTTATCATGCTTTTAGTTAAATGTTATGCTTCACTTTAACAACACCTTGACGACGCACATCACATTTAGATGGAGAGAAATGAAGAAATGCTTGAAAATGGTGGAAAGAAATTGTGTTTCGATTCTGATGATAAACGGCAGACATTTAATTGTATTTGAGCCTGGAGGAAATGTAATTATCTCCGCCACCGAAGGTGAAGGAGGTTATGTTTTCACCCCTTTCTGTTTGTTTGTTTGTTCCTTAAAAAATAGAAGATTTTTCAAGTATATTTGTCAGTCGATTTTATTATTGTCTGTTTATTTATTGCCGACAGGCCACAATTCTAAACCGATTGTCATGAAACTTTATGAAGTTATATACGTAGTCTCAACCGAGAAGCCTACTGATTTTGAGGTCAAAGGTCATCTTGAGGTCAAATTTCTGAATTCGTCATTTTTTTTCATCCGATTGACTTGAAAATTAAACAGCAATTGCATATTCTGTCACTGAATATGTAAACCAACTATTTTTGAGATCAAAAGATCAAAGTTCAACTCAAGGTCAAACTTCTAAAATCATCAATTTTCAACTGAAAAGCCGTAAATTTACATCCTATTAACTTGAAAGCTGAACAGGATTTGCATAGTCCATTACTGAATTGGGAAAGCAACTATTTTTGAGGTCAAAAGGCTAAACGTAAACTCACGGTCAAACTTCTAAATTCATAAATTTCAATCTGAAAAACAATCAATTTTCATCCAATTGACCTGAGCTTTGATTAAGATTATCAATTTTAATCTTCATGAAATGGACAATTTTATGCATCCATGGAAACGTTTGCCAGATGCGAGAGAGAGAGAGAGAGAGGGCAGAGGGCAGGCCAGATACGGGAAAGAGAGTGAGTGCAGAGGGCGGGCCAGATGCGGGAGAGAGAGGGCAGAGGGTGAGCTAGATGTGGGAGAGAGAGAGTACAGAGGGTGGGCCAGATGCGGGAGATAGAGAGAGGGCAGAGGGCGGGCCAGATATGGGAAAGAGAGAGAGAGTGCAGAGGGCGGGCCAGATACGAGAAAGAAAGAGAGAGAGTGCAGAGGGTGTGCCAGATATGGGAAAGAGAGAGAGAGAGAGAGAGAGAGAGAGAGAGAGAGAGAGAGAGAGAGAGAGAGAGAGAGAGAGAGAGAGAGAGAGAGAGAGAGAGAGAGAGAGAGAGAGAGAGAGAGAGAGAGAGAGAGAGAGAGAGAGAGAGAGAGAGAGAGAGAGAGAGAGAGAGAGAGAGAGAGAGAGAGAGAGAGAGAGAGAGAGAGAGAGATGAGAGAGAGAGAGAGCAGAGGGCGGGCCAGATGTGGGAGAGAGAGAGGGCAGACGCCGGGCTAGATGCGGGAGAGAGAGGGCAGAGGGCAGGCCAGATGCGGGTGAGAGAGAGGACACAGGGTGGGCCAGATGTGGGAGAGAGAGAGGACACAGGGTGGGCCAGATGTGGGAGAGAGAGGGCAGAGGGCGGGCCAGATGCGGGGGAGAGAGGGCAGAGGGTGGACCAGATGCGGGGGAGAGAGAGGGCAGAGGGTGGGCCAGATGCGGGGAGAGAGAGGGCAGAGGGCGGGCCAGATGCGGGAGAGAGAGAGGACAGAGGGCGGTCCAGATGCGGGAGAGAGAGAGGACAGAGGGCGGTCCAGATGCGGGAGAGAGAGAGGACAGAGGGCGGTCCAGATGCGGGAGAGAGAGAGGACAGAGGGTGGGCCAGATGCGGGAGAGAGAGGACAGAGGGCGGGCCAGATGCGGGCGAGAGGAGAGGAGAGGAGAGAGGATGGGCCAGATGCGGGTGAGAGGAGAGGAGAGGAGAGAGGGCGGGCCAGATAACAGAGCCCTCTTATATAATTCCCCAGCTGGGGGCGGCACTTTTATAGCGGAACAAGCTGAGTGATGGATGTTCGACAGTACCCTAGTTGGAGCATGGACACTTGCCATGGCTTTTGCCCTGCCCAGGCGACGATTTGGCACCTGAAATGACCTCACTCACCCCAAACGTGACAGAGCTCTGAGTATAACATGGGGGAGAGGTTATCTGGTGGCGCTCTCCAGCCAGGAACACGTGCCAGACATCCAATGAGGGTCGCAGTTCAGCGGAAGACCAGGGCTGTCCCCACTACATTGAACTGTGCCTACCACACACTCGTGGCCTGAGCTGGACACCAGAACATCCAGACCCGAGCATCTCTGATAGTCTGGGCTGTTCCCTTGTTATCTGTTGTTCCCAAAAGGAGAGTCGGCATCGGTGGTGATTATGGTTGCGAGATGGGAGCAGTGAGTGCAGTTGTGAGCTCCCGGCATGGTGATTCAATGTGCTTGAGGAATTTTGGTTGGGGCGGTTCATGGCGATGGTTAGCGAGCTTAGGTTGTGGTCCAATGATGTGGGGACGGTTTGAGGTGAGCGTCGGTTGGGTAATGGCGCGAGGTTTGAATGTGAAAGGGTGCGCATATGTAAATGAGCTGCTTGAGTGCAGGCATGCGTGTCGGAGAGGTCGTGTGTGCCAAGTAATGTTCATAATGAATGGGAATAACGATGTGCCTAAAGCCCTTGCAACACATTTTGTTCCATAAACCTACCAGACATGAGGATGGCTCTCTAAAACGAATACTAATGAAACAACCTTCTCAGGACTATGATATGTTGTGTACCATTGCCTTGGGGGAGCACCAGCTTCGCAGAACCGCAACAATGTATTTGTCCATTGTCTGTTGATGTCCGTGTTATCCACGTTAAAGTACATTGACATCTACTAATGTCTCTCCTTTGTCATTTTATTTTGTGTGTAGCCTTTGTCTGATGTTTGCATCATTGCTGGGAGCATGGCTGTGCCCCTAATGTAGTGGCTCCTGTAGGTTAGGGCAGGAATTTGTAATTTCTCTCAGGGTGCCGGTGCTTGCTCGCCTATTCTTTGCGAAGGACACCGTGGGATCTTTAACGTCCACCAACTAATCCTGACAGATGGGATGCCTGGTTTAATGTCCATCAGAGGGATGGCACACTCATCGATGCTTCGGTCTACCCGTGAGATACCAGAATGACAGTTTATAACTCGGTCGAGATTCAAACCCAGGCGAGATGTCTCAGATGCGAGTGTGCGTACCTCCGGCCACCCGACCAGCCCGTCTGTCCTGCATCTAATGTATGTACAGGCTCCAGCATAAGCCTTTGATCAACGTAAAAAAAAAGCAGCTTCATTCATGCAATTAGAAGGATAAGATGACATCGAACAAGCATTATTGGATTTGTTCTCTTGTAAGACAATACATGTACAGGAAGGAGAAATTGAATGAAACCTGTTCCTCGTGATGTGATTTCGGTTCCATTTCCCCAGTTTATGGTCATTGATTTAGAGGATACTGTTTAGGAATGGTCATGCACAAGCACGCACGCACGCACGCACACACACACACAATTCCTGGTTTCCTCTCCAGTCGATTCCAATGCCTTTGACTGGTTTGATTTCCAGCAAATTGGATTTCATGAGGCATTTTTGAGGAAAAGCAAACAAATAGGTGTATCTGGAGTGGATTTTTGTGCCGAGTATGAATATGTTGTTTATGTTTTCCCAAATTTGCCTAATTAGGTCACTAATTAAGGTCAAAGGTCAATTAGTGCAAAACTCATATTTTTACAAAATATATTTGATTTTACATCCCAAATACAGATATGCAAACTATTTGTCAATATCTTTTATATTAAATCATACAAATATTGTCAAAGTTTAGAAATTAACAGAAAACGTGAAGGGGATATTCACTTTATTCATGAATATATCCTAAACGGCTGGACTTTCCATTTTTTACGGTAGGATGGATTGCTACTTATTTTGGACAGCAAAATACACGAGTGACCACAGTACCCTGGCTTCCATCATTGCATTGAGTCTGTGGTACATGAATATAATGTTTGTTTTGTAGATTTCGGCTAATTAGCATGCTAATTAGAAGTGTTCATTTTAGTGCAAAATACGGATTTTCATCTAAATAACTTAATATGCAAAATGTATCAGTACCACAGTTCTCTGGCATCCATATTCCTTAGGGTCTGGGTTACAGGAAGATGATGTTTGTGTTAAAGATTTGGGTTAATTAGCATGCTAATTAATGATAATAATTAGTGCCGCCAATGGTTTGTTAGTGCAAAATACTAAGTTTCATGAAATTAACTTGAAATATAATATCATGAAATATTGAAATCATGAAAGGTGGATTTCACAAGCATCGTTTCCCCACCATGAAACCGCAACAACATTGTTGAAACAACTTGAGGACTAACCTTTAAAATTGAACATTTGGATGGCTCAATACTAGTTTACGGATTTGTACTGTCTAGAGCCGGGGACTGCCATGCAGCAAGTTGGGTTGCATGAAACGTGTTCTTGCCATCTAGGGTGGAATCATTTATGTCAAGATTATCCCCAGAAAAGTGAACAAACCTACCAACAACCAAATTCTGGGGCACAACAGCACCAGTTTGTGTATAAAGTCGTTTCAATGTGGCCTCTGCCATCGCTGTATCATACTGAAGAACCTTGCTATAACTTACAATGTGGCCTGCATTGTGGAACAGGTTGACAAGTTTCTTTGATCGCCTAGCCTGACGCAAAGTTAGACCTAAGCCCACGTGTTTGGGCAGGGCTTTTTTGTCCCCACATACAGCGTACACCATGTCTTGCCCAATGCTACAGACTCTTGCCTTCTTGATAGAGTCGATTTAATTTCTGTCAACTTCATCAAACTCTTGATCAACATGTTTCAGGCCACCAAGTAAGACATTAACAAATATATGTACAGATGATGGAATACTATCCATTTCAGCTGTTTCATTCACGTCTACCCCTTGGAAACCTCGGTGCGACATTATGTCGCTTCTAAGTTGTAGGGTGACGTGAACTATGGATAGATAATTTCCATCATCAGGTTTGAAAATAGGTATGTTCTCAAGATCAGTCTGACTATAATCTGATGTTTCTAACACGTTTGACAGAGGCGCATGACGGAATCTTACTGGGACGAGAAGAGTTTGTCTTTCGGATGGTGCTGCATTTCGCAAAACCACAAATTCGTAAATGTCAGTGACGAACTTCAGCAAAGCGTCTGAAGGATGCAGTCCTACTAAGAAAGGATGATGGGATCATGATGTCCAACTCATTTGCAAGCTCTTTGTACCTTTCTAGTACCAAGGAAAGCTCAAGTACATGGCCCTTCTCAGCGGACTGTCAAAGTTCTTGAGAAAGCCACACCATGGCCAGGTCGGCAGATTTAGTGTCAACCTTTGCCTTTTGTACATCTCGTTGGAACTTCTTCATACAGTTTGGATGATAACATCCTTCTGCAGCGATTAAGTCATTGACATCAGCAATACGAATGAACACCTCATGAATATATTTTGCAATTGTGCAAATGTTCTGACTGGTGTTGATGGTGCAGACCCTCCAGGTTTTCTGCTTGTTGTCTGCTTGACAAAGTAAGCATAGTGTCCAGTCCATTCTTTTCGACTGACTGCGCAATGAACGGCGTTTTGAAGGTCCTGCTTCATCACCAGACCTACTCTCAGCTTTACACTTCTCAGGGGACTGCTCACGTTCAAGTTTGGCATTTATGTTGTTTTTGTGAGTATACTTGGAATAGCACTGGCCTATGCCACTTCAGTTCTGGGACCGATTCGGCGGTGAAGAGAGCTGTTAGCCGATCAACGGTAGCCCGATATTCATCACACCTCAGCTTCTTCCGCTTTTCTGTTGCTTCCTTGATGGATGCTATTCCCCGATCTGTCTGCTGGAAAGTCGTCTCCTCAGCCTGTCCTGCCTGCTGACATATTATGCAGAGTTCAAAGCTGATCTGTGACGGATGCTTCAAGCTGAGAACTGGTTCCATAGTTCACCTGAGAAGAAAAAATGATGGAGATCAGAGATGGGTTTGCATAGGGGAATGTGGGGTAGCCTATTCCTCCCACAGAGTGTGTTAAATGATGCCATCTACATCCAGGAGATGTAACTACAGGCCATACCCAAACCACCCACTGATTGAACCTCCACCAAATCTGACAAGGTCAATAAATCCCTATGCATTGACCATGCATAGGTGTGGACAAATTCATGTAGTATTATACAATCATGTTGTCATGAATGTGTGTGACATAGCCTACTTTCACTTTCAGTTTGAATGACTACTCTTTATGCATGAATAAGTTACAGCAAACATACCTTGCAAGTCCGTGTTTGGGGTACATGTCAACGGGACACCTTGTGATATTCATACATAAGACACACCTGTATTTCAGGAAAAGCATAATATTGTGTTGCTGAGACAATGCACATGGCAGAATGGCTTCCAAATTATAGTATACGATTGTATACATAGGTGGCAGTGCCGTATTAAGGTGTTAAATTCTGAAAATCAAAAGTTGAACAGTTACAGAGATATTGGCAATAGAAACAATAATTCCTTTCACATTCTCCAATTAATTCAAATGTTTATTGATTGATATACATATCTGGTGGAAGAAGAAGCTATCAAAGCTTTGTATATTTGCACTAAGGAAGGAAAATGGCACCAAAAATGAATTTCATGAAATTTTGTGTTCTGCTCTAATTAAAGATTGATGCTAATTAAGCGAAATCCTGAAAACTAACATCATGTTCATATGCCCAGGAATGAATGCAATGAAAGGAAGCCAAAGAACTGGGGTCGCTGTGGCTTTCAGCTGGTGGAATCTATGTAGATATTCACAACAAGTTGTAGTCTTACCGTTAAGGAGATATTAGCACAAGAAGTTAATACTTCTTTCAGATTTTCCATTGATTTGTAAACTTTGACGACCTGTATAGGATCCATGATAAAAGATATTGAAAAACTGTTTTCATATCTGTG
Organism: Eptatretus burgeri; assembly: GCF_056783735.1. NCBI lineage: Eukaryota > Metazoa > Chordata > Myxini > Myxiniformes > Myxinidae > Eptatretus > Eptatretus burgeri. Next base: position 64,573,609 of record NC_140975.1, on the reverse strand, counting down.
TTTAGCATGCTTGGCAGGTGAAAGAACATATTTAGTAAAAATTGTGAATTTTGCACCTATTGACCTTCGACCTTAATTAGTGACCTAATTAGGCAAATGTGGGAAACACAAACAACATATTCATACTCAGCACAAAAATCCGCTCCAGACACACCGATTTGTTTGCTTTTCCTCAAAGATGCCTCACGAAGCTTAAATAAGCACATTGTTAAATTTCTTGCCCAGACTATGTCGCAGAAAATTGCACTTTAGGATGAGCCAACAGGCTTCTTTGCTTGCATGCAATCACATTCAAAAGAAAGTAATTGTTGTTGTTTTTTTCGCATCCCTCAAAGTCGAACACCGAGGGTCTCGCAGAGCTCGCGTTCGGTGGAGTCTTCTACTGCCTCGGGGTGGCTTTCTTTAAAAGCGACGGCGTCTTTCCTTTTGCACATGCCATTTGGCACGTGTTTGTGGCGATCGCCGCGATGGTGCATTACTACGCAATCTGGAAACACCTCTATCGGGTCTCCCCCACCTAATGGAGGCCTTTAACCCGTGGCGGAAAGGCCTTGCAGGTCGTTCCGTGTTTCGATGGTTTAGGTGCGGCACTTTCTTTGGGCTGACCCATCGGTCCAGTTTGTGATTTTTACTCGACTCTTGATTTCTCCTTCGTTTGGGTATTTGGAGTATTTTCTGTTTATCCTTTTGAATTTTTGAGGTGATAAATGTTTGGTGATTATTCCACCGTGCCTCCCCCCCCCGACCCCCCACCTCCTTCCCCGTGATGTACGTGCCCATATTTTGTGTGAAAGTGATGGTGTTCATCTGTTCACCTCACGTTAAACATCAGGACATGAGACTTGCGTTGCTATCACACTTAGGAGACCATATTTGAGTGAATTGATTGAGGTGCGATGTCGATGACCTTCCTTTTGACCATCTCCCTACACAAGCACATACACATTTGAACTTTTCTGATTTGTTGGTAAATTAGAGAAGCTCAAATCATCGGATTTTCATCCAGTATATTGGAAAAAGGGAAATTGAAAAAATATATATATATATATTTGTTTTTTTTATAGGATTGTTCTTACTTGATAAGGTTTTATATCTGTTCGTCCTTAAATTTTGAATATCGGTATTTTAAAATCGCTAATTGTTGAACTGGACCAAAACGTCATGTGAAACAAGTAATAATCGATGTGATGAATGGCGAACTCATCTTTGTCGTTAACACTCGTGCCGCTCTTCGTCTGCGGACAGGTAGAAGGATTGATGGAATCGACAGGACGTTGATCGGGGTATGCTGACCGATGTTTTCATTTATCGTCTCTCTTCTCTCTTCCTCCGTTTTATTTCATCTCTTCTTCGTTTCTCCATTGTTCTCCTTTGCTCTCGGTTACAGTCCCATTCAATTTCAACTCCTGAACCCTGACCCTCATTCATAGTGTCAAAATGAGTCATTCCCACCCAACTTGCAGCCTGGTCCCTGACGTAGCAAAACCTCTGACTTGACCCCATCTGATATCTCCCTTCCCTCTCATCCTATGTTTTTCTGCAGCAAAGGGTTAACGCTAGACACATCAGCTCCTCCTTGCTTCCCGCGTAGTCTGCGTACCTCGATCAGCGTCCTGTTGATTCCATTCAACGTGATGGTTTGTAATGACGTCAAGATTCGAACGTAGAGTTTTGAAAGTTGAAAGCATTTCTATTTTGGACATGATACTTCTTGTCTGCCACAATGAAACTTCCTTATTGCTCCCATGTGAGGTCCCTATAAGCAGGAAAGGAAATCTGAATGTGGGGTCGTGGAGTGGGGGTCATGCGTGTCTGCATAATGACTCGGATCTGCAGGAAAATTAACCAAAGTTGTAGATTTATTAAAACTCCTAAATGAAGATACTGAACACATACAGCAAGTAACTCGATGGGTTAACGGTTAAGGGTATGTCTGGTGTTGGCTTAATGCTTAGGGTGGTGGGCTTGAGATCCTCGGATCCTGAGTTCAAATCCCACTCAGCTGTTGAATTAATACCAGGTGGGGTTGACTCTGCCTGTCATGCTTCTGAAGTCAGCAAAATGACTGCCAGCTTGCTGGTATCCTGTGTCAGAGTGGTGATCCATCTAGGATTGTGCCCAGTAGCCAAGGAGACTGCTTAGGCAGCACCAACGCTCTGCACAGATTATGGTCCCAATGGATGGATGGATGGATGGTCACCACTGTAGCTCGATAATGACCATGTTAGATGATTGTTAAATGATCAAAATAAACCGTTTGCTTTTAAATTTTTGACGATTTGTGCAATATTGGCTGCTGATGGGAGATTCAAAACGTGGCAATCACTTTGTCCTTATTAGAGGCTTAAAATGAAAAAAAAAAAAAAAAATGGAACCAAAGTAGAATTTCAACAGCTCTGAATACCACACCAGATCATTATACAAGGGGGTGGTGGATAATTTGATAGAGAGGGGGAAAATAAATAAATAAAAACTCCATATAGAGGAAATTGGAACATTCACAAATTTCCCAGTAATTTCTGTGGTCATCAGCCACGTTTTGCCCTCATGGCCTCCCGATTGGCTCTGAAGAGCATGTGATGTTTCACAGCCAATCGGAGCCCTGCCTCCCCATCATTTACTGGGGAATTCACTTTCAAGTGCAGGCCGATTGTTGCATTTACAAGTTCGAGCTTAATTGGCTTTCAATGACAGGTGTGGGTCCAGTAACATGACCTTAGTGTGAAAGACAAGTTCAATGCAGATCAAACTATCTGAATAGAAAAGTGAAGGTTGTGTTTGTGACGTCATTGGTCGTTTGTAAACATCCTTGTTCGTTTTCCAAATCCTAATTTAACTTTCCCATTTTTCATCGTTATTTCTCCCCTTGATTGCATTCTCTCGACATGTTACTGCGAGACCGTTTTACCATTACGATCACATCATCTTCATCATCATCATCATCATCAACTTCTTCATCATCTTCATCTTCTTCATCATCAACTTCTTCATCATCTTCATCATCATCAACTTCTTCATCATCTTCATCATCAACTTTTTCCTTATCTTCTTCATCATCTTCATCTTCATCATCAACTTATTCATCATCTTCATCTTCATCATCATCATCATCTTTTTCATCATCAACTTCATCATCATCAACTTCTTCATCATCTCCATCATCAACTTTTTCATTATCTTCTTCATCTTCATGAACTTCTTCATCATCTTCAACTTCATCATTTCATCATCAACTTTTTCATTATCTTCTTATTCATCTTCTTCATCATCTTCATCTTCTTCATCTCCGTCATCAACTTTTTCATTATCTTCTTCATCTTCATTAACTTCTTCATCATCTTCATAATCAACTTTTTCATTATCTTCATCTTTTTCATCATCAACTTCTTCATCATATTCATCTTTTTCATCAACAACTTCATCATCATCAACTTATTCATCATCTTCATCATCATCAACTTCTTCATCATCCTCATCATCAACTTTTTCATCATCTTCTTCTTCATCATCCTCATCAACTTTTTCATCATCATCATCATCGTCATCATCATCATCATCCCATGTGAAGAACCAGGGTAAAGACACCGGATAGTTTAAGGTTTAAACTATTTTTGGTTCATATTTTCCTGTCCGGCGACCAATCTTTGGATATCATTATTTTTCACCCAATCCTAATAACTAGTTTTCTATGTTGGGAGCAAGTTTACAGAAGTTTTAAAATCTATCTTGTGTTCCCCTATCTATGTACTCTTTTTATGAGTTCAGCAATTCTTAACATTCCCTCTCCCCATTTCTCCCAAAACTTGTCATTTTTCAAATCTCAATCTTCTTTGTGTTATCGTTGAGAGAGTGTTATTATCGCTGTTCTCAGTGCGGGGAAAAGGGCGAATAACTTTTCAAGCGTATTCTCCAAGATTGCACTTTTTTACCGATAGGATAGTTCGAAACCGAGAGACGGGTGTTTTAACGGGATTTACCTGCGGCTACGATCAGTGTTTTGGCACGAACTTTAAAAATGACATTTTGGGAGTACAAACGAGACCAGTGTTGGAATTAGCTCCAATGATCACTGAGCCGTGCGTCGAGGATGTTTGGGGGCAGCACTTTTTTGAGGCCTCATTGCAGGATCTCACTTTCTGATCATCTCGCCCAATGCGTTAATGAATTATTAAAACGTAAGAACGATTCCCTTATTAACAAGGATGACTTAAACATGACGACTTCGTGCTTGTTTTTTTCCCCCCTTTTTGCAAAGTTTATCTTTTTTTGTATTCGTAAAGAAACGTGCCGGTGGTGTTTTAATGACATTTGATGAAACCCTGGATGGCCACTTCAATTTTTAATTCCTACAGTTGTACTCGACTCCAGTTTTTTAACGGGAGTAGAGCACTCGCCGATGATTGAACACAAAGACAAAATTGAGAGGATTTCCTTTTGAAACCCCCTGTTGTGTCGGTTTGTTTTACAGCATCACAAACATTCCAAACCTCATATAGCATGGGGGCACCGTTGGGGCCTGGGAGTCCATTGCCCCCATTTTTAATAGGAAAGCCTCGGTGGTATAACAGTTAGAGCGTCCGTTCCGTGTCTGTGAGGTCGGTGGTTCTAACCACAGCCGAGTCACACCAAAGACTTTAAAAATGGTGCGTGCTGCTTCCTTGCTTGACGCTCAGCATTTGAAAAGGAGAGAACACGAACAAGTAACCATATGTTGGTAATAATAGTGCAGGCTTTGATGGGCTTAATGGCCCACTGCGTCGTCGTTCCTTGTAAGGGAACTCATCTTGTTATTTTTATTTTTTATTTTCTTAAGCTGCTTAAATCATTCCCCGCAATGAATTGTTCCAGGCCCTCCCTCCCCACTCACATTTCGTTTCCTGAATCCATGCCGAGTTCTCGGATTCCTTACGAGGTGCCATTTCTTACAGGGCTTTTTATCTTCTCTTCTGGTTTTAAAAAAGTTTGTGCCGTTTAGAGACTCGCCTACTCTTGGTGATGCCAAAACAAATGCTCAAATACCTTATACACCTTTGCCTGAGCACGTTTACTACCTTCATGGTGTTTTCTGCTCTTACAACAATGTAATGGGCGGCAAATTGTTTCTATTTATGTCGTTTCATTCGTCGATCTCGCACTTCTGGTTCAAATAACCTGTGAATTCGAACCCCACGAATGACAGCACCGATTCGGTACAAGGGTAGCGAATGCATCATCACACCCGAGTGTTCGTCGAGATAGTTATTTTTATTCCCTTTCATTGAGCTGTTGTTATTGGGTGATCTTTGTTTATTTTAGTCGAGGAAATGCCTCGTTGATTTGCTCTTGATGGCGGTTCGACGTCTTTCCTCGAACACGGGTCACATTCCTTGAGATTTATCCTTGATTTCGATGTAAAAAGTTCCTTTTTATGAAACTTCCTTTTTCATGTGCATCAGTCATCGGGTTATTGCGTGTGACATGTGACGTTCCCACTTGCAGGTTTAATGGAAAGCTGTTTGATTATATTGCTGTTTAATTTCAGTCCCACAGTTTTCCCTGTGATTTTTTTTTTTAACGCGTAGTCGACCTGGTAAGTGTATTGATATCGTTACCTTGTCAGTGATTACAGTTATTGTGACTCGGGTCGTATTTTGTGCGGGAAGCCGTTATAATTGCTTTGTTTTTAGCTGCTTTCCATCCTTCACATGTGACGTGCTTCAAATGCTCAGTTAACTTGTTACCGGATTGATTATAACCTTTTGTTAACTTGTTACCGGATTGATTTTAAACTTTTGTTAACTTGTTACCGGATTGATTTTTAACCTTTTGTGAACTTGTTACCGGATTGATTTTAACCTTTTGTTAACTTGTGACCGGATTGATTTTTAACCTTTTGTTAACTTGTGACCGGATTGATTTTAACCTTTTGCGAACTTGTTACCGGATTGATTTTTAACCTTTTGTGAACTTGTTACCGGATTGATTTTTAACCTTTTGTGAACTTGTTACCAGATTGTTTTTAACTTTTTGCGAACTTGTTATCAGATTGTTTTTAACCTTTTGTGAACTTGTTACCGGATTGTTTTTAACTTTTTGTGAACTTGTTACCGGATTGTTTTTAACTTTTTGTGAACTTGTTACCGGATTGTTTTTAACCTTTTGTGAACTTGTTACCGGATTGATTTTTAACCTTTTGTGAACTTGTTACCGGATTGATTTTTAACCTTTTGCGAACTTGTTACCGGATTGATTTTAACCTTTTGTTGTGCCTTATTGATGAATGATTGCATTGTGACGTTCCCATGTTTCTCGGGTTTTACTGTGTTATTAAGTGGAAAAGTTTCAACAGTTTCTGTAAAAGCTTTATCTGATAAACGCTTGTCATTGAATATTTGGAATTATTATTATTATTTTTTTAATGCCTGCACTGACTAAGTCACCGGAGGCATTATGTTTTCGGGTTGTCTGTCCGTACGTACTGTACGTACATATGTATGTACTAATTTTCTTTTCTTTTTTTTTCTCTCTGAAACCACAATCCGATTGACACAAAATATTCACTGTAGGTGTGACTGCTCATTTATGATGTTCTAATGATAATTATGATGTCATAGGTCACATGGTGTGGCAGTCATGTTGGAAAAAGGAAATACTTTGGACTTCTGTATCTCCAAAACCACACCATAGAATAAATTGAAACTTGGCACGTGTGAAGTACTCCCCATGGGAAATAAGCATGTTTTATATATATATATATATATATATATATATATATATATATATATGATGTCATAGGTGGCTTCGTTATGACATCATAATTGCATGCGTCAAACTCTTTATCCGATTAGTATGAAAATTTTTGAGGGTCATCTTGGGCTAAAATATATTTGGGGGGGGGGGGAGGATTTATGATGTCATCAGTCACGTGGTTTGGCAACCATTTCTTTTTTTTAACATAAAAACCTCGAAAAATGTTCTCCGAAATGGCTGAACAGATCGAGGCAAAACTTTGCAGGTATGATTAATTATCTATCCACGAGGAACAAAACCTTCTCCACCTATGACATCATAGGTCACATGGTTTGGCACATATGATTTTTTTTGTAGAATATACTTTTAAAAATCTTCTTCTCCAGAATGGCTTGACAGATCGAGGGGAAACTTCACCCACATGTTCCCCAAGCCTTTGGGATACCAGGGTGTTCACAAATAATTAATAGGTCACATGGTCTGGCAGCCTTATTGGGTTGAACGATAATCTTTAAAAAACATTCTTCCTCTTGAGCTGCTTTATCAATTGACATTAAACTTCACAATTATGATCTCGTCGTCATGTGGAATATATGTTTTAAATTTCAACCTGATAAGATGCATGGTCGGGCAGCCAGAATTATTTAAGATTTTAAATCTGGGTTCAGGGATTTAAATCAAACTTAGTGGAAGTATGCATAATGATCTAATAATGTGGGCAGAGGCATATCTGGTGACATCACAACATTGAAGAGTGCCCTTCTAATTAAAAATATTCTGGGGGGCATTTTTTTGGTACACAAAGTCGAGGCTCATGGAGGAGCTAGAACATATAATGGATCAGAACATAACAGAATAAAGAGAGAGGGTGGGAAACACACCAATAGCAGGGATGAGGAACAAAATAGAGGGAGACTTGGACATATAAGAGATGAGGGAGTAGGCAAGGACAAGATGGTTAAAAAAGAAAGAAAAACTGGAAATTTAGATGGATGGGCTGGGGGAGATGAACGAGGGTAGAAAAGATCATGGTTTTGGATTGGGAACGATCTGAGATGGTGGTGAACAGCTGTCTTGAAAACCTGGAGGGAAGAATGAGATTGAAGATGATGTGGAAGTTGGTTCCACAGGTGGGAAAAAGAAGAACAAATGAGTGGAGGTGAGCAGTGATCCTGGATATTGCACCCTGCAGCAACCTGGGGGGATGAGGGGGGAGCATGGAAAGAGCAGAATGTGCAAGACCAGAAAGGAAGTGGGAGCAGACAGAGAGACCACCGACTTGTTTGCAATGGCAAGGTGGAAGTTATTGCTCTTGCTGTGAATTTTTGTCCACCGAGTTTACAAAGCATTCACATCTCATATTCGAAGTTGTAGGTAAGTTTGTATGTCTTGTACTTTATAGGACTGCTATTTAATCTCGACCACATGATCTTTACAAACTCGTAGTTTCACGCCTTTGCACGTGCAAAGTGAGTCGGGCCATTCATAAGGCCGTACGATTGCTAACGTCTCAATTTCCAAACCCCAAAAACTGGACCACCCTCAAAAGACACCGAAACATTAACTTTTCTGTCCAACCACAACTTCCTCTACTGAAATCGAACATTTGCAGCTGTCATTGCTTTCCTGCCCTAAAAGACTGCTCACCTCGGTGCTCAAAACAGCCCCACTGTCTTTTTTCATGTGAACACCAATCTCGTCGATCCTCAACTCCAGCACCACATTTTCTCCCAACATTCGCATATCTCAATATTGGCCACTGATTATCCAGCTCAACAGAGACAAAGTCCCATCTAATATTGCCACCACGATTGTCCCCCCAGACTCGCACAATCCTAGTTTGCCATTGATTGATACAGACATCCCACTCTTCCCCACTCTCACTGGTCGCCGGCATTGCGAGAGATGGTTTTGCTCCTCCAAAGCGATAGTTTAACCATAAATGTGGATTAAAATGGGGCTTGTGATTTAGGCTTCAGCTGTGCATGAGCTGGTGAGCTAGCTTTGTGATCACCCCTTGTACTTGACTTTGTCCACATTTTGTACAATTGATATAAATACAATAATTGTAGGGCATATAAGAAATGTGATGTCTTCCTAAATACCAGTCAATTAATACAAATAGTTAAAAATATCATAAAAACCATCGAAGGTATGAACACTGTGTATATTGATAATTGTATGTGCAACCATCCCAACCCTCCCTTACACCTTTTGTTCTTGTACACATCAGCCTGAAGGAGCCCCCATCCTCCTTTACCCCCAACCTTTTGCCATGTATCCATCATGGATTCTCGTGTCGAGGGCTGTGCTGCCAAGTAGGACGCACAGCGAATACGTACCATTCTCCCCATGAGTGAATGGCCATCACAATTCTCTGAGTTATGATGCAATCAAAAATGTCGACATTTCCTCTCCATTGTTTTCATTGTGTTTGTTGTCTTGAGACATGTAGACACCCCCCTCTCTCTCCCCAACACCACAGTACTTGGTGCTAGTTTTTGTTAAATGTTTATTTTCCAAAAGTGAGGACAGGTGCATGAAAGCAGAGTGTCCAAATGCTGAGTGCTGGAGCTTACGCACAGCATTGCATAAATTATTTCATCCACTGTCAGAGAGAAGTGCTTGGGTGGAGGCGAAAAACACCAAAAGTCGGAATGGTCTAACCATGCCTTCACCTGGCATTTACACTTGCTGATAATGCTGAGAGCTTCCCATTACATGTTAGCCTGTGCAACACATGCATTATTTTCTACACAACGTATGGGGAACGATGTAATGATGTCTGCCTCGAGCCTTTGCTGTAATATAAGGGGAGGCAGAGCTTGGTACCACCTCACACTGGTTCTGGCACAGAGAAAGTTCCAGGCTATCTCCTTGAGACAAAACCTTTGGAAACTTTTTTGAAATACTGAATATCCCAAGATTCTATTTGCTTTTATGCTATTTGACACAAACTGTCTGTTTTAATAACCGATTTATTTTAACTTCCTCCTGTGTCACTTTCTTGAAATTGATGGCACTAAAAATTCAAAGATAACAAGAAAAAGAGCACTCAGAGATTGCAGACCCTCACCAGGACTTGTTTTATGTGGCGTTTGTGTACTGCTGTGTTGCATCATTAATAAGAGACATAATTGGAACCTCCACTTTATAACTGCTGGCAGTGATGACCGGGTTCCAAGACGTCTCACTTTGATGCAACCCCGCTTTGATTGGACACCTGACCCTGACCCATTAACTTTTTTAAAATTGTGATTCATTACTCAATTGAATTTAGAATGGGATTGAAATAAATTAAATTCAAATCAAATGGAAGACCAAATAGGTAAAGTCCTGCATTGGAGTAATCAGAAGGAACCCGAACAAGCAGAAAGCAAAGATGAAGTCATCAAGAGGAACCTTGATAGGATTCACATTTCAGCTGCTACTCCTCTACGCTCAAACCCATCCAGGAACAGCCACGTGAACCTTAAAAAAAACAAATAAACAATAAAAAAAACAAAAAGAACACATATCAAAAAATATATATTCTGGCTGCCAGACCATGCATCTCATCAAGTTGAAATTTAAAAGCTGTATTCCTCATCAGGACTCGATCATAATTGTCAAGTTTCATGTTGATTGATTAAGAAGTTTCAGAGGAACATCTAGAGTTTCAGAGGAACTTCAATCCAATATGGCTGCCAAACTATGTGACCTATCAATTATTTGCTTAACAAACTTGTACACCCATGGCTTAGGGAACATTTGTGCGAAGTTTCCCCTCCATCTGTCCAGCCGTTCTGGAGAAGAAGATTCTTAGAGGTTTTCGGGTCCAATATGGCTGCCGAACCATGTGACCTATGATGTCATGTGTGAACCTTTTGTTCCTCATGGATAGGTGGATATATGTGTAAAGTTTCACCTCGATTTATTCAACCATTTTAGAGAAGTTGTTTGAAGGGTTTTTTTTTTATTAAACAATCTGGTTGCCGAATCATGTGACCGATGAAGTCATCAAATTTTTTTCTGTGGACCATTTTATCCCGAGATGACCCTCAAATTTTTCATACTGATCAGATGTAGCATTCTACATATGCAATTATGACATCACAACGAAGGCACGTATGATGTCATAAAAAAAAAAGACAATCGCACTTATTCCCCATGAGGAGTACTTGTCATGTGCCAAGTTTCAATATTTTCCTTCATGCAGTTTCAGAGAAAGAGGTTCAAAGTTTTTCCAACATGTCTGCCACACCACGTGGCATATGACGTCATAATTATCAACAAAACATTGCACATGTGTAGTTGCTCTGATGGTGAAAATTTCATCTCGATCTGACGAGCAGTTGCGGAGAAAAACACTAAAGTTCTGCGTGGACAAACAGACAGACAGACAAACAAACAAATGAAAAATCATGAGTAAAAATCACTCATAGAGCGACACTTGGCAAAACACAACAAAGTAGAACGGCACTCGGTTGAGCGTGTACCTCCGCTCGGCTGAACATTTTGTTTTGTGTCCCACTGATGGGCTGGATCTGAACCAAAATCCAATTCGCTTGTTCTTGTCACTTAATCAACTCATCTACCTCGTTTTGTCATAACTTGTCCACAACTTTTTGAGATATCATGATATGTAATAAAAAAAAATTAATCGGTGGTTGTATTCAGTGAGCTGATATGAAAATCCTCTTCAAATTTCAAGCCAATCCGATAAAAATTGACAATTTTAGAAATTTGGCCCATGTTGACCTTTTGGCCTTTGACCTTTTGGCCGATATTGACCTCAAAATTAATAGGTGGTTGAATTCAGTAACCTAATATGTAAATCCTCTTCAAATTTCAACTCCATCGGATAAAAGTTGAGGATTTTAGGAATCTGGCCTATTTTGACCTTTTGGCCTATGTTGACCTCAAACATCGTTGCGGGTTGAATTCAGTAACCTGATATGCAAATCCTCTTCAAATTTCAAGTCAATCGGATGAAAAGTGAGGATTTTAGTAATCTCATAAAGTTGACCTTTGGCTTTGATGACCTTTTGAACTTTTGACGTCAGAAATAAATAAGATTCTGTCGGACCATCAACCCCACCATTTGGTGAAGTTTCATGAAGATCGGTTTAAAATTGTGACCTGTTGGTGGTTAAAGGTGAGAGGACAGATAAACGAACCAACAAACAAACAAGCAGTCATAGACTGGTACTTACGAAATCGTCAACTTGACCTCTGACCTTGTCTGATAAAAGCTGTCTCTCAAGAAGGTAGCGACACAAACCAGAAGTTTCTACGATGATTCTGTATCAAACCATCAAAAATCGTAACGTCGACCGAAGCAAAAATCTCCATTTCTCCACGCAATTATATTATACCTTAACGTAACTCAACGAGGCGTCTGCTCGAGCGCACTCCATCATGGGACGACCCGTGACGCGTCGAGTGAAATATTTTTTTACAATCTTAAAACGTCTCCAAAACATCCGATTTTTACCAGAATTTTTACAACCGAGTGTTAAGCGTCCTAAGCGATCGCAAAAACCGAAGACAAAATTAAAATCGAAGTTAAAATGAACTCGTAACGTCGAGCAAAGCAAAAATACTCCATTTCTCAACGTGAATTTACGGAATTATGTTTGACCTCACTGTGACCTTGACCTTTGACCGATTTTGACCAAAATCTAATCAGCACTAGCCATCATGCTCCTGAATCACGTGGTGTAATTTGATATTGGTAGCTTCTTCCGTTCTCGAGTTATCGTGCCTACAAACAAACAAACAAACAAGCAGTCATAGACTGGTACTTACGAAATCGTCAACTTGACCTGTGACCTTGTCTAATAAAAGCTGTCTCGAGAGAAGGTAGCGACGCAAACCAGGAGTTTCTACGATGATTCTGTACCAAACCATCAAAAATCGAATGTTTTGGATGTTTGACCTCACTGTGACCTTGACCTTTAACCGATTTTGACCAAAATCTAATCAGCACTAGCCATCAGCCTCCTGAATCACCTGGTGTAATTTGACATTGGTAGCTTCTTCCGTTCTCGAGTTATCTGTACCAAACCATCAAAAATCGAATATTTTACCTCACTGTGACCTTGACCTTTGACCGATTTTGTCCAAAATCTAATCAGCACTAGCCATCAGCCTCCTGAATCACGTGGTGTAATTTGACATTGGTAGCTTCTTCCGTTTTCGAGTTATCTGTACCAAACATCAAAAATCAAATATTTGACCTCACCGTGACCTTGACCTTTGACCGATTTTGACCAAAATCTAATCAGCACTAGCCATCACGCTCCTGAATCACGTGGTGTAATTTGATATTGGTAGCTTCTTCCGTTCTTGAGTTATCGTGCCAAAAACAAACAAACAAACAAGCAGTCATAGACTGGTACTTACGAAATCGTCAACTTGACCTGTGACCTTGTCTAATAAAAGCTGTCTCGAGAGAAGGTAGCGACGCAAACCAGGAGTTTCTACGATGATTCTGTACCAAACCATAAAAAATCGAATGTTTTGGATGTTTGACCTCACTGTGACCTTGACCTTTGACCGATTTTGACCAAAATCTAATCAGCGCTAGCCATCACCCTCCTGAATCACGTGATATAATTTGACATTGGTAGCTTCTTCCGTTCTCGAGTTATCTGTACCAAACCATCAAAAATCGAATATTTGACCTCACTGTGACCTTGACCTTTGACCGATTTCGTACAAAATCTAATCAGCACTCGCCATCAGCCTCCTGAATCACGTGGTGTAATTTGACATTGGTAGCTTCTTCCGTTTTCGAGTTATCTCTACCAAACCATCAAAAATCGAATATTTGACCTCACCGTGACCTTGACCTTTGACCGATTTTGACCAAAATCTAATCAGCACTACCCATCACCCTCCTGAATCACGTGGTGTAATTTGACATTGGTAGCTTCCTCTGTTCTCGAGTTATCGTGCCTACAAACAAACAAACAAACAGAAATGGAAGGCATCAATATACTTACGAAATCTCAAGATTTCGTAAGTAACAAGCAGTCATAGACTGGTACTTACGAAATCGTCAACTTGACCTCTGACCTTGTCTAATAAAAGCTGTCTCTCGAGAAGGTAGCGACGCAAACCAGAAGTTTCTACGTTGTTTCTGTACGAAACCATCAAAAATCGAATGTTTTGGATGTTTGACCTCACTGTGACCTTGACCTTTAACCGATTTTGACCAAAATCTAATCAGCGCTAGCCACCACCCTCCTGAATCACGTGGTGTAATTTGACATTGGTAGCTTCTTCTGTTCTCGAGTTATCGTGCCTACAAACAAACATACAAACAAACAAACAAACAAACAGAAACGGAAGGCATCAATATACTTGCGAAATCTTTAGATTTCGTAAGTAACAAACAAGCCGATAGGCGGCGATGGGTCGCCAGCATGGAAACTATAAGATATAGAGCAAAATGGATGTCATATAGCGGATAGGGAATTACTTTAAGATTATGCATATCGAATCTCATCCAGTTCCATCAACTTATAACGACTCAGTATCCATTTGAATGGAAAGTACCAAAAATGCGGTTTCAAATTGGAAATCCCCAAAGTTTGAGGGGGTGCTGTGTGTGAACAAAGATCTAAATCGAAAATCCGGCTCGATCGTTTGTGCACAATGTATTCCAGACGATTAGTGTGAATTTTCATGACCATCCGACGATAACCCTAGGAGGAGTAGCATTTGGCGCGAAGGCACCTCCAGCTCTCGCATATTATCGATTTTTGCACTAATTGACCTTTGTCCCCTGACCTAAGCAAAATCGGTCATTATGTCCTGATGCAAAGTTGTAGTACTCATTGAGTACCATGAACCTGCAAAGTTTCATTCGTATCGATGCACTCACCTGGTCGCTAGGGGGCCTTCAATTTTTGCCAATTTTCGCGCATACCCTAATTGTAGGGGGCACTGCGGGTAAAGTATTCCATATATCACAAAAACCGGAATATCTTTGATAGAGCATCACCTGTAGATCATTCGTGCCAAATTTCATAACCCTACGTGGGATAATGGCTTTCGGAATTGATTTCGCTTGAACGGTACCGATTTTGAAGGTTTTTCGGTTGTTGCTTGGGAACCAAAGCGTCCCTCGCAACCCTCACAATTTCCAAAGCACTCGGTCATAAGATGTTCCTACCACCCGAGTTTGGTCAAAATCCGCCCACGTTTACTACCAATTATGCTGATGACAAACGAACAAACATCCAAACAAACAGACAGTATTAGTGACAATAAGGGTCACCTATTTCGGCGACCGAACAAACGGAAGCGATCAACACATTTGTTCATAAATAAATAAATAATAATTTGCCAAGTAACAAACGGACCCCAATGCAATACCCTCTCCTTCGGCGATATAATAAAATATTCTCGATAACTTTGATTCCTTCTATTCCCAACTCTCCACTTGCTGTCCATTTGCTGACATCATCTAATCTTCCCTCTATATTCACCTGTAAGGATGCTATGGAGGGGAAAGTGTCAAGAACCTGACCTTCAGAAGTATCGATGGAATTTAGGGTTAGGTCATGTTACGTTACATTTAGGGTTATGGTCATGTCGCTCTTTTTAGCACTGATTGTGATGGAGCAGGATTTGTCGATTTTTCATGTCGTTCACATGAAACATGGGAACCACCTGGGAACCACCTGGTCAATTTGTTTAAAATGCAGAAGCTGCTGCCCAGACAGCAACCACACTCTGGGATAGCAACTGGTGGAATCTGGTGTTGAGGAAACTCCCAGAAGACCAAACCCCTTGCCCCTCGCAGTCCAACAGGTATGCGTAACTTCTTCAGGATGCCCATGATAACTCACTCACTCTTCATGAAGGACACCGTGGGATCTTGACCGTCCACAAACGAATGCCGGCAGATTGGACGCTCAGTTTAACTTCCATTCAAGGGACGGCACACACATTGACACCCCTCCTCCCCCCCCTTTTTTTGCAGGTGAAACTCTCAGGTAATGAGTTTATCATGAGTTTGGGATTTGAAACCCAGACTAGATAGTTGAGCTGAATGTACCTACCTCTAGGCTATCCTCGCAGGCAAATTTCGCAGAAATAGGATGAGAAAACTTCCTTTTGACATTCCTTTATCATTTGGTCTTTCAAAGAGTGAGTGAGGTTGGAAATCTTGTGTTTAAACTGAAACCGGCAAACTCTGGGCATGTGTGAGTTAGTGAATACAAATCCAGGTAAAGTTTTCATCGAGACCAGCAGATGATGCTCTGGCTCATCAAGACCAGCAGGTGATGCCCTGGCTCATCGAGACCAGCAGATTGTGCCCTAGCTCATCGAGACCAGCAGATGGTGCCCTGGCTCATCGAGACCAGCAGATGGTGCCCTGGCTCATCGAGACCAGCAGATGGTGCCCTGGATCATCGAGACCAGCAGGTGGTGCCCTGGCTCATTGAGACCAGCAGGTGGTGCCCTGGATCATCGAGACCAGCAGGTGGTGCCCTGGCTCATCGAGACCAGCAAGTGGTGCCCTGGCTCATCGAGACCAGCAAGTGGTGCCCTGGCTCATCGAGACCAGCAAGTGGTGCCCTGGCTCATCGAGACCAGCAAGTGGTGCCCTGGCTCATCGAGACCAGCTGGTGCTGCTCTGGCTCATCGAGACCAGCAGGTGGTGCTCTGGCTCATCAAGACCAGGAGATGGTGCTCTGGCTCATCGAGACCAGCAGATGGTGCTCTGGCTCATTGAGACCAGCAGGTGGTGCCTTGGCTCCAAAAACTACAGACGGTACAGATCTGTAGCTGGAATTTTCAGTGAAATGTAAATGGTCAAGGATAGTTGCACCCACTAATTATCCAGTTTTAAACCGACACCAATATTATGGCCATATCCAAAATAGACAATGAACAGGTGTGTCTTGCTTTACAAACTGATAGTTTCAAATATAAATGAAATGCAAACTTGCATTTCAGCTGACGACTCTCACTCTCCATAACTCGTTCATGTAGTGCAGGCTCACGGCAACTCAACACGTACAAATGTCTAAAGTGGAGGCTCGGTGTACTTCCATGGTGAAAAGGGGAAATACCTTTTATACAAATGGTTTGAACCGCAGCATGCACCTTTTATTAAAGTCTGGTGTGATTTGGCCAGTGTCACCATCATCGCAATCCAACTACCGCACGACAAAACTCACAACAGACGCTTGAACCACTCTGTCACTTAACGGAAACGTATCTTCTTAAATCTTAGAATCGACAGGTAACTAATCCATTTTGGGGGAGGAAATTGCTGCAAATACAATGTAAATATATGAGTTTGGCAAGGATTGTGATTCGTACATATTGAAGCGCCTGACACCCATTGGTACTCATCTGTTTCAACAACCCATTCCAGTGTGTAGGGGGCCTCTCTTCTGTTCTTGCAGATGGCAGCTCTGGCTGCTGGGTAGCTATCATATCTTGGAGCATGGCCGTGCCACTGATGCTGTGCCCCTGTACCAGTACACTGGTACTCATTTCTCCAACCTCGGAAGGATGGCAGGCTGAGTCAACCCCACCTGGTGTGAATTCAGCAGCCATCCGGCCTACTGTATGATGTAAATCCCTTTTTTTTTTAATCAACACAAGCTTTAAGACACAACTGTGTTATGCACTCCCTAATCCGGCCACCTGTGCTATGCAGCTACCTTTACTTCGCAGTATTTAAATTCCTAGATTGTTCAAAACAGGTGATACCGTGTGCAATAGTACACACACCTGTGTTCAGCGATGCCTGCCCCATGTGCTCAAAGTTTAAAAGTAAATGATTGCGACTCGGGAGGACACATAAGACGACCTTTGTACCAGCAGCAAACTCAGGATTTCTGTCCAACAGGATAAGAAATGTGCCATTAACATTCCACAAGGTTAGTCATTCAGCATCGCTGGGATGGAGTCCCAAAGCTGAGTGCAAAACAACACTTGGTGGAAGTTTGAAAAGAGTAGTTTTACAGGTGAGTAATAATAATCATTAAATTGATTGAATAGGGATGATGTAGTTTTGTGTATAGCTTAGAAACCTCTGGAATGGAGCCGTCCTGTTTGGCATTCCCATCTGAGTACAGAGCTCTTGATGCTGGGATTCCAGGTTTTAATCCCACGTCGATGCGTCTGTCCATTGTCTCCCGCCATCATTAGTCTCACAAAACTACAGCGACGTCTCCCTTGTCCGATGCGAATGTAGAAGTTCCATAAAGAGATGAATTGTTAATGTTGATTGGACTTACTGATTTATGGGTGGCATACAGTTCTGTCATCATGCCTGGGGACAGATGTCCCATCACAGAATCGAATAGACATGGGGGCATGAAGCCGCTGCGTATCCCGGGTTCAAATCCACACCAAGCTATAAACTGCCGTCCTGCTGTTTCACAGGCAGGACGATTCATCAATGTGTGCACCGTCCCTCGGAGAGACGTTTAAACTGGGTGTCCCATCTGGCAGCATGATATGATGGATCCCACGGTGACAAGAGTCGATGAGTCGTCACCGACACCCCGGCTAAATTCCAAACTCCTGTCACCGGTCGAGCGTCAAGCTTGGCCAGCCGGTTCACACCGATCTATACTTTCGCAGGAGGTACGATGGAATCCTTTTAAACTTCATACTAAAGTAGATGAGATGAATGACAACTCTGTCCTAATGAACTCGTTAGTCCCTTACAGTTGTATTGATCTCATTTTTCAAGCTCCTGCAGGACCTCAGGCACCAATCGTCTTGACATGATCCCTCCTGCATGCCAAGGAACAAATGAGCAATGCACGTCACTTCTCATCCATGATCGGCAGCTGTGGTCAATAACTCTCAATTATTGGGCACAGGTGTTTCCAACAGGGAATGCAGGTATAAAAGTCTTGCCAGTTTAGAGTAGGACCCAAGTTTGCATTAGGACCACAAAGAAGTCACAAAGCTGCATTTACTGGAAGCGGTTTCAACAACTGAAGATAAATTCCTGAAAGCATCGGAACGAATACAGTGAACCCCGCAGGTATTCCAGGTAATGCGTTTCGGCCTTTATTGTATTGGGGGGGATTGTCGAGATCGGTGTACACCTGAGAGCTGTTGAAATTTATAAAACGGTTGAGGGACGTAAATTGGGTTTTTTAAATAATTGCTTTGTGGCATCGGGCTCGGTCGAACTAGGTCTTGGGCCTTGTCAGGGTGTCTGAGTCACAAAATTGGTTTCCTATCACTCGGTTCTTTAATACCATAACAGTTACCTCTTCCTCCTCCTTCATGTGCAGAACACAGCTGCAGGTAGCATCATTGGCTGAGGGCACAGCTGTGCCGCTGATGCAATGCTTACGCCCCGATTACCAGTACACCGGTACTCATTTCGCCAACTTCAGAAGGATGATAGGCTGAGTCAACCCCACCTGGTGTTAACTCAACAGCTGACAGGAGCTCAAACTCAGGACCCTCAGATCCCAAGCCAGCCAACCTAACTGCTAAGCCAACACCATAATGGTTACCACCACACAAAGAAGAATGATGCTCCATGTATTGTCCGAAATGACCACTACTGTTGCCATTTTCAATCGGGACAGAAACAAGAGTGTTCTTTACCTGTAACGTTATATCCTCCGAGGTTCCTTATTAAGTTATACAGTCTTTGGGGGTAAAATTCAGATTTTCCCCAGTTTATTGTTTATCTCCATTTCCAGTTTTGTCCATCACACGATGTTTCGAGTGGGGAATCGGGGGGACGGGAGAAGTGGTGCTATCTTGTTACTCCAAGCACAGTATTCCTCCGGGATGACTTGTGGAGGTTTCTATTGTGTTTACCATTTCAGAGTTGCTTCAGAACACAAGATTGCAGTCACACGGGGATATTCGTTTGTTTGGTTTATTGCTCAGGAATATACAAAGGAAGCTGCCAAAACAAGAAAGGTTTACCTGCCCAAGGCACAATGGATAACTACATGGGAACAGCAGAGTAATGGCACAGTCAGAATACCAGGTGGTGAGCTCAACAGAAGTCCACATCTGTGCGTCCTGGGACCAGCAATGAGCTGGAGAGGAGAGGGGACTCAGAGAGAGAGCAGGTGGAGGTGAGGGGATTAAGGGAGAAGGAGGTAGGGGTGGGGTGGAGCGGCACGGAGGGCAGAGGAGAACAGAAGTTCCACTCTCAAACTCGATTTTGGTGGAACCTTCAAGCAATATTCCCTCCAGGTAAAAATATCACCAACGTAGATTCCGGAAATGTAAACAATCCGTGGCTGCATAAATAACATGGAACCTTCTAGAAAAGCAAAACGAACTGCTGCTGATACTTTGATAGAATAACACGTCCAACGATGGGAGTCACTTGGTAACACTGTATTGGTAACGGACGTGCTTTGGACAAACTTTAGAAACAGAATGTTGTCGGCATATACAAAACACAATGTCATATATCATTTTTGTGATGCAGGACCTGCAGGATTGTCTGGAGGTGTGAACACCTCTATTAAGCCGTCTAGTCTGGGTTTGAATCCCGACCCAGCTAGAAACTGTCATTCTGGTGTTTCGCATCGCGGGCGAGGCCCTCAATGCGTCCGCCATCCCCAGGATGGACGTCAAGTCGGAGGACCCGTCGGCCAGCACTGGTCGTCCGTGGACGTTAAAGATCCCACGAAGTCTTTCGCAAAAAAAAGTCGGTGAGTCATCACCAGCACCCTTAACTAATTACAAATTCCCACCCAAAATCACCTTCACTCCAACGTCAGGCCTCGCCAGCCTGTTCGTGAAAGGCTCGAGTCGAAAAAAGGTTCCAAAATAAATTGGGACCGTTATAAAAAGGTACTGTGGTAGTGGTAGTACTAGGTATCATATTTATGATTCTTCTGATCACTAATTCTTAGTGAAAAATTACTTTGCATAGTTACAAAAAAAACCCCCAAAAATCTCTTTTTGGAAAAGATATGATATGGGAAAACCTCGTCACCTTCGACACCTGCGTCTTCTGACCTTCTGTGTGCACAACATTCATTGTTTAATTTTTTTAATTTATTGTGACGTTTCCTTATTATTTAATTAGACATTGCATTCAACTTGAGCAAAACTTTGACAATGTTTTCGGAATCTAAATTTGTATTTTATCTTCGAAGGTTTCTGGTGTGTGAATAATGGAATAATAATAATAATAATAATAATAAAATAAGGTTTCTGTGAATAATGAGATATTTCCACTGAAATAAGGAAAAGCTTTTGATGTAACAAGTACACAGAAATGACAAAATGAAAGTCACAAAACTTTGCACAAACCATTTAATGTACGTCCAGCCATACTCGACATGCACAAACCATTTAACGCACGTCCAGCCATACTCGACATGCACAAACCATTTCACCCACGTCCAGCCATACTCGACATGTACAAACCATATAAACGTGTTTAATGCACACCCACCATACTCAACAGGTACAAACCATATAAACATGTTTAACACACACCCAGACATACTCGACATGTACAAACCATATAAACATGTTTAACACACACCCAGACATACTCAACAGGTACAAACCATATAAACATGTTTAACGCACACCCAGACATACTCAACAGGTACAAACCATACAAATGTGTTTAACACACACCCAGACATACTCGACATGTACAAACCATTTAAACGTGTTTAACACACACCCAGCCATACTTGACATGTACAAACCATTTAAACGTGTTTAATGCACACCCAGCCATACTCGACATGTACAAACCATACAAACGTGTTTAACGCACACCCAGCCATACTCGACATGTACAAACCATTTAAACGTGTTTAACGCACACCCAGCCATACTCGACATGTACAAACCATTTAAACGTGTTTAACGCACACCCAGCCATACTCGACATGTACAAACCATAGAAACGTGTTTAACGCACACCCAGCCATACTCGACATGTACAAACCATTTAAACGTGTTTAACACACACCCAGCCATACTCGACATGTACAAACCATTTAAACGTGTTCAACGCACACCCAGACACACTCGACATGTACAAACCATATAAACGTGTTTAACACACACCCAGACAAACTTGACATGTACAAACCATACAAATGTGTTTAACACAGACCCAGACATACTCGACATGTACAAACCATATAAACGTGTTTAACACACACCCAGACATACTCGACATGTACAAACCATATAAACGTGTTTAACACACACCCAGACACACTCGACATGTACAAACCATATAAACGTGTTTAACACACACCCAGACACACTCGACATGTACAAACCATATAAACGTGTTTAACACACACCCAGACACACTCGACATGTACAAACCATATAAACGTGTTTAACACACACCCAGCCATACTCGACATGTACAAACCATATAAACGTGTTTAACACACACCCAGACACACTCGACAGGTACAAACCATATAAACGTGTTTAACACACACCCAGCCATACTCTTTATGTACAAACCATATAAACGTGTTTAACACACACCCAGCCATACTCAACAGGTACAAACCATATAAACGTGTTTAACGCACACCCAGCCATACTCTTTATGTACAAACCATATAAACGTGTTTAACACACACCCAGCCATACTCAACAGGTACAAACCATATAAACGTGTTTAACACACACCCAAACATACTCGACATGTACAAACCATATAAACGTGTTTAACACACACCCAGCCATACTCGACATGTACAAACCATTTAAACGTGTTTAACGCACACCCAGACACACTCGACATGTACAAACCATATAAACGTGTTTAACACACAACCAGACATACTCGACATGTTCAAACCATATATACATGTTTAACGCACACCCAGCCATACTCGACATGTACAAACCATATAAACGTGTTTAACGCACACCCAGCCATACTCTTTATGTACAAACCATATAAACGTGTTTAACACACACCCAGCCATACTCAACAGGTACAAACCATATAAACGTGTTTAACACACACCCAAACATACTCGACATGTACAAACGATATAAACATGTTTAACACACACCCAGCCATACTCGACAGGTACAAACCATATAAACGTGTTTAACACACACCCAGCCATACTCGACATGTACAAACCATTTAAATGTGTTTAACACACACCCAGCCATACTCGACATGTACAAACCATTTAAACGTGTTTAACGCACACCCAGACACACTCAACATGTACAAACCATAGAAACGTGTTTAACGCACACCCAGCCATACTCGACATGTACAAACCATTTAAACGTGTTTAACGCACACCCAGACACACTCGACATGTACAAACCATATAAACGTGTTTAACACACACCCAGACAAACTTGACATGTACAAACCATACAAATGTGTTTAACACACACCCAGACATACTCGACAGGTGCACACCATATAAACGTGTTTAACGCACACCCAGACACACTCGACATGTACAAACCATATAAACGTGTTTAACACACACCCAGACAAACTTGACATGTACAAACCATATAAACGTGTTTAACACACACCCAGACATACTCGACAGGTGCACACCATATAAACGTGTTTAACGTACATGCAGGCATACTGAACAGGTGCACACCATATAAACGTGTTTAACACACACCCAGCCATACTCAACAGGTGCACACCATATAAACATGTTTAACGTACATGCAGGCATACTGAACCGGTTCCAACCATTTAAACGTTCAAAAGTTGAATTATGGCACCACATTTCAGGGGTCAGACTTTCAGCCACCGGCGATGAACCTGGCCAGGGTCAGAGCGAACCCTCTGTGGTCATGGTCTCTGGACTTCTTTTTAAAGGCACGAGAGCTTCATCATGCAATGAGTCGACGATCGGATCATTCGCCATCGGTAGCCAAAGGTCGGGTCTCTAATGGATGCCGCTCTTCACAGGCGTGTACTTATTTTCATGCCCGAATCCACCTTGGCGATGAGCAGGCGGACCGTGTCACCACTTGATCGGATCAAATCCATTGCACTGCAAACATCGCATCACCACCAATGCAACATCATGTTGTTGAGAAACCGTTGTTCGGAATCGGATGCGACCAAGTGGAATGGAGTTATTCACAAAGGACCGTCACAAGCAGCTCACGGTGATGGCAAATAGGTGAACTGAAACGTACCTCTGGTAACCCACCCCGGCTAAGCTCGACCCATTGACAGCCAGTATTCGATCTCCAGCAGTGAGTCGACCACTGCGGGTGGCGGGCGTTTCAGGAACCAGTGTTTTGATGTAAATACCAGGGACTCGAAGCCGCGTGTACTGCAAGCACACACATACATACATAGGGTTCGGTCTGCTGAACCATAAATGGCGCAACTTTTCGGAGGGTCCAACAAGGGAATCTTCAACACAATATGCGGTCTCAAAGAGATTCATCGCACGCAGAGCGACGTGTACGTGGAACTTCACAAAAATTTCATGCTTAATTGGCAAAAGCAAACCCACTTCGCTGTCCTTGAGAGTGGCCCAATCAGAGCCCCGACCTAAATCTAATCGAAAATCTGTGGCATAACTTGAAGATTACTGTCCATCAACACTCCCCACCCAACTTAACTGAGCTTGAACAGCTTTGTACAGAAGAATGAGAAAATATTGCCCAATCAAAGTGTTTAAAGTTGGAAGAGACGTATCCCAATAGACTCACAGCTGTAATTGCTGTCAAAGATGCTTCCACCAAGTGTTAACTCAGGGGGGTGGACACTTATACAACCAAGATATTCTAGTTTTGTATTTTTACTAATTTTCTGAAGTTTGTAGAATTTGTTTTTCACTTGGTAGTTGTGGTTTACAATGTGTAAATAAAAGGTGGAAAATTTCTGGCTCTCAGGCAACAAAAGGTGAAAATTTTGAAAGGGGGTGTAGACTTTCTAGGCATTGTTTATACTATATATATATTCATATATGATCTGTCTTCTACCACCTCCTTTCTAGTTTTGCACCCTCTGCTCTTCCTGTGCTTTGTCCCACAAAGGCTTCTGTAGGGCACCCACCCCTTCTGGTGAAAATACCAAAATCCAGGATCGCTGCTCACCTCCACTCATTCATTCCTCTTTTTTGTCTCCTCCTGTGGAATCAACTTCCACATTCTCTTCAATCTCATTATTCCCTCCAGGTCTTCAAGACAGTGGTTCATCACCATCTCAGATCATCCCCCATCCAAAACCATAATCTTTTCTACCCCTGATAATCTCCCCAAGTCCTCCTCTCTCCAAATTTCCAGTTTTCCATTCCTGAGAGTTTGCTCCTGTATCCATCTTGTCCACCCCGTCATCCTTCCCTATCGCTCATTCTTCCCCACATCCATATGTCCTGTTCCGTTCTACGTTCTAGCTCCTCCACGAGGCTCGACCCTGTTGAAAAAAAAACAGGGGCAATGCCCTTGGGCACTCACCTGGTAGAATAATGATACTGAGGAGGAAGTCAACGTGGGACAGAATCAGCAAAACGTACCAATGAACCAATGTTATAGCAAATACTTGTTTGGGGGGCAACTCCCCACCCCCTGTAAATCCCCGTCGGCCCCGATTTTTTAAAAGAGCATGAACAAACTTTGGTACATCATGGGTGATGAAGGTTGTGGTCACGTTTAATCGAAATTGTGTGTGTCGTTTCAGAGAAGAAAGCAGATATATATTTTGGGGGGCATTCCCCCCATACCCCCCCCTAAACCCCGATTTTTGTAAGGATGTGAACAATATTTGGTACATCACGGGTGCTGATTGTTGTAGTGAAGTTTCATCGGAATTGCATGTGTAGTTTCTGAGAAGGAAGCAAATACCTCTTTGTGGGGGGGGGGGGGGTGGAGGGAGCACACATTGTGATATCATAACACACCTTTATTGTATTGAGGATACAATATGGATTCGTTGTGAAGTATAAAAGTAAACAAAAAATAGTGAAAACTTATCTTCAAATCCTTAAAGTATGTTTCGGATAACAATGATTTCATGTCGGGGTACATTTCCTTATCATCCCCGGAATGGCATCGACAATGGAGGGATGTGCTGTCATTTGCGTGAACGTTGAACTGTTAATTGGTGATATGCTATCACTATATTAACTCACTGGAGGGAAATACAGTAAAGAACAAGTTTCACAACCAAGTGGTTGTTGAATTTGCACTCGCCACAAGGCGCTCCTCTTCTCCTTTGACCCCCTCCATACCCCATACGTTCTCCAAGAATACTGATTCATCAACTGAACCAAGATGAAAGTGCAAACTCGGTCCGTTTGCAAAAAATCCTATGTAATAGTGTGATACAGTGTACACTCGGTCAATCATGTGTCTCATGTGGTTGAACTTGCACTCACCATTCCATCAATAAGTCCCATGCCGAGGCCCTTGGGTCCTTTGCTCAGCTCAACCACGAAAACCTCATCTTCACCATTCTCCTCCTCGTTCGCTTTTTTGGAATCGCAAGAGGGCAGAGGCTCAGAGGACACTGCACAATTGTTACCTGGGGAAACAAGCAGGTGGCGCAACCACTCGGAATAAATAAGTTAGCATGATCATGAGCTCCTGCGGTGCGCGCACTTTATGACAGTTTTACTGTTGTGTTAGAAAGGAACCCCGAGGGTGTGAAATCCAACAGTTTTGGCCGAGATGTGAGCTCAAAGAATAACATGGTAGCTCGATTCCATGACAATTCATATGGTGTGCTCACAAACAACTATTCATTTCACTGAATCGAGTTGGAGCACTTGTTAGCTGTTGGTTCAGGCCCAGGGTGAGCACAGCAAGAATTTCTGAATGGACCAGTGGGATGTTGGCAGTGGTCTTGGGTGGTTTTCTCAGCTCATGCTTTGCTGGAGTAACAAAGTAAAGCAGGCCGCTTGGCAAGACGCACGCCGATCTTTTAGCTGGGATTTGTAAAGGCAAACCTACACAAGCTGCTGAGCTCTTAACACAGAGGGTGGTTGGGTGGTTTTTTTGGGTCGTGGGTGGTTTTCTTGGCTCGTGCTCCGCAGGCCGAACAAAGCAGGCTGCTTGGCGAGATGCTCGCGGGTCGTTTTTGCCAGGATTCTAAATGTCAAACCTACACAAGCTGTTCGATTCAAAAACAACCAGAGAGTTGGTGTCAAAGCCACCCAATGCTTGCCTGTTTATACATTTATGGTTTTTATTAAAAGACTAGTCTAATAATATTTTTTTTTATAAAGCATTGCAGTGAAGTCTGATCCAAATAATTCTAAAGCAATATATGTATTTGTACATTGTAATCAGTAAACTAGTACACATATTAAATGAATGGCAAGCGTCTAGTAGAAACAGGCGAGCATTGGGTGGCTTTGACACCATCTTAGGTTGAAATTTAAATTTTTTTTAAATCATTTGTTAATTTCAACTTCACGACACCAATAGCATACCCCAAAGGAACCTCCATGCCAAATATCAGCATCCTAGTACACATATTAAATGAATGGCAAGCTTCGAAATAACTTGCACCAAAAACTTTAACGTTGATGTGCTACAAAAAGTTAAGTTCAAAACAGGTCAAAAATTTAAAACATTTGAAATTATTTTTTAATTGCAACTTCACTACACCAATAGCATACCCCAAAGGAACCTCCATGCCAAATATCAGCATCGTAGTACACATATTAAATGAATGGCAAGCTTCTAAATAACTTGCACCAAAAACTTTAACATTTTCATGCTCACGCTGACGTTCATGCTGACGCTCACGCCAGGGGTATCACTATAGCTCTGTTCTTCGAACAGACGAGTTAAAAATGTCTGCTTTTCAGAGATGTTTCACATCTTTTCTCTTTTTCAATTCCTTTTCTGTCATATTAGCATCGTTGTTGTTTTGCAGGAGCATTTGATGTTGTTGCATCGTTGTTATGGAGGACCGCCACACTTATCAATGAGGTTAAGGCTACAATTCCAATGGGTAGGAAAGCGAACCGACAGTGGTTTATTTAACTTTTTAGCAATCCTGCAGGGGTGCAATTTATATGTCCTAAATTACTATTATTTACCCGGGGCACGCAAATCGAAAAGTCGGGTAAAGCAATTGGTTCACTTCTGTCTGTTGAGGAACAAGTTATTTTAATGTAATGTAATATTTTGAACACGAATCGGAACATGAATAGGTTGACAAGTTTGCCGTTTAACAGGACTTTGGCCCTAAATCCGACCTGATTGCTCGTATGCGAAGAGAGCAGTGAGATAATATTTTACTCTGTCCGCCTGTCTGGCAGTAGATCAAAATTAAAAATCATTCCAAACATGAAACTTACTGTTTTAAGGGCATTGTAAAGGACACAAACAACAGGCACAAATAACGAATGTGGCGTGTTCGAGAGGGTGATGTAATAGACACTGGGTAAAATGGCGGTAAAACCAAGAATTTTTCATTTCTTCGACTTTAAACCTCTTTAAACGTTTATTTAAATTGAATTACACAATCGAACACTGGAGAACACAAATCGCTTTCTTAATACAGGATCCCAACATTTGTGAGGGATACGTTCCTGAAAAATGCCGCGAATGTCGGGGCACTGTTTTATTTATTTATTTATTTATTTATTTGTTTTTCTTAACATGGCCTAGGCTTGAGGAAGAGCGATGACACAGAACAAAGCAGGACACAAAAAAATAAACAAAGGGAACAGCAGGAGAAAGGGGGAACACCAACAGGGCGGAGGGAGAAAGTAGACGGAGACGGACAAACAAGGGATGCAGGTAACGATGAGGGGTAAAGGACAATGCAAAGGGAGGACAATATGGATATGTTAGCAAAATTTTGAGAGGGTATGTGGGGCAAGGTGGTTTCACGGAAAGAGAAAAGACCATTATTTTGGATGGGGTGTGACTTTATACGATATAGTTAAATTGTCTCGGATGTTTTTATTGATGCACCTGTGAAATAATAAATGAATAGGTGGTATTTCGCAGAGCATTGTTGCGGACAATTTTGCAGAAGGATAATTATGAGACAGCTAGCTCTGAAAGCTCCACCTGACAGCCCTGGAAGCATTCATTTGTTTTGTAACGTTTGGTTCCAGGAATGATGCAAATTGTAAGGTTAAAATTTACAAAACGTAACAGTAATGACGGGTATAAAATTTCCCAATATGTATTGCATAACCATATGGCGAGATCTCCATGCATGTTGTCTCGGCTTTCGTCAGTCTCGCTTGCACAGAATGGCTCTATATCATCACCTGGACCATGTGGGCCTTCATTTTCATGCTCACTGCTTTCCTCGTCAGACCATCCATTAACTCCAGCATATTGCGATACTTGGGGCTCACAACGGTCAATGGAAGCAAAATCTGAATTGGGGGTTGTGTCACATTATGTTCCAACTTAAACCTCCATCCATCCGGACCATACTCTGTACAGAGCGTTAGGACTGCCGAAGCAGTCTCCTGGGCTACTGTGCACAATCCTGGACGGGTCGCCACTCCGACGCAGGATACTCAAATAGCTCAATCATCCCAGCAAGCTGATACTCGTTTTGCCAACTTCAGAAGGATGACAGGCTGAGTCAACCCCACCTGCTATTTACTCAATGGCCAAGCAGAATTTGAACTCAGGACCCTAAGATCCAAAGCCCACCAGCCTAACCATTAAGCCAACAGCAGGTATTATAAGGGGGTTCATCACCATGGTTCACTCAAAGCCGCTGCTCTGTGTCCTCGCAGGCAAGACGACGCATTGCTTCGCTTCAGGTGAAGAATACCTCAGTTTGATGACTGTTTCGCTTACAAGGGAGTCTCCAAAATTATTCTTTCTTTTCTTTCTTTCAAAGCATGACATAACGATTACCATCGGGATCGGATGGGGGTGACTTTGAACGGCGGGGTGACCGAAGTAGATTTGTAATGATGGTTCCCTTCACTTGCTTTGCAGGCCTTGTATTTGAAAACCAAGACATGTAGGTATGTATCTAGCACGTATGAACCTGTATTGGTTTTCATTCAGACCTGCAAAGACAAAATAAGAGAATCATTATTTGCATACAGCTACAAGTGTTAAAAGTCACCCCGTCTGATAGTCATTTTCGGTAGTTTCTGTTCAAGTTTAATATTATCGCAGAGGACGCCTTTAACATTGGAGAAAAGAAACAAAATCATCTCTAAGGTCACCTTACTAATGTGCTCAAAAGTTTGACCGAATGTTGCAAAAGGCAAAAACACCCGAATTATAAACCCCCGGGTTACTTCGAGTGAAGAACCTGTCAAAACCCTGTTCTGATGTTCTCAGAAACAAAAGCGGCAGAACTTTGTTACAATGACAGGTTATTAACCGGAAGTACAACTATTATGAAAATAATACGATTCCATAACTTTGCTGACTCTCCTGGGCCAACCACATAGCAAAGCTAGCCTCCAAAGCCAGTCACAGACTGGACATGCTCTCCCAACCCAAGTCTTTCCACAGAAGGTTAGAGCCTCGAACAGTCGACAAGGCCTTTATCCGGAGCTCACTGTAGTGCTGCATGCTCTCCTCTATGGGCTGGTGCCCTCACATCACAGCTGTCTCTCCTGGATTCTGCGTAATCTAAAGGTCTCGATCTTCCATGATGAGGGTGAAGCACAAGGTCCGTAACTCTCACATCACAGGCAGGTCGGTGGTCTCTCTCAGTTTTCTACCATCTACTCTCTGATATTGCTCCCTCTGCTCTCTCAGCCCTCTGACCGCCACCTCGTGTCATCCCCCACCCCGACCCATGATCTTTATTATCCCCGTTAACCCATCCTAATCCAACCCTCTTACTTACTGGGTTCAGCGTTTCATCCCCTCGTGTCCGTCTTCCTTCCTTTCCTGCTCATTTATTCCCTTTCTGGTAGTGCCCATTTGTTGCCATGCTGCCCAACTTATCAATTCCACATTGCTTTTCCATAAGCTTTGCTCTTGTGGAGGAAAAAAACGGTTCAGAGTGCAGCCATTTAATATTTTGAGAGGCCAACCAGTGTCCACAACCTACACCGTGCTCTACATATCTCCTTCTATGTTTTCATTGGTTAGAGGTGGGATTCTCCTCCCGTTCTTGCAAAGTGAATCCAACAATCCTTGAAGATTTTGATTCATTCTCCGCAAGCCCATGACTGAAGTCCTTTCACAATCCAGAGATCTTGCCAGGACTGAGCAAAGTGTATCTGGAATTGTTGCTCCATACAAGCAATTTCTATATTTGGAATGTCTTGGATAAAGATCGGTCGCTCCACACAATTCGACACGGTGGAGCGACCGCACTGAGAAAGGTACCATGTTCACAAACTCGACTGTGCTTTCGTGCCATCCCAATTTGTACGTCTCTTTCCTGCTGTCACATTCTGTTACAGCTTCTGTTCTTTGTTGAGGTGGTTTTCAATGGTCATGGCTGATGTTTCCAGTAGCCCTCTACTTCATGATGACATTTTGCACAGTTGATTGAGGGTTGGTGAGGAAGGTTGAAATTGTATACCGATGGATGAAGTGCCCCCTCTCTCAAAGCCAATTGTGATTCCTCGTTAGAACTCCATTAACTCCTTCCTTTGTAACTGCTTTGTAACTGAGCAAAGAGACTGCGCCTTTACTAGTCATACTCTGACTGTTGATGATATTTACTGTTATGCAAATGAGGTATGCAAGTGGCCAATTGTCACAAGTGAAAAAATGTGCCTTACACATTTTTGTAAGATGTAGGCAGCTTACTATGCCCTTTGAGACAGGATCAATTCTGGTGTTCCACAGGGTTCTGTCCTTGGTCCCACTCCGTTCCTTGTTTATATCAATGATATTCTTGATAATGTTCTTTCTCAGCTAGTCAAGTCTTTCTCAGCTGCTGATGACTCCTCACTTTGCTCTACATCTGCCGATTCACTCAACACTACTCGTCAATCGTCATGAGGTTGGAGTTTCACTGGACAATGATTTAGAGAACGTGTTTAAGCGGGGGCATGACTGGCTGGTAACCTTCAATGCAAAGAAAACTAAATTGTTGTCCATGTCTTGCTCTAGAAACAGGTCTTTCCCTTCTGTGCACATGGGGTCTTCAACCTTAACAGAATCATCTGAGCTTTGGCTTCCTGGCCTGGACATCTCCTCTAACCTCCGTTGGGATAAGTACATTTCTGGTATTTCTAAGAGTGCTTCCAAGCGAGTTGGTTGTCTTTATCGAACACAGAGGTATTTACCTCCTGATGCCATTTTGTACCTGTACAAGACAACTATACGTCCCCTCGTGGAGTACTGTTGCCACATTTGGACTGGAGTACCAGCATGCCACTTATCTTTACTTGATAGGCTCCAGAAACGCACAGTTAACCTGGTTGATGTGGAGATTGGTTCAACTCTTCAACCGCTCTCTCACCGTAGGCCAGGTGCCACTCTTTGTTTGTTCTACACATATTTTCATGGCAAATGTTCTGCTGGACTTTCAACTTGGTTCCTCCTGTACGAGTGTTTGGACGCTAGACTCGGTTTGCCATCTCTTCACACCCATGCACTCCAGCTGATCCAAAATGCAGAGCGAAAGGCTCTGCAGATAGTTTTATCCTTCGTGCTGTCTCGCTTTGGAATTCACTACCTGTAGCGTGCTTCCCGTTATCCGACGATCTACCCAACTTTAAGAGGAATGTCAATTCCTACTTCTTACATTGTTGAGGTTACATCGCATTTTGCCTGACTTACTGCTACTTCCTGTGTCTTGGAAGGCTTTTTTGTTATTTTTCTCTTTCTTTTATTTTATTTTTCTTTATCCTTATCTTCCGATAATGGTTTGGGTGGTGGGCTTGGGATCCTTGGATCCTGAGTTCAAATCTTGCTTGGCTGTTGAATTCATACCAGGTGGGGTTGGCTCTGCCTGTCATCCTTCTGAGGTTGGCAAAATGAGTGCCAACTTGCTGGTATCCTGTGTCAGAGTGGCGACCCATCAAGGATTGTGCCCAATTGCCCAGGAAACTGCTTAGGCAGCACCAATGCTCTGCACAGAGTATGGTCCCAATGGATGGATGGATGTTGAATTAATACCAGGTGGGGTTGACTCATCCTATCATCCTTCCAAGATCGGCAAAATGAGTACCAGCTTTCTGGGATGATTGAGCCATTTGAGCATCCGGTGTTGGAGAAGTGACCTGTCCAGCATTGTGCCCAATAGCCCAGGAGACTGTTTAAGCAGCACCAACGCTCTGCACAGAGTATGGTACCAATGGATTTTTAAAATCTTCATATAACCTTCCCTTCGCCCCTGACTTAGAGTAGCTTTATGCCTTGTTTGGGGCGATTTCCATTAAAAAAAAAAGGATAGGAAGCTTAATTTTCCCTTTGATAAGTTCTCCATGAAGAAAGGTCTTTTTGTATACGTACTCGAGGCTTGTGGAAGAGCTAGTACGAGTACACTGAAGGGTTCGGGATGCAACAGGACAAAAGTAACAGTCGGAAGAGAGAGAGCAAAACATCAAAAGCAGAGTTGAAGGCCAAGATAGAGGGAGGCAGACAAACAGTGGGTGTTGGGAGTAATGGGGGGGGGGCAGGAGAGGATGCATGGGGTGGACAAGATGGATCCAGAAGAGAACTCTCAGGAGGAAAAACTGAATATTTGGAAGGAGGAGGGTTTGGGGAGAGGTTAACGAGGGTAGAAAAGATCATGGTTTTGGATTGGAGACGATCTGAGATGGTGGTGAACGGCTGTCTTGAAGACCTGGAGGGAAGAGTGATATTGAAGAGGATGTGGAAGTTGGTTCCACAGGTGGGAAAAAGAAGAACAAATGAGTGGAGTTGAGCAGTGATCCTGGAATTAGGTAGTTTCACCAGTAGAGGGTTGATGGTGGACCGTGTGTGTGCCCTGCAGAAAACTCAGGGGGACAAAGCACGGAAAGAACAGAGGTTGCAAGACCACAGAGGAGGCGGTAGAAGACCACCAACCTGTCTGCGATGGCGAAATGATCGGCCCATAGACTCAGCTTCGACACAGAAGATTCCAATGATCTTGAAGGCCATGATTTCCATGGTGTCAGGCTGAGCAGGATGTGAGGCAGGGGTGCCAGCCCAGAGGGGAGAGCAATACTCCATAATGCTGTTGATTAAAGTCTTGTAGGTGGACATGCGTTCAGGTGTCCCAAGGAAAGACTTTGTACAACAGAGGATGCCCAGTCTGCTGCTGGCTTTGGAGGCCAATTTTGAAATGTCGTTTGCTCAAGAAAGACAATGGCTGATAGTGAGACCGAGGAGTTTGAATGACTGAACTTCCTTAAGAGGATTGTGAAGAAAGAAGATAGGAGGGTTTGCCAGACGGACCTTTCGGAGAGAGATAGTGAGTGTGAGATTCGTCAGGATCTCACATATTTCAGACTCACACTATCTCTTGCAAGCTTCAGCAAGACGACATTTTTATTCTTGAGAACATTATGAAAGCATACCATTAAGATGGCTGCGTTGATGAAGTTCTCATCATTAAGCTGTGTGGTTGTGGTGCTGCAGGCTGAGCTTCCAATGAAATTCGATCCATCTCCATCTGCCATTGTAGTGTGATGGCATCAAATGAGGGTGCTGGATCTTGGAGCATCAGGCTATCCTTCCAAGGTGAACGTTAATCTGGCTGTCTTACCTGCCTGCGCTTTCATCCCAAGATATCGTTTGCAAAGCGTCAGCCTTTGGGCCACTGCCCTGGGCATAGTCCAAATTTTGTGGTGGGGTTAGCCACCTGATTTTAATAGGACCGTTTCTGGTCGATAAAGCGGTGACATGATCATCGAACCGACAGTGAATCCTCATTGGGAGATTTGATCCGATCTACCGTTGTACGCTGAGACGAAGTATTGCTTCTACGTGAGTACGGTATATGTATGGCCAGTGATTAGTGTTCATGAGAGTGTTTAAAAAAAGACAGTTTTATGATGACAGCAGTACCGTTCAAAAAAAACAAAAAGGGATCTCATCAAGATTCTGCAAGTCGTCAGAGAAAGAGATCACAAAAAGAAAGAGGCAAAGTATCAAAAGCTGACCCTCGAAGATCACATGATGAATGAAACACTTCCCAGAGTAGCTCATGACATTGCTCACAGGATTAGTCTTAGAGTGTATTAACACGGTAAATAAAACATCTACTCAGTAACCAAGTGACGACACATCACTTGTGACTTTCCAACAGTCCATCACCTTTTAAGACCTCTAATCCAACGTCAGCTGAATAAACAGACGTGAAGATAAAGTCGTGTCTCCTGAAGACTATCTTCGAACAGGTGCAGGGTGAACGTAAACAAGTAAACAGAGATGGAGAGGTAGTACAGCATCTTCTTCCACATCGAATAAGCACACAATGGACTCCTCGACGTGTAGCTGAGGCCAAGGAAGGAAAAGGATGGCCTCACAAACAAAGCATTTCCTTTTCTCCCAACGCCTCGTGAGTGCCCCGGGGGTCAGGGTGAGCAATCTGATCTCAAGACAAGAGTGGATGTGACCCATACAGGCGAGAGGGGTATTATAGGCCGAGCTTATCGAACACCGTGCCGGAAACACCTTTCCCCATGCACTTCCTCGCATTGTCCAAGCGGGAAATGGATTGAAGTGCCTCCTGTGCACAAAGAGAAAAATATTTCACTCAATCTGGAACACAAGCTTGTTTATCCTTCGTGTGTACCTTAACACTTTTAAAGGTTTAAATTTACCATCAACAGAAGGAAGAAACATGGCATTCTTCAATAGAGTTACGATCTATGGTAAAACCATTAAGACTCGATGCCAAAACAACCTAAAGGTATTCTTGTTGCTTTTTCTGGAAGTTTCAGGCTGTGCAATTTCAGGCTCCGGGATCAAAGCCCCAACTTGAGGATTGGTTGTTGTCGATGCAAGTCCGGGCAGTAATCTGGAATTTGTTCAGGCTCTCGGCGATAAATAGTACACTCTTTGTCGAAAGACACAGTGGGGTCCTTAACCTCCACCGGCCACCAATGCTGTCAGAAGGCTCTCCAGCTTGATGTCCCCATCTGATGGTGGCATATACTCATTGATGCAACACCCTGCCCGTGAAACACTGCGGTGACCGTCGATAATAATCGGATCGGGAATTCAACCGAGACTGGACAGCGTGCTACCTCTACTACCAAGACTGGCATATCGTAGTCTAACTAGACTGGCCAGCGTGCTACCTCCATGGCATCCTTTCGGACATTCTGAAGGTATCAAGTCACAATTTTAATTGGCCTTGGGGACTGCAGAGAAGAAGCAAAACAGAAAGGTCGAGTCATTTGAGGTTTCACACCACCTCGAGTCAACGTACGAGTCACGAAAATGAAATTCACGTCCATAATCGAGTCCCATTCGCTGACTCGAGCCCCATGGACTTGCTGGGGAGGTTCTCCTTCCAAATTGGGGGAATTGGCCCTTAATTACATATGCAGTAAATTCCGTTCATTTACATGTCTTCAGCTCGACTTAAAATTACTATAATTACCTCTGCTGCCGAACTTGTCCGGAGGTTATGTTTTCACTCCAGTTTGTCTTTTTGCGTCTGTTTGTCTGTCTGTGAGCAGGATATCTCAAAAAGTTATGGACGGATTCGGACGACATTTGGTGGACAGGTTGGACGTGTGAAGATTCCGATCCGGCGGATCAGTGACATACAAAACGTCAACTGTTAAGCCTGGCGGAGGTAAGTGCTCCACCGAGTGCCATTCTAGTTCAAAATAGTTTCTCTCTGTGGTTCTGTTACTGATTCTATATTGTCTGACATAGCAGACGATGATGAAGCTTCTATTACAGATTAACTAATTTCATCACCTCTTCCACAACTGATGAAGTGCTTGGGAGGAACCTGATCTGTGTGCAGAAAAACCCTTTGGTTGCCGTCCCATTCCATGCTTGCTCGTCTCATAACGTTGCAAATCCAAGTTGGAATTCTACTTGTAGTATACTACGTCAATTTGTCCGTCGACCTCCGCAGTCGTCCATGTGCAAGTTCCTGCATGAGCTGTCGATACTGTAGATAAGAAAATAAGATCTTATGTATTTCATTTGAGGTTCCTTCCATCAGCACACAACTGATGGCTGCATCATGGACGACGTTTGAGTCGAACAAGATGTTCCACCAGACCTGGAGCCAAATTCCGAATCACACATTCGGTGGAACCCCTAAAGGACCATCACATGTCTGCTTTCTCCCTTCAAAAATGCCCCGATATGTTTCAATTTCATTTTTGTGTGGCAAGTCTATAAAATCCATTCAGCTTGCTGAACCCTTTGTGAGGCTCCATTGAAATGACGTCACATCTGCAGAGAATGAGATAACATTCCAAAAGCTTGCTTTGCTCCAAAACATCACAAGGCTGTTTGTTGCTACTCCACTGAGGACACCTCAGTTATCAGGAAGCATGAATATTTTAGACTTCCACCTCTCTCCCCGTCCCCAATGTTGACCGTTCATAGTTCCACGCTTCACATCGTGGAGCGGCGTGGCCCAGTCTGTCCGCCTCCTTTCGGATCCACAGGGGAGGTAAAAGGGGTGGTGGGGAGGGGGTAGGCTCAGGTCTGTGCCTATCTGATGTGGTTGGCAGAAAAAGAGGAGGCTTATCCATCTGTAAACACATCACCTCACCTCGCGGCCAATTTCACATACCACAGCTACATCACGCGGCTGACACTCTTGCCGAGCAGCTAAGGCGGTGGAAACAAACGTGGGAACGATGGTGCATCGTGTCGGCGTGTCGCTCTCACCGTGGAGACCGGCAGAAGAACTGAAACAATGGCTCCGGAGAGTGAGCAGACCGCTCAACCTTAAATCTCGCTACAAAGCACTGTGCATGCCACTTATACAAAAGGCCCCATTCTCCACAATGGCGGCAAAACTTGAGGACACCCACAATAAGTGAAATTAAAAAGAGAACAATATGTTTGGGTTTTACACTCATGCTAGCCATGTTCCAATAATTGCCAACGTCTGCGGCATGCTCCGCGGCCTACAAACCGTTATATAAAAAAAAAATAAAAAAATACTTAATCTGCGAGGGTTTAAAGCCATCTTTATTGGTGTCGGCCCACACGGTTAAACCCACTGGCCATTTGTCATCCAATAACGTCCTGGGCCACACAAAGCCACCATTGCAGCCTCTTTCTCCCCCATGGTCTCGTGCCCACAAGAAGCCAGTTTAATAACCGAATAAAACACATCGACATTGTTGGCATGAGTGGATGGATTCAGGAAATTCCAAGGCACTTCGGAAGGACTTGTGCCTTTACTAGAACAATGCGTTTGAGTGAACGACGGTATTCATGAGATTTATTTATTTATTTTTAAAAGAAAAGAGACTGAGGATATAACGCAAGGCTTGTCTGCCCTGAAGGTGCTGCCACTAAACGTGGACGTACAAATACTTTAGAAGCGTGGAATGAATCACAGTGTAGAAACCGTGTTTAAAATCCTAAATTTATCCAAAGGAATTGATCACTGCAGGAGAGGGTGTTGGAAAAGAAGTGGAGGGAGGAGGGAAAAGCAAAGAGTTTTGGAGGTAAATATCAGGGAAGAGAGAGGAGTGGAGGATGAAAGGTTCTGTCAATATGCATACGTAATATGTAGATTTCCGGACATTTAAAAAGTTGCAAAAAATGAATCACTGCATTTCGACAAACCAGATTTAAAAGCAGAATTTTTCAATAACACAGACAGGTGAATGCGGCATTTTCTTGCAGCATTTGATAATTTGAGTTAAGAGACTAAACCTGGTGTTGGCTTAAGATCTTTGGGTCTTGAGTTCAAGACCCTTTCAAAAAAAACGTTTAATGAACACCAGGTGGGTTGACAGTCGGCCATCTTTCCAAGGTCGGAGAAATGAGTACCAGCGTGCTCGTAACAAGGGGCGCAGCCGCTCTCCCAGAAAATGATGCAGCCAAGCAGCCAGAGGCTGCATACGAATCAATAAATAAATAAGTTGAGACTAAATCAAGTGGTGATGTCCCAACCTAATAATGGCTGGCAGGATAGCCTCCAGGGATGTGCATTGTGCTCTGAGCTGTCTCGCCTGGGTTTGAATCTCAAACAGCTTTCAACCCCCCATCCTGGTGTCTCCCGGGCAAGGTGAGGCATCAATGTGTGTGCCGTCTATTGTAAGGACGTTAAACTAGATGTCCTGTCTGTCAACAGTAGTGGGTGGACCTTAAAGATCCTACAGTGTCATTCGTGAAGAATCGGCGAGCCATTCTCAGCACCGTCAACAAATCACAAATTCCTGCTCCGATAGGGGGCACTGCATCAGCGGCACATCTGTGGCCCAATAAAAGTGATGCTACCCGCAGCCAGGTGTTGCATATGAAAGAACAAGAAGAGGCTGCATGGCCTGTGTATATAGCTCAACATGCAGTGGCTATAAACTGTCACCCTGGCATTTCCCATCAAGGACGATGCACCGCTGTGTGCGCCATCCCTCAGAAGGACATTAAGCTGGAGGACCCAATACAACTGCCAGCACCGGTCATTGGTGGATGTTAAAGATCCTACAGTGTCATTCACGAAGAGTAGCCGAGTTATCGCCGGAACTCTGAACAAATAACAAAGTCTTGCCTAAAACTGCGGGTGGAAAGTTGTCTGGTCCTCTTGGATAACCCTTTGGTGTTCATGGACATCACACGACAGGACAGACACCACGTCCCACACAGTCGCCGAGTGTCATTACCTTGGTTCTACTTTTGATGATCATTCTCGGTCTCGTACGACAAATCAAAATGTGCCTTAAATTTCAATAAAGCGACACAATATCCGTCCCAAAAAATATACCTGAACTTCTGTCTTTCTCTTTTGTGTCTTTTGCGGCCTTCTGGGATGCAGCGGCCATCTTGGGATCGTCTTTCTCAACCGACTCCTTATCCGAGGACTCCTTCGCCGTAGGAGAGTTTGGAGGCGTCAATGAGCACGAAGGATCCAAAGCAAGAGTATTCGTGTCCTCTTGTTGCTCTTGCGTCTGCAAGCACACGGCAGGATGATAGGCTTCAGCACCATGCAATGAGGTCGACAATTTGAGTGGATGTTGATGATTATTATTATTAAACAGTATAAAGACCCCAACATTTCAAGCTGGCGTTCATGTTTGTGCCCGCTATATGTCATGTTACCTTTATCTACATCACATTAAAGAGCCACCACAACCCCTTCCCCACAT
The DNA here is from genome assembly GCF_056783735.1 of Eptatretus burgeri. Taxonomy (NCBI): domain Eukaryota; kingdom Metazoa; phylum Chordata; class Myxini; order Myxiniformes; family Myxinidae; genus Eptatretus; species Eptatretus burgeri. Next base: position 64,533,773 of record NC_140975.1, on the reverse strand, counting down.
ATTCCTGACATACGCATCCATCCCCTCACTATTTGCTTCTGTCTCTTCCAAAGCTTATTCCCCCTTTTTCCAACTCCCATAGCTACCAACACGTTTCTCTGCATGCTTCCCCTTCCATTCCTAAAAAAAAAATGTCTGAATGTATAACCCCTACCCCCTTATGTATGAGTGGCTCGGTGGTTGCTCTCACTGCTGCAGGTTCGATTCCCAGAGCTGCTTAGTGGAAATTCCCACACCCTCTGATGGAATGGTGATTCGTCCTGGGTAGTTCTTGCTTTGAGGTGTTTTGACTTGCCATGAGCACCCTGATGATGTTTTGTCAAAAGTGTGGGCTCAAATGTCTCTGCCACCCATTACATGCTCACTTTGTAGATGCTGCCTATCAATGGTGGAACTGGAGAGTTCATGGAACACCTTACCCCATGCAGTCTTGAGGAAAAAGGGGAACGGGAAAGCACTGAACATTTAAACATTGCTCGGCACCGCCATATTTGTCTGAATGCTGAATCTAACAGTTATTCTGCCCTCGATGCTGATGCAGCATAAACATTTTGTCCAGATAGTGTTGTACGGAAGGTTTTTGAAATCGCCAAGAAGGCGAGTTGTGTTCTACACTATTCAAGTGTATAATTCAATTGAAATAAAATAAAGATTTTAAAGGTTGGAGATTTTTTTTTTGGGGGGGGGGAAGTATCAACCGCCGTTGATCCAGCGTCTTGTACACCTCCTTATTTAACACGTGCATTAGTTATTCGTGCTTGTTGTTTGTGTCCTTTATAACATCCCTAAAAACAGTACGTTTACCGTTTGGAATGATTTTCAATTTTGTTTGCTGTTCAGACAGACAGATTAATTGTTTTTTTTTTTAACTTACTCCTCTGTGCGCACGCACGATCGGGACAAGAATCCGTACAATTTGCCAAAGTCCGAGCCAATGTTACTGCTAAACTGCAGGTTCGCGTGAAGACTCATGTTCCGATTCATGTTCGATTTGTGTTCTACAGTATTTAAGATATAGAATTCAATTTAAATCAACTTGTTCCTCGTTCATAGACCGACGTTTGCAGATGGACACACAGACAGACAGCGACAAAGTGAACCAATTGCTTAACCTCGCTTTTCACTTCAAGCGTGCGGGGGTAACTATGCAAATAACAGACAGGACATAAGAGTGCTTATATATTACGTACAATGTGAAGCGGGACATTTTGGACAGCAAAGCATTCCATCAATATTTTATTTGGGATTTATTGGCCTAGTCTAGACTCGTCAGAAACATAAGTTCCATCTACGCTGCTATTAGTATCTGTCTGTCTAACCATGGTTCTGTAAGCCACTCATGCGACCAAATTCATTGTTTCGTTGACTTTTTGTGGCTGACAAATATTTTTTGACAAAACCAGTTTAAATCCGCTCTTGGAGCATTTTCTCTCAAAACGTTGTCTCGACCAATCGAGTGAGGTCCGTGTTATCCGACCAATCAAGAGAGAGGGAAATCGAGGTAAACCATGCATACATCCTCTACCCTGATTGGAGGAAAATGCTCAGCAAGCCCAGTCAGCCAAATCTGTGCAATGGGAATGTATCATCTGTGTCTGAGCAAAGTACACTTTATGATCATTCCACTTACATTTATTTTCTGTTGACGTTTGTGGTTAATAAGAAGACATGAAACGCTTCCACACTGGATGTTGCCAAAGTTGTACAACTCAAACCAAATTGGATGGGAATCGGCAACTTTCCAAAGTTCCTTCGGTAAACAAACCTTGGTAACCTTTACGAACATACCCTGCTGCCTCTGAACAATCTAAATGAAATCCTGAGGCCACACACCTTTGAAACCAAGCTTTGTAATTCAAGCTGTTGCAGTTTGTGAGCAAGCTCGGCCTGACATGACCCGAACATGTCCCCTTGGAGGCTGCAACGACTCCCCCCGGTGGATTCTTTCCTGCCACCACCTGCAGAGCCTTCCGCCGCCTCGTCTGTGACTGCGGCCAACTCTTCCGTGGCCTGTGGAACTGCCTCAGCAGGCTTTGCCTCTTTGACTGCTCTGTCACTCTCTGCCGGAGTAGCCTCTTGCAACTGAGTGATGACAAATCAACAAGTGATGAGAGCAATCAACTTGACTCCACAATGCACTGCATTTGCATCCACTGGAACATTTGAAATACATTGATCTTGATGGGAAAAATTAATTTGAGCTAACGGTTTGAAAAACATTATTTCAGAGGCATTTGGTCCACTTGAATGGCCTTTCAAGATGGTGTCGCAATGCAAGGGTACAGTATGGAAAGAAAAACTAAATTACAATGCATTATTTTTCTCTTTATGTCATTGATGTTGCATCGTTGAAATTCACATAGTAATGACATAAATGACTTTCAAACATCAGAAAGTACCCAATTACCCTTTTGGTTCACGAGTCAGTGAGTGACCACTATATTCGTTTTTGGTTCACGAGTCAGTAAGTGACCACTATATTCGTTATTGGTTCACGAGTCAGTAAGTGACCACTATATTCGTTATGGGTGTGTGTCTGTTGGTTCACGAGTCAGTAATTGGTTCACGAGCCAGTAAGTGACCACTATATTCGTTATGGGTGTGTGTGTGTCTGTCTGTCTGTCTGTCCCGAGCATAGCTCTGTGGGTTTTGATCCGATCCTGATAAAATTAGGGTGCGACGTTTGTATCATGATCTAGTTGTGTTTTCCGGAGAATGGGCGTGCTGCGTCCATTATGGGCGGAACCACGCCCAAAAAACGTGTGTTTTTAGGGGGTAGCCGGTTTCAAGTTACATCTTCTCCGAGGGGGTTTGTCGAATCTGGCAGGGGTTTCGGTATTTGGTTAGCCCAATGGCACCTGCATAGCCCCACGGAGCTCGAGTTTTCATTTTCGTCCCAAGGTCAAGGTCACAAACAAGGTCATGAACTTAGAAAATGTCAAAAAAACAAATAAATTGGGCATCGAGCTCCTAGGGTTTTAAACTGTTTTGAATGAAAGTTGGTATGCAAGTAGTGCTCTTCGAGTACTACAACTTTCATCATTTACGTTTTTCCCGATTCCCGCCAGTTTTCCCGTTGCATCCCCTCGAAGGTCAAAAAATAAAATGGCGAACTGTGTACATTGCTCGTGAACCATCGCAGTCTCCAGACTTGTCATCTATCTATAATTCCAGCAATCTCTGTTTGTGTGTGTGTCTGTGTCTGTGTCTGTGTCTGTGTCTGTGTCTGTGTGTGTGTGTGTGTGTGTGTGTGTGTGTGTGTGTGTGTGACCATTGTTTCTCGACAACCACTGGTCCGATCTAATTGAAACTTGCCAGGTATATTGCAGGGAACCCGAGGATGTGCCTTTTCAACGTTTGATATTAATCGGACAAGTGATTCCCAAGTTATGGCCATTTATTTACCAACCAATGACAGGAAGCTTTGCTGCGTAGCCGTGGTGTATGAAGGTGTGTATGAAGAGCTGCTAACGAGATAAAGGTGTGTACAATGTACATGGCGACAATTCTTCTTATTATTTATTTATTGAAGAAATATTGTTCGGAAAATAATTTATCAAAAAAAGTGCACAACTTTTGTTTGTTTCCAATTGTTAAAACGTTGTGGTGTTTGTGGCCTTTGGAAGTGTTGGGGAATTCGGCTCCACTCAACTTGTTGTCAATGGAATACATCTCAATTTGGTGGTAAAAACGATTCACAACGACGGGTTTCCTTACTCATTGCTCTGCAGTCTGCATTCAACCCCTTCATTTGTCATCTCATTGACCTCATTTCATCGATCTATAATTCCAACAATGTGTGTCTGTGTGTGTGTGTGTGTGTGTGTGTGTGTGTGTGTGTGTGTGTGTGTGTGTTCTATCTATAATTCCAGCAGTGTGTGTGTGTGTGTGTGTGTGTGTGTGTGTGTGTGTGTGTGTGTGTGTGTGTGTGTGTGTGTGTGTGTGTCATTGACGAGATTGAAGGAACGGCTTGTGTGGTTGTTGTTTCTGGCACGCGGTTTGAAAGTTTTTTTTTTCTTTGTATGTACGGCCACGCACGTACGGTCATGCGAGAGTGAAGGAACGGCCTGTGTGGTTGTTTCTGGCAAGCGGTTTTAAAGTATATATATATTTTTTTTTTTTTGCACGTATGGCCACGCATGTACGGTCATGCACGTACGGTCATGCGAGAGTGAAGGAACGGCCTGTGTGGTTGTTTCTGGCAAGCGGTTTTAAAGTATATATATATATATATATATATATATATATATATATATATATATATATATATATATTTTGCACGTATGGCCACGCACGTACGGGCACATGAGAGTGAAGGAACGGCCTGTGTAGTTGTTTCTGGCAAGCGGTTTTAAAGTATATATCTATATATATTTTCTTTTGCACGTACGGGTACACGAGAGTGAAGGAACGACCTGTGTCTTTGTTTCTGGCATGCGGCTTTAAAGTATATATATATATATATTTTTTTTTTTTTGCACGTACGGGCACGTGAGAGTGAAGGAACGGCCTCTGTGGTTGTTGTTTCTGGCACATGGTTTGAAAGTTTTTGTTTTTATTTTTGGTTTGCACGTACGGCCACGCACCTACGGGCATGCACTAGTTAACAAATGATGCTGAGTAAGGTGGGGAAACACCCTCACCTTCCCTCCTAACCTCTACCCCCCCCCAACACCCTCCACCTGTACAACCAACTTCCTCTGTCCAGGTTATAAGTTCTGCACATCTGCACCAAGGGCTTTCTCCTTGATGGTACAGTGAGCCATTTCAATTTAATGCTGTTCAGAATACTGAACAAAACGCTGGAGATGGATTACATCGAGATTGGGATGGGGAGCATCTTGCCCTCATGCCCTCGACATCACCAGGACCCTGATAGAGGAGGTGTAGAGCACTGTCCTATCTCCAAGCACTTCTTTGTGGATATTAAACACACCACACTAAGTTTCGCAAGAGAAGGTCATTGTGTGTCAGTGTCTTAACTAAATTGAAAACTCTTGAATGAAATCAACTCGAGGTTGATCGAGGTATGCTAACCACCGTGGGAAGAAAGATGATGTTCTGGGCAGTAATACTTCATTGGAGCAAAGGATAGAAACTAGACCTCACGAGCAAGACTAATTCTTCATTCAAAACTCTTTCCCTCTTCCGCAGGGGGCAATGCATAAGTGAAATAACTCTGCTTCATTAAAGATGCAACCAGCGGTTCAAATAAGATGCAACAAGATAACCTTAAGCTCACTTTGCTTCGCCTACCCATTTTAGACTTCAGACAATTCATCTTTCATACAGAGGACAATTATTATCGACATATATATGTATATATATATATATATATATATATATATATATATATATATATATATATATATATATATATATATATATATATATATATATATATGTATATATAAAAAGCCTGGTGTTGGCGCAGTGGTTAGGGCAATGGCTTGGGACCCAAAAGGTCCTGAGGTCAAGGCCCGTTGGGACATTGAATTAATATACAGTATGTATGTATGTATGTTTTTATGTGTGTATATATATACATATATATACCAAGTCGAAAACACCAGGGGGTTGACTCAGCCTGCCATCCTTCCGAGGTCGGCGAAATGAGCACCAGTTGTACTGGGCCCGGTGTATGCCCCGGTTAGAATAGGTGTACCATATCCCTGTGTGTCGTAAGAGGCGACCAAGGTTGCGTCAGGAAGGGCATCCGGCGTAAAAACCTATGCCAAATCATTATGCGGACAACAAAACGAATTTCCATACCGGATCGGTCGAGGTCCGGGTTACCAATGACCGCCACCAGTACCGGCGCTCAGCAGGGTACCATTGGAAATTAGAGTGAAATGGAGACGGTTGATCCGCTGTGGCGACCCCTAATGGGAGCTTGCCGAAAGAAGAAGAAGATATATATATATATATATATATATATATATATATATATATATATATATATATATATATATATATATATATATATATATATATATATACACACGAGCAAAGGTACCTGGCGTTGCTGGGCAACGCTGGATCTCTCCTCCCACCACTTCTCCTCCCTCATCCCACCTCCTCCCACCCTCCGGACTCCCACCACATTCCCTCCCCTCCCTCCCCTCACCCCTCCCCCTGCATCCTCCCTCCCATCCCACCTCCTTTCACCCCACCCACACTTCCAGACTCCCACCCAACCCCTTCCCCTCCCTTCTCCCATCTCCACCCTCCCTCTCCCCCTTCCTCCCACAAAGGAATTTTGGAGGGTGTGTATTTGGAGAAGTTAGCTAAGGTGGTAACTTTTTTCCACAAACTCTTCTTCCACCCTTGAGAGTTATATCGTGAGTTGAGTGATGAAGTTACCTTTAAATCCATGTAGAGGTCGTGTACGAACTATTTTTGTTTTTTCAATAATGAGCAGTTTGTGCATTTGAGAGGTCACCCTTATTTGCCGATCTTACCAATTGTTATGACGTCTTTATTAACGGTTATTTTTCACATCTTATGCCATATTTGTGTCACTGACAGTGAATAAAACATTTTAAACCATGTTTGAATGTATAAAAAAGGGGAAAAACCCCGCTTTCGATTTCAATCAACCTCTAACTTCCCTCATCACCTCAAACTTCCCACGTGTCTCGTCAAAATCTGCCCTCGAGGGACTAATTCATCGATATGGCTGATGGGAGCTCACCATCTCACCAATTATATAGGTTGAAATCCAAAAAAATTTGGCCTTGAAAAAATATATATAACTAGTACGTGCCCATAAAAAATAAATAAATAAATAAATAAATATTCCAACCGCGAGCAAGAAACAACAACCACACAGGCCGTTTCTTCGCTCTGGTGTGCCCGTATGTGCATGGCCCGGAAGTTCGCAATTTAGGTTTTAATACCCAATTATTCAATTAATGCCAACATATTTTGCCTTTTCGCAATGTCATCGCAAGGAAAAACACAAGGAGAAGAGAAGAGAGAAAAAAAAAATACTTCCTGGTTCAGAGCATACCAGCACTCTGATGTTACCAAAATTTATGCACCGTCTAATATGAAAACGATCATAACTTGGGGCATTGTGTTTATCTATAAATGCGCATAAGAAATCGAGAAATTATTAGAATACACGAAGTCATCATTATCCGGAAGTCCGTACGTTGTAACCCGTAATGGGGAACGCGGCTGAGCTTCCCTTTCCCATCGGCCACGCCCACGCAACAACGTGTCTTGTCATTGGTTTAGTAAATAAATGGCCATAACTTGGGAAGCACTTGTCCGATTAATATCAAACCTTGAAAAGGCACATCCTCAGGTCCCCAGCAATATATCTGGCAAGTTTCAATTAGATCGGACCAGTGGTTGTCGAGAAACAGCGGTCACAGACACATACACACACACACACACACACACACACACACACACACACACACACACACACACACACACACACACACACACACACACACACACACACACACACACACACACACACGCACATTGCTGGAATTACAGATAGATGTTGTTCGCATGGATCTCCCCTTGGAGATGGCAACAGGAGGTGACTCGTGTTTATAAGTTATGAATGAATTGTGAGAAAATGACTGTTTAAAACCCCAAGTAAGGTGCATCATGGTAAAAAAAGACATGTGATCCTTCAACATTTTGTCACGATTAACCCTGGGAGCTCAGAAGATTTGCATCACGAACAAACAAACAAACAACAAACGATGTATAATTCCCTTTTATACAGTAGAGAAGATAACATCGCTCCAAGCTCCTGATTTGAAAATTACAACACCGACAAAAGCGATATATACAGCGATATGAAGGTATGGAGATCAGGCATTCACTGATATGAGTGAGGAAGGTGAAAAAAACTACATTTTGAACGCTTTATCATACAGAAACTATTGTGGCCTGTTCCAAGTCAAAGCACTGTTGAGTCTGCTGGAACTAAATGGCGTGCCGCCATCTTGTTAAAGGTTTTTTTTTTATGACGATGAGCACCACGTTAATTATCTTCAAAAGGGGTGTTTTAATTCATACACCCCCTTTTGAGAAATATCCGAATTCAATCTGAAATCATTTAATGTAAATTGTTCACGACCCTCCCGCTACCCTTCCCCGACAACTCTCTTCTTCTCAATCAAATGAGATGGAAATAACCATTGAGAGACAATATGATGATAGTAGCTGAGAGATAGAGAGGGGGGGAGAGGGAGGGAGGGGAGGGGGGAGAGAGAGGGGGGAGAGAGAGAGGGGGAGAGAGAGAGAGGGGGGAGAGAGAGGGAGGGAGAGGGGAGAGAGAGGAGGGAGAGGGGGAGAGAGAGAGAGAGAGGGGAGAGAGAGAGAGAGAGAGAGGGGAGAGAGAGAGGGGGAGAGGGAGGGAGGGAGGGGGAGAGAGAGGAGGGAGAGAGGGGAGAGAGAGAGAGAGGGGGAGAGAGAGAGAGAGAGAGAGAAGGGGGGGAGAGAGAGGGGGGAGAGAGAGAGAGAGGGGGAGAGAGAGAGAGAGAGAGAGAGGGGGGGGAGAGAGAGGGGGGAGACACCGGGAGGTGGAGAGAGAGAGAGAGGGGAGGGAGAAAGAGAGAGACAGAGAGAGAGAGAGAGAGAGAGGGGAGCGAGAGAGGGAGAGGAGAGAGAGAGAGAGAGAGAGGGGAAGAGAGAGGGAGATAGAAAGAGAGAGAGGGGGGGAGAGAGGGGAATAGAAAGAGAGAGTGGGGGGGAGAGAGAGGGGAATAGAGAGAGAGAGAGAGTGGGGGGAGAGAGAGAGGGGAATAGAGAGAGAGAGAGAGGGGGGGGAGAGAGGGGAATAGAGAGGGGGGGAAGAGAGATAGATAGAGAGACAGACTCGCAGACAAACAAACAACAACCACAACAGCAGCAACAAAAACAATGGCAACAACGATAAGTTATGAAAACTCCCTTTTCCCGTGTTTTACTTCATTTGACATCCTCATTGGCAATATTTTTGTAAAGTGCAACATTCTGTCTTTTCATTAAACAGTTTAGCGAATCAACGGTGATAGGTATGGCTAGTACACAGTATATGAAAGGCATGGGCCTTTGTATGCTAGTGCTCTGATGAAATTGAAAACTTTCACCTTTGCAATACGGGGAGAGGAGAGGGGCACCGCCAGACTGTGATGGCTACTAAAAGGGTACAACCGTTCTGCTCTGTGGAAGTGCAGTGATATATGGTCGGGTTGACAGATGTAAACAGAGATCACTCCTTGGAAATAACAAAACAACAACCTTGAAGGGGAAGTAAGCAAGCCAGTGTTTTAAGTTTCAGTCGTGGACACATGCTTCTGCACGAAGGCTCCATCAGCAGACGCATCATGTTTAAAAAGGCTGATTTTGTGGCTACGTCTCTATAATGTCTGATCATTACGGTCTATATAGCCCTGATAGCAGTCTCGTCTAAAGGCATATTCTTACAAAGGTACAAGAATGTCACTTGGTAGAGAGCACATCTCCGCCAGGTTGAACAGTTTACATCTTATATCCCGCTGATACGCTGGATCGAATCAGCTTGTTCTTGTCATCTACCCAACTCATCCACCAAGTTTCGTCAGAATCAGTCCACAACCTTTTTGAGATATCGTGCTATCTATTATTTTTGGTGCCATCTCCAAATGGTGAAGAATCACGTAAAAAAATTCTAGTATCCGGATCCAGATCTTCAACAAGATCGAAACAATTCATGCTTATCACACACGCAGCCGGTTCACCAAATTTCATCCAAAGCCATCCATAATCTTTTGAAATATCCTGCTCACAGACAGACAAACAGACAGACAGACAGGGGTGAAAAGATAACCTCCGTCCACCTTCGGTGGCGGAGGTAAACATGAGATCTTATATAATCACATGAATGAAATGGAACAGTGAGCTTGACATTCTCGACAAAAGGATACCTCGCTCCATGATGTTACTACTTCTGCCAATATTGTGGATTTGACTCACAAGCAAACTAAACCTAGGAAGAGCCAACTCGGAACTCACCCATGAACTCCCGTGCCAAATATCTATCCCATACCTCTGAACTCTCTTCCTCTGGTAGGTCATCATAGCCATTCGCACCTACATGGTTTGAATTATTAATGTTCACTGGAGATCGTGGCTCGGCTGGTGAATCCCCAGAACGTAACGGCACCTCGGCCTTTCCCCCGAGAGTATGCAGCATCTCACGCAGCTGCTGCAAGTGTCGAGCAAAGTCACTGCTGGGTGCTGGAGCATCCAGGTCCACTTGGAAGCCACTGGATGGAAGCACCAGTGGAGGATGATTCTCAAAGCTCTCCAGAACCTCAACTGCATCAGGGAAAATGATATCAAGAGAAGAATGATCACAACCCCCCCCCCACCTCCCTCCTTCCCCCAAAAAGTATGTCCTTATTTAGATATCAATTCAAGTGTCAGCAAAAATGTTTTGAACGAAACAAGTTTTAAGTGGGTATTGCATTGCGATGACAGCTGTCTCGAAGTTCGCTTCGAGTGTTGTCTGTCCGGGCAGCAAGGCATGAGGGAAGCATGTACCAGTGCGATATGCTGCTTGACTATCCTCAGAATCAGGCTGCCAGGCCTGTGGGACTGTCTTGCTAGGCCCAAGCTGATATTCGCGCAGGAAGTGATGCAGTTGTGCCGGCGATAGGGCTGGAAAATCGACCCTGAGTGAGCGCCAGCTTGCCTGCTGGAATATGCAATTCATTCGTTAATTTAATAATTAATTCCTTTGCATGCAGCGCATGGCTGCGGGTTTGTGTAATTACGCAATAAAGCACTTGTTGCATTGCCCCTCACAAAAACTAGGCAGAAGATTTTGTCTTCTTCTGTCGTATGCAGCACATGACAGTTGGTTGCATCATTCACTGGTTGCACATAGCTGTGCCACTGATGCGGCACCCCCTGTAGGTGAGAGCAGGAATTTGGAATTTGGACAGGGTGGCAGCGATTGCTTGCCTACTCTTCATGAAAGACACTGTGGGATCTTTAACGTCTCCCAGCTAATGCCTGCAGACAGGACACCAGTTTAATGTCCATCCAAAGGTACGGCACACACATTGATGAATCGCCCTGTCTGCGAATGACAGTTTATAGCTGGGTCTGGATTTGAACCCAGGCAAGACAGCTCAGGGGCGAGTGTGCATACCAATAGGCTATCCGACGAGGCCAAAGTTTTGTCAGAGTCGAGTTCAAGTGTAAATGCAATCTAATCAGCTTGTTTTTGTCACCTTCACCATCTGCAAATCTGTATCACGGCATCAGAAGTTTGATGATCAAAGCTCTTCGGCCTAAAGAAAGAATGCCATCCATCCACCGTTGTGCAGGACCTTTTTGTTCCTCTTGTGTTGCAGAAAACCACCTCATGGTTGATGCTGACATTTAACATTACCAAGGAATGCTCATTGAAATCCTTACATACTTAACATGGAATTCAGTCAGACTACTCTTTCACCTGCATGAGGTTAAGCTTGGGGGTAGCCAACAGATCTGCAGAGGTTGAAAGCTTCCGGAAGAATTCGGTGGCAAGATCGCCAAGGTTCGCTTCCTGCAGCCACTCCAACATGAGGTCAAGGTTTGCCCGTAGCTGCACACCACGTGACCAGTGGTAGTAACCACCACGGCAGCCTAAGGGACACGAGATATCATTCACTGTGCCATCGACCTACTGAAAAGCCAATGTCACATTAATGAAAATACAATGATACTTGTAAACACATGCAAAGCAAAGCTTCATCACCGAACCTCTTTCCATGAGTGAGTTGAAGAGTGAAGCATTTGAGAAGAAGAAGAGGTAAGCAAAGAGCTGTGAGGCGATGTCAGGGTGCAGGGCACTAGATGCAAGAAGGTCCTTCGTCGCTTGATATATCGCAAGAACCTTCTGGACACCGTCAGGAGGGGAGAGGCGCCCATCACCCGCTGAGTTGGCGGCCATTGCAAAGGGATTGCTGTCCAGAAGGCCCGGCAAAGCCGTATACAAGGCCTGTGCGGTGTGAGGATAAAAGCAGTTCTTCAAAAGTCTGTCTTTCCCCAGCAGTCCTTGTTTTCCCCGACCTAACACCACGCAGTATCACCCCGATAAAATGTTTCATGGTTAAAGTTATTCAACGTCAAGAAAGAACAAAACCTGCTGTTTGTATATTTCTGTTCATCCTGAGGACGCTTCTCACATCGCTTTTTTGTGACCTCGAGACGTGTTTATAAGCCTTAGGCCCTCAGATCTACAAGTTATTTGAACCTTTAACAAAATAACATGACTCGAGTGAAAACAAGTGGAAGTGATAGCACTTCAACAGTGACATAAACATGGCTGGATAAAAGTCCACCGCACAATGCCCTTACAGCAACAGTTACAAAATTTAAAAAAAAAGACCTTATAATTATGTATTAATGACTATCAAACCTATTTCCCCACTAAACTGTTTATCCAGTAGAACATCGTCCGGCTTTGCTTCTGAGTTTCTTCCCATCGGGTACTTACCATAGCTGCACCTTCAACAGATGATGCATGCTACCCGCAGCCAAGTGCCGCATTCAAAAGATGAAGAATGAGACACTTACCAGAAACCATGAGGAAAAGCAAACTTGTGCTAACTTGACGTTAGATTCCGGCGTCTGGCCAATTTTCAAACTACCTATTAAAAAAAAAAAAAGAGAGACTTTGGAAGGAAAACTTTTAAAATAAAATTAAAAAGTAAAATTGCACCAACATGAGGTTTCGAGAAAGTTTCGACAAACGTTCAAGAATCCTGCCACAAAGTTTACAGGACGGTGTTACACTTTTGGTTCGACCATATTGAAAACGGATCTCGTGCAATGACGTACGTGTGATGGGAATTATTTTACGATTGTATGTTTGAAGAAATGGGTGTGATTGGTTCGATTAATAACTGTGTTCTAAGTGTGAACAAACAAAACTTTAAGGAAAGAGCTCCTCCGTAAGCTCATGTGAGCACCGGATGACGGCTCCCTTTTGCAATTTCCAGCTAATACTTAAAATGCCTGGTTTAGGGCAACGATTTCAATTAGTAGAGTGTCTGGATGATCTGATGAAATATAGGACATCACCAAAAGTACATCAGGATTCGCCGGTGGAATAATGATGCAGCACACGGTTCAGTGTCCTCCATATTCAGATGTGACTGCAATGGCACCTTCTATTGTGTGAACGTATACCTTCATCCCGTCAGCACATGTGATGAGTACCAGGAATTTCGGAAAAATCTTCCTTGGGAAATTCAATTTTGTGACTGCTAGCTGGTATGTACTTAGAATGTGGTCTGCACTGGATTACTTTCACTGGTGCTGAGGATTCAATGTCAAGTCACAACAAAACATGGAGTCTCCAATGGGTGGTCTTCAGATATCACGGGCATTCCCTACAAGTCAAGCCTCTCACTTCTTATCAACACACTGTCTGGGTGACATTCCTGTCGTACAAACAAAGTGAACACGATCGTTAATATTTTGGGACAACTTGTGGTCTCTTAACCTTGATAGAGTAAACACTTCACTGCAAAATATATATATATATATATATATATATATATATATATATATATATATATATATATATATATATATATAGATATATATATATATATATATATATATATATATATATATATATATATATATATATATATATATAGTGGAGTAATTACCCCGCACATGTGAAGTGAAAAGCAGGATGAAGCAATTGGTTCATGTCCATCTGTCTTATCAATTTATGATCGAGGAACAACTTCTTTTAATTTCTTGTTATATTTTTAAACACGAATTGGAACATGAATAGGAAGACAAGTCTTTCGTTTAACAGTACTTTGGCACTGAATTTGTTCCGACTGCACATGCACAGAGAAGAGTGAGATAATTGTTCTACCCTGTCTGCCTGTCTGGCAGTAAAACAAAATTAAAAATCATTCCAAACAGGAAATTCACTGTTTTGAGGACGTTATAAAGGACATAAACAACAGGCACAAGTAACGGATGTAACGTGTTCGACAGGGTGATGTAATAGACATTGGGGAAATTGGCGGTAAAACCCGGAATTAATTAATTTATTTGTCTTGAAACCTCTTTAAACCTTAAAAAAAAAAAAAAATTATATACATGAGGACTGTAGAACATAAATCACCTTCTAACTACTTCCAAAAAACATTCTATATATATATATATATATCGATATATAGCATGAGAGGGTGTGGCATGTGTTGAGGGCCGGGATGAAGGAGATGCCGATTGATGCTGCATACCACGGTGATCAATACAACCTCAATCTCCTCAACTGTGACTCAACGTCATCTTATTACAGTGTTTCAGGGTGGTGTAGACTACTGCTTAAGTGGCGCTAAACTGCCGGATGTTTTTTTAAACGATCTTTAAAATCACTATTTAATTAAAATTGAAGTACGGTATATACCTGAACACTGCGTGGGGTATCATGTTCTGTGAACTCTCTAGTTAACATCAGAGATCATTGAAAACAATGATGAGATGATGTCCAGATTGCGCATCATTTGTCCTCTCATGAAACGAATTTAGTAATTCTACCTTAGCTTTTGAGAATTTGATGTAACCCTTCATGGAATATCTCAAATAATTGGCCCACTGTGGTCGATACAATGGTCTAGTAATCAGCTAGATAACTAGATAAGGAAATACAAGGAAACTTGATGCAGAAGGAGACCATTTGGCCCATCGTACCTGATATATACAGTACTGTGTAAAAGTTTGGGTTATTTTTCCCCCGCCAACCAACAAAGTTGGCGGGGGATATAGAAATGGGTTCCGTCCGTCCGTCACATTTCTTTTCCGGAGCTTAACTACAAATCCCCTCAAGATATATTTATGAAATTTGGTACACATATCAAGCAAGTGCTGAACTGGTGCCTTTTGATATTTTCTAATTGATAGGTCACATGGTTTGGCAGTCATGTTGGATTCAAGAAAAATATTAAATAATGTTTTCTCTGGAATCACATAACCTAACGAAGCAAAAATTTGCAACTATCATCTTCCATCATGTCTGCATACATACTAAAAATTATGACGTCACAAGTCACATGGTTTGGCGGCCATCTTGGATAGAAAAACACACCTCATCCGATTAACACGAAACTTCACACACGTATTCCACTGGAGGATTGGAGGCAGAATGTAAATTTATGTCATAGGTCACATGGTTCGTCAGCCATCTTGGATTGAAAATTAATAAATTTGAAAAATCTTCTTCTCCAGAACCGCTGGACAGATTGAGGCAAAATTTCACAGACACTTTCCCCAACACATCCTTTCAGAAGTTTGTTAATTTCTAATTGATAGGTAATATGGTTTGGTGGCCATATTGAATTTACCCTAAAACCTTCAAACATCTTCTCCAGAACGGCTGGTCAGATCAAGGGGAAACTTCACATACATATTGCACATGCTTAGCGAATATAAGTTTGTTAATCCTCATTTACTATCGTGGGGGGATATCGAAGACTTTGTCTTCAACGGATGCTAGTTTTCATTACTGTCGTGCTATTTCCCATTAAACATTTGTGGGAAGTTAGAACTATATGCAATACTTATCGGTATATAATAAATTAGATAACTGTGAAAGTCAATTTAATGTCACACTTACCTTCAAGTACCATATATAAAATAAATCAGAATATAAAAATTGAAAAAGTTTTATTTTATCCACACATACTATATTATCACGGGCTCATAATGTCCACTCACCACAAATATAATATGCAAGAAACAATTTGTCGATTTTGGGAGAGCAAATAATAATAAATAATTGAAGTAATCAACACCAGTTTCATAAATGTGAATTACAAGAAACCGCAATAAAAGTTGCAAATTAGTGAATGTGTGAAATTATTTTTCATCAGCTTGTTTCCTGACTTGAACATCGATGAGAGGGTTCAGAATGGCACCAAGGAAGCAATTTTCAACAGAACAGCGTGTTAAGATCCAAACTCCGTGAGAAGAAGGGCACACGATGAAGAAAATAGCAGAAAAGCTGAAGATGTCCTTCAATGGTTTGAGGTACACTTTGCATCGCCTGAAAGAAACTAGCTCAGTCAGTACAAGACAATAAAAGGCCTGGAAGACCCAGAAGAACCTCCCCAAGGCAAGACAAGCACTTGAAGTTGCTCAGCTTATGTGAGAGAGGAAAATCGAGTCAGCAGCTGACCAACACAATGAGAGCAGGCCTGAACATGAGCATCTCTTCGAGCAATGTCTGCAGAAGGCTGATTGAAGCAGGTCTCCATGTAAGAGTTGCAATAAAGAAATCACTCCTGAGACCACAGAATAAGGTGAAAAGACTGAAATTTGCAAGACAACACAACAATGAAATTGGGTACTCTGGTCTGATGAATCGAAGAATGATCTTTTTGGATCTAAGAGATACCAGTTCGTACGCCGAAGATCTGGAGAACATTACATCACACAATGTTTGCAGCCTTCCGTTAAACACGGGGGCTGCAATGTTTGCAGCCTACTTGCTCGATCACCTGTAGATGGAGGGAATAACCAATCGACTCTCATCGAATAAATTACCCCAGGTGGGTAGGATTTGCATAAATTAACCCCCATACTCTTAGCCAAAGAAAGTGGGTAAGAGATATGATTGGGTCTTATTATTTGTATGTTTACTGTGATTGGCATTGCACATGATACATGCATGGGAGCCTCAGTCGTGCATGTCTCTGTCTACGCCTTTGCTGACGAGTTGCCAATAAGTGATGGAACCACTCCGGTGCCTGAGGGGGGTGTGTAGCATTGGGATTCTCATGCATGTGCCACTTGTGAATGCCTGCAGCTGAAGCAGAACCCAGGTTGGGTTTGAAACAGCAAAGGGCTCACCTTGTGGAGCTTTCCTTGGTTGCTTTATGCAGCTTTCTTTGTCTGAAAGAGAATGAGCGTTTTTATATATATATATATATATATATATATATATATATATATATATATATTGCGGAAATGGCTTCTCAGGGTTTAGATTGTATAGGTTAGCAATAGTTGTTTGCATCGTGTGTGTTTGATGTAGGCATGAGGTAATTTAATTGTGATATAGGATTATGTGTCGATATTTGTATAGAAAGCTGTTGTCTTCCTTCCCTAATGTTTGTGTCCAAAACCAATTTCCCTTAAAAACACGATTCAATGTTCTATCCTCTGTAATGTCTTAAATATGCTTTGTCGAGGAATTCAGCCTCACAATGCTGAGAAGGTGCAAGTTTTGGAGCAAAGGCGCAGGTTTTGGCACAAAGGGCAAGCCCCAAATATTCGGGAAGGAGTCAGGAGACTCAGGGATGGGGGTTCCCCTTGATTTAAGGCTGAATCACTAACCAGTGTGGGGCAGACAGGGCAGGGTGACATCACAGGGCAGGGCGTCATGAGAACCATTAAAGCCTGAGTGCATGTCGACCGGGGTTCCAGTTGTGTTCTCTTAGCTCAGTTGCCAGTCCAGCTCAGTCAGGTTCCACTGTTCCAGTTGGGTTGTATCAGCTCAGTTTCAGTTGGGGCTACCAGAGTCCAGAGGTATTGGCCAGATTGGGTTCAGGTGGAGTGCCAAGTCCGGTGTGCCCAGGTGGCGTTCCAGTTTGTGGAGCCTGGAAGAGTTTGGGGTTCCCACGTCTTGCCTGCCCAGGATGGTGTGCGCTGAGCCCCTTAGCAGGGCGGTGGAGCTGTTGGCTCTGGTCATAACTTTTACTGCACCTGAGTGGGCCATAACGGGTATTTTCAGTCCTGTCTCTTCTTCTGGGCTTCCTCCTGTGGTGTAATTGTGGCTCGTTGAGGCTTATTTTGATTAATCGACTTCTTTGGTTTGGTGCAAACCCAACACAGCACATCACCCAAAGAACACCATTCCTACTGTGAAGCAAGGTGGTGGCAGCATCATGTTATGGGGATGTTTCTCATCAGCACTTGTCAGGATAAAAGGGAAAATGGATGGAGCAAAATACATAAAAATCCTGGAGGAATATCTGTTGCCCTCTGCAAAAAAGTTGAAATTGGGACGGAAATTCACCTTTCAGCATGACAATAACCCGAAACACACAGTCAAAGCTACACTGGAGTGGCTAAGAAACAAAAATATCAATGTCCTTGAGTGGCCCAGTCAGAGCCCTGACCTGAATCCAATCGAAAATCTGTGGCATAACATGAAGATTACTGTCCATCAACACTCCCCACCCAACTTGATTGAGCTTGAACAGTTTTGTACAGAAGAATGGGCAAATATTGCCCAATCAAAGTGTGCAAAGTTGGTAGAGACCTATCCCAATAGACTCACAGCTGTAATTGCTGTCAAAGATGCTTCCAACAAATATTAACTCAGGGGGGTGGACACTTATCCAACCAAGCTGTTAGTTTTTTTTTTTGTTTTTTTTTGACTGCTGACGACTTTTTTTTTTTGACAACTGCTTTTGACGTTTGCCCATGGTACATGCTTGGGAGCCTAATTTTTATGCATTTCTGTCTGCGCTATCACTGATGATTCACCAATAAGTGATGAACCCGGTCCGGTAGCTGAGGGTGTGTATAGCATTGGGATTCTCATGTGTGCACTGTGTGTGAACATCTTTATAGTTGTTGAGGAACTCTGGAAATGGTTCGAAACAGCAAAGCACTTACCTTGTGTAGGTGTTCTTGGGTTGCTTTGTGCAGCTTCTTTGGCTGGAGGAGTGTGGGAGGTGTAAAAAAAAAAAAAAAAAAAAAAAAAAATATATATATATATATATATATATATATATATATATATATATATATATATATATATATATATATATATATACTGTATGTTATGAAAAGCTAATGTCCAAGTTAAAATTGAGGGATGCAATTTATAACAACCTGTAAACCAGTTGATTTGATTTATTAATGTCCATATTGAGCAGGTGCATTAATGCTTGGAAAAAAAATTGTGCTCACAAATCATGGATGTTTGTATGTCAACGTACATTTAGTGAGTTGTATCTGTAAAAGTGTTCCAAGAACTACTCGTTAGGTTTTAATTTTGGAGGAATCAGATACAACTTAAACCTCCATCTCTAAATAGTAGGTGTATCTCAAGGAGATTGGGATGGGCCTGGCATCTGCCTGGGGGATGGCAAGACGGAGGCCCCTGGAGTACCGGCGGAAAGTGGACGCAGCGACGCGCTGTTCTGGCACATGCTCCCATACCTGACCTGACCTCCATCTCTTGAAAGTGGTTTTGGGGAGCATGTTATCCTGTTGCAGAACTTATTGTTCACCATAAACATACAAAAGAAAACCGACAATTATCTTCATTGGATCCTTTGTTGTCAAGTTAAGTAGGACGAAGACATATATCAAGGCCAATTTGCAGTTGTCTACTCTCTGAACCAGCTGGTTCATCCATGGAAACAGAGCATTGTGGGTGATTTTTTTTTTGTTTGTTTTTGAGGGGTCAGGTTGGAAGAAGGACTCCACCCTGGCCAGCTGTGACCACAGTCCACAAACTATTCTTTGCTGAAGCCAAACTGAGCCGGAACCAGGCTGTCATATTAAAAGGGCAGAATTTCCAGAAGCAAACATTATTACATGATACTCACTTATGCTACGTAATAATAACTGAAATAAATTGACTCGGTTTCCATTGGCACGATTCCCAATTCCTAGCGTACAGACCACCACAAATGGCACTTTCACAATGTCCTTGGACACCCTTTGTGTGGACCAGGTAGAAGCTGTCGAGGACAGGTTTGTTGTGTGTTACCAGCCAGTGCAGTCTTCAGAGTTCATTTCATGACTTTTGCACATCATGGTGAAAGAGGAAAGTCACTTTCATATGTGCCAGTCACAGGTAATGACCCCCTGTGTGATTTTTGTCATTTTTTCCAGTTGGAGAGATAAAATGGACACCATTTCCGAATGACCGACCGAGAAGTGCAAGCAATGATGCTTGAAACATAAAACGTGATGACGTCATGGTTTAAATCAAGTTTCGTTCAAATCGGGCAACGAAAAAATTATTAAAAAATCAATTACCGATTCAGTCAAGTACTCTTTGGGAGAATTTGATCAACACAAACAACCTCAGCGGTATCGTTCGCTGGAGCTATGTTTTTTTTTTTTCTTTTCTTTTTTGAAATGATTTTTTTTATCAACCGCTGTCACAACGGGAACCCAACGGGTTCACGAGTCATCTAGCATATTACTAAAAAAGTGATGTGAGGCTCGTGGAAGAGCCTGTACATGAAATGCATGCAGTACAAGGACATTAGGAGATAACTGTGTACCTTAATGTAAATTACAAGGATATTTATAGACAATAGACAAATCAACACAGTATATTAGATTTGACCCTGAGAATGCCTGCATCCGAGCGAAGTGCTCAGCTGGGAACACAAAACTAAGCTGACCAAACCTTTCTTCGCGATTCAAGGACAATTATGATACCATAGTCTTTCTTATATGTTTGGTCATCCAAGATGCGACATGGGTACCAAACTTCGGCCCACAGACAAAAGGTATATACATGTGGTGGAAAGATGTTAACTAAAGAAGTTCAAGGTGTCGGCCTGAACTGGACTGATCATGATTGGCATTCTCTGAGATGATGAAGATCATGTTAGTGGATGTTATGGAGTATTACGACACCATCGGTTGAAGTCCTTCGCAAGTTGAGACAAGCCATGAAAGAAGGACGTGGCAAGCTCCAGAAACATCCTTCGGAGCAATGCACCTGCTCACTCCTCTGGAAATTAATTGTGAAATGGCCCGAAAGGATCTTGAATCTGAATTGCTAATCTGGTGGTCCCATATACTACAAAACATTCCCTGATGTCTGCTAAAGATCTTACAGATATTAATCGATGGCCACATGAGCCCTTGAGAAGTAAAGCGGGCTACACCACACAATACAACTTTTGATAAAGCATCCAAAGTTCAGGTTCTCATTTAGAATCCCATTCAAATTCTATTAAGAAAAGATCAGTATCAACCTCGAACAATTTGTTCATAGCTGCCATTACCACCACAGGTGTACTGAGCTTGAAAGGTGACATTTGTGCTCTCAACTCAGTTTTGGCCCTGGATGTGGGATAGCCCAGTAACAATGTATTTTGGATATTTTGGATAAGTTATTGTATCGTAGCAACAATGATTATTTGCAGTATTATTCAGAACAATTGTTGGATAAAGTTTGGGTTCTTTTGACTTAAGTACAGCTGTTTGTGAAACA
Organism: Eptatretus burgeri; assembly: GCF_056783735.1. NCBI lineage: Eukaryota > Metazoa > Chordata > Myxini > Myxiniformes > Myxinidae > Eptatretus > Eptatretus burgeri. The sequence goes on along the minus strand of NC_140975.1, from coordinate 64,512,565 downwards.
GGCAGTGTTCGCGATTTAGACCGGCCAAGCACAGTCCATATATATTGGAACGGTTAGTGGATTCGGACCAGTGTCCTGATCCCAAACCTGATGAACCAAAGTAATGGTGGTTACATGGTCAAATCTACCACCCGCAGGATCCCTTTTTAGTGACGGAATACCGAAAGAGACTGTCCACCAGGAAACCCAAACAGACCTTCACTTTAGTTTCCAATAAACAGAAAACTCTGATAAGATTCTGCCACTGTGATAGGCTCCTCGTTTGTTAATACTTGGGCCAAGCGAACCCTGAAGAATCCTATCATGTTTGAGTTCCCACATGCTCGGCGCAAAAACTCTAATGGCCGTGGACCTACCCAGGCTGGGATTGTAATGCCAACGAACCCATCCATGCACAGCCAGCACACACCAACGTTGGAACAGGTATTAATAAATAAATCATGAAAGGGTCGGGAGAACGAGAGAGAGAGGAAGAGAGAGAGGAAGAGAGAGAGGAAGAGAGAGAGGAAGAGAGAGAGGGAGAGAGAGACAGAGACAGAGACAGAGACAGACATACCACAGATAGCGAAGACAGGGGTGGAAAGACAGGACACGAGAAACCTACTCCCCATGCTGGTGCTCGCATGGGGTCTTTCATGGCTTGGAGTTGGTCCCGGCTCTGGTTCCTGTCCTGGCCAAAATGCTACTGCCGCAGTCATCGGCACACCCATGCTCGCAGGCATGGACTGTGAAATCCAACTCCAACGCAGACATTGACTCTCCCCTTTTGTTCCCAGCACCACACCCATTAACGCCCACTCACCCATGACCACCCGTTCATTGGCGCTGCACACAGACCGCATGATGCCGTGACATGTCAACCACTGCTGGTGTAACCACTGCAGCCTTTGCACATGGTGAGAGACTGCATGGGGTCAGGAAAGTCATGCCCTGATGCAGAGCATGCTGGATGGTGGGCCTGAGCTGTCAGTTTGATCAGGGTGGACATATAGAACAGATTACAGAGGGATGATCAGGGGGTCAATAAGGGAAGGGGGTTTAGACACATATGGAGGGGGAGGAAAATCACGATTATCGCTCCTGCTATACAATTCAACACATTCTCTGTTGTTTCCACATAGATACCATACTCCTCATGCTAAACAAGTACTAATGACATAACTGATGTATATTACTCTGTTTATCCCCTTCTCGCATTCCCACAACAATATATATTTATATATAATGTATCTATCTTCCATAAATCCATTTCTT